>NC_091950.1:354861990-355461990 GCF_031021105.1 Erythrolamprus reginae
CTGATAGTGTTTGGGAAAAAAGGTTCTTGTGTCTAATTATTCTGGTGTGCAGTGCTCTATCGAATTGTTTTTTAGGGGAGGGATTGAAGCAGTTTGTGTCCAGGATGTCAGGTGTTTTCACAGTCTTCTTTTTGACTTGTGCAGTATAGAGGTCCTCAATGGAAGGTAGGTTGGTAGCAATAGTTGTTATTGCTTTTTTGTTTGCAGTTCTAATTATCCTCTGTGTCTGTCTTGTTCGGTTGCAGACAGTTATAGAGGTGCAGATGGGAGAGTCAATGATTCCTCTGTAGAACTGTATCAGCAGCTCCTTGGGCAGTTTGAGCTTCCTGAGTTGGCGCAGAAAGAACATTCTTTGTTGTGCTCTTTTGATGACATTTTTGATGTTAGGTGTCCATTTTAGATCTTGTGATATGGGATTAGCCAAAGCCAGAAGATTGATATTATCAATATAATATGGGTGAAATCTTACGCAAATTTTCAAGTATTGAGACAATTTGAAAGAAGAATATATTAGACTGCAAGCAGAAATAATCAGCCTTCCATAGTGAGCTGCAGATTTAACTCTAGCTCATGGGAAACTTACAGAAGCAGTTCAACAATATATTACATAATGCTGATCTGCTCTCATACCAGGAACATATTAGAAACACAAAGGAATTTGAATTGTATTTAGAGATATTGGCATCATGATATTAGCATCCCAGTGACCGGTTAGGTCCCACAGGGTTGGTCTCCTTAGGGTCCTGTCGACCAAGCAATGTTGGCTGGCGGGACCTAGGGAATGAGCCTTCTCTGTGGGGGGCCCAGCCCTCTGGAATCAGCTCCCCCCGGAGATTCGTACTGCCCCCACCCTCCTTGCCTTCTGAAAGATTTTAAAAACTCATCTTTGTCGCCAGGCCTGGGGTTCCATAGATCTTCCCCCCTGACCAATGAATGCTTTAGTTTGATTGTTGAATGAATGGTATTGATAGTTTTTTTAAATTAGAATTTTAAAGATTGTTTTTTTAATGTATTATTAATTGGATTGTTTATTTATTTATTTATTTATTTATTCATTCATTCATTCATTCATTCATTCATTCATTCATTCATTCATTTATTGGATTTGTATGCCGCCCCTCTCCGTAGACTTGTTATTACTGTTTCTTGTTTTTCTGTACATGCTGTGAGCCGCCCCGAGTCCTCTGAGAGGGGTGGCATACAAATCCAATCAAATCTTAAAAATCTTTTTAAAAATTTCTAGATAGTATTCATTTTATCCTACTCAATAGTCTTGCCACTTCTGAGACCTTTCACTAACTCCATTTTCCCCATCCTTGCACGATAAGCTAATCCCCCCCCCCGAACATTTTATTACTGCATGCAGAATTTTGCAGAAGGAAGAGGAGTCACATCTTACTTTGCATCAGACTGGCTAAACTATTTTTGCATCAGATGTTCTTAATCGATCTTTTGACTTCCTAGTTCTCTGGAGTCCCAAAGGTGCCTTTTCATGAGGCAACTGGACTTACTTGTTTTTTTTTTCATTGAAGACATTTTGCTTCTCATCCAAGAAGCTTCTTCAGCTCTGACAGGATAGTGAGGAATGGAAGGATTTATATTCCTTGCTGGTCATTTGTAATCCTTCCATTCCCCACTATGCTGTCAGAGCTGAAGAAGTTTCTTAGAGGAGAAGCAAAACGCCTTCAAAGAAATACTAAGAAAGTCCAGTTACCTCCTGAAAAAGCACCTTTGGGACAACCATGACCTGGATGACTGAGAATCTCTGCAGATTTTTAATTCTCTAGAGAAATAAAATTCAGTCTGGATAACCAAGTTGCTCTGCTTAAATTGTTCCACAGCATCAGTTTTAAAAACACAATCATGTTTATGGGGAAGCAAAGGAGAACCTCCCGATGTTTCTACTGTAGAGAGCTGGGACAGTAGAAATGGCCTCCGGAAGAATACAGACAGCACAACCATGAATGGTTCTTCACAGATACCTAAGGCCCAGCTAAAGTACAGTCTCAGTGAATTGGAGCTAAACAGTGCAGCCATGGAGACTGCTCAAATCAAGGATAAGCTCAAAAAAAGAAGAATGTCTGAAGGCCTACTTGCATCAAAAAAAGGTATGATGAATTCTGGTTTAAAAAAAAACATTATCTGTAACCTTTATATATAATTACTATAAATCAAGTATAGCTTTCAGCCTTGTTTGGATAAGTTGTCATTATTCTAATTTTATGGCTGGAGGCTAAACCAGAATAACTACCCAGTAAAACCATAATTCTTGAATCATTGGCTCCGTGGTCTAAAGCTTAGTTAAGCTACATCATTAGAGAGAAGAAATACAGAGTAATTAAAATTTGCCATTACTACATACAACTATCAATCAAATTGACAACACATATCTGCAAGGCAACTGGACCAAAATGACGAAGTATTTATTTAAAATTTTTAAAATGGTGTTGGATAACATGTGCTGTCTAGTCCCGGTTTCTTCTCCAATAGTCTAATAGGTGATGCTATATACATACTGATTTAGAATATAAAATAATATAGAATAACAGAATTGGAAGGGACTTTGGAGGTCTTCTATCCAACCCCCTGCTTAGGCAGGAAACCCTACACACTTCAGACAGATGGTTATCTAACATCTTCTTTAAAACGTCCAATGTTGGAGCATTTACAACTTCTGGAGGCAAGTTGTTTCACTGATTAAGTGTTCTGTCCGGAAATTTCTCCTTAGTTCTAAATTGTTTCTCTCCTTGATTAGTTTTCACCCATTGCTTCTTGTCCTACCCTCAATTGCTTTGGAGAACAGGTTGACTCCATCTTCTTTGTGGCAACCCCTGAGATATTGGAACACTGCTATCATGTCTCGCCTAATCCTTTTCATTAAACTGGACATACCCAGTTCCTGCAACCATTTTTCATGTTTTAGCCTCTAGTCCTCTAATCATCTTTGTTTCAATTCTCTGCATTCTTTCTAGAGTCTCCACATTTTTTTATATTGAACGCAGTATTCCAAGTGTAGCCTTACCTAGGCTTTAGAAAATGGTATTAACACTTTATATGATCTTGATTCTGCCCCTCTGTTTATCCAGCCTAGAACTGTGTTGAGTTTTTTGGCAGCTGCTGCACCCTGCTGGCTCATATTTAAATGGTTGTCCACTAGGACTCCAAGGTCCGTCTCACGGTTACTACTGTTGAGCAAGATACCACATATACTGTACCTGTGCATTTTGCTTTTCTTGCCTAAATGTAGAACCTTACTTTTTCCACCATTGAATTTCATTTTTTAGAGAGCATCCAAAATTCAAGTCTGTTAAGATCATTCTGTATGTTAAGCTTAGCTTTTATTTGCAGCAGAGGTGGAGTAACGATGCGGACACAGAGCTGGATTTAAAACTGGGTCATTTTTATTAATTAAATTATCATAAATTTAATTCAACCTGACAAGGACCCGCAGGGTCAACCGAATTACTTCCGGGGCGGAAATGACGTCAGAAAAACTTCCAGGGCAACATATGGGCGTAGCTCCATGCTGATCCAGGTGAAGGGGCCATGCCCTCACCTGGATCCCAGCCATGCGAATGCATGTGGGAGGTCTCGCCGTCTAACCCCTGAAAGGAGATAGAAATGGGCGAGACCCAAAGACAGGTTCTACCCAATTGCTCAGATCGATTTAAAGGCACCATGAGCCCTTGGAGAGAATCTGCCAATCATCCCCAAAGATGCCCAACGGAGAACACACAGTTGCTAAACACCACCCAATTTCCGCCCCTAACCTGCCAACCCAATGACCAAAGTAAGCCAATTAAAACTAGTCGGGGAGCGAAGCACCCCCTAACCATCCATCCTTCACCACAGTGTGGAATAGGTGAAAAAACGGTCGCAGAAAATACCAAGACCGCCAAAAATGCCTATTCGGACCCCTAAGGGTGACCCCAATAGCACACTGAAAGATAGGGAGGGCGGGCGGGTGCTCACCTGCTCGTCGTCGGGGTGAAAAGGAGGCCCCAAGCATGCGCAGCCCCTTTTATAGGGCTGGCAGGCTCCACACACCCCGACGACATCATTGGGCCAGGCCGATGACCAGCAGGGCCGGGATCTCACGAAATCTTGTGAGATCCCGGCCTTCAAAATGGCGGCTACGCCGGGAGCCGCCCTGGCCCTGCTGCAAATCTGGCCCGGGGAGGTAAGTCACCGGCCGGGCATTTGCTGGTTGGTGATTGCAATAAAGATTTGATTTGATTTGATTTGCTGTCTCAATATGAAAGCAAATGAGAGTCATTTTGCATACCAACTATTTTCAAATCAACCTGAAGGCTGCTTCAATTGAAATGAGAATAATGCTTGTCAAATCCATGCAGTGGATAGAATTACCAATTTGGGCTCTTTCTTGCATGTTACTCGTATGCCGAGCCTTCTATGAGTTTGTTGTATACACCAGATGCAGGGTTTTTTTTTAAGGCCCAGTTTACTGGATCCCTTTTCATTTTTAAAAGACCTTTTGTGTTGCGGTGGCCTAGAGGTGGAGCTCTTACCTCACAATCAGGAGACTGAGCTCAATCCTAGGTAGAGGCAGATATTTTCCGCTCTCTCTCTGGGTACGATGAGAATATATCTGCTGAATATAACTCTGCATTGGCCACAGTAAGAGCATCTGACCAGTAAATACTAAGCTCCAATAGGTTGCCCTGACTCCACCCCACAAGGGATTATGGGATATAGAAACATAGAAACATAGAAGACAGACGGCAGAAAAAGACCTCATGAACCATCTAGTCTGCCCTTATACTATTTTCTGTATTTTATCTTAGGATGGATATATGTTTATCCCAGGCATGTTTAAATTCAATTACTGTGGATTTACCAACCACATCTGCTGGAAGTTTGTTCCAAGGATCTACTACTCTTTCAGTAAAATAATATTTTCTCAGTTGCTTTTGATCTTTCCCCCAACTAACTTCAGATTGTGTCCCCTTGTTCTTGTGTTCACTTTCCTATTAAAAACACTTCCCTCCTGGACCTTATTTAACCCTTTAACATATTTAAATGTTTTGATCATTTCCCCCCTTTTCCTTCTGTCCTCCAGACTATACAGATTGAGTTCATTAAGTCTTTCCTGATACGTTTTATGCTTAAGAACTTCCACCATTCTTGTAGCCCGTCTTTGGACCCGTTCAATTTTGTCAATATCTTTATAGCTGTTTCTTGGATTCATTCCATGATTATTGTAGGAGTTGTATTAACCTGGTACCTTGGTCTCTGTATGCATAGAGATAACTGCAGAATCAGAATGCTTCAGGGCATTTTCAATAACCCACTGTAGGACAAACCTGATCTGAAAAACAAGTGATAATTCCTTATGCAATCGGTTTGGTGTTGCTGAGGGACACTGCCTTGAAGGTAGCCTGCAAATATTCCCACAGCCCATGTTTTTTTCATTTTTTCTATTTGCAGGCTTGGTGGAGAAAGCTGTTCCCAAGGGACCTGCCCTGAAACCAGCCATTTCCAGATCTGCTTCTCAAAGACTGCTGGTTACTTCCAAACCTATGCCTCCTATTCAGAGCATACCGAACACCCCAGAGACCAACAGAGCTCAGGAAACAGAGCAACGAGTTAGAGAGAATTGTTCAGGCTCTTTACAGGTCGAAGGGGTTAATCCAGAATTAACATCCACCCAGCAGGTATAAAATATATGTTGCCTGTGCTTAAGAAATGGGAGCTTGAGCAGGGGGCTGGGCTAAAAGACCTCTAAGTTATGTTCCAATTCTGCTATCCTGTTTTTAGAATAACTTCCTTTACTTTATACATCTGCTATTAAACGTTTCTACAACACTCCGTGGTCTGCATTGGCTGCCGATCAGTTTCTGGTCACAATTCAAAGTGTTGGTTATGACCTTTAAAGCCCTACATGGCATTGGACCAGAGTACCTCCGGAACCGCCTACTACCGCAGGAATCCCAGCGGCTGATAAGGTCCCACAGAGTTGGCCTTCTCCGGGTCCCGTCGACTAAACAATGTCGTTTGGCGGGCCCCAGGGGAAGAGCCTTCTCTGTGGTGGCCCCGGCCCTCTGGAATCAACTTCCTTCGGAGATTAGAACTGCCCCCACCCTCCTTGTCTTTCGTAAATTACTCAAGACTCACTTATACCGCCAGGCATAGGGGAGTTAAGACATCTTTCCTCCCAGGCTTCTTTATATTTTGTTTCATGTTTGGTATGAATGTGCTGTTTGGTTTTTAAATATATGATAGGGTTTTATATGCTTCTTTTAATATTAGATTTGTTTTGTTATAACATTGTTTTTATTGTTGTAAGCCGCCCCGAGTCTTCGGAGAAGGGCGGCATACACATCTAATAAATAAATGAGGATTTGAATGTGTAAGTTATGTAAATTCAAGTTGCATTGTTCTGAATGTTGAAAAAAATGTATATTCAAGGGGGAAAAAATGAGAGGATTCTAGTGAGATCCAAGATTTGGAAAAAAATTAATCATACAATTATAGAAGGGGCAGTTAGGCCACTGATTTGAAACCACTTTTAAAAGGAAGCTTACCATCTTTTCCAGTAGTTGCATATACAAATATCTTCAGGAAGACTTATTGTTTTACCTAGCACTTAATTAGCCTTGCTTTATGTAATGGAAATCCATTATTCTACAGTGCAGCCCCTAAACCATGCTTTGACCTTTTAAATAACCCAAGCCAAGCAGTCCTTGCTTAATTCCATTTCCTTCATTTATCATTAAATCCTTGTAGAATGTAGTGTTACAGTTCTATTTTTCTTGACTCTATACTACCAAAATGACCTCTTGTTAATATGAAACAAAAATAAGCTACCCCTGTTTGCTTTTGTGTCAAATGAAAGACCTTAACAGGCCACTGAGAACTGGCCTGTAGATTGAGAGCATGCAGGATAAGAACAAACAAAATAAATGTGCATCTAAGGATTGTTGATTCACATTGCAAATTATTGTTTCCAGAGAAGGCGCAGCTCAACTTTGCCCTAAAACTCCCACCATTCCCAGCCTGCTAATTCATTGGGAGGTGGATATCAGTTTCAGGAGATTGATGTAGCCATTGGGAATATTAGAGTAATATCTATGGGGATTTTTTGGGTTGGCAGTTTTTCAACAGATCCCCTTCTTGTTCTTTTCCTTTGGTATCATTAGAAGAAATTAAACCAGCCTATGTAAAGAATTATCAAGGTGAGCTGCACTGCATTAAAAATTCATTCCTGTTGTAGGAATAATTGCTGGGGAATGCAATATATTTCATACAGCACACTCAATGTGATATGATGTTCTTCTAAAATTAATAACTGGCAGTAACTGAGATATGACAATTATTAAATGGCATTTGGAGAGGACCAAGGGCCCTACAGTTGCATCTTATCATTTAGATTGAGAAGTTGACAGCAGCCAGCAGGAGGAGCACTAATGCCAAAAAGTAATAGGCTTCTCTTCTGAAAAGCAGACTTTGGTGGAAGGTCAAAAGAGTTGAAGAATTGGCCAGAACTGAAGACTACATGGCAGGAATAATACACATATAACCTGCAGAGTGAGAGCTAAATTTATTCCAGTTTTTTTTTTAAAAAATAAGAATTTGAAAGGAATCAAGAGCTGAAATTCTGAGGGGAAAAAAGAAGGAAAGAAGGGGGAAAAACAAGTAGAGGGTGCTCTTATTCCACAGTAATAAAGTGAAAAGCCAGAAAACAAGAAAATACTTCAGTTATTAAGCAATGTGGATTTTTTTTCCTTCATATTTCTGCTTCCTGAAAATTTATGTGAAACTGAAAAATGTTTGTTCTGCATAAACAACAGATTTTTTTTTTGACCTTTTGAAGTTGAGCTTAAGTCTTACTGACTTTCTGAACACAGTCCTTATTTTTCTTGGCAATGGTACAGAAGTGGCTTGCCAATGCCTTATTTTGGAGTGATTTTTGATTTTCCAGTGTATCCTATAGTTTTGATAGTCTCCCACTCAGGTTTTCAAATTTCAACTTGACAATGTTGGCCAAGTGTTGCTATTTTCTGAAGCAGAGCTTGGTTTGGCTATGGCTGAGGATTATCTCATTTTCCCCTTGGTTTATTTGTTTTCAGTAAGAATAGTCCAATTATCCTGGCATTTTCTTTTCCATTGCAAGAGGTACTATTCATTCATTCATTCATTCATTCATTCGATTGATTGATTGATTGATTTGTATGCTGCCCCTCTCCGTAGACTCTGGGCGGCTCACAACAATAACAAGAACAATGTAAGAACAAATCTAATAATTTAAAAAACGCTATATACTGTATAAAAACGCTATATACTGTATATGAGAACATAATGTGACCTCTGACTTCCATTATGGAGTTGTATATTCTACATGATTGTTCTGAATGGTGTTGGCTATGCCAGCGTAGATTAGTGCTTTAAAGAAGAAGAATTCCATTCCTGATATCTGTGCCTGAAAACATATTCCTATCAAGAAGTCAAAACAAGTTGCAAGAGCTTCTGCTTATGTGGTATTGACAAGTGAGGTGTCAAATCAGTTGCTGTTTCTTGCATTAAAAGTATCCCTTGTCTATCAAAATAAGTTGGCTAGTTGAATCTTGCTTGACAACGTGAAGCCCTTGAGAAAGTTCAACTCGGACAAAAGAAAGCTTAAGGCAGCAGGGAGCTTCGAGCAGGATTGGCAGATTTGGAGGCAGCTGTCAAGCAAATCACTCACTTTCTACAGCAGAGTGAAATAAGTGCAGAAACTTTCCTAGAGCCTCTCCATCCAATTAGAATTACTGCCTTGGCTGAAATTTCTTCTGAATATTTAGTCCATTTCCATTTCCGCCTTCTATATAGGGTCCCTCAGGCACCTTGAGTTGATAGTTTTGTTATGAGCTACTGATTTCACGGTCCTTGCTGAACTGTGATCTGTCATAGGTTTGACACAGGTTTGCTCCAAACGGAATATTTAAATCTCCTGAACTCAAATGATCTCTATAATTCCATCCCTTTTCAAGCTTCTCTTGGGCCACAGATCTATATTTCAATCATTGTTTGGAGTCATGAAACTCACAGGGGTATAAAGTTCTGACCCAGTATCCCATTAAGCAGAGATCAGGGTACAAATCCTAAAAAGCTCCCAACCTTTCTATGGGACTTTGGATCACCCATTCTTTCTCAGCTAGAGAGAAGATAGCTATACTGACTCTGTAAACTGCTTAGAGAGGGTTGTAAATAGAATAGAATAGAATAGGATAGGATAGAATTTTTTATTGGACACACAAGGAATTTGTCTTGGTACATGTGCTCTCAGTGTACATAAAAGAAAAGATTTGCCAAGAATCATAAGTTATAACACTTAATGATAGTAATAGGGTACAACTAAGCAATCAAATCATATTAGGAACCAGTCAACATAAATTGTAAGGATACAAGCAACAAAGTTACAGTCATACAGTCGTTAGTTGTGTCACGCTGAGTATTGACAGCCTCAGAGACATTCTAAGTCTTTTAGAGTTATGCAGTAATTAAATAGTTAACAGTGTGTGTTTGTATTAGCTCCACCCATTATGATGTAAAATCCTGCCACATCATACATGCATCATTTCCTCCTTGTTGAAATTCTCTATATTGTCTCTTCTCTTTCTTTGTTAGCTGCAATGATGTAGCATGCATCTCAGATGCCTCCAACAGGCATTAATTATATTTTGTTGTTTTCGTAATAAAAGTAACTTTGGTTGAAAGCTGATTCTCTACTTTAATCCATCGACTCTCAGATAAGATTCATTATGGTCCACGCGGGCTGTAATTTATCTCTAAATCTGTCACGTTGGAGGAGATGGGTGAGGGGAATGATGAAAAGTTTAATAGTAGTGCAGACTTCGTAAATAGTTTGACAATGTTGAGGGAATTATTTGTTTAGCAGACTGATGGCATTTGGGGAAAAAACTGTTCTTGTCTCTAGTTATTCTGGTGTGCAGTGCTCTATAGCATCGTTTTGAAGGTAGGGGTTGAAACAGTTTATGGACAGGATGTGAGGGGGCTGTAAATATTTTCACAGCCCTCTTTTTGACTCCTGCAATATAGATCCTCAATAGAAGACAGGTTGGTAGTAATTGTTTTTTCTAATTATCCTATGAAGTCTGTGTCTGTCTTGTTGGGTTGCAGAACCAAACCAGACAGTTATAGAGGTGCAGATGACAGACTCAATAATTCCTCTGTAGAATCGTATCAGCAGCTCCTTGGGTAGTTTGAGCTTTCTGAGTTGGCGTAGAAAGAACATTCTTTGTTGTGCTTTTTTGATGACATTTTGATATTAGGTGTCCATTTTAGATCTTGAGATATGGTAGAACTTAGACATTTGAAGGTCCCTACTGTTGATACTGTGTTGTCTAGTATTGTACGAGGTGGTAGCATGGGAATGTTTCTTCTAAAGCCTACCACCATTTCTACATTTTTGAGTGTGTTCAGTTCCAGGTTGTTCCAGTTGCACCACAAGGCTAGTTTAATCTCCTGTCTGTATGTGGATTCATCATTGTCTCAAATGAGACCTATTACTGTTGTGTCATCTACAAACTTCAGTAGTTTAACAGATGGATTGTTTGATATGCCGTCATTGATGTATAGAGAGAAGTGGAGAGAACACACAGCCTTGTGGGAACCCTGTGCTAATTTTACAGGTATTAGCTTCACCTGCTGCTTCCTGTCTGTTATGAAGCTTAATGTCACAAGCCAGTTAGGAAGTGGCTAAATAGGAAGCAATGGGTGGAAGTTGAACAAGGAGAAAAGCAACTTAGAACTAAGGAGAAATTTCCTGACAGTTAGAACAATTAATCAGTGGAACAGCTTGGCTCCAGAAGTTGTGAATGCTCCAACACTGGAAGTTTTTAAGATGTTGGATAATCATCTGTCTGAAGTAGTGTAGGGTTTCCTGCCTGGGTGAGGGGTTGGACTAGAAGACCTCCAAGGTCCCTTCCCACTCTGTTATTATTATATTAAATAGCAATCATGGTATCATGGGATGCTCTGCTGGTTGCAAATATGAAAGTTTTTTTTTTGTATAACTTCAAATACTTCCTAAATGAGGCAGTTGGTAAGCAAAGACCACTCTTACTGCAATAAGTCAATCTACACTTAAGCATTGCTTTAATTAATTAATAGAACTGTACATCTTACAAATAGGTGGCAAATGAATTTGATAAATATCTAGATGAACAAATACGGCTCTAGGCAGCATGCACTAAAACAAAACAGTTAAAAACAGGTAGATGAAATGGGAAGAGGCAGTTGCTCAAATTACCTGGTTCTCAAACCCCAGTGACCTTCTGCAGAGTTGTAAAGTTATTCATTTTTCTCCTGTCCTTCCCTGTAGATCGTGCATGGTCCTGATGAGAATCCAAAAAAGTCTTTAGGTGCTGCTTTGATCCCACCAATCCCCAAGTTAGCAAAGGCATGTGAAGACAATTCCCAGAAGGTTGCAGAACCCTTTGCTAGCTTGCCACAGACAGAATGTGTCCCATTTGCTATAGACGAGTGTCCCAAAACAAGGTACAGTAAGCCTTTTCTGTTGTTCCTGTTCCTTTTTTTGAAAGTCGCATCTGATAAGCACCATTAACTGATTTGAAGGCAACCTTCACTAAATGGCACCTTCCAGATAGGCTAGCATTGCAATTCCCAGCAATATTGTGATATACTTGCAGGGTATTCCTGGGAGTTACAATTCCCATACATTTGGGTCATGCTCTGAGAGAGCCTCGGTGATGCAGTGGTTAGAGTGCAGTATTGCAAGCTACTTCTGCTGATCCCGGCTGCCAGCAGTTTGACAGATCAAATCTCAGTCGTGGTTACTCATTCAAATAGAAACATGAGTTACACTGCAGTGCTATATAACTAAGTAAATTTCTAAGATTCCGAATGAAAAGAAAGTTTGGTTGAATGAGACCAAAAGCTTTCTGGTTTTTAAAGTGGAAACTAAATGCCTCTTACAAATCCCACAAGTCTGTTGTCCTCTCTTGTTCTTGCATGTAGCAGGTGGGGAGAAGCCTCCATGTTGCCTCTCTGGGAATCTCCTGGGAGGAAGCAGGGCCTCCACCCTCTCTGTGGTTTCCCCAATCATACACATTATTTGCTTTTACATTGATTCCTATGAGAAAAATTGCTTCTTCTTACAAACTTTTCTACTTAAGAACCTGGTCATGGAACTAATTAAGTTCATAAGTAGAGGTACCACTGTACTGTTTCATAGTGCTTTAAAGCCCTCTCTAAGTGGTTTACTCAGCATGTTCCCCCCCCCCAACAATCTGGGGTCTTCATTTTACCTACCTCAGAAGAACAGAAAGCTGAGTAAACCTTGAGTTGATGAGAATCAAACTGCTGAACTGCTGGCAGACAGCAGGCAGTAGAATTAACCTGCAGTAATGCATTCTAACCACTGCAACCATGACTCTTTCTATCAGTTAAGAGCCTCCTAAATTAAGAGTCCTTGGAGAGGGGCGGCAAACAAATCTAATAAATTATTATTATTATTATTATTATTATTATTATTATTATTATTATTATTATTATGTCAATACAACACAGCAAACGAGATCACTATGCTGGATTTCATATTTCATCACCAGTCGGGTGCTTCCCAAGCACCTAGGACTGCGTGATGTAGTGGCAAATTATGTTTGCCGATGCCAGTAAAGTGGCCTTTTGCAATACTATTGCAATATTATTATTATTATTATTATTATTATTATTATTATTATTATTATTATTATTGCCTCTTCTTTGATGAAAAACAGTTTAATATATCTCTCTCTCTCCACTTCACCCCACCCTATTGCCTTTAAGATCATTATCAAATGATGGAAATGGTGAAGACAACAGCCCAAAAACACTGGGTAGGTACATATAGTAATTTATTTGAACTTAAAACAATGGTTGGATATTTCATGATAAGTTAAATTTTGTAGTAGAGATGCCTTGTCTCATTAATGGAATTCTGCTGGGCAGTGAGTAGGTAATTCATTTTTTCTTCTTATGTGTGAAGGATGGACAACTCTCAGACTCCTTCTGGTAGGTAGGGTCAGTCAGAACGGACTGTATGAAAACATTCAACTGTACCTTAATAAAAGGAAATTAAAAATGGAAATGATTTTAAATACCTTTTGGTGACTTCTTGGAAACCCCCATGCATAGTAGAAACATAGAAACATAGAAACATAGAAGACTGACAGCAGAAAAAGACCTCATGGTCCATCTAGTCTGCCCTTATACTATTTCCTGTATTTTATCTTAGGATGGATATATGTTTATCCCAGGCATGTTTAAATTCAGTTACTGTGGATTTACCAACCATGTCTGCTGGACCTTTGTTCCAAGGATCTACTACTCTTTCAGTAAAATAATATTTTAATTAATATTAATAATATTAATATTAGTAGTTTTCTTAATGACAATATGGAAATGATACATCTGATATTCTTGAACTTTTTGGATACTTTTCTAATTATGTTGCAGCCAAGTTGGACCTTGCCTCATTTTCCCAAGATTAACCAAGATTGGCAGAGTGTTTCCATCTTCAGTTTAAGATGAAACCTAGGAATTTTCTTGTCTAATATCTCAATTTTATTTCTCTGTCTGAATTACCTGACAAGTTTTTATGAGAATGTATCATATACTGTATGCTACTTTGAGCACTATGGAGAAAGGCAGTAGATAAATGCAAACGTAATAAATAACATTTATTGAAGCTGAAAGAACCTGTTTCTATTGTCATAGTGTGGGGCATTGTGTTATTGCACAAACAATCATGAAACTATATTACTGATCTGCTGAACAGGGAAATGATACGTTTCTTCCCCCTCCTCTGGCAGCTTTAGCAGTAAAAGTGCTCCAGGCTAGAATGAATGAAACACACAACAATATGTTATTGACTTTTAAACAACATTGTTGTATAAATTATGATTGGCTTATAGTTTGAGCTCATTGTTTTTTAAAGCAGATCCTTTTTAATTCTCACTGGTACAAAAAGCTCAGCTGGAGAGTCATTCCTTGTCGTGTGTTAAAATGAAATGTCACATTTTATCCTGGGTGACTGCCTGGTCAAAGGTGCTAATTTCAAAGGGTAAAGCTGCTTGCCTTGATAATTATTCCACGGCAGAGATAACTTGAAAACAAATTTATAGCAATAACTACTTTAAATTAGCGGTGTTCTTTGATGATGCCGTTTAATTTCTTTTCAAACAAGAACAGGTATTTCATTTGGATTTAAAATCTAGAGTTCATTATATAGAAACATAGAAACATAAAAGATTGAGGGCAGAAAAAGACCTCATGGTCCATCTAGTCTGCCCTTATACTATTTCCTATATTTCATCTTAGGATGGATATATGTTTATTCCAGGCATGTTTAAATTCAGTTACTGTGGATTTTCCAACCACGTCTGCTGGAAGTTTGTTCCAATCATCTACTACTCTATTATTATTCTATGTTATCTAGCAGCCAAACATGGGATTTGATCCGACAGAAAAAACATATAGCCCCTCCCTGGTACAAATCTGAAGGGATCAGATCCTGTGGCCTAGAGGTTAATTCTCTGCCTTACAAGGCAGAAGCCACGGGATCAAATCCCAGTAAGTGTATGGCTAGCTGATGAGGACAGAACAAGGCCAAAATAGATCTATCCTAGTCTCCCTTAATTTTAAAAATTCAGCAAAAACATGTGATACATACAGGATATAGTTTGTCGGTATGAATAAATTAACTGCCTTGAAATGGCCCTGGGTTGGGCTGAGAGGCAAAAAGGAACTGTGACATTCCTTCAATATACCAGGGGGATCCGACAAAATACACACACACACACATATATATTAAAAATAATAATTAAAAATAGATGGTGACGTCAACGGACTAGCACTGACCAAAACAGTTCTGTGGTGTCATCATGAACCCACTTAGCTGTTTGCTACCGGTTCGGGCCAACCAGTCAGAACCGGGAGGAACCCACTTCTGGCGTATATTGTATATGGGATAAGTAATATAGCAAAGCAACCCTGTTGTTTTTTGTTTGTTTGTTTATAATTTTCTGTGGGCTCATATTCATTGACTTTTTCACCTGCGTCCATCCTGATCCTGATCGTAGGATAAATACAAATAGAATAAAATATAAATATTTATAAATTTATAAATAAATAGAATATAACTATAAAGGCCATTGTTTAATGTCCGTTCAGACTATAACATAATAATACTAGAAAATCTTGGACGGCACTTAGAAAATCTGCTTGTTGACCAAATTTCCACCTGTCAATTACAAAGGCCACACAGTTTGGCTCTTCTGTGTACATACTATACCGATACAGTGCAGCATCCTAGTTTTTTGGGAAGAACTGTGTGTATGATGGCCGACACCAGCTAAAGAGCTGGCCACCGCGATTTCACATTTTTGTGTATATAATAATAATAATAATAATAATAATAATAATAATAATAAAACAGACAAGCTCCTGCCGCATAAGACTTATTAACACCATTAATTAATATTTATTGATTCTCCTAAGCCGTTTTGTCCCTCTTTGACTTATTTGTGCCTATTACAGGATCAGAATATTGATCCTTCTAGCTCAATAAGGTCAGTGCTCCAAGATTGCTGCTGTTTCCAAGATTTCAAATGAGTTGTCTTGGAATTGAGCCTGGAACTTGGAAACACACAAGTTTCGCACAATAAGCTCTGCCTAACCTGAAGACGACACTTCTGATTCTAACTTAGGTTGTGACAGGACCCATTCTAACTTAGGTTCCCATTCTAACTCTGTCTAACCTGGAGAGGGCACTTCCAATTCTAACTTAGACTGATCCCTGGATCAGTCCAGGGGAAAAATAATTACTGTACTGCCAAGATAAAAACTTTCCTCATATAATTCAGCTTGCCAGTTTTTGACAGAAGAATAAGGAAGGAAGGAAGGAAGAGGCTATACAGTGATCCCCCGGTTATTGCGTCCCCAACCATTGCGAACAGGGTAATTTGCGATTTTTCAACCCGGAAGTCAAAATACCATCTACGCATGCGTGCCCTTTTTTTTTCTATGGGCACGCATGCGTAGATGGCAACCGGGAGATCAGCTGCTGGGCAGCTTCCCTGGGTCTTCCCCCTCTTGCTGGCATCAGCGAGGAGTTTCCCCACCGCCCACGCAAACTCCTCGCTGCCGCTCGCCCGCCCTTCGCCTGCCCACGCTGTTCGCTCCCCCTCTTGCTGGCGGGAGGGCGAGAAGCCCTCCCCAGCACCCGCTCGCCCGCCCTTCGCCGCTCGCCCGCCCTTCGCCCTGGCGGAGAAATTCCAGCCCCCACCTGGTCCCGCCCGATCCTCCTCCCTGAGGCAGCTCGCCCTCCCATGGCCGCTTCCTCCACCCTCCATCGCAAGCCCTCGCCACCGCAGCCAACGCGCGCTGCGATCTTCAAGCCCGGCTCCTTTCAGCCCAGCATCCCGGGCCAAGCAGCTGCCTTCCGTGACTGAGCCTGGCTGGCCCGGAAGATCGTAGCGCGCGTTGGCTGCAGCAGCGGCGACATTGCTGCCGGCTTGGCTTCGCTCGCTCGCCGCTGAGGAGCCGAAGATTGGGGGGCGGCGCGGCGAGCGAGCGAGCGAAGCCAAGCCGGCAGCAATGTCGCCGCCGCTGCAGCCAACGCGCGCTACGATCTTCCGGGCCAGCCAGGCTCAGCGGATCAAGCCCGGCTCCTCTCGGCCCAGCATCCCGGGCCAAGCGGCTGCCTTCCGTGACGGAGCCTGGCTGGCCCGGAAGATCGTAGCGCGCGTTGGCTGCAGCGGCGGCGACATTGTTGCCGGCTTGGCTTCGCTCGCTCACCGCTGAGGAGCCGAAGATTGGGGGGCGGCGCGGCGAGCGAGCGAGCGAAGCCAAGCCGGCAGCAATGTCGCCGCCGCTGCAGCCAACGCACGCTACGATCTTCCGGGCCAGCCAGGCTCAGCGGATCAAGCCCGGCTCCTCTCGGCCCAGCATCCCGGGCCAAGCGGCTGCCTTCCGTGACGGAGCCTGGCTGGCCCGGAAGATCGTAGCGCGCGTTGGCTGCAGCGGCGGCGACATTGCTGCCGGCTTGGCTTCGCTCGCTCGCCGCGCCGCCCCCCAATCTTCGGCTCCTCGCTAGCGCTGCGGAAGTTTAAAACACCATCTGCACATGCGCAGATGGTGTTTTTACTTCCACAGCGCTACTTCACGAAAACCCGCTCGTTGCGGGGGGTCCTGGAACGGAACCCTCGCAACGAGCGGGGGATCACTGTACTACTTATTCTTTATGTTGTGGTTGGCTCTGGCCCAGCTCCTGCCCCAGGGAATGTGGAGGTGGATGCAGGGGAAACTTCAACATGTCACAGGCCTGTGTTATTGCCGACAGAGTCAGTTCAGAGCTTAGTTTCCTCGGACAAAGAAGAAGGTGGGAGTGACTTGGCAGAGGGGGGCTTGGCACACAGCCCAGGCAGTCAATCTCCCTTATCTTCTATTGTTTCGGATGAAGACTTTTTGACCCACGCAAACACAGAATTATGTGTAGAAGAGACCAAGTAAGGACATATTACAGGAGATAAGAGCGGCCACCTGTGTTTGGGTGGGGCTCCAGTAATTACGGCTGGTGCTATAAATAGCAGCATGTGGGTTTGGCCATTGTGGAAGAGTATTTGATCGCAGTTCATCAGGAATCCTGTGTTGCTGGTTTCTGGATTTTGTTTGTTGATTTTTCACTCCTTTGAAAACAAAGCAGAGTAACATGTGTGTCTCACTTTCTTGGAAGAAGAAGGGATGTGAAATTTCTTCACAGCTGCTAGCTAAGTACTTAATGACTGCTTAAGGTTACTTGTACAGACTACCCTGTTGTTTTGGGATGAGTGCTCTTTGCAATACAAAAAGGGTACTTAGTTTATTTTGAATTTTGTGATAAAGAACATTGTTTTGAATTTTCAAATGTGTGTGTGTCTGAAATTTGTATCCTTGAATTTTCGGGAGGCTCCTACCAGAGAGCCCGGCAGAACATCTTTATTTCAGGAGCTGAAGGGAGAAAGGGAGAGCGGTAGAGAAGGAGAAACAGTGAGAGATAGAAAATATTGTCAGGGATGATTATCCACTGGAACTAACACAGTTAGAAAGTGTGAACCGGTCACTCTGTGCCAAGGAAAGAAGTAAGCGGTTTATTTCAACCTTCCCATGGAGTTGATAGTTGGCATCCATCCATTTTAAAATCCCAGGTAAAGCAACAGAAAGAAGTGAATGTCAATTTAGAAATGAAATTGGAGCAAACGTATATGGCAACACACCTCTGCGTCAGCTAAATGGTTCCATCCTTGTAGCTATTTGCAGGTGAAATAGTAGAGATGGAAGGATTCTTAATTCTCTCATCAGTGGCTGATAGTCATTGAGATGTTTTTCCAGACCTGTGAACTGTTATTTAGGCTCCTTCAAAGATGGATGTAATGCTCTTCTGGAACTGTATCATTTCATCTTGGTCTGAAAGGAGTCTATCAGCTAGTTTCTCTGTGAATACAATCTTACTTGCACAAGGCAGATCGAGTTTTCTCAGGTGATTAACCTGCCAGTCTAGGCCTCTGTCCTAACTCACTTTTTTCTTAGCACAACCTATTCCATGTTTAAGGAAAGTGATTAATGGATATTTTCATGCTGGGTTGCAGTTTGATAAGAGAAAATGGAAAGAAAGTCAGAGGCAACACCAGTCTCTGACCTTAATGTTTCCTAAAGTCCATAAATAAGAATAGCACCATTTACTGACATTGTGTTTGTGGCAGGATGAGGCTCATCAATGGGGACAGTAAATTCTATACTGGTACAATGCTTTAACCTGTCTATAAACAAGAGCCCTTTAACTCCATCTACAGTGAATGATTCCATTTGTTAGAATGCCCCTTGATTCTTTTCTTTGCTCTCGCTGTCTTCACAAATATAGTACTTACAGTCCACAGTAATATATTCATTCTTTTTTAAATTGGCTTGTCAGAAACTGGATTGTCTGAACCTGCTTTCCAGAATGGCTTTCCTGCACCTTGGAAGGTTGTTGGGGGATCATCTACCAGCCACCTCCTACCAGCCACCTCCTCCCTCTGTCTGGCCAAGGAAGACTTGCTTTCAAATCCCCACCTGTTAAAAGATGATGAATGGAAAGAGAGCAATGGAAGGGTATGTTTCAGTTTCCATCCTTTTGTATTTTGGCATGAAGGCCAAGGTGAATTTTAAGCTTGGCATTTAGCAGGACAAAGTAAAGAAAATATTACAAGAAGGATTCAGACTGGCACAAAAGGGATACTGGGGGTGCTATTTGGAAGGCAGGCATCAAGCTGAGCTTGTTAGGCTCTGCTCTGTCATTTGCAAAGCTGGCATTATCAAGCAATGAGTGATGAATCTCCTTTGAGATACAGTTCTCAAGCTTTGGAAATGAATTTCTGGAAGAGAAGAAAAAAGGAGAGACAGAAAAACGGAGCTAAGTCCAGAAGTGATACTGGCAGGATGAACAACGCAGGAGCTCAGCCATCAATATGAATGCTTTCCTCTCCAACAGAAATGCAATGATGATGAATTAAATAATAAAAAATTTAGTGGCTTTCCCACACTTCATTTTGCCCAACAATAGGGTGGGCCTAGGCTAGAATAAAATCCATCTGTCTTTCCATCCATGTATCCATCCATCCTCTTTCCCTTCCGTAAAGGGCTTTATTTTTCAAGAACTCAAGGCAGTCTATCTTTTCTCTCCACAAATAGCTCCTTGAGATAGATCATACAGAAAAAGGGCTCCTGGCTCTAAATTAACTAGTGTGTATTCAGTGCAGAAACTGGGCTAAAAGCTAGGGTTTTCCATTCCAGTATCTTAGGTACTACACTATATTGGTCTTTTCAAAGACTTACCAAAAAGCTTATAAATAGCTTGACTCCCAATGCATAGGTAGGTAGGCTCCAACTCCAGCGGTCCTTGGAAGAAACCGATTATCTAGGCCCTCAACAGTCAGGATTCAGGCCCGGCTACAGCATGGAAACTGCTTTGGTTGCGTTGATGGATGATCTCTGACGGGCCCAGGACAGGGGTTTATCCTCTGTCCTGGTGCTTCTTGACCTCTCAGTGGCTTTCGATACCATCGACCAGGGTATCCTTCTGGGTCGGCTGGAGGGGTTGGGAGTGGGAGGCACTGTTCTTCAGTGGTTCTCCTCCTACCTCTCCGGTCGGTCGCAGTCGGTGTTAGTGGGGGGTCAGAGGTTGATTTCAAGGTTACTCCCTTGTGGGGTGCCTCAGGGGTCGGTCCTCTCCCCCCCTGCTATTCAATATCTACATGAAACCGCTGGGTGAGATCATCCGGGGGAATGGGGTGAGGTATCATCAGTATGCTGATGATACCCAGCTGTACATCTCCACCCCATGTCCAGTCAATGAAGCAGTGGAAGTGATGTGCCGGTGCCTGGAGGCTGTTAGGGTCTGGATGGGTGTCAACAGACTCAAACTCAACCCGGAGTGGCTGTGGGTTCTGTCTCCCAGAGACAATTCCATTTGTCCATCCAGAACCCTGGGGGGGGGGGAAATTATTGACCCACTCAGAGAGGGTCCGCAACTTGGGCATCCTCCTCGATCCACAGCTTACATTAGAGAACCATCTTTCAGCTGTGGTGAGGGGGACATTGCCCAGGTTCACCTGGTGCACAAGTTGCAGCCCTATCTTGACCGGGACTACTGCTCACCTCATAGTTACTCATTCCCTCATCACCTCGAGGCTCGACTACTGTAATGTTCTCTACATGGGGCTACCTTTGAAAAGTGTTCGGAAACTTCAGATCGTGCAGAATGCAGCTGCGAGAGCTATCATGGGCTTTCCTAAATATGCCCATGTTACACCAACACTCCGCAGTCTGCATTGGTTGCCGATCAGTTTCCGATCACAATTCAAAGTGCTGGTTATGACCTATAAAGTCCTTCATGGCATCGGACCAGAATATCTCTTGGACTGCCTTCTGCCACACGAATCCCAGCGACCGGTTAGGTCCCACACAGTTGGCCTTCTCCAGGTCTCATCGACTAAACAATGTCGTTTGGTGGGACCCAGGAGAAGAGCCTTCTCTGTGGCGGCCCCGACCCTCTGGAACCAGCTCCCCCCGGAGATTAGAACTGCCCCCATCCTCCTTGCCTTTCATAAACTCCTTAAAACCCACCTCTGCCATCAGGCATGGGGGAATTGAGACATCTCCCTCAGGGCCTTTACAGTTTATGCATGGTATGTTTGTATGTATGTTTGCTTTTAATAATGGGTTTTTTTACTGTTTTTTAAATTATTAGATTTGTTGTACATTATTTTATTGTTGCTGTGAGCCGCCCCGAGTCTACGGAGAGGGGCAGCATACAAATCTAATAGATAGATAGATAGATAGATAGATAGATAGATAGATAGATAGATAGATAGATAGATAGATAGATAGATAGGAATAAACTTGAGTATTAATTACTGTGGAATATACACCCATACACTGCACACATAGCAACAACCATCCAAATGAATACATAATTTAAGTAAAGTACTGTATTGCATTTTATGGAATGCAAAAGAATAAATGTTGCATTGAAAATGTGTGGGAATTATAATAAATGTGGAGTAGTGAATTGGCCTTTGATATGAGCAATTTATGTTCAACACAATGTTAAACTGATTAGGGAGGGTATATTCTGCTACCCTACAATCTACCACTTCCATTTTAGCTGTCCCAGATCGGATTCTTTCTAATCAATTCAGCATTGTGCTTCTTAAGCTTTTCTATCTGGGAGGCTGAACAGCTTTAGGGTCAGTATGGGCTTAACATCAGCCCCAAACTAGCAATATGTGTATGTGATTTCATGAGAGATTACCTTATATAAAAGAATTGCTACAGGTCTTTTTTTCTTGCCCTATTTTTTCTGATGTTGTACAACATCCCTCAATATTTTTTCCCCCTGATTCAATATCTGCCTTAGAGTAAGCTTTGTCTAGTAATTCCAATTTTGGGTGACCAATAATATAAGGTAAGGGGAATAGAGGATTAAAGTTTCTTACATTTTCTTTTGAAAAGAAGCTGGTGTGTTTGTATGAGTATAACAAATTGGATTGATTCTGTATCATTAGGAACTGGGCTTTAATGCTTTTTCTCCTGCACCATTTCACTAATGTAAATTGGGCTCCTGGTCTCAAAGCTGCTGTTAAGCATGAAAGAAACTTCAGCAGGTATCTGTGTTACATATGGTGCATTTTCCCTCTCTCTTTTGCAATTAGTTTCAGACTTAAATCAAGAATTAAATGGCTGGCATTCAAGTCTGTTCTAACACCGCTGCTCCTTCTTCCATCTTTATGGAAACGTGTAAAGATGTTCAGAGATCTGGGGAGAGAATCTGCCATGTCACGATTCATGTCTAATATGGCTTGAATCTCATTTTTTAAAAGCCCAATCAAAATTACACATGCTAAACTGATGGAACTTTCCATGGCTATCTATTCACGTTGGCGCCAATGCAAAACGAAGAGCGTGAAACCATCATTCACATTGATAAAATATTTATTTTGGGTTATAAAAATTATTATTATTATTATTATAATTATTATTATTATTATTATTATTATTATTATTATTATTATTATCATTATCATTATCATTATTTCAATATAACACAGCAAACGAGATCACTCTGCTGGATTTCATATTTCATCACCAGTCGGGCGCTTCCCAAGCACCTAGGACTGTGTGATGTAGCGACGAATTATGTTTGCCGATCCCAGTAAAGTGGCCTTTTGCAATTGACAGATGGAGATTTTGTCAATTCCGATGGTTTTCAAATGTCCACTGTGAACCTTTGGCACTGCGCCCAGCGTGCCAAGTACCACTGGAACCTCTTTCACTGGCTTATGCCAGAGTCGTTGCAGCTCGATTTTTAGATCTTCGTGTTTCACTAATTTCTCTAGCTGCTTCTCCTCAATTCTGCTGTCCCCTGGGATTGCGATGTCGGTGATCCATACTTTCTTTTTCTCTACAATCAGGATGTCTGGTGTGTTATGCTTCAGAATTCGGTCAGTCTGAAGTCAGAAGTCTCACAGTAGTTTTGCTTGCTCATTTTTGACCACTTTTTCGGGCTTATGATCCCACCAGCTCTCCACTTTCTTGACAAATTAATCTGTTACATTGTTGTTGTTATTATTATTATTATTATTATTATTATTATTATTATTATTATTATTATTATTTTGTTGTTATTAACACCAGTAATGATGATGATGATGATGATGATGATGATAATGATAATGATAATGATAATGATAATGATAATGATAATGATAATGATAATGATAATGATAATGATAATGATAATGATAATGATAATGATAATGATAATGATAATGATAATGATAATGATAATGATAATGATAATGATAATGATAATGATAATGATAATGATAATGATAATGTAACAGATTAATTTGTCTCTTTGCTATTCTGTACAAGTTATTCTTCCTAGATACTGTATATGTACCTGCACCTGTACACATATACATTTGGATGAAATGCGTATGCTTCTATTGTGTCCAGATTCATGTCACAATATCTAAGTCAGCTCAGGAGAAAATGCGTCAGAAGCAGATAAAGGAGATAGAGTTCTTGCGCAAAGAAAAGGAGAAGGAGAAAGAGAGAGAAAAGGAAAGATCCACAAAAATCCAGGAACAACAATCAAGAAATGTTCTGGACGGTATGTGATTAATATAAAAGAAGGGGGAAATGTATTTCTGTAGATGGGTTTCTTTTATCCAATCACATTAGAAATGGTGTAGTGCCAACCCCTCCCCTACGCTCATGGTGTCCCCTGCTGAATTTAAGGCGGATTAAAATGGAGCCCTAGACAGCAGTAAGACAAGTAGGTTAAACCAGGGTTTCCCAACCTTGGCAACTTGAAGATATTTGGACTTCAACTCCCAGAATTCCCCAGCCAACGAATGCTGACTGGGGAATTCTGGGAGTTGAAGTCCAGATATCTCCAAATTGCCAAGATTGGGAAACACTGGGTTAAACAATCCAGTTCTGTTAGTAAACACATTGTCTGATTGGTTTGAAGATGCAGCATCCAACAGATTAGTTGGGTATTATATTGGCAGATTAATTCTGAAAATACTATCTGCTTTACACAACTTTTTTTAAAAATAGTGCTAACTAAAATATTTTTTAATTTTTAAAAAAATTAAAACACCTATATCCCAGTATTGGCCCCATTTAAGTTGGGTTCATCATGATATCAGGTGAATTTCTATGGGTTTCATGTTTTAAAGATAGAGACTCCCTATCAGGATCTGACAGCACATTTTGTCCAAACCACATATTTTAAAACAGCAACAGCAACTGTCTATCTAGCAGTATTATTTTCCCAGAACACTTTCAGATTGAAGGCTACCCTTGGTTTTTGTGTACATGAAAAATTATTAAGGTTCAGGATAAAAGCTCGTTTTAATTTTACCTGAATTAAAATTAAATTTAATCAGTTAAATATAGTGACATAATCACTTTCCATAGATTTACTGCTTTGCCTCTTCAAGCACACTGCAATTTTCAGTTTGCTGGAAACTGAAAGGTTCTTCTGGTGCCACTTGAACAGTTTATGAAACCATGGGCACATTTAGGATCATAAGGTGCACAAGACTATTTAATTTTAAAGAAATCATGGCAGAGGAAAAAAATATTTTGTAGATAGTGTTCATTGGTTTTAAGTATATGCATGTTTTTAAGATGTAAAGCTTTCAAAGAGCGCATCAATGTTGCTTCCATGAATTATGCAGTTTAAGTTTGGAGGCATTTGTAAGAAATTTTGGCAATGCTCTCTGTTGCAGCAGGGAAAGATACTAGCCTGCATTCTGCCCAAACCAGACCCTTATATCTGGTCTTTTTTAAAAAAAACTTTGCTTATTTTTATTGAGAGGCTATCCTTTCAGAATTAGGGAGAAAAGGTGGTCTTTTGGAGAGCAACTACCCAGTGTGATGTTTTTTTTAAGTGGACCTCTAGGAACAACCAATTTATGTGCAATGATGATTATCCTTCTGAGCTCAAAATGCTATCATCTGTAGTTGATTCACTGATTAATTCAACTTTAAAAGAATGTGTTCTTGATTAAAATAGCATCCCTGATTAATTAAGGTAGCACTTTTGTATTTCCTTTCTTCAAAACCTGAAACATTTCAATTTTTGATTTGCACGAAAAAGAAGGCCAGAGTAATATACGTATGCATATAATTTAAAACTACTAAGTTATTTAATGTGTGAATATTGAATTATTGTTGAAGTTCTTTCAGAATGGGGTAGGCAGGAAGGAGTGGACCCACTTGCCACAATGACATGATGCAAGGCAAACTAGACTCTAACCTTTGGAGTGGGGACAGAAAGCAAATGATGGCTGGAAGTTGCCTTACTTGATTGTCTGAATCAGGGCTGTCCAACCCTAGCAACTTTAAGACTTGTGGGTTTAAACTTCCAGAATTTCACACACCCCTTTGCATGGCTGGGGAATTCTAGGAGCTTGAATCTACAAGTCTTGCCAAGGTTGGACAGCCCTGATCTAGATCTACTCAGTTCCATTAGTGATCACCCTCCCGAATAGTCTTTTTTCCCCCTTCCACTTCTAAACGGGACTTTGCGTGCATTAAAAAGATAACCAATAAGAATCACAAACAAAGTCACATAAAGATTTGTCTCCGAAATGGAAATGATAAAAATAAAGTGAAATAAGGTGTTCTGAAGCATGGTTTTCCAAATCTAAGGGATAGCTCTTTTGGGGAAGTGCAAAGACCATGGAATATGTGAAGCACATTTTAATTATTTTGTTACAATAAATCCATCTTTCTCAAAGTTTCCTTGTTTTCTTCTTGTTTTGATTTGTGCTCATTTTGGAATTTGGATTTTTAGGAGAAGCATGTGCATTAAGATTACACCGAAGGAAGGTGTGATGGCAAAAAGTTTAGAAGCCCCTGTTCTAAAGCCTAGAATAGAAATGTTATCAAACTAAATCTTTGGTCAACTCACCAAAACGGAAAGGAAAAAAAGCACATAGTTCAGAGTTACAGGCAGAGAATGGTGATTAGAATATTTTAAAAAGAGCTTACATGGGAAATTGTACACTGCTCAAAAAAATAAAGGGAACACTCAAATAACACATCCTAGATCTGAATGAATGAATGAATACTTTGTTCTGTACAAAGTTGAATGTGCTGACAACAAAATGAAATGGATTGTCAATCAGTATTGCTTCCTAAGTGGACAGTTTGATTTCACAGAAGTTTGATTTACTTGGAGTTATAGTCTGTTGTTTAAGCGTTCCCTTTATTTTTTTGAGCAGTGCATTTGAAGCAAATTCCTTGTCCCAAAAAAATGGAATCAAGGCGATATGTATTAAAGAATCTCCACTTTCTTGATCAGTTTAGATTAACATGTTCATACAGTAAGATTAATAAATGGCTGGGTGTGCCAGAAGATGATACTAATTGATTAATTAATTGATTTATATTTTAACTAAATTATTGGGGGGGTGTTTTATTGATGGATAACTGGGATGGGCATAGGGTGTATGGAGCAAATGATTGGTATGGATGGGGCGGATGGGATGGGTGGGATCATAGTATGGGTGAAATGAATGGGAGTGATATAAATAATACACTAGGCCAACCTGGCGCTGGAGAGGCGGGAGGGGGAGGGGCGGCTATCTCTGGGGTGACAGAGGGTCAGGATATCTCAGTGCTGCTGGGGAGAGGCAGATATGGCGGGAGTCACGGAGCTAGCCGTTACAGGGGAAGGAGGGATCGTTGCTTAATAACGATCCCTTGTTCCGGCTCCGTGAGCTCAACCCAGAATACTGGTGATGAGTGTAAATCTGGCCCTGGGCTCAGGTTGCTGCTACTCAATGCCAGGTCGGTGGTAAATAAAGCTCTCCTCATCCGGGATTTGATCCTGGATGAGGAGGCTGACCTGGCATGTGTAACTGAAACCTGGCTGGGCCCAGAGGGAGGAGTTCCTCTCTCTGAAATTTGCCCAGCCGGGTTTCAGATATGGCATCAACCTCGACCCCGGGGAAGGGGGGGAGGAGTGGCTATTATAGCCAGGGAGAGCCTTTGCCTGCGTAGACTCGTTGCTCCGGAGATTGCGGGTTGTGAGTCCCTCCTGGTGAAGTTGGACTTAGGGGTTCAGGTGGGCTTGTTTCTCACGTACCTGCCTCCCAGCTGCGTGGCACAAGCCCTGCCTGTGCTGCTCGAGGAGGTAGCCGGGCTGGCGGTGGGGTTCCCTAGACTTATTGTCTTGGGAGACCTCAACCTGCCGTCGCTCGGCGAATCCTCTGGATTGGCACAGGAGTTCATGGCCACCATGACAGCCATGGACCTGACCCAAGTAGTTCAGGGTCCGACTCATGAGGGGGGGCACTCACCCGACATGGTATTCCTCTCTGAGCAACTGAGTAATGGTCTGAGATTAAGGGGCTTAGAAGTGTTGCCTTTGTCATGGTCAGACCATTTTCTACTGCGGCTTGACTTCCTGGCTCCAATCCTCCCCCGCAGGGAGGCGGAACCAATTAAGATGTTCCGCCCCAGACGCCTGATGGATCCAGAAGGCTTTCAGAAGGCGCTTGGGGTTCTTCCAGATACACTCGTCCGCAGTCCGGCAGAGTCTCTGGCTGAGGCCTGGAACAAGGCGGCAGCAGAGGCCCTTGACCGTATTGCGCCATTGCGACCTCTCCGTGGCGCTAGACCCCGTAGAGCTCCATGGTTCAACGAGGAGCTCCGGGAGTTGAAGCGCCAGAAGAGACGTCTAGAGAAGCGATGGAGGAAGAGCAAGTCCGAATCCGATCGAACACTTGTAAGAGCCTTTATTAAGACTTACAAAGTGGCGCTCAAGGCGGCAAGATGCGCGTATCATTCCGCCTTGATTGCATCAGCGGAATCCCGCCCGGCCGCTCTGTTTAGGGTGACCCGCTCCCTTCTTAATCAGGGGGGAGTTGGGGAGCCCTTACAGAGTAGTGCCGAGGACTTTAACACGTTTTTCGCTGATAAAATCGCTCGGATCCGGGCCGATCTCGACTCCAATTGTAAAACAGAGTCGACTGACAACGAGTCAGTCGAGGTGACTGGGGCTAAACTTCTTTGTCCATCTGTCTGGGAGGAGTTTGACTTGGTGACACCTGATGAAGTGGACAAGGCCATTGGAGCTGTGAGTTCTGCCACCTGTTCACTGGATCCGTGTCCCTCTTGGTTGGTTTCGGCCAGCCGAGAGGTGACACGGAGCTGGGCCCAGGAGATTACCAACGCTTCCTTGGGGAGGGGAGTCTTTCCAACACTCTATAAAGAAGCGCTCGTGCGCCCCCTCCTCAAGAAGCCTTCCCTGGACCCAGCCGTACTCAATAACTACCGTCCAGTCTCCAACCTTCCCTTCATGGGGAAGGTTGTCGAGAAGGTGGTGGCACTCCAGCTCCAGCGGTCCTTGGAAGAAGCCGATTATCTAGGTCCCCAGCAGTCGGGTTTCAGGCCCGGATACAGCACGGAAACTGCTTTGGTCGCGTTGATGGATGATCTCTGGCGGGCCCGGGACAGGGGCTTGTCCTCTGTCCTGGTGCTTCTTGACCTCTCAGCGGCTTTCGATACCATCGACCATGGTATCCTTCTGCGCCGGCTGGAGGGGTTGGGAGTGGGAGGCACTGTTCTCCAGTGGTTCTCCTCCTACCTCTCCGGTCGGTCGCAGTCGGTGTTAGTGGGGGGTCAGAGGTCGACCTCTAGGTTTCTCCCTTGTGGGGTGCCTCAGGGGTCGGTCCTCTCCCCCCTGCTATTTAACATCTACATGAAACCGCTGGGTGAGATCATCCAAGGGCATGGGGTGAGGTATCATCAATATGCCGATGATACCCAGTTATACATCTCCACCCCATGTCCAGTCAACGAAGCAGCGGAAGTGATGTGCCGGTGCCTGGAGGCTGTTGGGGCCTGGATGGGTGTCAACAAACTCAAACTCAATCCAGACAAGACGGAGTGGCTGTGGGTCTTGCCTCCCAAGGACAATTCCATCTGTCCGTCCATCACCCTGGGGGGAGAAACATTGACCCCCTCAGAGAGGGTTCGCAACTTGGGCGTCCTCCTCGATCCACAGCTCACATTAGAGAAACATCTTTCAGCTGTGGCGAGGGGGGCGTTTGCCCAGGTTCGCCTGGTGCATCAGTTGCGACCCTATTTGGACCGGGAGTCACTGCTCACAGTCACTCATGCCCTTATCACCTCGAGGCTCGACTACTGTAACGCTCTCTACATGGGGCTACCTTTGAAAAGTGTTCGGAAACTTCAGATCGTGCAGAATGCAGCTGCGAGAGCAATCATGGGCTTTCCCAAATATGCCCATGTTACACCAACACTCCGCAGTCTGCATTGGTTGCCGATCAGTTTCCGGTCAGAATTCAAAGTGTTGGTTATGACCTATAAAGCCCTTCATGGCACCGGACCAGATTATCTCAGGAACCGCCTTCTGCCGCACGAATCCCAGCGGCCAGTTAGGTCCCACAGAGTGGGTCTTCTCCGGGTCCCGTCAACGAAACAATGCCACTTGGCGGGACCCAGGAGAAGAGCCTTCTCTGTGGCGGCCCCGGCCCTCTGGAACCAACTCCCCCCAGAGATTAGAATTGCCCCTACCCTCCTTGCCTTTCGTAAGCTACTCAAAACCCACCTCTGCCGCCAGGCATGGGGGAATTAAGACCTCTTCTCCCCCTAGGCTGATACAACTGTATGTATGGTATGTTTGTACGTATGTTGGTTTTATACATTAGGGGGTTTTAAGTTAGCTTTTAGTATTGGATTTTTACTGTATATTGTTTATGACTGTTGTTAGCCGCCCCGAGTTTTCGGAGAGGGGCGGCATATAAATCCAATAAATGAAATGAATGAAATGAAATGATACAGTCATAAGCACTTGAATTTGGGGAGGGGGGATATTTTTAAAATAAAAATTCATACTAATGAGGATAGTAAAATAGTTTTAATCATTTATTAATGTGAACATCCATTGGTCCAACCGTGCAGTAGATGAATTGTTTTTCCCTTCCATTGTACGTTCTGGCAAATGTTTCTTCGTCCATCCTTCACTGACCTCCTTAAATTACTTTCTGCAGGATCCAGTTGGCTTAATCACAATGGAGCCACCCCTGTTACCCTCAATCTGAGCAACCCTTGCAGAGCTTCTGTTGGGATGGCCTTAAGGAAACGAGTGAACAGGCCCTCATTGCCCAGCATTCCTGTTATCAGCCAAGAGAGCAATTTCCTGAGACACGCGTCAGGTGTGGCTTAACAATTCTGCTAGCTTCTTATATGTACCCCTTTGGCCTTTGTTATTATATGAATGGGAAAAGACTACATGGACTTCATTTATTTGGTTTTTTAGGAAAAAGTTATTTAAAAGGTGCTTGCACTATGCATTATAATGTTAGATGACTTCATGACATCAATTCTGTCTCTCGCAGGGTGAGAAAAGCCATTGTGAGAAGGTACACGTAGCCTGAGTTGCTGAGATATGATTGTTGCTTTGCTGCCAGAGAATGGCAACTCCATTTTTGAGTCTTAAGTGTTCTGGTTTCTGGTAGAAGTTTAGTAATTACAAATAACTCTCATTAAATGCATCATTTCATGAATAAAGCAACTCCGTTTATTTCTCTGCTCTCCTGTACTTCAACACATTCCAGACATCACTCGGTCCGTTATCTCTCTCTTAGCCGCATTTCTCACATTCCTTTTCCTGCTTCACTAGACAAGATTTATTTCCTAACTACATAGCTTTAAAAAAACCAGCAGCACTGACTAAATTTATGTATGGTATGCTAGTATGTATGATTGGTTTCTAAATTGGGGTTTTATAAATTAATTAAATATTAGATTTGTTACATTGTATCATTATTGCTGTGAGCCGCCCCAAGTCTGCGGAGAGGGGCGGCATACAAATCTGATAAATAAATAAATAAATAAATAAATAAATAAATAAATAAATAAATAAATAAATAAATAAATACAATACAATACAATACAATACAAAATACCTTGGCTTACTTTAGCGTGGCGAAAACACATCCATATTTCTTTTCAGCAATGTTGAAACTCCACCCTTCTTCTCCACTAGCCCCCTGACATGCCAAATACTTCACTACAATATTTAACCCATTCCTCTCCTTAATATCTTCTTCCAGACCTTTGCTCTCTACGTTTCTGAATCCTTCTGAATTTAGGGTTAATCCAGCGCACGTCTGATTCTCCCTCACTAGATCCTGAACTCATAGCCCCATCCTGTGGCTGGCCTCCCACCTGTTCTACTACCTATAACCCTGGGCCCCCCACTACTTCATAAACACTATCTGAATCCGAGTCCTCAATATCTTCATCATCCTCCAACTGATCAGGAGTATGTACAACATTAAGTGGTTTCTTTCACACCTTTTAAGCAATTAGGAAGGAAGGACCTGGAAGGAAAAGATGTGCATTTTCTGGCTCTGCTTCCAGAACCCAGCAAAACCATCATGTTTTCAGTAGGATGTGACTTGGGGATATATTGTTAATAACATTTGAGTGCAATTTTATGTTTACAGCTAATTCCCTGCCAGAAAATCTCCAACACTCTCCAGAATGGGAAGAGGACTCTGTAAATAGGGATGCCTTTGAAATAAGACCTTTGTCTCATCCAGAACACGAATTAATCGATGCTCTCAAGTGGCTCAGTAGCAATGATTGGTAAGGAAAGGAAGAACACTACTTTCTATGTTGCATGAAAGACTGTGATGTCAAGAGCCGGTACAGGAGCTACATTGTGCAGAAAGAATTGCAGATGGCCACCAAAATGTTAACTTTTTTGTGATGATGATGATGATGATGATGATGATGATGATGATGATAATAATAATAATAATAATAATAATAATAATAATAATAATAATAATTTATTAGATTTGTATGCCGCCCCTCTCCGAAGACTCGGGGCAATGGGAAAGTTGGGTAGGAACAGTAGTTGGTTTCGATTATTTTTGCTACTGGTTCACTATTGGGGCTTCTGAGCATGTGCAGAAGCTTCTGTGTATGCACATAACCATCTGGGCAGGCAGGCAGAGCCTCCCACTACCACTGCTAGTGGTTCACCCAATCCGGAGTGAACCGGTAGCAACCCACCACTGGGTAGGAAGTGTAATACAACCATGTATCATTTTTAAGAAAGAAATGTCTTCAAAAAGGGGGGCTATGGAAAAAGAACAATGGGGAAAGGTGGCAATTATTCTCAGACATGTGGGCTCTTCCAAACCACATAATTATAATGTTTGCGTGAGAATGCAATGGGGCCTGCCATCTTACACCCTATACCCAAGAAGAAAGGTAGCATGAGCAGATTTACTAGTTGTTTTCCCTCTGGGGGGAAAACAAGTTGGTTCTGAATGGCAGGAATTGATACCTCATTCCACCTTTATGATTTCCTTTCCATGGTGGTACTTTACAGTGGCTCCCCACTGCAAAGAATAAAGGCTTTCTTTGTTGGAGAGGAGCCACTCTGCTGCTCAGCCATTTCCAAAAATGAAGCCTCTTATGCAGAACTAGTAGATAATTCACCCTCTCTTATTCAGCTTAATTCACAGGGGATTTGTATGGTATATACACCATATACACGGACGATAAAATGTTTTCCCAACAGCAGTTCTAAAATCCACTGTGTATGAGAACTTCTGAGTCTTTACTTTTCTATAGTTCTACCAAGTTACTTTTGTGTCATATCTCATTTTCACACAGTCTTATCCAGTATGAGAAATGAGGTTTCTGCAATATGCCAGGTGAGACTAATGATTTCTCTTCTCTTTCTCTCTTTTCCCATCTTTTTGATAACTGCCTTTCAGGCACCTGAAGGAAAAAGGACTCTTCAACATCATATGCTTGGCTACCTGCCATTCAGAAGTTCTGCAGGGTAGACTTCATGATGTTTCCTTGGCAGCTACAAAGGAGGTGGGAAACAAATATTTAACATATGTCCCATCAATCTTCTCTGGTGGGTTACCTGATGCTTTCCAATCTGTTTCTATTTAGTCAGTTATGTCTCCAAGTAGCTTTTATACTTTTGTGCACCTGTGTGTCTGCCCAATCTGCTATTTACATGTATTTATACTAGAAAAAAGTTAATAAACTTTTTAGTATCTTCAGGGTGGGAATAAAATTGCAGGAAAATAAGGTGTACAAAGTAATCAAATGTGCTCATATCTGTATTTCTACAAAATGGTTTTGAAAAACATGCTTTAAGATAATGTATAATTTATTCTGATGAGCAGAAGGAGAGGGGAGAAAAAGGTGGAGAGAATGGAGCAGAATGAAGTGTGAAAGTCTATGGTTTCTAGCAGAGGACACCAGGCCCTGCCTCTACTATTGCAAAGTGACCAGGTGGAGCTCAGAGCAGGAGTGGGTTCCTCCTAGTTTGGACTGGTTCACCCAAAACAGAAGCAACCCGCTGGTGACATCACAATGATGTTACCCAATTGGATAGTTGGTTAGTTTTTTTGGAACGTTTTGGACTCTGTTAAAAACCACATGATATCAGAAGGCTTATGGGGCCTGAAATAACATCTAAGAATAATATGTTAATTGGAGATGGTGACAGTTTTGATTTTAATGTACTTTTTAAAAAAAAAATATGGGTGTTTTATTATCATTATTATTTTTTTGTAGAATTCATGTAAACTTTCCAAAATCCAATTGTTTTCAGCAGGACTAAAATGGCTGGCTGTACATGGTTCAGTAGGTTGGAAGTGCAGAGAAGCAAAACAGCTGTTTATCTGCTGTGCACATTTTTAGAATAGCTTCATATCCTGTGGCTCTCCTAATCAGGCGGAATGCTGAAAGTTGAATCCAAAGATATCTGAAGGGTTCTAGTTAAAGCAAGGCTACTTTAGGATAGGCTTTTGTGTCTGGATTGCATTTAGTTTTGCAACCTAGTGATTTTTTTTCCATTTCTTCCCAATCTGTGGGAACATTTTGGACTGTTCTGCACTCATTCTTATTAGTTTAGGATGGTGTAGGCAAAGTTGGCTCTTCTATGGCATGTGGACTTCAACTCCCAGAATTCCTGAGCTAGCATGATTGGCTCAGGAATTCTGGGAGTTGAAGTTAACAAGTCATAGAAGAGCTAACTTTGCCTACCCCTGGTTTAGGATAATGGATTCAATGATGTGCACTCTGATATAAATACAGTGATACTTCATTTTATGAACTTAATTCATTCCATGACCAGGTTCGTAAGATGAAAAGTTCGGAAGACGAAGCAATTTTCCTCATAGGAATTAAAGTAAAAGCAAATAATGCATGCAACCCTATCCCCCAAAACACCCCTTTTGCCTTGCGATGCTGGGAATCCCCGCCTCCAGACTTCTGTTGTCAGCTGAAGCACATGGATTCCCCTGAGGCTGCCCTTGCTGGGATTCAAAGCAGCACCGGCAAAAATGAAGGGATTCCCTTCATTTTTGCCGGTGCTGCTTTGAATTCTAGCGAGGGGAGCCTCAGGGGAATCCCCGCGCTTCGGCTGACAACGGAAGTCCAGAGGTGGGGTATCCCAGCGATGGCGGCTCGGGTTCGTAAGGTGAAAATAGTTTGGAAGAAGAGGCAAAAAAATCTTAAGCACTGGGTTTGTATCAAGAGGGGTTCGTATGAAGAGGGGTTTGTAAGCTGAGGTATCACTGTATATAGATTTACATTAGGACTATGCTGCATAAGATCTTTAATTCCAAACTCAAGTTACTGCTGGTCTAGAATCTAAAAATTATCTCTGTAACTTTTTTTCTCCAGCCCACTTGCTCCTCTCCTCTCTTCATATTCCTATGGTGACGGGAGTCTTTCAGATAGCCACGGTACACCAAATTGTGTTGCTTTACTATCTGGTTGATTCAGGGGAGGTGCTTATGAATAAAATGAGAGAGGCCTGTCTTGAAAAAGGTCTGTCTTGTCACAAACCATTTAGGATTTTAAGATGTAAAGTTGGTGCTTGCTTCTGTGAACATACACTGTATATAGTATTCAATTGTGCTTTGGACAGTAACTAAAAAAGGACTATCATTGTATTCTGCAGACTGAGATATGCTTGTTCACGTAGCTTACTTATGACAAATTTCCCAGGGCTTAGACAGCAAAATATAAGCTTAAGAAATATGCCTTACTGTGGAAGCATATATCTTTCATCAAGTCTAATGGAAACAAGTTTAGAAATGCAATGACAGGTATTTTTCTGCATTGAAACCATATGTTCTCTACAGAGTTATGACTTCTTCTGTGTAACATATTATATATGACATAGACACTGTGACAGTGTTATATAACAAATACATTCTATATGTAAAATAAAACGGGCAAATTATGTCAGAAAAGAGAGAATGAAATTCAACATTTTAGTTTTAGTACTTAGGAAAAACTAAGAATCAGTTTGGTGCAGTGGCTAACATACTAGGCTAGAAATTAGGTGACTGTGAGTTATAGTCCTGTATGAAGTCCAGCTGTATGAAGGCAGCTGGAGGGCCTTGATCCTGTTTGATGCTGTCCGTCAGCCTTAGGAAGGATGCAAAGGCAAACCTCTTCTGAAAACATTTCCAAGATAAGTGCAGTGAATTATCCAAACAGTTGCCAGGAGTCAACACTGACATGAAGGTACCAAAATAAAATGCAAGAATCTGAATGTCTGGGTCATTCATGATGATTATGAAGAACATAAAACAATACTTAGAAAAAGGGAAAGTATTTTGCTTAATACTTACTTGCATACATACATACATACATACATACATACATACATACATACGAAGAGGCAATAGCCATTGCAATCTCTGGAATGTTTAAAATTTATTTAAAACTATTAAAAATTACTTAGCTTTTGTCAGTCTTCTACTGACTTCATCAGAGTACAGTATTAAAATCTCCATTGAAGAAATGCTTGCTTTTATATAATGATTCCCAATATGCTCACTGCCCGCGTCATATGCCCACAACCTTTCTGATAAAAGCTAAGTAATTTTTAGTAGTTTTAAATAAATTTTAAACATTCCAGAGATCGCGATGGCTATTGCCTCTTCATTTATAACTATACCTAGAACTCGCATTTTTAGGACAATTCTTTATATATTTACAGTGGTACCTTTACTTATGAATGCCTCTACTGACAAACTTTTCGAGATATGAACCTGGTGTTTAAGATTTTTTTGCCTCTACTTCCGAACCCGAGTCGCCACCACTGGGATGCCCCACCTCTGGATTTCCATTGCCAGCCAAAGCACCTGTCCTTACGCTGCTGGGATTCACCTGAGCCTCCCCTCACTGGGAATCCCCACCTCCGGACTTCTGTTGCCACTCAAAGTGCCCATTTCTGCACTGCTGGGATTCCCCTGAGGCTCCTCTCACTGGGATTTCCTTTGTTTTTGCTGGTGCTGCTTTGATTCCCAGCAAGGAGAGGCTCAGGGAAATCCCAGCAGCGCAAGAATGGGCACTTCATCTGGCAACAGAAGTCCAGAGGTGGGGATTCCTGGTGAGGGGAGGCTTAGGTGAATCTCAGCAGTAAAAGAGTGGGTGCTTCGGCTGGCAACGGAAGTCCGGAGATACCGTAGGACTCCCTATATATATAAACATGTGGAAAAAAACCATGTGACACATACAGATAGAATTGTCGGCTATCAATAAAATTAACTGCCTTGGAAATGGCCCTGGGTTGGGCCAAGAGGCAAATAAGGAGCTATGATATTCCTTCAATACACCAGGGTGATTCGACACAAAAATATGTAACCCTTCCCTGGTGCAGAGCTGAAGGGATTGGATACTGTAGCCTAGAGGATAATTATCTGCCTTACAAGGCAAAGGTTGCAGGTTCAAGTCCCAGTGGGTATGGCTAGCTGATGAGGCCAAAATAAGGCCGAAATAGATCTATCCTAGTCTCCCTTAATTTTCAAATTCAGCAAAAAAACATGTGACATATATATATATTTATATATGTATAAAATGCGTGCAATATATATATATAAACCAAATGGCTTGTGCATAGTTCTGAATGATAATGGCAATTTTTTTTTGCTTAAAATCATAGCATGCTACAGTGATATGAAAATGATATGTCTTGGGCCATCATGATGCAAGGCCTGGTTTTTCATATTTACATCCCAATATTGCCAGAAATATTTAAATAATATAGTTTACAAATCAATGTTGTGATGCGAGTTTTATTGCTTGCCCCACTCCTGTCACCCTGGTAGAAGCTCATGCTTAGAGTGATATATGAACTCATTTATTATGTCTTAGTATTAAGACACTAATGAATTTGATTAAACATTGGCATCTCTCAGGACCTAGGGAGATGCCTTTTCTGTCTCAGCAGCTGCTGTTTGAATAGCATTTCCCCAGAGATCCATGTAGCTCCTACTCTAATGGTATTCAGAAAGTCATTAAAAACTTGAATTTCCTCTCAGATCTTACTATAGGATGGTAGTTTTTTCTTTGTTATTGTCATCCAGAGTAATTCAGAATTAGGCAGTCTCTAAATTAAATGAATTAATGAATTAATGTGAATGAATGAATGAATGAATGAAACTTTTGTATGCAGTCATAGAGTTCCAAGGCTTTCTGAAGGACAGGCTACTGTGCCTTAATTAAAGACGTCTTAATTTTTTCTATTCTGCCAATGGAATTTCTTTGATCATTAACATTTTACCGAGGAAAAAAGATATAATACCAAAATTGCATGACCAATCCAGTGCTTGCATTTTCCCAGAAATAAATACTGTTTGGCCTTCTTATAAAACTCATATTGGATGTTGGGAGCTAGCCAGTTTTTGCATTCCAGGGAGTTAATTTCCTGGAGCTGCTTACAGTGGACTTTCTGTTTACTGTACTTGACCGCTTAACAGAGAGCTTTTATTGCTCTCATTTTAAACCATTCTAATAAAAAGCAAGAGCTAAGCAAAGTCACCCGCCAACTCCACACTTATTCATTGTTTGAACAGCTGATAGGCTGCTATCAGCAGAGTTTTCAAAGGCCATTTTGCTTCCTCTCTAGACAAATATTGGGAAATCATGGGCAATAATTTTGGTCTCCCATTTTTCTCTAAAATTATAATAAACCCAAATTCTGTTCTGGAGTTTAAAAAGTGTTAGTCAAGATAAAGGCAAGGCAAGATTTAGCTGTCACGAGGAATATAGCAATAATGGTTTCCCATTTCTTCCATCAAGAAATACTGTAGACGTGGGAGCATATAATAGCTTTTTTGGGGCAAGTACAAATAATTCCCTTGGTACACGTTGTCATGGAACTTGGAAAATATATTGTAAAAATGTGTACAATAAATTTCTATATGTAGGAGTAATATGCAGTAATATGAGAAAAAGAACAGAATAGAATAGAATAGAATAGAATTCTTTATTGACCGAGTGTGATTGGACACACACAAGGATTTTGTCTTTGGTGCCTATGCTCTCAGTGTACATAAAAGAAAACATACTGTACATTTGTCAAGAAACATGAGGTACAACACTTAATGATTGTCATAGGGTTCAAATAAGCAACCAGGAAACAATATTAATATAAATTGTAATGATACAATCAACAAGTTACAGTCATACAGACATAAGTGGGAGGAGATGGGTGATAGGCCTATTAACGAGGAGTTAATAGTCCTGTGAGTTCTAGTTCTGTCTTATGCATGAAATCCAGCTAAGTGACCTTGGCTTAGTCACTCTTTCTCAGTCCAATTCACCTCACAGAATTCTCAGTCCAATTCACCTCACAGAATTGTTGTTATGAGGGCAATGGGAGGGGAAAAGTACTATGTATTTTTTGCTGCCTTGAGTTACTTATAAAGTAATAAAAGTGGGATAAAAATCTAATACTGTAAGTAAAGAAAATAAGAGATACTAGTTTTAGACATCTAATCCCTTAGGTATTTGGCATACTGCAAAATTTTGGAGACTTTATTTGGATAAGAAAATGGCCCTGTATTGATTCTCTGGGCTGTTGTTCTTTACAATTTGCAAGAGTATATGAGATCATGTGACTTTCTTTTATCAGGTTAGCAACTTACGATCTAAAGTATCTAGGTTTGCCATTGGGACACTTATGGAATTGTTCAGAGCTATGAAGAAGCACATGGATCAAGAGGTTGAGGAGATTTCTCGAGTCCTGCTTCAGAAGGTGGGCGATACTAGTGAATTCATCCAGAAAGCAGCTGACCAGTCCTTGGGGATCATGGCACAGAGTGTGACACCTTCGCGAGCAATGACAGCGCTCATGGCCAATGGAGTGACGTATGTACATTGCCTTTTCATCTGCAATCTCAATACTTGCTGGTTTATGGGCATGAGCAATAAGTGCTAACATTTAGAAAAAAGAAAAGTGTTGGAGGAGAGAATTCCATACCTCTGAATTAATAATTTGGGGAAATGTGTAATGCTAGCTGACTACAGCTCTTAGCATTCCTCACTATTGAACACAATGGAGGCAGCCATGGCGTGTTTTAGTTTGGCAGCACCTAGGGTACACAATTTTCCCTATCCCTGACAGAGGATGGCTAATTTTTTCTGTAGGAGCCTACAAGTGGAAATCAGAAATTTGATTTGGCATTGCAGCTCTTTGGACCTATGCTTGTTCCTTAAACTGTTTGCGCATGAAATAGAGTGGCAAAGAAAAACAGAAAGATCACTAAACAACCCTGTAAATTAAGCTGGAAATTGTGTTTGCCCATCATGGTAGAGTGTGACTCCTTCCTTTGCAAAGGAGAGTGTTTTTCCCATTCATACTCCAAGAAAAACATACCCTGTAGGATAAATGAAGGTGAGCTAAAATTGTTGCTATCAGTCTACACTTTGTCAAGTTTCTACTTTGGCATGGAGACAAAATGCACTCTTTGTCTGACAGTGATGATCATTTTGTTGCAGTCACCGAAACTCTCTCATTCGAAAATGTGCTGCTGGACATTTACTGACAGTCATGGAACAAATTGGGGCTGAGAAACTGCTTTCGGGCAACCGGGAGAGTACGGAGTTGTTAGTGCAGACCTTAGTGAAGGTGGCTCAGGACTGCCATCAAGACACAAGGTAACAGCAGGAAATCCCATTTCCTCAATGAAGATGGAACTTTGTTCTCTGGTGATCTGAAAAAGATTTCCCTTTCCTTCATTAGATGTTATGGCCGGAAGATGCTGAACATGCTTATGTGTCATTCAAAATTTGATGGGTATTTGAAACAAAATGCACCATCACGTGACCTGCAGGATGTCATGGCTGCAATTAAACAAAAAGTAAGTATGGAAGCCCTGGGATAACCTTGGTGTCAGGGTTCCAAGTAATAGATCCATTGCAAGCAAGAACTCTTGAGGCAGATAGATTCCTCAAAGAATAGCTTTATTGGAAATATCATATTGACACATATCTGGTGAAAACCAACTCTGGTGTGGGGCGGTGTCCCTTGGTTTTCACCTAATAAAAAGTTAAAGTTTTTCCTTCAACCCCAAACAATCAGCCACATGGTCTAATCAAGGCAACATCTGCTAGTTTGGTGACATCAATCCCCCTTCCTCCAGCCATGTGTGAAGACATCATTGGTTTCCAAGAGAAAGTATTTTATTTTGACTACACAACCCAGCTATCTTTTATCCTGTCTCCCTATCCCTCACTACAGTTCAGCTTCAGGGTTGACACTTGGAAATGCATAAATTAACAGGGGAATGAGAATATCTGATACTGTGCATGGGCACAATTGAGTATTTTTCAGAAATGACATCAAGTACTAATATACCAGCTGCATACACTTATAGCAGTAAAACCACTGTTTTCTTAACTCTGTTTTATACACCCCAGTTGGCAGAGTTCATACAACTCAATATCTCCCAAGCCACAATGGTTGGTTTTATATAACTTTCGTAGCTCAAATCAGCCAAATGATTTAACATGAAGTATAAACCAGCTGGTAAGGAAAGACGAGGCATGTTTAACTGACTAGAATGTTAAATTGGCTGCCGATCAGTTTCCGGTCACAATTCAAAGTGTTGGTCATGACCTTTAAAACCCTACATGGCTTTGGACCAGACTATCTCCGGAACCTCCTGCTACTGCACGAATCTCAGCGACCGATAAGGTCCCACAGAGTTGGCCTTCTCCAGGTCCCGTCGACTAAACAATGTCATTTAGCAGGCCCCAGGGGAAGAGCCTTCTCTGTGGCTGGCCTGGCCCTCTGGAACCAACTCCCCCCAGAGATTAGAATTGCCCCCACCCTCCCTGTCTTTTGTAAACTACTCAAGACTCATTTATACCGCCAGGCATGGGGGAGTTGAGATATTCCTTCCCCCATGGCCATTACAAGTTATGCATGGTATGTCTGTGTGTATGTTTGGTTTTATAACAAGGGTTTTTAGTTGTTTTATTATTGGATTGTCACATGCTGTTTTTATCATTGTTGTTAGCCGCCCCGAGTCTACGGAGAGGGGCGGCATACAAATCCAATAAATTATTATTATTATTAATTATTATTATTATTAAAATGACTGTGTGATTTTACCTATATAGGGGACGGAAGATTCAGCCTTCCAAGCTCCTTCTGCCAAAAGTTACCGAGGATCAAAGAATGGGAGTTTGACAATCTCACTGGACAGTCTGTCTTCAGGCAAAGGGTATGGTGGAGAGCATCATTTGCTTCTGAGATTAGGTGGCTTTTGGAAAGACACAGAGCATGTCACTGAGAGAGATGCTGTATTTTATTTATTTTTTTAAATCTCAAGTGCCCATTACAGTCTATCAATATGCATGTTAAGAGGCTAGAATCAAGGGAAAAGTTTGTTCCCGTTCCAGAGTCTTTCCTTTGCGGTTGTTTTAAGCACAATTCATTTGCTTGAGATGCTTGATGTTTCCCTCATGATGTCAATGTTCTGAGTAATGAACCCAACCAATTCAGCAACTCTGAGACGTTTAGCTTTCTCAAAGAACTGCTTTATTGGATATATCGTTTCATCTCAGTTGAAAAACAAACCAACCAGCTCTGGCTAGACTTCGGCATATAAATACAAACAAACAAACAAACAAACAAACAAACAAACAAACAAACAAACAAACAAACAAACTAATATTTCCCATGCTTTCAATATAATTAAAGATTAGCAGCTCCCTCCCTCCTTGTCACAGGTCACAAAGTCCAATAAGGTATTCTGGCATCTCCTTGCTAACTTCTTCCAGTCTCTGCTAGGATGACCTTGGTTAGGATGACCTTGGTTTCCACAAAATAGTAAGTTCTTGATATCTAGTCTGACATTCCAAAGCTCTCCCCTGCTCAATAGAATAGAATAGAATAGAATTTTATTGGCCAAGTGTGCTTGGACACAAAAAGGAATTTGTCTTGGTGCATATCTCCGTGTACATAAAGAAAAGATAAATTTGTCAAGAATTATAAGGTTCAATACAATGACAGTCTGGGTACATATAAGCAATCAAATCATATTAGGAACCAGTCAATATAAATGTAAGGATTCAAGCCACAAAGTTACAGTCATACAGTCATTTGTGGGAGTCATTTTTTTTAGCAAGTGATGGCATTTGGGAAAAATAACTGTTCTTGTGTGTAGTTGTTCTAGTGTGCAATGTTTTATAGTGTCATTTTGAGGGTAGGAATTGAAGCAGTTTGTGTCCAGGATGTGGAGGTGTCTGTTTCACAGCCCTCTTTTTGTCTCATGCAGTATAGATCCTCAATGGAAGTCAGATTATTAGTAATTGTTTTTTCTGCAGTTTTAATTATCCTCTGAAATCTTTGTCTTGTTGAATTGCAGAAGAGATGTAGATGACAGACTCAATAATTCCTCTGTAGAACTGTATCAGCAGCTCCTTGGGCAGTTTGAGCTTCCTGAGTTGGCGCAGAAAGAACATTCTTTGTTATGCTTTTTTTATGACATTTTGATGTTAGGTGACCATTTCAGATCTTGAGATATTGTAGAACCTAGAAATTTGAAACTCTCTACTATTGATACTGTGTTGTCTATTATTGTAAGAGGTGGAAGTTTGGGCAGATATCTCCTAAAGTCTACCACCATTTCTATATTTTTGAGTGTATTCAGTTCCAGATTGTTCCGGTCGCACCACAAGGTTCGTTGTTCAACCTCCCATCTGTATGCGGATTCATCATTGTCAAAGTGTTTCAAGCTGAGAAATGGAGAAAATGGCTGCCAATGGCCCAATCCATTTCAAAGTTGACACATAGTTTATGCCGCTGCTGAAAACCTTAATTTTAGATGAGATTTTTACTTGTGAAAACTTTATCTGTCCTCTAGAACAGTGTTTCCCAACCCTGGCAACCTGAAGATATTTGGACTTCAACTCCCAGAATTCCCCAGCCAGCATTCACTGACTGGGGAATTCTGGGAGTTGAAGTCCAAATATCTTCAAGTTGCCAAGGTTGGGAAACACTGCTCTAGAACAGAGATCTTCAAAGGTGACAACTTTAAGACTTAAGCATGGTTGGTCAAGGAAAACTGGGAGTTGATGTCCACAAGTTTGAAACATCCAAGTTTGGAGACCCCTGCCCTAGAACAGAGTTTCTGCATCCAGGCAGCACACCTTCAAGTAGCCTTTAGATATCAGTGAAGCGTTATTTGGCTGTGTTGTTGCCTTTTAATAAGCACCCGTACTATATACAGGGAGCGAATCCTCTTCTCTCTTTAGAATGCGTATAAGTTTTCTTCAAAGTCTGCCATACCAGAGAAGCAAATTGCCAGCTGGATTGACTATTTGTCTTCCCACTCTAACTGCAGAGATAGCTTGATGGCTTGGGGAGAATGTTTTGGAAATACACACGGCCTGCTTGCCCTTTGCTGCATAGCTCCACACCTGGTGGAAGCCATCTCTCTTGGCACAGAGTGAGTGACATCCTCTGGATGGCATTGCCTGGAGCATGAAATTACACATTTTAGCAATTAGCAGGACTACCAGCAATTATATAGCAGCAAGAATAAAGAAAAACAGGATGTGTTTTACAGAAAAAAAAGAAGGAAACTGCTCATTCATAACTGAGGAAGCATTTAGTAATTTCTTGTAGATTTTGCGTTGTTAATCATTTGAAATGATTTGCACAACCGAGAGCAGAGTCTCTATTCTCCAGATCTACTGTTCAAATTTACAAATTGTTCTTTTTGTCTGTGGACTCCTGTGCTTCTTACTCCCATTTCCTTTGTATAATTCATATTCTTATTGTTGTGGGCTGCATATGAGTTCTTTAGTCTCTTCTTGAAGGATAAAAGGATACTTCATCAAAGAGGTATATGAACAAAGGGACATATAATGGACAAAGAAGGGGAAGCTCTGTGTGGGGAAGTAGAACCCATTCAGTCAAAATAACTTCTTTCAGTAGCTTTTATATCTATTAAGTTTATCTGAAAACCTGGGCTGAGCATCTACAACAACTCTTGATACATTTTTTTTGTTTTGGAATGCTATTTTGGTCTTTAACAAAAAGAATAGCATGCCTGATCTTATATTGGGTCAACAGGACAACCAGATATGTTTGAAGGAGATGTATTCTTGCTCTTAATTGGTCACTGTGGTGAAGGGCCCTGTGGTGAGGGATAGTGTTGTGGTCTGCCAGCAGCCTGTGCAGCTGGTAGCTGATTCAGACAGTAAGGAGGCTGGTGTGATTTGCCAGGGGCCTGTGCAGTTGGAACCAGAATTGGACAATTAGGAGGATGGAGAAGGCTTGGTGCCAGAGGCTGGGATTCAGCTAGGGCAGTCAGAACCTCCAGAGGCTGCCATGAGTGAAGAAGAAGAGCTGCATGCGGAAAGCTGCCAAAAGGCAGGAATGGCTCCTGAGTAGAAAGACTACTCGGGAGTAAGGCTTGGGGATAATTGACCACTCCCATAGCTTATTTAAGTGAGAAAAACATCTTAGGAATTTGCAGGAAACAACTTTGTTCATTCCACATCTTTTCTTTGACTTCAAAACTCCTGTTTGACTCCTGGTTGAAAATCATGAAGTTTCCTGTAAATTGCTCCTGGGCATTTTGCCAACAACAGTAAGATTGTATGGATTATTTGCTGTTATCAGAAAGACTCTTTGTCAGACTTGTGTTCTTTTTGCTTGGACTATTTCCGACTTTTAAGAAGGTTAATTAACAGCTGTTGCACTGAAAATACTGATTTATACTTTTGTTGACTTGAGAACAACTGCTAAGAAAAATAATTAGTAATTGTTACTATTAAAACAAGATTTGTTCGCATGCTGTTTGTGCTGTGTTCCTTTGTCCGGTAGCTGGGTTAGAACAATTTAGCTGTTGCAGCATGTTTCCCTCTGCAAGGCATAAATCAGATTTGATCCTCTTAAATCCAGTATGCACATTGAAAATCATACAAAATCTGTACCAAAGGTGCTGTTTTATCAGCTTTAGTTGATAAACCAATTTTGTCCCTATCTGGGGAAGAAAGATGTGCATAAGTTACATAATTATATCAAAATGTGGGGCATTTTGGAAATTGCATTTAGCCATGAATATGGTGGGGAAGCTGAAGCTTCTTAAAAATCAAACCTATATTGAAATACCTACCCTTCATGTCAATTTATTTCCAAGACTAATTACAATTCATCATTTGCTGTAGAAAAACTTACACATTTTAAGTTCATAAAACTATAGCACTACCTGCTTCTCTATAATCTGCCCCATATCCTCAGGACCTTTGCAGATCCCATTAGAGATCTGTCAAACATCAACAATTGTCTGGGAGAGGAGGCTTTTAACAAGATACTTTGGCCTATTTAAGAGTGTTCAAAAGTTTTTTTAAAAATGTTATCAATTGTACTGTACTGTTTTTAATTGCATGTGTTTTTGCAACATATAATTAGTTAGGCTGATATTTTATATGCTCTTATATGCTATTTAGAATCAATGAGAAATGGGTGGCCATGCATTTGTAAACTCAAGGAAATAAATCAAAAGAATCCCATCTCCAGCTTTGTCTAATTTCCTGTACTACTCTGAAGTTGATTCAGAGTTGTCCATCTTGCATCTGGAATGACTCATGAAGGTTAAGTGAACATTGTTTAACATAGAATAGAATATAATATAATAGAATATAATAGAATATAATAGAATAGAATAGAATAGAATAGAATAGAATTCCTTATTGGCCAAGTGTGATTGGACACACAAGGAATTTGTCTTTGGTGAATATGCTCTCAGTGTACATAAAAGAAAAAGATACTTTTGTCAAGAATCATGTGGTAAAACACTTAATGATTGAATGAACACTTAATATTAATAAAAGTCTTAGGATACAAGCAACAAGTTACAGTCATAAAATCCTAAGCAGGAAGAAAAGGATGATAAGAATGATGAGAAAAAACTAGTAGAATAGAAATGCAGACTTAGTAAAAAGTCTGATAGTGTTGAGGGCATTATTTGTTTAGTAGAGTGATGGCATTCGGGGAAAAACTGTTCTTGTGTGTAGTTGTCTTGGTGTGCAGTGCTCTGTAGCGACGTTTTGAGGGTAGGAGGTACACAATATATATGGCATACTGCAAAAATATTTGGCATACTGCTTCCTTTCGGGTCTTTATAAAATTATTTACTGTATTACAATACGGCTGGCAAATATGGTGAAACGCTTTTCACTTTTCAACTCCAGGTCTACCTCAGATGTTCTTAATTTTTCGCAACCTGCAGCTCGTTGCTCTTCACTTCGCAGCATAGAAGTAACGGAAAAGCTGAAGGAACTGAACAAATTGCTTGTGGCCAAGGAATTTCAGATACGAATAGATGGAATAGCCTTACTAATGGAGCATTGCAAGAAGAACCCACACTTTGTCTCTTCAAATATTGTGCAGGTATCCATTATCAATACCAATATCCTTAATTTAAACATAAATATTTATTAAAGTTGCAAGTACCATTCTAACAACCAGCCAGATTAATTAATTTTACTCTTTTAAAAAAACGTTTCCCCAATTTACTATTTTTATTAAGAATTATTTATAATAGTTGGGGCACAGGGGTTCTCCTCTGCTTTATCTTGTTAACTGTTAGCAAGTTACAGGGTATATGGATTCTCCTTGCTCTGCTTTATCTTGTTAACAACCCAGTTCTGGCTTATTTTGTTAACTGTTAAAACATCAGGAGTCGAAACAGCTCTGCATTCATCTCATTGAGAGACTGATATTATTAGTCCCTCAATTTAAAACTGCTTCCCATATGAACATTAACATATTTCCTTTACTTCTTGTTTCCCGCCTTGAAAATATACAACTTAGAAATGGAGCTTTCTTAATTTAAGATTTCAGATTTAATTGGATTTGTATGCCGCCCCTCTCTGAGGACTTGGGGCAGCTCACACACAGCATGTACAGAAAAAAACAGGAAACAGTAAGAACAATCCAATTAATAGTACATTAAAAACAATCTTTAAAATTCTAGTTAAAAAACTATCAATACCATTCATTCAACAATCATCCTCAAAACATTCATTGGTCAGGGGAGAAGATCTGAGGAACCCCAGGCTTGGCGGCAAAGATGAGTTTTCAAACTCTTTCAGAAGGCGAGGAGGGTGGGGGCAGTACGAATATCCGGGGGGAATTGGAAGTGCTGGTGGTTTGGGGTCATTGTGACACTGCAAATGACTGAGTGTCCAAAATCAGTCACATGACTGAGAGGGGCAGGGGGAATCACAGTTGGAATTAACAGAATAACTGAGTTGGAAGAAAGCTTGGAGGCCATCCAGTCCAACCCCCTGCTTGGGCAGGAGACCCTAATTCATTTCCGAATTCTGGATCTGACCGTAAGTCCCCTTTTTCAGGTGGGTTCATAACTTCAACTGGTCACAGAATTACTAGTTGAAAATCAAGGACTATCGGAAGGATCACTCACTTATACCATATTATACCATATAATAGGGGTACCAAACTTGCATCATCACAGTGTGGTCATGTGACATATTGTGACTCTTTCCCCCTTTGCTAAACATCTAAATCGCAGGTTGTGAGTTTGATACACCTGTCATATAACATCCTTAATGAATGAGTTCTTCTACTTCTACTCTTACAGTTCTACTCTTACAGTTGTAATCATATGCTAAATGTGGGCCTTGATGAATGAATTGGAAGATGGTTAGACTTGTTCCAAATGACCTCTATTAACACTTGATAATTGGGGTAAATGCAAGAGATATTTGACTGGCAGAATAGATTAAAGCAAAATTTTCATGTACTGGCTCATAACATGTTGAAAGAATCACCAAATTTCTATGTATGATATTTATAGTAGAATTTATTTGCTTATTTTCTTAATGTTAACAGATTTTTGATACTTTTACACCAAGGCTTCAGGATTCCAACAAGAAGGTGAACCAGTATGCATTAGAATCAGTTGCCTCCATGATTCCAGTGCTTAAAAATGGCTTTAATCCAGTCTTGTTCTCTGTGGTGACTATAGTGATGGACAACTTAAACTCAAAGAATTCTGGGATTTACAGTGCGGCAGTAAAGGTTCTGGACACAATGATTACCGACTTAGGTAATGGTTGTCTACTTGCAAGATATGTGTATTTTTGTGTTTGCTGTTATATCTTTCAGCCCAACAGAGAAAGAGACTTACAAAATTTTAAAGAAGGCAGACTATGAATGTGCTAACTTAATGCAGAGTTTGGGGGCATACTTCTTTTGAGTTACAAATTACATCCAAAACAATGAACAGAAGCTCTCTTTACCTCCCCCTGGAGCTTCTTTGGTGTTATGCTGGGCTTCACGTTACATCAGAAATGTAAATTCAAACACACATGTTGTTATAAAGTAAATAGAAACACAGTTTATCCAAAATAAAGCTGTGCACATGCACTTTAAACTGAGCAGATTAGCTCACACAGAGATAACAGTCCTTGAAAGCTGTGAGAGACAAAAAACAAACAGAGCAGATAAGAGCAGCTGTGAGCAGCCAAGCCTCTTCGAGCGAGGCCACAAGATTTACTTAGCTGTAAAATCCCCAAAAGTCTGTGAAAGTACAGGAACAAAGCAAACATGACGTATCCTTCTCCAAATGGATAAACTCCCACATGTGCTCTCTGCAACCCTGGTAATTTATCAGCAACCCCATTAGCCTAATTGCCTCAGCCACAGGTGTTTCCCTTATCTCCGACGATACCTGCGCAGTTGGTCCCTTCTAGCCATGAGCCTGTGCATTCTAGCATCTATCCACTGATCCTCCTCCTCCGAGTCCGATGACCCACTAATGGGGTCATTAACTAATGGGCTGGCTGCATCTATCTCTCTATCTGATTTTTCTTCTCCCCCAGCGTCTGATCTTGGCAAGGAATCCTCACTGTCCGAAGTTGATGGCAGTAAGATAAGTCTCTCGGAACCTGAGGACTCTCCTAAGCCAACATCCAAATTCCTGTTGCAGGAGCTGGCCCAGAGCCAACCACAAAACCTGGAGGCCATTGTGGGCGCACACGTACCCATTGGTCGTACATATGAGTGTGTCCGTCAATGTGATATTTGGCTTCTGCACATGTGCAGCAGCCAAATCTCACGTGAGGATATACGTAAGAGCAAGATTTTAGTTATGGTTGCCAATATTTTTGCTTCCGCACACGCGCAGAAGCAAAAAAATTGGCAAAAATAGCCAAAATCTCGTTCACGCGTGCGTCCTCATGTGAGATTTGCATGCACAGAAGCCAAATCTCATGCAGCTGTGCACACATTCTGGATTGTCCTACTGGAGCCACACACCTGGGCGCACTGGCTGCTGCCCGCCACTGATCAAAGACTCCCAAACTATAGATCTCATATATTTACTTTCACATATAAGTTTAGAAAATGTGATTTAGAGCAAATCTCACCCCACAGTTCTAGTTAGCAGTGGTAGAATAGCTTGATTATACTCTCTCTCTCCCTCCCTCCCTCCCTCCCTCTCTCTCTCTCTCTCTCAGTATCTTCAAATCAGTGTTGACTCTTGATGACTGCCTGGATAGGTGCCTTCAAATTTTTTGATGATGTTCTTCAGAGTTAATTTGCCATTGTCAGGGGTTGAGAGAGAGTAACTGGCTCAAAGATACTCAGCTGGCTTCACGCTAAAGGCAGAACTAGAACTCAAGAGTCTTTCATTTTTTAGCCTGTAACCTTAACTATTAAACTTCAGTTTGCTGGATATAAAATAAACTCATCTTAGGTTCTATAAAACTGCCATCTTTTACTTCCTGCAGGTTCAAATCCTGCTAAGGGTATGGCTAGCTGAAGAGGGTAGAATAAGCTCGAAATAGATCTATACTACTCTCCCTTCCTTTTCACTTATCAGCAAAAAATATGTTACTTATATATATATACACACACACACACAAACATACACACACAAATTAAGTTTAGTAAGTTTGAACCCTGCTTTGCTTTTTCATTGCTTACTATAAGATATGAAGACAGGTTTTTTGGGGGGGTTAAGGTTCATGTGTTGTGCAATTCTACAAATTTCAGAGACAATGTTATGTGTGTTGTGTGACTATAGCCCATGAGTTATTTTGTTCTTGATTTGAGGACAATCTCCCAAATAAGCTTCTTTTGTGCTGGCTTTATAGAAGCCCTAACTTATGAGCTTCATCAGCTCATTCTCCTATCTCTAATCCATAAATATCTCCAGTGTGTACTCTTCTTATTCAAAGAAATTTATAGTTTACTGAGCTCATTTCTGAAGAACAAACAAGCATAAATCCATGTCTTAATGACGGCTTCTTTCAAACATTGTTCTCCAAAGGCAGGAATTGCAATTGCCAATAACTACAAAACCAAGGACTGCTGTAAATTTCATACCACATAGATTTATATCAATATGAAAATACTATACTGGATGAATAGGCCAGACATATTATAGGATTTCATGAATCACGACTGACGTTAGTACTAACATACAGATGTCCTAGTAGATTTACTTATATCCAAACCATGTCATATTTCTGCATATATTGAGAAACACGACCACTGAATTTAGAATCAGACATTAATTTTACTGTGTTGTAATTCTGAGGTATAGATAATGTGAGCCATTATACGAGGGTCGCCCAGAACGTAATGCACCACATTTTTTCCCCTTCAACAATTATTTATTGAACACAATGAAACTTACACACAAGAAAGAATGATGTTTCTTCTACACTCCCTATTTTTCCATGTAATCTCCATCCCATTCCATGGTCTTCCTCCAGCGAGTCACAAGGGCATGTATGCCCTGTCAGTACCACTCCTTGTTCTGGTCACGAAGCCTTAGAGCTCTGCTGAACCCTAATGGCCTCACCCTCTGTGCCCAGTGACTAACCATACTTCTATCAACTGCAGATTATCCATAAACTGTACACAAATGTTTGTTAATGTTCCAACAGTTTCTTTCTCCGCAGTGAGAAATTCAATGACGACATGCTGCTTGTAATGTACATCATTTACAGACTCCATTTCAAAACAGTGCTGCAGCTACGCTATCTGTCTGAAGAAATGCAAAATTTACACACACACTCCTGACAATTCACATAATGTATGTCTGAAGTTTCACATTGGTACCATTACTGTAGGCTGAGAAAAAAAATGTGGTGCATTATTTTCTGGGCAACCTTCATAGAACTACAGCTCCCAGTTTTTTAGCAGTGGTGGCAAATGTTTTTGGCACAGAATGCCCAAACTGGAATGCATATGCATCAATGGCGATTTGCTGCAGGTTTGGACAGTTTGGCTGAACTGGTGGCGGGAACTTGCCCCCACTCACCAAATTGGCAGTGATGGCTGGCTGACCAGGCACCCAAATTGGTCTTCCAGTCACTGCTCCACAAAAGTGGCTAGCAAAGAAAGCTTCTGTGCATGCGCAGAGAGTCATTTCCCACATTTCTGATATGATGCGAACCGGTAGGAAAGGTAAATGGAACCATCCCTGATGTGCAGGTGTATGCATATACACATGCAGGAGCACCGGAAACCCAAAGACCAGCTGGCTGGCATACACATGCTTGGTTTTGGGGCATTTTTCAAGCTGTTTCCCAGGCCATTTCTGGGCCATTTTCAGACCATTTTCCAGATCATTTTCTGAGCTGTTTTCAGGATGATATTCAAGATGTTTTCCAGGCTGTTTTCAGGCTACTTTAGGGCTGTTTTTCAGGTCATTTTCTACCCCAAGACAGCTGAAAATGCCTCCCCATACAATTGGAAAATGGTCCAAAAAGCGCCTGGGAAATGGCTCAAAAATGCTCTGAAAATCCCCCCAAAATGGGCCAAAATGCCCTGGAAAATGTCCTGAAAAAACAGCCCAGATTTTTAACCATTTTCAGGTTGTTTTCCAGTGCTTCGGCACCAGTGAATGGCTGCTGCCAGGACCGGTGTGTGTGTGTGTGCTATCTGGGTAGTTGAAATGGAGGACACACACGACCATGAGATTTTGGCATTTTCCACTGGTTGCATACCGGGTGCATGCGCCTGAGCCCCACCCATGCAACCGCGACTGCCGTCCGCCCATCTATGCCTGCCACCCAGAGGCGTGCCGGCATACAAATGTAAGTGAGGCCCTTCACTGTCCGACACCCACAAAAATCAGCTGACCAGAAGAATAGCTGGCGACGGCATGCATACTTATAGAGACAGCTCTGCGTGCCATAGATTCACCACCATGGTTCTATAGGAGAAACAGACAATGCTGGGAGAAGCTATTAATTGTAGTTCAGCAAGATGTGCACAGGTTGCCTATACTTGAGTAGAGACTTCAGCATGAATTCTCCTTTTATCTAAACCCTTTGCTTCTTTTACACTGGACCCCAGTGGACTGCTTCTGAGAAAAATAACCCCAATACTGGAATTACGTTTAAAAATGTCTACCGATACTTCTATGGATCAGGATAATTGACAGTCTGGAAATTATCATTCTTTGTATTAATTTTGGGTTTGGAATAACATTCTTTTCCTTCCTTGACTGTACTGGGAATCACTTACCTTATCGATGGATGCTTTAGGAGCTTCCACCACAAGAGGACAGTATGTGTATACAATTCTTTGTCTTGCAGGGAATGTATGATTGTCATTTATAAGTATGGGGCTCATATGACCTTGGAAATTACAGGTTCTAGATGTTACTGGACTGTTTTTTGGATTTGAAAAATATAATGAGCTCTTAGCTTTTTGAGTTTTTGAGTTTTAATAAAATTCTTAAATATAACTGGCTTCATAAATGTGGTTAACTGATTGCAATATCATGATTTGGATATTTTCTAAGATACCTTTTCCTTCCTGGTTTTGATTTTCATTACTTTATATATTTATTTCCTTTCTTGGTACTATTTTCGGTGCAGTGACATATAAAGCATACCTTCCTTACACTGATTTTATGAAAAGTCTGTTTGAATCAGAATATCAGATGGAGATTAAAATAAACTCTCCCATTTCTGTCAGAGCAGAAAGAAAAATTGCTTAATATAATAATCAACATCAGCAATACTTTTTAAAAAGATATGCAATTAGCTTTACATTTGCAGAACGGTCCTGTTTGCATAGATGCAAGAACAAAATTCATTCAAAAGGATGTGTTCTCTGGCTGTATTTCAGGATTTGATTTTTTTCATCTGGTACCTGATTCCTCACTTTGTGAAGGCTGGCTGCAGGTGATTAAAAAAGAAAAAACATTGCTGTCAAACATTGCATCTCCCCACTTCTTGACCTTCTGGGAAAGCAGCTCTAAATTAATCTCCTACCAATAGCTTATTGGGGCTTTCACGATTCTCAGATTTTTGAAATGTACAGCACATCTTTCTAGAAGAGAAAAAAAAAAGGATAAATGTACCGAGCTTTACTTTAGAATGAGTTTTGAAAGTCGGTTTTACAAATGAACAAAAAACTTTAAAGATATTAATAAGGGGGAAATTATCATCAATAATTAACACCCACTCTCCACATTCAATATTAGCATTTCAAAGCAATTGCTCTTCCTGCTGCAGAAAATGGTGATACTTTCCATTAATCACTGAAAGGACAAGAGTTGTCTTCCTCAGCACTCATATCATCCTCTTCCTCAGCACACATATAATTCCTCTTCCATCTGTCACAATGGATGGCATTGATCAGAACATAAATTTTTTGTTCCTTGCTATTTTATTGTCTTTGATTCTTCTTGGCTGCATAACCTGAGAAGGAACAAGTTAGGAAAATATTCTTTTTTTAAAAGAATAACCTGCCAACAAATCAATGTTTGTCACATTTAATTAATGTGTATGTATTTGCTGTACCATTTTTCTCCATTATGATTTGAAATACATTCCACTTAAAATCAAGTAGGTATGCTACCTATTCACTAAAGGCTGAAACCTGGACCATTGTTAAATGCCTGATCCTGGATTGTCAAAAGCCAGCTAACATACAAATACTTTACAATCCCCCCTCCTCAAATGACTTCTAAAGATATTGGTTATTATCTGAAGCAAGAATACCATAGTCCTAAGGCAACCCACTACATATTTCTTTATAAATTGGCATGAAAGAACCAGAAGTCATACACCTTTTGCATCAAACACTTGCATAATAATGAAAGAACTTTAACAAAAAGGCAATACTCCATCTTAAAGAGTTGTAGATGCTGGCTTGAGTACATTAGTACATTATTCAATAAAATAAATTGTTTACTAAAGGCATACTGAACAAACAACATTTCTTCACTATGTTTTAAAATATCATTATTTAAAATAGATTGCATTTTTAATAGTGTGAAATGGATTATTGCAAAGAGTGTTGATTACATCTGAATGCATTGGGAAAAAATGTCTAGCCAAGCAGGATCCATTGATGCCTCATTTGATTATTGGCAAGCCAAAGCAAATCATATGCACTTCAATGCTATGATGCTAACTGTTTTATTATTTCTGTTTGTAAGTTGATTTCACAGAAGCAGTGTCAGAGACAGAATGTTCATGCATTAGTCATATTGTTTTAAGCTCAATACTTTCCCAGCCTTCAATTCAATTGAATTGCTTACTGGAGATTCTGGTTATTGTGGTCCTAACACATTGGAAGAGTGCAGGGTGGGGGAAGATTGGCATGTTTATGAAGGATTGTAGCTTGTAGGAACAAAGTCTAAATGTGCAAAAACCTCCTCTTCTCAATTTAAGTACATGGCATGAAATTGTTCATTGTTTATTATGTGGTAATTTATGTAACCTTCCACAACCATTCTTGATTGGTCCATAATAGTTTGCATCCAAACAATATGTTTTGTCTCTTTCAGACAACCTGTTGCTGCTTCAACTATTTGCCAGCAGGGTGCGTTTTCTCACTGGCCGAGCTCTGCAGGACATCACGGATCGACTGGCAGGTTAGAAAAGACTACATGTGGTGTGAAGTTTCTTCTGAACAATATTTCTGATAACAGTGGGAGGCAAAGAGCTCCTTTATTCTCAGCTCAAAGCAGTATATTTCTATTTACAACTTTTCAAACCAGGAATGAGAAATGACTGCTTATTGAGTATATTGCCCAGCTCTTTCTCTGGAGGATCTCTGACTTATAAGACAGGCATGTATGCCTCAGTCTTAGAGGTATTGTTTCTAGCATCACATTGGCAGGACAGTCACTTTGAAAAGATTGGTATCAATCTTGGTAGCTTCTAAAAATATACACAGTACATGATTTACTCCAGAGATTTAAATGTTTTCCCGTTCTATTTGTTGAGGGTGTTCAGCTGAGTCTAGTTCCAAATAAAGACACAACATTGTTTTTCTGCAAATGTCTGTGTCAGGTTTATTAATATCCGATAGGATAAAATATTCCACTTCAGTTGCGTTTTTATACAAAACCAATAAGTAGGTGTCTCTACTAGCATTTTCTGTCCCCTTTATTCTTTGAATTTTTAATATAGCATAACAGTTTTGGTTTATAATAATTAGAAAACAGTAAAGAAACCATTGAGCAAAGAAATTGATATAAGCCTTTGACAAGAAATGTAAGTTAAAACATAATATAAAGTTTTAGATATACAACCACAATTTAAGAAACTTTTTCCCTAAGAAGAAATGAGTGGAAGAAGAGGGGTATAGATAAAACGTTTTTAGTAAAATAAACTTGATTTGATTTATTGGAGCAAAGTTGTCATGTCCTTTCCAGGCATTTGGATGACTCAGGAATTATTTTTGTAAACTGGTATCTTGCCTCTGTCCCAAATCAATTGCTATGATCTCTTTAATCTAGTGGGCAATGGAAGCAAAAATTTTACAGAAGTCCAATCCACAGCTGTGATCTAGAGCGGTGGTTCTTAACCTGGTCAATATAGCCCCTCAGTGGACGATTTGTTTTTCAGGGAGGTGATAGAACATAAAGGGGTGACAGGGGGTGAAGGAACGAAAAGGGGGTGATATGGGAACGATGGAGTGAGAAGTTTGGAGACACTTTTGAGACTTTTTCATAGAGGGAATCACTGTGTATCTGTCGTACAGAAATATCAGATTGCTCGCTGTTCGTGGATTAAAGTATGTTTTCAAATGTTCCTCCAGCTAGCTTCAGTACAGAACACCGTACACATGTGAATACACATCGCTTACCTTCATGTGCATTGGATAACAGCCTCTATCCATACAGTGGTGCATCATTGGCCAAAACATCGCTTGCTGATTGCTTGTCAGCTGTGATGTCAGCTATAATGTCAACGTAACTGTTGAAACTAGGCTTATTGATGTCCACGCGTGTTTTTCTAGTGTTTCAGTACAGTCAAAAATTTAATTTTCAGGTAGTGCCTTTCATTTCGAAGGCCTCTCGACATGGCCGAGAAGAGGAAGTGTCACCAATATTCAACCGAATGTGTAAAATTGGGATTCATTCCATCTCCTTCCAATGTACAACTTCAGTTTTATTTTCTTTGTGAAAAAACATTTTCAAATGAAGCTTTCCCAACTGAAAGACCATTTGGTAAGAATTCATTCGGACAAAGCCAACCAAACGGCATTGTTTTTCCAGTCCTTAATGGCCAAGTTTGAGGCTTGCAGCACTATTGAGAAGTTATTTAGAAAACCGTCACTCAATGCTGACAAGGGGCTCATTTGTTCCTATTAAGTATCTTTGTTGATGTTCTACCCCAGCTGCCGACCCAAAGAATACAACACACACAGAGTACATACAAACCTTGGTTTATTAATTAAGGGCTACTAATGAGATTTCTTAGTAGTTGTTCAAACACAAATACAGATTAAACCAGTCTTTTCTGAACAACAACTGTTAATTCAACTTCATTAATAGCTGGCAAGAGTCCAAGGAACAAAAAACTCAATTCTGATGCAAAGTCTTTCAAATAACTAATCTTACTGTGGTTGGCAAAACACCCAGAAGCAATTTGCAGGGAAAATGATGGTGGAAAACAAGAGCTAAACAGATGTGTCTGAATTCAAGACACAATATAATATGAACTAAGTTGTTTCCTGCAAATTGGCTCTATCATCGTCAACGCTTAAATAGGCTAGGGGAGTGGCCAATTAGTTCCAAGCCTTACTCTAGAAGAGATGTCCTCCTTAGGAACCACTCCTACATTTCGGCAGCTCTGCATGCCCGTATGTTGAGAACAGGCTCCTCCTCTTCTTCCTGTTCACTCATTGCAGTCTCTGGAGGTCTTGAAAGCCCTGGCTGAATCCTGCCTCTGGCACCAAGTCTTCTCCAGCCTCTTCACTGTCTGACTCTGGTGCAAGCTGCACAGGATACTGGCGAATCACCACATCAGCCTCCGCGCTGTCAGAATCAGCTACCAGCTGCACAGACCACTGGCGGGCCTCAATAGTTGATAGCAAAATGAGGCAAAACTCACATTATCGGAGAAACACTGATTTTACCAGCAGTGAAACAGATTGATGCCATCATGTTAGAGCCCAGCACAAGAACTACCACATAATCAATTCCTTTGAGCAATGACACTGTATCAAAAATAATTGATGAAATGGCTGCAGATGTGGAAAAAGGCTTATTGACACTTGAAATTTACAGAATTAATGATACAGATTAATGAGTCAGTGATGATTTGTGAAAATGAAGCCTTGTTATTGGCTCATGTCCGTTTCATCAAGAGGAATGAAGAGATCAGGGAAGAACTGTTATTTGTTCGAAATTCAGCCACCAACACAAAAAGTTCTTCGATATTTAAAAAGGTTGAAGAGTTTTTTAATGAAAAAAAAATCCCTTGACAAACGTTGTCGCGTGTGCAACTGATGAAGTTGCATCCATGGTTGGACAATATCATGGATTTCAAGCTCATCTAAAATCGGTTGTACCTGGAATTATGACTGTCCATTGCGTTGTTCATAAACAGCACCTAGTCTCAAAAATTTTGAATGGCCCTTTCACAAGTCCCTATGTTACATCATTAATGCTGTGAATAAAATTAAGTCAAATGCCTTGAACAGCCAACTTTAAGACAGATCTGAAGTACAACTATGAAGTCCAGTCACATTTTCAGAGTTACAACTATGAAGCTTTTTGGGTGAAAATGAGGAACACTTACCCAATATTTTGGGAGGAAGTTAAGTTGTTCTTTTAATCTTTCCTTCCTCTTACTTAGTGGAGAGGGGCTTCAGTGCTGTCCAACAGATCCTTTCTAAGTCAAGCAACCTATTGAAGATCTCTGAGCGTGGTGATTTAAGAATACGATTAACAAAAATGGTTTCAGACATCAAGGAATTGGCATGAGCTCACTAAGCACAAGGCAGCCATTCATGTCCTTTTATTTTTTCCTTTTTGTGTACATATTTTTGTTAATAATTGTCTGAGCTTTTATCATTGTATTTACTTGCATTGGATTTCACAAGTTTTTGGCTTCATTTACATTTGTAAAATGCGGTTTGTTCTTATGCCCTTTATATTTCTTGTTGCATCTTAAATTTCACTTATAATTTAATCATTAAATGTTACTGTTTTTCTTTTCTGGCATTTTACTTTCTTGAAATTGAATTTTGTTTTCAGTGCTCATTACATTTAAGTGTCTTGAGTAAATACGATAATAATGAAATACATGTATCAAGAAATTTGGAAATAAAGTGTCGGGTGAAACCAAACTTTTTCACACAGTTAAGATATGGGGAAAACACTGGAAATAAATTATTTGCATTGATGTGTCCTGATGACAATTTTAAAGAAAACAAAAAAAGTGTTTGCATAAATTGAAGGATTATTTCCTATGTGTGATTGAGAGGTTATGTTGAGGGAAGGGTGTGATGACAACTTTCTCATTGGCTCAAGGGGGCAATTCATTCAAAAAGGTTAAGAACCACTGATCTAGAGAACAGATCACAAACCCCAAAACTGAAACTAATTCCTTCAATATATTCATCCTAAAACTGATCACTATCATTTTTCATTGGCCACTGAGATGTAACTGGACTCAAGATATCCTCATCAGATATCACTAAAAGGTCACAAGCATCACTGATGTTTGACCCATGGAGTATACTTTAACTTAGTGTTGCAGTTTAGAAATTTGATATGGATATTAAATGTGACTCTGTTTGAAATAGATAACCAAGCTATCTATTATGCTGTAAATCAGTCACTAAAAATCAGACAACATTCAAGAGCTATAATTTTTCCTGGGGGGAAAAAGCACTGAAGCCACAGAATTGCAATGATAATCATTTAAGATCAGAACAACTTCCATTTAATAAGATTACCAAATGGCTTTATAATAAAACAGTAAGTATTTACCCTACTCAAAACCCCCAGTTTTATGCAGTATGAATGAAGAGACAGTAAAATGACAGCACAGACTTGTTACTGAGGTATACTTTTTCATTTTTTTTACTGTTTATGAAATGTTTCAGATGAAAGTAACATTCTTTTTAAAGTCTGTATGGACTGTGTATATCTACTTTTTAAAATTAATCAATAGCTATATTGTCACAGTTTAAATTTTGAATACACAGCATTTTAGATTTAATGTCTATCCTCCAAAATATTTGAATGAATAATGAATAAATATATTTCTTGAAAACATATATGAACCATTATGCAATAAGCATCGTAAGTCACAGACCAGAACAATAATGGAAACTTCCAAAAATTATCCAGAGGATGTTGTAGAAATTATTATTTTGAAATTATTATTACTACAGCTTTTACAATGAGCAATGGATTTAATGTACATTGTTTCATAATTCTAACATCAAACATACAAGGTGGGTCATTATTATCTCACATTGCAGGCTATGCAACAGCAAGTTCTTTAAAGTCACCATCAGGCCCATAACTGCTCTGAGAAGCCACAACAAAAATAACATTCAAAATTTAGCCAGTGTCTTTCCCCTATCCAATGACCAACTTGCCACAGCCAACTCGCCAAGAGACAACTCATATCAAAGAGATGGTGGAATAGAATCATAAAAGAATGGATGCAAAAGAAGGGACTAAATCAGTGGTCGGCTCCTGCCAGTATGGCTAATTGCACGGAGTTCCATGGCTCTGACACACAAATGCGGGATCGAGCACAATTTTCCTTCCCGTACCTGTACAGGAAGTAAAATCTCACGTGGGCGCGTGCGTTTCGGCAAGGTTTTTTGCTTCCCTGCATGCACATGGGCAGGAAGCAAAATCTCACGAGAGGACGCACGTGTGAGATTTTGCCAATTTTTTTGCTTCCACTTATGCTACTGGTTCACCATCCTAAACCATACCAGTAGCAACCCACTAATGGTGGCACCCTTTCAGTAGTCAAATCTCAAATAAATAGCAATAATACAGGCATTATACTGGTCCAGTGATGGCAAACCTATGGCATGAGTGCCACAGATGGCACGCAGAGCCATATCTGCTGGCACGTGAGCCATTGCCTCAGCTCAGCTCCAACATGCATTTGTGTGCTGACCAGCTGATTTTTGGCTCAGACAGAGACTCTGGGAGGGTGTTTTTGGCTTCCAGAGAGCGTCCAGGGGGATGGGGACTCTCCCCTGGCTCCAGGGAAGCCTTTGGAGACTGGGGAGGGCAAAACACAGGCCTATTGGGCCGACCAGAGGTTGGGAAACAGGCCATTTCTGGCCTCCAGGGGGCCTCTGGGATGGGAGGGAAAGCTATTTTCGCCCTCCTCAGACATTGAATTATGGGTGTGGGCACTCGCATGCCCACGCTCTTTTGGCACACAAGGGAAAAAAGGTTGGCTATCACTATACTAGCCTAAAGCCCTGAAAAGTTTATTTAAACAGTCATACCTTTACTTCCATTACTTGAAAGAAGTTTCCATGGATATTTCCATGGGGACTAATTTCAAGAATTTTAGCAATTCTGCAAGATTACTTGTTCTATTATAAATCTTATTTCAGCTGTTGACAACTTTATTGGAAAAGATGACCCCGTGTTCACTCTCTCCCTTCAAACCATTTTACAACTCTGTTGCTATGGCCCATTGATACAGTCCAATTGGCAAAGATTGCCTATGTAAGCAATCAAGGACTGGAGGAAATATAGCAATAAGGAAAAAGCTGCCACTATTACTAAAGCAGAGAGCAGATTAGAGCGGAAAGAGTTCCCTTTTATAAAAAGTACCGATGGATTCCTAACACCAACGTATGAAACTACCAGGCTAAAATTTAAATAAATGACAGTTATTGTTATTTATTTAATTGCACAATATTATTAATGCTTCTTTGAGGAGAGTACAGTGGTACCTTGGTATTCAATTGCTTTGAAATTCATTGAATTTGGCACTTAATGCATTTTGATATGAATATTTTGTTCCAGTACTCATCATTTGTTTGGTATTCAATGCACAAGCTAGAACATTTCAGTGTCAGCTACCTTGTGACTCACTACATTATTACTTATGGGGGGGGGAATAGTTTGGTACTCATTGTTTTTGGTACTCCCAGAACCATTTAGGGTTGAGTACTGTGGCACCACTGTAATACAAACATAATTAAGTCAGCAGATGCTCATTGAAAAGGAAATTGTCTTAACAGTTTTTTAAATTTCAATGCTACATCTGCAATCCAAAAAGGGAGCAGCTATCTAATTCACTATTTCTCAACCTTGACCACTTGAAGTTATATGGCCGTGATGGTGAACCTATGGCACGTGTGCCACAGGTAGCATGTGGAGCCCTTTCTGCAGGCGCGGGAGCAATGAAGGGCTACCAAAATTTTTACTGCCACACTGTGGATGTGGCTTATGCATATTCTTTCAACAGTTTTCAGTGCAAATTGGATGCTCTCGGGTGGGGCTCAATTGTCGCTACCCCACTGCATCCCCACCTGTCCGGGCAGTAGCCCACCCTTGCATGGGAGCAATTGCCTGGCTCAGCTTCACCAAGCATACGCGCCCGGCCAGCTCATTTTTGGGTCTCTAGGCTCCCCCCCCATTGCTGTTTTGTGATGTAAGTCTTCATGTGAGGCCAAAATGGGGCCAAGGGTGATAGCGCATGTGGGGAGAGCATGGGGCAATCGCATGCATACATGGGGTGACGTTAGCATGGGGTTCATACACGCATGTGCAAGGGTGGGGCATGCAGGAGGGGCACTGCATTATGGATGTGGGCATGTATACATGCATTATAGTTTGTTTGTTTGTTTGTTTGTTTATTATATTTGTATGCCGCCCCTCTCCATAGACTCGTGGCGGCTCTCAACACAATAAAAACAGTTTATAACAAATCTAATAATTTACAATTTAAGATATTTTTAAAAACCCATTATTAAGCAGACATACATACAAGCATACCATACATAAATTGTATAGGCCCAGGGGAGATATTTCAGTTCCCCCATGCCTGATGACAAAGGTGGGTTTTAAGGAGTTTACGAAAGGCAAGGAGGGTAGGGGCAGTTCTAATCTCTGGGGGGAGCTGGTTCCAGAGAGTTGGGGCCACCACAGAGAAGGCTCTTTTCCTGGGGCCCGCCAACTGACATTGTTTAGTTGATGGGACCTGGAGAAGGTCCACTCTGTGGGACCTAATCGGTCGCTGGGATTCGTGCGGCAGGAGGCGGTCTCACACATGCTTTCGGCACCCGAGGAAAAAAAGCTTAGCCATCACTGTTATATGGACCTTTAATTCCCAGAATTCCTCAACCAGCCAAGGTTGAGAAACACCAATAACTATCTGTAATCTTTTGCTTTCAGGTCTTGTGGCCGTTGCTTATCCAGGGAAGCCTCAAGTTGTGGAACGTCATAGCCTTCCTGTTCTCTGGTATTTCCTGAATAACATGATTGGCAATGGGGTATTACCTGGGAAGAGTGGAAACGTGAGAACTGTGGTCTCTAAACTGGCTCAAAGCTTGCACAAACACATGGGGCTGAAACTTGAGGACTATGTTTGCAACCAACCACAGCATGTGATCAAACTTTTTCAAGATCTTCTAGATATGGATCTTCAATGAAAAAAAAGCCTGTTTCTATTTCTGGAACAATTATAGTGGGATAATTTCGAAGAGAAGCAAAAATCAATAATGGCACAGAACTTGCCATTACTTAACCTTTTTTATTTTTGAAGTGTAAGAGTCTCTTGTTGAAAGCTTTTAGTAATCATCCTACAATGGAAAATGTATATAATATATTTTGCTTTAGAAGGAAACCATTTATTTTTTTAAAGATTTAAGCTCCACCGTTTTGGACCCATCGAGATTTCATCAATGATAATAACGCATAAATGGCACAACTGTAACTTTTATCTGTGTAAAAAGAAAAAAAAATATTTATGTAATCTATATAAATATTGTGTGATAAAGCGATAGAGGTAAACTTTAAACCATAATACTTCCTCTATCTCTATGGATTGCCAGTTAGGGAAGACTGCAAAGAGACGCCAGTCTGAGCAAATACCAATTAGTAGCTTCCAAACTGTCACGGAAACTGTTCAGTAAAGTTATTCCTTAGGTGGTTACTGGAAAAAATTGTGAAGGGAAGAAGAGAAAATCTGAAATATAAATGCTGGGTACAAAATGCATAAGAAATATTCCAAACAATACTTTCCTTCCATTCAGTTGATAGAGGCAACGATACACAGTTTTTTCACTTAGCACTGGCATAGTATATTCTCATTTCTTAATTTTTTTTTAAAAGCCATCAAGGAGAAAAAAAATTGCAACATCATACAGTGCCTCTTATCAGATTGGTTTGGTTGCTGTTTGGAAGAACTGAGAAAATCTCATTAATTTCGGTTCCTAAACTGTGTTACGAACCAGAGATGATATAATTTGTCACTACTTTCCAATCGTTGTTGAATCTGCCTTTCCTCACTTAATTAGCAAAGTATCTATAAAGCACTTTGTTTAGTAATACAATACAGTAGAGTGGTTTGGAACATCTGGAATTGCCTGGTTGTACTGCAGAAGCACTAGACTTCGGCAATGATTTCCACATTCATTCCGAAATATTAGAAATCAAAATTAATCCCTGCAACATTTCTCTAAGGACGGCTGTCACTTGCTAACATGGCACAAATGTCCATCATTCAGCCTGATGATGGTGAATGTGATTTCACCGAAACATCGCATAGATATGCAAAATATTACATGGGGCAAAACCCGAACTCAGAACAATCTACATACATATACCCGTGAAAATATATATATTTGTAGATTTTCCACAGGTACAGGTATGACGGTCTTGGTATATTCAGGTTTCTTCCCGTGTAGGATTTAGAAATTTCTGGCGACATTTCGACGAGGTCCCACTCATCATCTTCAGGCTGGTGCTTCTGTCCTTGTTCTAGGGTGAACACAGCGAGACCTGAGCTGCCTTCCTTCTACTTCCTGGTGTTGCAGAACATAAGAATGCATTAAGAAAAAAAGAAAAAACCTCCTCCCTTTTCCAACACTTCAAAACTACAGGACATGAAATTGATTTTGACAGTACTAAATTAATTTCCAAAACAGAACACTACAGCAAAAGAATAATCATGGAAGCCATCGAGATAGAAAAACATCCCCAAAATATGAACAAGCAGGATGATACCTCCCACCTACCAGACATCTGGAAACCAGCCCTTATTAACAAACGTATCCCAGACATAGAAACTGAAACCAGACTCAGAACACACATTACAAAACAACCAAGTAGCCTGCAAGCTCAAACTACTCAGGATATCACCCCTAATCTACAACCATTAACTAATCAGCATACCTCAGTTACATCAACGACCCCAGGTGTTACCCCACTGACTCACCAGGAAGTTTCTACACAGCAGGCAATTGCTGAGCCATCAAACCACACCCAACCACCAGTATTTATAGAAGGAAGGCAGCTGAGGTCTCGCTGTGTTCACCCTAGAACAAGGACAGAAACACCAGCCTGAAGATGACGAGTGGGACCTCGTCGAAACGTCGCCAGAAATTTCTAAATCCTATATGGGAAGAAACCCGAAATACCAAGACTGTCATACCTGTACCCGTGAAAATCTACGAAAACAAATATATATATATATATATATATATATATATATATATATATATATATATATGTGTGTGTGTGTGTGTGTGTGTGTGTGTGTGTGTGTGTGTGTGTAAAATGTTTTAATTATTAAAAATGCATTTTAGACATCCTTTGTTTGCATTTCCATTTTGATCCTCTGCATTCAAAAGGCATTAAGTGTTAGCCCCAAAGGATAGGTCAAGAAATCAATGCCATATTGGTTAAAAAAAACCTACTTTTATCAGAACAGCTATAATAACAGGATCTTGCAAGTCTGAATGTGCTTCCCACTCTTTCATTTTATCTATTTATCTATTTTATCATTTTATTTATATTAGGGATGGGCCTGTCTGAGGCATTTTCTCAAATTGATTTCTTGGAATGGACTTAAGCCTTACTTATCTGTTCATTTCCTTGGAAATGAATCTTTCCTTTATCCTTCAAGGCCATTCCCTGTTGTCTTAAATTAACCTGAGAGTGCCTTGGGAAGGATTATCTGGAGGAAAATATGCAACTAATAGGGGTATCTTGTATAAACTAGCAGTAATCAGCAGTAATTCGCACCAGAGATTTGTAAATGCCCTTAAACTGCTATTGGTTGACTTCCATAAATCTGAAACACAAAAGGCTTATTGCCTTAGCCTAAATGTAAAGCCAAATGAAGTGTTCCCTCAAACCAGACCCAAAGCCTATATATTCCTGAATTATTTTGAAAATGGCCTCGTAGATCCTTTGTGATTGGGATGGGGAGAGCACAAGTGGAAAGTGAATGCAATTCTAATAGTAATCAACTTCCTTATTAAAGTCTTTGACAAGATAAGAGCAAAAGTATTTAAAGAAAAACTCAAGCAATATTGGTGTTCTTTCTTGTGACATTTTAAGAGCTTTGCGAAGCCAAAGGGGAAAGCAATGTGTCAGTTTGTTGTGAATGGTTATAAGCACATTGAAGATATTCAGCTGTACCTCACCACATCAAGTTATGTCAGGAATATTGTGGTGGAAAGCTTGAATCAATATTCGTAAAATAAGCCCAAGCGAAATACTTATCTCCAGCATTAATTGCTGTATGCCAATAAACATCTGAAGACATCAGTCCTGGTAGTTACTCTGAATGAGGTTAAGCCCTCACTGTAAATTGATTCTCTGGAACTTCTCTTGGATTATTGTATACTGCCTAAACAACAGGTAGATCTGTGGCTGCTCCCGGTGGAGGTTTTGCTCAACTTTAACTGGTGTCCAAATGTCTACCTGGACCCAGACTACTGATAATTGATGCCATAATCTCAATATACAGTGTTCCCTCAATTTTCGCGGGGGATGCGTTCCAAGACCGCCCGCGAAAGTTGAATTTCCGCGAAGTAGAGATGTGGAAGTAAATACACTATTTTTGGTTATGAACAGTATCACAAGCCATCCCTTAACACTTTAAACCCCTAAATTGCAAGTTCCCATTTAGAACCATTTAGATTATTACTCACCATGTTTCTTTATTAAAGTTTATTAAAAACAATATTTATTAAAGGTAGACGAACGTTTGGTGATGACATATGACATCATTGGGCGGGAAAAAACGTGGTATAGGGGGAAAACGCAAAGTATTTTTTAATTAATATTTTTGAAAAACCGTGTTATAGACTTTTCGCGAAGTTCGAACCCGCGAAAATCGAGGGAACACTGTATATGGGTTACTGTAACAAGCTTTATTTGGGATAATATTTTCAATATTAGAAGAAAGAAGTTGCTAGACCCATTAGATGGAGCAAATCAGCCTCCTAGGATGTCTAAAATTACTTTTATTGAGATTGATATAACCACAGAACTTCCAAGTCTTATGGTGCTGCATGTCCTATTTCTTAAACTTTAAGTGAGTTAGTTCTATCTGAGCTGGTTATGAATGTTATCTGTCTGTTTTGGATTTCAAAATGTTGCAGATCCTTTCCCTTAGATAACAGTTCTTGCATATTTCCATTAAGCTCATCTTCCTTAATCTTTGCAGAAGCTGAAATGGTCCAAGATATGCTGCTATTAAATAAGTCCTATTATTGCAAGACAGCACTATTTCTAATATTTTTGTATTGGTTACCAGTAGGTTTCTGCACACCTACTAAGAACTTCTCCAAAAGGTTTACTGGAAGTCTTCCATTTTTGAGAAATTAGATGGACATGGACTTGGTGACAGAGCTTTTCTGAAGGAGGAGCTCTATGCTTTAAAACTCTTTTTTTGGGTGGTGTTTTAAAAAAAACCCCTGCCTCCTCATGTTCTGTGAGACCGATAAAACAATCCTTTTCTAGCATGCTGATTATTCAATGGCATCTACTTTGGCGTGAGTCAATTAATTTGAAATGCTGTTTGTAGGTGACTATGCCACCCACATACTCTGAACTGGTGTGAATTACACAATCTATACAAGAAATAATGCTAATGTGGAATTGCAACAGTGAGAATTTTGCACAATTATATACTAGAGCATCTCTTTCCTTAGCGTTGTTCAGTTTGAATTCATAAAGGGGAAAACAAGAGTGTTTTTGCTCTGTAAACTTATTAGGTGCATGTACAAAGACATTTGGCAATTTCTAGGTTTACAGCAGTTTTGGATCTTCTCAAAATCCCATGTATTTGGGCAGGACTAGATTAAATTTTCCTTTCTCCCTATATTCATATTGTGTGGTTTATGAGTTGATTATGCATATATGAGAAAAACAATCCCCGTTTGAATCCCAATCTCCCTTAAGTAGGTTTCTGCTGAGAGGATACTCCTGCTCATGCAAATAGACAGAAGTTAGTTTTACTAACAATATTTCCTTTTTTAATTGTCTGAAAAAACATGCAAGGTAAAACTGAAAAGGCAGAAGGAGAAGACAATACCAGGAAACAGACTCTCATTTTGAATTGGAATGTTTTCTGGGAATAAATAGACTGCTGAAGGTTAGAGGTAGGAAACAGATGGGATTAAGTGGAGTGCCAGAATTTGCAAAAGAGAATTGGTAAATGCTTCTTCCTGCCCTTGACTCTCTTCTAAAATAGTTCTTCCATAAAATAAGTAAACATAAGAAGATAGGATGAGGCACAGACACCCAATCCACTTACCCATCAACACTATATATGAGAGCAAGAGAGAACATTTTATTTATTTATTTATTTGTTTGTTTGATTGTTCTTCTCAGGATGCCTGAAAACAGAACTGTTACAATCTGAAGGTTTCTTTTTGAAGAGGCATTATGAATCTCAATCACATTTATCTAGCACCCACCACAAAAGGATCAGTAAGTTATCAGTAGAGTTTAGTTGGCAAGAGTTGTGTAAGGGCTTAGGTTTCATCAGCCTCTGCTAGATTTATCCTGTTGACAGAGTAAGCCAGTTTCTACTCCAATTTTCTTGTTTAACCTTCACAAGGACACAGCAAGCAGCATTAGACATATATAAACAGAGATGCATTAGACATATATAAACTCACATGGGTATAAACACACAGATACATGCAGTTACACGCAGTATAGGGGAATGCAATTCAACTCACACCGAGTACACATGAGGATATAATTCACAGTGTGGAAATGTAGAAAAGAACACATTGGTTAGCCAATTTTAAATTGTTTTATTATGCTGCTACATTCTATTTTTTTCCTGAACAAGACAAAGAGCAATATATAAGAGCATAAATGTAATATTTTTCTTACAATGAATGTGTATTAAAACAGAATTGAAAATTTCAAACTGGGCTTTCAATTATTTGTTCCATTCCTACAGATTAATTTTGAAATGGCCTTTTAACTTTGAAATGGCACCTTGGATGATTTTGAGACAGTCAATATCTCTCACTCCAACTTATTTCAGAGGACTGTTACAAGGATAAAATAGAAAATCTCTCAAGATTACCTTGAGCCTCCAGTGGAAAGCAGATATAAAGGGAATAATAAAATGAATAATAATCAGGAGGAGGAAGACTTGAAGAATAGGAAGAGAATCAAATCCAGGCTACACTTCATGTTGCTAATAGTAGCATACAGCCCTTAATACTTGAAAGATCAACTAATGCTCGAAATATCAAATAAGCATATAGATAAGAATTCTTTGGCCCCAAATAGGCAATATTAACATTAAGGAAAAATACAAATTTTTAAATTGCATCCAAGAAATGCATATTTTGAGGCACTTCTCTGTGAACAAGTTACATTATTCAGAGCATTGAAACAGAGGTTCCAAGTCCATCTTCAGAATTTATGTACATGCAGTTTGTACATGCATGAAATATGTTAGGCGAGACCCTAATTTGGGAAGAACTAATGCTTTTTAAAGGAACAGATTGCAAACAACCTGGGAAAGCTTTTCTGGAGATTGTAGAATGATCCAGATATCAGAATAGTCCATACAGTAGTACCTCTAGATGCGAGCTGCTCCACATGCGAGTATTCCAAGATCCGAGCCACGAGGGGAGAGAAATTTCTTTTCGAGACCCGAGCTCAAATTTGGGATACGAGCCGAGCGTCCACTAGGTGGCGGAAGAATCCTTGCTTCTGGTTATCTCGGAGGGGAAAAACAAAGTCTAAAGCCATTTGTTCCAGATACGAGTTGTTCGACATACAAGCTCCCTTCTGGAACGAATTAAACTCGTATCTAGAGGTACTACTGTATTAGGCTAGATGGGGAATTAGTTTGATTCTGTAGACTTGACTAAGGAAGCATCTTCTCCATTCTCCAAAGATATTCAGGCTGTCCAAACTGAAATTTGAGGCAACAAATTTGCAGGCAGTTTTAAATCTCGCCATGCCATTTCATACACAACTTCATGGAAAGACCATTTGCTGTATGGAAAAGTCCACAATGGGAGGTTTTAAGAAGGAGATCTTAGTTATTTCCATAACATCCAATTCAGAGGACCCTTAAAAGTTTTTCAAAACGTGTATGCATGTGTGTGGGTTTGTATATGGGATAGTGCCTTTGTAGAAGGTGTAAATCCTCTTCCAAAGGCCTTCAGAAAAAATCAGTAGAAATGCAGACAACAATGATGGAAATTGAAGTTCAAGGACAAGAGTCTAAACAGGAATTCTTTAGATATAAAAATAACATGGAAAAGTGAATATTTTTAAAGATTTGGTCCTTGGACTCTTCAGTAAAGAGGTCTGACATAATGTAATTCAGCTTTGTTCCATTTTAGTTTGAGAAAGTATTAATTAATGCACATACTCCACCTCTTTGAAAAGCTGGATCTACCTGCTTTGGATATAAAACACCCTGGTGTCTTTTTTCTCACAATGCTAAGGTAAAGCAAACCTCACACAGATAGCAAAAATTGCAAGTCTATAAATGTGCAAGGTTTCATGCTAACCCTCCATAACCTGAGAAAATGATTGTAACTTGTGTTTACATGCACTTGTTTATGTGTAGTTTGTAGATATTTAGTTTATGGCCTATGTTTTGTGTGGGCGATGCAACAAAGATTTTTCTCTTCTTGTCTCTGAACTCATCCCACTCTTCTGTAGAATTTCTTTATGAGCAATTGTTGTTCACAGAGGGTCTGCCTTCATTCGTAGGCATAATTAAGCTGAGCAGTTAGCTTAAAACCTTGTGTGTGTGTGTGTGTGTGTATGACAGAGAGAGAGAGAGAGAGAGAGAGAGAGAGAGAGAGAGAGAGAGAGAGAGAGAGAGAGAGAGAGAGAGAGAGAGAGAATCTTCTGAGGGGAGAGTGGCAATAGCTTGGATGCTATTTTTAAAACCAAAATGTAAAATCAAATGTTGGAATCCGGATGAACACTGCTCATATTATTAGTTCTGTGTGGGTCTTATTAGTATTAGGGGCCAGATACAAAAGTGATCCCTCAAGTGTGGCTGACAGAGATGACCAGGAACAGAATGACAAATTCAGCAATCCTTGTAGGGCTGACTAAGCAGCTACCGGAGAAGGAGGCAGTTATAAATAAATTGGAACAATCCTTTCCCACCTGTTGCTGAATTTAGAGCTGCTCTTGGTTTAGAATGTGTATAGACATAGAAGAAAAATATGTTTTCCAAACCTGGAACAGTTGTACAGGCAAGAACATTCCTAACCATTAGCCAGAGAGTTCTCTCCAAGGTCAAACGGGAGAATATATTCAGTGGTATCCAGTTTTCTCTCTCGGTTTTTTCCCCTTAAAACAAAAATAACTGTGAAGGCTGCAAACTGCAAGATAACCTGGAAAGCAGTAAGAAATTGGGAGGAGATAAATTTTTAATTCCTTTCTACCTCTTTCTCTCCTGTTATTGAAGAAAAGAAAACTATATAGATATATCAAATACAGTATTCCCCTGTAAAGAGAAGGCAGTACTATGGTGGTATCAGGAAATAATGACTGAGTTATAATAAGAATGCTTTTCTTAGGTATAAATGTTGAGATTTGGTGACAACTATAGAAATTTTATTGCTTTGCCTTATTTTGAAAATGAGCATTTTTCAAACTCTACTTCATTTTAAAGATTGCATAGCATACACATAGATCCATCCCAAAATGAGTTTAAAATTGCCCAAATCAGTGTCTAAGATCAGTTTTAAGAAGAAGGTTAGGAGAAAGGAAGTGGGAAAGCCTAAGTGATTATGCTTCCATTATAAACAGACTTTGAACCAGTTCATTTAGAGTTGTATTTCAGAATGTCCAAAGGGAGTACAGGAATGTCTGTAAAATAATTTTTAAAAGGTGTGATTTCTGTCACTAAACACACAGTATTCTCAAGGAATTCTCAAAAGATAAAATTATCAAAAAATTCTCCAAAAAATATTCTCAAGGAATACTAGAATGACAGAGTTAGAAGGGACTTTGGAGGTCTTCTAGTCCAACCCCCTGCTCAGGCAGAAAACCCTATACCAGTGATGGTGAACCTATGGCATGGAGCCATATCTGCTGGCATGTGCGCTGTTGCCCTAGCTCAGCTCCAATGTACATGTATGTGATGGCCAGCTGATTTTTGGCCCACACATAGGCTGTTGGAGGGCGTTTTTGGCTTCCAGAGAGCCTCTGAGGGGATTGCGGAGAGCGTTTTTACCCTCTCCGGGCTCCAGGGAAGCCTTTGGGGCCTGGGGAGGGTGAAACACAAGCCCACTGGGCCCACCAGAAGTTGGGAAATAGGCTGTTTCCGGCTTCCAGAGGGCCTCCAGGGGATGGAAGAAGCTGTTTTCACCCTCCCCAGGCATTGAACCATGGGTGTGGGCCCTTAGGCATGCATGATAGCATGCGTGCATGCTCTTTTGGCACCCAAGGGAAAAAAGGTTTGCCATCACTGCCCTATATCATTTCAGACAAATGACTGTCCAATCTCTTTTTAAAAACTTCCAGTGTTAGAGCACTCACAACTTCTGGAGGCAAGCTGTTCCATTGAATAATTGTTCTATCAGGAAATGTCTCCTTAGTTCTAAGTTGCTTCTCTTCTTGATTAGTTTCCATCCATTGCTTTTTGTCCTCCCTTCAAGTGCTTTGGAGAAGAGCTTGACTTTCTGGAGAATTGAAGTATGTCTGCAGAGTTCATATCTGTTGGACCCCAAATGATTAAGTTATACGTTCATCTCAGATCAAAATATGAAAGGTAGATGACTCCTTCATTGTTATAACTTGTTATTTGAAGTCAAAATTAAACCAGCCATGACCTATTGGGCTATTGTTTACCTAAACAAAGAAGCAAACTCTTCCTGCAAACTCCTCACCAAGCAAAAACTTTGTTAGGGGAAAGATGGCAAAGAGCTTCAGCAATCGTATCAGTTCCTTCCAGGTTCCACACAACAAATAAAACAAAACAAAAAAGTCTCTAATTTCAATTCCTCTGGAGTAAAAGGTCCCAGCATTCTGTAACTTAGCTGTTTGATGTATCTTTGTTGACAAAGTATTGATATAAGATGCAGTGTTTCGTCCAATTGAAGGTCACAAAGGATCAAAGAAGAGTTTTAGTAGTATATCAATCAGGGGTGTCAAACTTGATTTCACTGAGGGCTGCATCAGTGTTGTGTTTGACCTTGCGGAGCCAGGAGGGGTGTGGCCAGTTAGACATCACTTGTGTTGCGGCACCTGTGGTGGCCTGAGCATTCTGCCAGCAAAAACAGGCTCCCAAGCACTACTGGTGCCACACTGTGCACCAGTAGCAAAAATGGAGTTGTGCATACAGCTCCATATCGCTGGCATGTGTGTGTGCACATTTCAGCTAGGTTTTGCTTCTGTGCGTGCGCAGGAAGCAAAATATCATGAGGGGATGCATGTGCATGTGAATTTTTGGCAATTCTTTGCTTCTGTGCAGGCGCAGAAGCGGAAAAACCACTGAAATCTCACACGTGCATGTCCTCCTGTACGATTTTGCTTCCTGCTCATGTGCAGAAGCAAGATCTTGCTGGGATGCGCATGCATGCACGCTGGCGACACAAAGCTATGCACACATCGCACCTGTAGCAGTGGTAAGTAGCAACCCCCACCTGCTCCCAACCTCCATTTTTGCCTATGACAGGTTCCTGCAACCCTTTGCCAGTGAAACTGTTTTCATTGGCAGAGGCACTGCAGGCTGATCCTTTGCTGTTTCCAGGGCCGGTCCTGGACCTTGTGTTTGACACTGCTGATATAGATAAATAATTTTCCTTGTCTGTAAAAAGGTACCCTAGATCAGTGATTTTCAACCTTTTTTGAGCCGCGGCGCATTTTTTACATTTATGAAACCTTGGGGCACATTGAGCAGGGTGGGGTGGGGGGCTGAAAAAAGTTTGGACAAAAATATTTTCTCTCTTCCTCCCTTTCGCTCTATTTCTCTCTCCCTCTTTCTCTCCCTTCCTTCCTCTTTCTTTCTCTCTCTCCATCCCTCTTTCTTTCTCTTCCTTCCTCTCTTTTTTTCTCTCTTTCTCTCTCCTTCCCTAACTCCCTCTGTGTCTTTCTCTCTCTCTCCTTCTCTCCCTCTCTTTCTCTCTCTCTCTCTTGCTTTCTTTCTCTCTCTTTCTCTCTCTCTTGCTTTCTTTCTCTTGTTCTCTTTCTCTCTCTCTTGCTTTCTTTCTCTCTCTCTTGTTCTCTTTCTCTCTCTCTTTCTCTCTCTTGCTTTCTTTCTCTCTCTCTTTTCCTTTCTTTCTTTCTTTCTTTCTCTTTCTTTCTCTCTCTCTTGCTTTCTTTCTCTCTCTGAGCTTCGCGGCACACCTGACTATATCTCACGGCACACTAGTGTGCCGCGGCACACTGGTTGAAAAACACTGCCCTAGATCATGTTAAAAGTTGGTAGGCCAATTCTCCACAGAGTAGGCAAAACCACACATTTTTCATTCCATTTTCAAATACTGAAGATGTCAGCAGCACAAACCATAGGCTATCGCCCATTAAAAATAAAAGAAATTCCTAACTGCTTCCCAAATGAGCAGACTGCAAAGGCTCATACCTTTCAGGTTTTAAAATGCTAGCTATCCACAGGTTGCGTGGATATTGTTCTGAAAAAGGATAATTTTGAAAGATATGCTAGTAATGGGAATAATATAAAAAAGAAAAAAGATTGTGAACTTATTTTTAATCTGGAATATGAAAGAAAAACAGAGAAAAGCCAATCCAACATTTTTTTCTTGCCTTTTTACTGAGTTGTCAGTAAAATTCAGGAGTGGGTTAACCCTGCAAACTGGCAAAAAAAACACGAAACCCATTTTATTACAATTGCAGCAGCAGTCTGGGGAATTTGATATAAAATTTATTTCACAAAGTTTTCATTGAGTTGTATAGTTCTCTAATTTTTCCTTAGCTACTACTATTTTCCTCTGGTGGTTCTTTCTTTCTTTTCTTCTTTCAATCTTCTCCCATACTTCCATTCCTTATTCATCATTGTGCTGCCAAAATTGACTTTTGCTTCAGTGTTCTGGGCTTATGCTGCCCTGACTTCTTATTAATTCTTTCATCCAGCAAACATGTCTTTCTTTCCTGATATTCTATATCTCAGAACATGTTTGTTCATTATCATTCCTTATTTAGTTTCCTTTTTATATTCCTATCCACAATGCAATACTTTCTTGCTCTCTTGCTTTCTTCTTATTTCTGGAACTGTGTAACAAAACTTATCCATAGTAGTACTTCTCTTATTTCAGTGCCACAGTTCTTCATTAAATTTGGTGATATGAGTTTGTGGTTGATTTTTCTATACTTTAAAAAAAACGAATAGGACACACAAGGAATTTGTTGGCATAAGCTCTCAGCATACCTACAAGTAAAAAAGTGATAAATCATAAGATGCAACCAACAAAATGATAGTCATAAGATACCAATAGGAGTAGGTAACAGGAAAGATGAGACGGATACTACTTCATGCAAAAAGAGGCAGCACCCAATTTAAAAGAATTCTGTAGAAATTGAGAAACACTGTCAGAAGGGCAAACAATTTTTGCAATAATACTTAGTGTTTTACTTCTTATATCCCTAACAAAATATAACAGGCAGCTCACATGGCAGTGACAATCAGTAAAAAGATCCCTACTCTCCAAATAGAACCTATGAGTAACCAAGGAGGAGTGTTGTATAAAGCAAGAAAAAATGTGAAAGATGGCAAGGAATGAGTGAGTAATTGAGAAATACAAGCAAGGCAGCAAGAGACAGAACAGTCATGAAAAATACAAGCAGAAGTAAGAAGAAGAGAGTTAGAGAAAGCATGAGGAACAGATTGAGTAAGCTAGATAAAAAATGAGTGGGAGATAATTTGCAGTTGATTCGCAGTGGTGCAATGGTTAGAGTGTAGTACTGCAGGCTACTTTTACTGCCTGCCAGCTGCCTGCAAATTGGAAGGTCAAATCTCACCACTGGCTCAAGATTTACTCAGCCTTCCATCCTTCCGAGGTGGGTGAAATGAGGACCCTAATTGTTGCGGGCAATATACTGACTCTATAAACTGCTTAGACTCTATAAACTGTAAAGTGGTATGTAAGTCTAAGTGTTATTGCTATTGCTATTATAGTTACGTGCACAGTGAATGGAAGCTTCCCAGGAAGGCATGGGAGGCAAAGAACCTCACCTTATCTATGATTTTTGTGTGTTTAAAACAGGAATGTCCAACTTGAAGACTTGTGAACTTCTGTTTCCAGAATTTCCAAGAATTCTGGGAAGCCATGCTGAAAAAGGGAATTGGGGGAACAGAAGTCCATAAGTTTTAAAGTTGCCAAGGTTGGATCTCTCTGCTTAAAGTCACCTCCTCTCCCAACCTCACCTCGCCCTACACAGTGATTAGTGGGCATATTTTTGCTGGCAGGAAAAGCATCAGTCACCACACTTTATTTACCTGGCACTAAACTGTCAGGACAGCTCTGCTTGCTGGCCTTGTTACCGAGATATGCTTTGATAATGGGGCAAATTATAGTGGCATATTTTTGTGTATCTTCCCAGGCTGAAAGAAAAAAACATTAAACAAGCTGCTTAGATGTGAATTTAGTTGGAAAAGAAAAGAGGCATATCAGAATGATAGATTAAATAAATCTGTATATTTGAGTGGCTTTTTGGAATAAGGTAATGAAATAGTAGATAACCTGCAGACTTAAGCTCTTCCTAGTTCATTAGAAAATATTCAATTATGCTGATGGGAAATGAGAGAAATGGGTGCATTAAGCTTCCAATAGGCATAACACATTTTTTAATGGTAATTGTAAAAAATATACTAATTCCCTACTTTCCAAATGCTAATATTATGGCTCTTTCACTTCTGATTACATCACCATTGCTGCACTATTGGGAAAAAATGATTAAAATGTTAAATATAATTAACCTTCCCTTAAGCACTCAAAGCAGAGAGATACAGATGTTATAATATAGTGGAACCTCGGTTAACTAACGCCTTGGTTAGCGCACATTTCGGATAACACAAAAAAATTTGGCAAAAATTTGCTCCGGATACCGAACAAAAATTCAGATACCAAACAGAAATTTTTGGTTATTATTTGGTTATTATTTGGTTATTATGATATTGATAGTTTTTAATTAAAATTTTAAGATTGTTTTTAAGGTATAATTGGATTGTTATTATTATTTCCTGTTTTTTATGTACATGCTGTGAGCCGCCACGAGTCCTCGGAGAGGGGCGGCATACAAATCCAATTAAAATAAAAAAATCAAAATCAAAATGTTACACCCATTGTCTCTCACTCCCACCCCCCCTCTCCTTACCTCTTTACCTCTTGCTTCTCTGCCTTCATCTCTTCGCTAGGGGAGCAGCAAAGCGTCCTTTCGGCTATGACGAGGCAGGCGCTGAGTTTGCTGGTCCCAGCAGCGGCTTCTCTTTGATGACAAAGGCAGCTATGGCAGCTGCGGTGGCTGTGGCGGCTGCAGTGGCTGTGGTGGCTGTGGCGGCTGCAGCGGCGGAGGCAGGGGCCTGGGAGCCTGGGCATGGACGTGATGTTCCCGGCGCTGCTGTTCCTTGAAAGGAAGCTGCCAAAGCTGCCTCAGCAGTTGTTGCCGCTTCCACTGCCACCACCACCAGCTGCCTTTCTCATCAAAGAGAAGCCGGAAAAAAATTGGAGGGTACATTGCTCCCCTAGTTTACTTAAAGAAAGCTGGGGCAGTTGAATCTTTGCAGAAAACATTTAAAACTTGTATGTTTTGTCATGTCTGGAAAATCTCTGCTCTGCTTATCTGGTTCAGTTTGTTTAATGAAGACAATTCCTGGGCATTTTGCTAAATTTTGTGAGCTATCAAAGACTAATTCCTATTTTATGATTTTAAGACTTTCTGAACCTGTGCCAACTTTTAATGATGATTAATTAATTATTTTTTCTAAGAAAAGCAGTGAATGACTCTGAAGCTATAATAAGTTCCACCCTGATGGTAAGGACTTTATGGTTTGAACATTTGAACATTTGCCTATATGTACAACAAAATCTTTAGTTTCATCCATCAGTCCTTGATTTAAAATCACACAAACAGAATCTAAAACATAGAGATTTAATAATAATTTTAAAAAATCCCTTCATTATAAGGTTTCTTAAAGTAGATTTAAAAACAAAAATATATTTAAAATAATTATCAGGTTATATTTATAGTTGATTTATTAAATCATGTTCATAATCATACATGTGGAGAAAACTTGTAGTGAATTTTACAAAAATATGCATAACTATAAAATAAAATTTTAAAATACTTTTTTACATATTTTGTTTTAGAAAAACCATCCCCATAAAACAGGTTAGTAACAAATGATTGTACTTACGAACAGAAATTCTTCTTGAAAAAATAAATCTATAGCTTTCATGTTTCACAATGTAGACTATTTTCTGTTTTAAAGGAACCTTCCCAGGCTGATGCCCTCTAAATCTGTTTGTTTTTATACTGTTTTGGGATTACTGGAGTTGAATAATCTAGATGTCCAGATGTCCAATCCATCTGGTGTATGCTACACCAGATGCTTTAAATCATGACACATGATTTAGTATCCCATCAAACAACTTCATCAACATTACTAATGCAATGAGACTCTATTCTTTCTGCAATTCTATGCTGTGAATCAAAATTGGACGGAATATAAGAATGATTTGGTTTATTGCGCCTTCATCTCTTCTGTCAAATCCACATCTTAGAACTGTTAAAATTGTGTGACATTTTTTTCTAACCAAGATGATGCCTGAAACATTGAAGCAGTGAGGTTATACAATAACTGAGGTTACCTCTGAAAAAACAGACTTTTAAAGAAATCATTATTAAATACAAATACTAAATTGATACTCTTGTGTATCAACTACTTGATTTTTATTCCCTTATACATTAATGATGGCACTGCAGAATAATAAAAAGAAAGATACATAGCTAATTAGAACACATGAATATATAATAAAAAACTTGGTGATATATAACCTATGGTAGTTTTGCAGTATGTGTGGACTGGCCAAAAATGGGATCACCAAAGCCAAAATCTCCTTTGGGGTTACTATTGCAATACATAGTCCATCCTAGTTATATATCTGTTTACTTCACTTACAGACAGAATTTAGTGCTCTTAGTAATAGATATCATCCACCCATCATCTGTCTGTCTGTCTGTCTGTCTGTCTGTCTGTCTGTCTGTCTGTCTGTCAGACACATACACGTGAAAAATCAAGAACACTGTTTTTATCGAAAGTAAAATAGAAGCAAAACTGTCCAAAGCAGTCAGCAGTAAAACTGGCCTCTGACATTGGGAGGATTCACCCACCTCCACCCCCACAGTCCTTTGGGCAGGAGCTGGTCCAGAGCCAACCACAACACTATCTATTTATCTATCTATCTATCTATCTATCTATCTATCTATCTATCTATCTATCTATCTATCTATCTATCTATCTATCTATCTATCATCTCTATCTCTGTTGTCTATCTTTGTCCAAGAAAGAGTTATGTGCACTATTGAATTGTGTTTCCAAGGTTTTTAACAGATTACTGCCTTTTTATTAAGCTTTTTGTAGTGCAGCAGAAGCTACTACTGTTGAACAGAATGGAAAGTGACCATGAACATTAGTGCGGCTATTGACATCTCCTTGGTGTTCCCTAGACATCCAGAAACTCTTAATTCTTTTACAGTTGTTCTTAACGTGTAAATAATGGATGACAAGAAGAACCACTCTTTGTTGTCTAATAAAATAGTTGTTCCCAACTGACTGTGCCTACTAGGGCATCCTTTTGTTGAATAGGAATAACCACTTCCCATGGAAGTCTTTTTTTATTAGTTTAACGACTAACTTTCATAAAAATATGGGTGATTAAAAAGGAAACTCCTACACCAGATGTTTTCATTGGCTGCTTTCCCTTGTCATTCCCTAAACTATGTAGACTTTACTCATTTACTAGAGTTAGCTAAACTTAAGTGCTGTGTAGGAGATGTCTGGCATTTTACATGTTTTCTGTGGCTCGCAACACTATTGATCTTTGCATATTTTGAATAGATACTCTTATTTTCTAAGATGTGGGCTCTACATCTTAGATTGCTGTACAGATTACTTTAGAGCCTCACAGTGATCCAGTTGTCAAATTCTACTCAATATGTTGTCTTCTCTGATGTAGTTAGTAAAAGGGATGCAAGTTCCATAGGACAACACGTAGATATCCTCAGTCTGGGTTCTGACTTCTTCCATTCTTACTAATTCCACTTAGGCCTTCTGGAGTCCTTGACCCACAATGTAGAGTTCAGGATAAGAAGATGATTTGCCTATCCCTTTTCCCTCAGAGGAATACTTGCTCTTCCAAGAGTCTCCTTCTTTTAAAAGGCAATTTTCCATGCTGCAAAAGGAAAAGAAAAAGCCTTGTGAAATTTAATATTTCAAATAAAGTAACAGAAAAGGTGTGTTAATCTAGGAAAGGAAGAAAATTATCAGTTCATTTTTAATTCCAATTTCTTTGAAGAAAACAATCAATACAATTATCCCTGGAGGACAAGAATTCCTAATCCAAACATTTTGCATTCCAAATATCATATTTCAGTGACCTGCATAAGACATGCACAGATTAAACATATATTCATATAATGGATTTTTAAAAATATGAAGTTTTTTTAAATGTAAAAAGCAGGATGGTCTGAAATGCACTGAAATTGTGTTAGAGTGATTATTAATTTCCCAACATGCTCATTATTTCATGCCCAGAAGTGTTTAGAGACTTCTGTGCTTGTGCAATTTATTATTATTATTATTATTATTATTATTATTATTATTTATTACATTTGTATGCCGCACCTCTCCTGAGACTCAGAGATCAGATGTTGGATTAGGTCTGGGATGATCCAAGTTCAAGTTTATTTACAATCATGAAAGCTTATTGATTGATTTTTGATCAATCATACTATCATCCCAGTCTGCTTTATAGGGTTGTTGTGGAAAAAATATGGTAAGAGAAAGTGCTATGTATGAACTTCTGGAGAAAAGATGTGATCTACGCTAATAGATAATATACTTTTTTTCAAGCATTCTACCATAATTTGGCAAATTGAGATTATCAGGATTTTGAATTTTACATCTGTCATTCAATTTCCCTCAATTTTGGTAGAACTATAGGATACATATCATCCTCCTACTTAAAACCGGTAAAGGAGAATAATTGTAGCTCAGGGTTGAAATGAAGGATCCTTGCTTTCTGAACTTGGGTTGTTTTCTTGCAGATGTTAACATAATCAGTGCTGAATCTGGCATATATGTTTCAGTTTAAAAATTTAGGGGCAATGAAAAACAGAATTTACCACAATATTTCCAGTAAAAACTACAATGGGTTATGATGACTGATGGAGAAAAATAAGTATTACCTTTATTGGAACCATAAAATGACAAAAACTGTACTTCGTTAAGGTCTCATCATTGCATTGCAGGAAAATTTTATCCTGTAATCTGCAACTCCTACACTGCAAAAACATATGGACTACACAACTTGATTAAGGCAAAGCAATAGACACAATTTATATTGATTTCTGTAAAGGCTTTGATTCAGTGGTGTACAACAAACTACTACTTCTAAAACTGCAATCTTATTGTATTTCTGCCCCCTGCATAAATGGACAACTATGTTCCTTTCAAACAGGCAACAAGTGGTCAAAATGTCAAATGCTATATCAAATCCTTTACTTGTTAATAGTGATGTCCCCCAAGGCAGTGTTTAGGACCAAAACTTCTTATACTTTACATAAATGATTTTTGCGATCCTATTAAAAGCAACTGCATTCTTTTTGCTGATGATGTAAAACTATTTAACACTACTGTCCATGCTGCTATCCTTCACAAAGACCTTGACTATGTGTCAGAATGGACAAACAAGTGGCAACTTCAAATCTCAACCAACAAATGCTCTGTCTTACACACTGGTTAAAAAAAATCAGAACACAAAATACAAGCTGGATGGACACAACATTGTAGGACTCTCACTCTGTTAAGGACCTTGGAGTACTCACCATTTTTTCCAATAAAAGTCTTTTTATTTTTTTCTTCCACATTAAAAACATAGATAACATACATCACATATACCTTCAATAGAAATCAATATACATATATTGTCGCTTAAAAACAATAGTACAATAACCTAAGTTACATTCCATTATTCAATCCACTTTAATATTCACCCCTCTCTTTCTAGCTCAGGTGGCTAGTCTAGTACCTACTTTAGTACCTACTTTCTTATACCTTCTCTCTGCTTTTCTACTACCAGCAGTTCAAGCAGTTCTGTATGTTGTTACCTTCTTCTCATCCTCAATAATACTTGAGGCAGCCTAAAATTGTCTCAACCACTCCATTTTAGAATAATACATACTCTCTTTTTACCCAACTTTCTCAATATAACTAAACATGATTTAACAATAATGAGTTTATTAATACATTCAAGGGAAGGATCAGTCCAATTCCTGTTAACCACCATAATTGTCGTGGGCATTTCCATTCCTGCTTCTGAGATCCATCTTCCATGTTTGTTTTGACAGGGGTACAGGAAAGATCAGACATTAAAACAAAGGGATAGTTTGGCCAGCTGCACTGTTAGTTCTGCCCCACTAGTTATATTATAGGCTTTTCTAGACTGTACCGTTCTTACTGTATGTGGCTATAGTTTTCATTATTTTTATTAATTTGATGGTGTATGTATGCGTGGGGGGGGCAGAGGTGGATTTTAGCAGGTTCTGACCAGTTTGGAGAACCGGTAGTGGAAATTTTGAGCAGTTCAGAGAACTGATAGCGGAAATTTTGAGTAGTTCAGAGAACTGATAGTGGAAATTTTGAGTAGTTCGGAGCAACAGTAAATACCACCTCCGACTAGCCCCACACCCATTTATTCTTATGTCCCAGCTGATCAGGAGGAAATTGAGATTCTACAGTATCCTCCCCCTGCCATGCCCACCAAGCCACACCATGCCACACCCACCAAGCTACGCCCACAGAACTGGTAGTAATAATTTTTGAATCCCACTACTGATGGGGGATGGAGTGCTGCTGTCAAGGACAGCCTTGAACCTAAATGGCTGTGGAGTATTTTTTTTTTCCCTTTCAAGAGAAAAACTAGTTAGAGAAACTATATGGAAAAAGGTAGCCACAGTTTCAAAACCTACATAGCCAGTTATCCAAAAAAGTAACCATAAAACAGAAAAATCAGAGGGTGGATGGACAAAACCTGATGAAAAACCTTTAGAATCTGTGTGGCTGCATCACAATGTAAAATTTAGAGACAAATAATGATTTATATATTAAACTCATATCCTTCAATCAGAATCACTTCTAGCATTTCCTCTTCCTGCAATTATGTATTACTGCAATTACCCAATGTTTCCTTCTACAAATATACACTTCCTAAAATTGTCTTAACTCCTTATCAACAAGGGAAGTTAATTTTATTAGGGAAAGTCTGTTATACTATTTATACAGCAAAATGCCTATGTATGTTGATTTTCACACATAGTAAAATAAAACATATTAATATATTTAGGACTATTGGTGTAAAATATCGATAAGAAACTTTTAAAAATTGAATTATGGGAAATGTAACAGTTTTTCAAACTCCAAAAATAAAGAGAAACTTAGTATGGACATATATAGTATCTTCCTCCACGTTTTGTACATAAAAATCAAACTTTTACGCATTTTATTTACAGTAATTTGTTTTATAATATGAACGATTTTTATTGAGAGATTTAACCTTAAAATAATATTTTGTAATAACATAAGAGGGTTTTACAGAACACTTTTGTGATTTGCGATTTGGAAGCCTTCAAAGACTGATTTCTTGAGAATTTGGAAACAACAACGTAGTAATTTATTCTGGTTATGTTTGGATATGATACCTTAACATTAAGTAAAATATTTGATTAGCATCCCTTTTCAGCTCCTAGACCAACCATTATACAAGTGGAAGATTCTATCTGTACATTAGCTTTTCCTCTTATTATACATGCTCAAATGCTATATGGTTTTCTAGTGTTTCTCCAGTTGTGTCTGATTTTAACTAATGACCAAATGAAAAATAAAATAATCTATCTCTTCTTTCCATACAATTATAGAGGTTTGCTGGCTTTCTTAGATTCAAAGTCTGACAGTATATTCCCTTGTTATTCAGGGAAAAGAAACTGTCAGGAAGCTGTTAATGGACATTACTGTACTGTATAGTTCTAATTTGGGGCTATTGACACATTTCTTTGTTATACTGCACAATCCCCCCCCCCCCCCTATTTATTTCCTTACAAGTTGTCAAGCTGAATCCAAGCTTGAAGTTAGCTGATTTAAAACAACAAAAACCTAAGGCTTCTTTCATCTTTTTTTTAAAAAATGGCCATAATAAAACAGAAGCAATAACTACAGTCTTGCCAAGTAGACTTCCTCTGAAGGTTTAACTGATTGTCACAGGATGAGGAGAGTCTCAATTATTAAAAATATTTTTTGCCTGTTTTGTCACATTCATTAACATGATTGGTAAATAAAATGCATATAAACATATAATGTATACCGGATTTTTCGGTGTATAAGACACACCTTTTTCCTCCCTAAAAGAGGCTGAAAATTCATCTGCCTCTTATACTCTGAATGTAGCTCTTTTTTCAACCCTAAGTACCTGCTAACAATCTTCCCAGCTCTTAACTTGCAGGCTCTTTCATTGTTTCTTTCTGCAAATAATTTTTTCCAAGCCCTAAGTCTATAAGACCATAAGAACATAAGAAGAGCCATGTTGAATCAGGCCAAAGCCCATCGAGTCCAGCATTCTGTGTCAGATAGTGGCCCACCAATTGTACATGGGGATCTTGAGTACAAAGGGAAGGCAAAACCCTCCCTTTCCCTTGACCCCCAAACAAATGGTACTCAAGGGAATCCTGCCTGCCTCAACCAACATAGAGGCGGCACATGGACATCCATTTCAATAACCACCGATACACTTGGCACCCATGAATCTGTCTAATCCTGCCTTGAAGCTATCAAGGCTGACAGCTGTCATAACCTCTTCTGGAAGTGAGTTCCATAAACCAAAGACCCTCTGGGTGAAGAAATATTTCCCTTTATTTGTCCTTGCTTTCTTACCTATCAGCTTTAGGGAGTGCCCCCTTGTTCTAGTATTGTGTGATAGAGAAAAGAATTTTCTCTATCCACCTTTTCTATCCACGCATGATTGTATGCACTTTGATCAAGTCACCCCTTAAACACCTTCTTTCAGACCAGGGTAACAGGGTTTTTTTCATTACTCTAACTTGCTAAGTTTCTTTCTAGCCCTAACCAGGTACTAATGATGTTCCCAGCTCTTACCGGCTTGCAAGCTCTTTAATAGCCACCCCGAGTCTTCGGAGAAGGGCAGCATACAAATCCAATTAATAATAATGATAATGATAATGATAATGATAATGATAATAATAATAATAATAATAATAATAATAATAATAATAATAATAATAATAATTGTTTTTGCTAAGAATGTTTTCCAAACCCTGTCTTTGATTTTTTCCCCCATTCTCTATTTGCTCCAAATGTTTCTTTCCAGCCCTAACCAGGTGCTAACAATGTTCCCAGCTTTCATTGTTACTTTCATTGTTTCATTGTATTCCAAACCCTGTCTTTTTAGGGTTTTTTTTCATTGCTCCAGAAATTTTTTTCATTGCTCCAGATATTTCTTTCCAGCCCTAACCAGTTGCTCTGAATGTATCCAAGCTCTTTCATTGTTACTCTCTGTGAAGAATGTTTTCGGAGTCTTCGGAGAGGGGCGGCATACAAATCGAATAAATAATAATAAATAATAATAATGTTTTCCAAGCCCTAAGTCTTTGCAGGTTTTTTTCCCCCATTGGTCTAACTTGCTCCAAATGTTTCTTTCCAGCCCTAACCAGGTGCTAATGATGTTCACAGCTCTTACTGGCTTGCAAGATTTTTCATTGTTACTCTCTCAGAATAATTTTTTAAAACCCTTAACCAGGGGTTAAAATAATGTGCTGAAGCTGACCAAACTAAGGACGCTAGCCAGAAGAATACCTGGTAAGCAGATTATTTTCCTTATTTTCTTCCCCCAAAACTAAGGTGCGTCTTATATTCTGGTGCGTCTTATATTCAGAAAAATATGGTAGGTTGGAAGAGGCTACTGCAAATCATTTAGTACAGCATTTCTCAATATCAGAAACTTTAAGGTATACAGACTTGAAATACAAGAATTTTCCAGCCACTATGCTGGGAAATTTGGGGAATTAAAGTGCACACATCTTAAAGTTCTTGAGGTTGAGAAGCACTGATCTAGTTAGCCCAACTTCTTCTTTAATTCAGAATTTGCTAAGGTATCCTCTTCTTTACCTCCTGTTTGGAAGCCTGCAATTAAGGAGGACAGCACAATTCTTGGTAGACTCTTCCATTGTCCAGCAATGATGGTTAGAAAATTCTTACTGTTGTTGAGCATAAATATATCTTCCTTTGAATTTCAATCTGCTAGCCCTTATTTTCTCATTTGCACAGAGAATAATTTTGCTCTCTTCTGCAAGAGACAATATTTAAGATATTCTGGGACAACTATCATATAGCCTCTTAGATTTCTCCTTTGTAAGCTAGAACTGCCCATGTCCTTACTATTCTGGTAATTATATTTTAATTATGGCCTAACCCCACAAAGAAAAACAGAACAATTACCTTTCATGATCGTCATTAAATGCTTCTGCTGATGCAGCCAAGGACTGTGCTGGTCTTTTTAGCAGCTGCATTACACTGTTTGCTCAATTTCAATTGGAGGTCTATTAGTATTAGTCTTATTAGTCTGGAACCAGCTCCCCCCAGATATCAGAGTTGCCCCCACCAGTGTTCCCTCTAATTTTGGGGGGGGGGGGGTGGGCAGAAAAGTATAGTGTCTGAGCGGCAGTCCCTTCGGGACTGGGCGGCACAGAAATAATAAATAAATGAACAAACAAACAAACAAATAAAAAACCCACCCTGTTTTGCCTCAGAGAATTTCAAAATAAAATGCTGTACTGTGTGTCTATAACAGTGAGCTCATAATAGGGCAACTCTATCAATATCAAAATGCCACTTAAATAGTTGAGCTAGTTTCAAACTAGATTTTGATTTTCTTTCTCTCTTCCTTACTCCCATTCTTTTTCTTTCTCTTTTCCTTCCTCTCTTTTTTCTATCTGTTTCTCTCTCTTCCTCTCTCTCTCCTTCCCTCTCACTCTTTCCCTCTCGGCTTCTGGGCAGGTTTGGAAAACTCTGAGTTGATGATGATTTTTAAGTGAGCGATTGCTCACTGCTCAGCTTAGAGGGAACTATGGCCCCCACCCTCCTTGCCTTTCACAAGCTCCTTAAAACCCACCTCTGTCGTCAGGCATGGGGGAATTGAAATTTCCCTTCCCCCTAGGCTTATAGAATTTATACATGGTATATTTGTGTGTATGAGTGGTTCTTTAAATTGGGGGTTTTTAGATTGTTTTAATATTAGATTTGTTTACATTGTCTTCTTATATTGTTGTTAGCCGCCCCGAGTCTTCGGAGAGGGGCGGCATACAAATCTAATAAATACAAATACAAATACTACATTTTTAAACATTGGAACTTATTCTTCACATGAAGAGATTCCAGAACAATCAGCAATAATGATTGTTGATATGTAAGGAAACAATAAGAAATTCATCACCGTGTATCAGCCATGATATAAACAGAAATTTTAAATTACTGTTAAAGAGGAATTTAGACTGTCAAACACTGCATATGTAAAACACCTAGGCTAGTAGAGATAACTTGACTAAAAGAAGAATGTGCTCAAGTAATAAGAAATTTTTTTCCATCTTTGGTCATGTGTTTATTATATTAGCACACTACCTTTTCTTCAAGAGGTTAGCTTCAGCATAACTACCTGTAATGTGGCCATCAGAAAAGGACTATAGTCAGCTAGTTAGTTTCAGAGATGAGAACATTTGAAATTCATTCTCACAGTAAGAAACCCAATAAGGAAATAGCCTGGCAGATGCTGATGTTAGCCTACCTGTGATCTCAGACCATGTCAGGAATTAGAGCAGGATGTATTAATAAAATCAATGTGCTGATTAGGCCACAAGGAGATGTGCCTCTTTTCTACAAACCTTTAACTCATGGAAACAATGGCTTGTCAGAAAAGAGCTATGAATTATATAAACCATGCTGATTCTGACAATTAGGCTATACATCTAAATGCAATGAAAAGGTTTTGAAATTTAGGCTTCTTACCTTGCTTGATTAAGCACAGGGTCGCTCTCTGCTGCAATAAAAACTGGCAGTGGAAGCTGGAATTCAGGCCTATGGTCAGAGAAACTCCTTCGGAGGCAAGGCTGAGGACTAGCAGCACTGTTGATCATCCTCTGCTGACCCACAAGTTGCCGGAGTTGCATGCTATTTCTCCTTGTAGATGTTGAGGCTTCAGGCTGGACCATAGCCCCTCCTATTGGGTTGATGTTTGATGACAACACTGGCTTGGCTTCAAATAAAGAAGTAGTTGCTGGGCAAAATATTGAGTGAGCATTGCTAACAATCTTTGGGGAGGCAGAATGTGGCTCGTCCTTGGAGTCCATATTGTTTTGTAAACATCTATGAAACGGAGATGGGGAAATAGATGGAGTAGTTCCAAAAGGAGGTTCTTGGTTGTGGGATGGTAGGCTGTATACCTTTTGATTCTGGGAAATTTGTTGTTTGCGTATTACTGGAGGATTAGAGAGATTTTGCTGGGGTGGTGGGGAAATCACTTTCCTCTGGATTGGGGGACTTGCTGACCTGGAATGAGCTGAGGGACTAGGTTGCTGATGTAGAATGGGAGAAGAAACTTGATGAATAGCTCTGTGATGCCTCTTCTGATTAGAAGGTGAGGAAGGTGGTATTCTTACTGGTGATACTTGATTGATAGAACCTGACATTTTCTCATTTTTCTTTAATAAATCAGGTGAATTTTGCTTTTCAGTTAAAAGTGCTTCACTGTCACTTATGTTTCCCTGATTGCTCCCATTCGATTCTGATGCTTCTTTAGGATTTGGAAGAGGTATTATTTTACGAGACTGTTTATATAGATCTGCAACTTTTTCCATTTCATCATCCCTTTTGCGGCAATCAGACCTATGAGTTGTACTCACCTCCAAGAAATATTTATTTGGTATGGTATCTACCTCATTATCTGGTGCTTTGTTGACAGGTGGGGAATTGCTAAGATTCTTATTTGGTAACAAATCAAGTGAACAGATGGAAAGTTTCATCCGTGGACAAATCTGAGTAATTTTCTTGGTGGTGCACTGTTCATTTGCTCTGGTAGTCTTATCAACCACTTCCAAATTGTTTTCTTCCATCTTTATATCTCCTGAACATTCAGTTGATTCAAGTAACATTTCCATTAACATTTCAGGTGGTGGAGGAGGTAGGTTTTCCATATCAATCTCACCAGAATCCTCATTTGTATCAAGGCTGCTTGAAAATTCCACTGAACTATTGTCACTAAGAGTACAACGTCTAGTTCTGATGTTTTTGCAACTGGTATCTTCTAATGGTGAAACATTGCGTTTGTGATTTAAAGACTCAAATTCTTTGGGGAATGGAAGGTTGGGAGAAATGCTTTGAAGTCCAAACTTTCTGACACATTTTATTGGGCCCAATGTTCTTAAGTTTGAGGATTTCACCAGACTTTCAGATGGGCTAAATGTTTCAATTAATTTTTTCACAGATTTACATGGTGAAGTATTTTTTTTGGAGGAGGTCCCAGAATAATTTTCTTTTCTAGATATCAAGTCTTCTGAAGACATGGCAGTTGTGGGCATTTTACATTTTACATTTTCATTGAACCTACATGAAGAATCAGGCAGTATATTGAAATTTTTAGCAAGAGATGCTTTGAGTTTAGTAGTGGAAATTCTGTGAGCAACAGGCTCAAAATATTCTAAGTCAGACAATTCTTTTGGGTTCAATATTTCCAATGTATCATTGAGTTCCTCTTTTCCATTTAATTGATAATATAATTCTAACCTTCTGTCAAGATCTTTTTGTGTTCTTTGAAGTTCCAAAAGAGTGGGGTCCTCAGCATGACTTTTGAGCGACATCTCGGACCTGGACCGTTTCTCTTTAATACGTGTCTTCTGGCCCCCAGACGCTGTACTAGGTCTCGGAAATTCTTTTCCATTTTCATCTTCCATCCATGCCCTTTGCCGACATTTAGCTGGAACAAATTTTATCTTTTCACTAATGGAATCTTTCATTTTGAGAATCATCTCATTATCTGCACTATCTATTTGTTTGGTGGAAGGCTTCTGCCTATTTTCTCGTGCTGCAGGAAAAGATATAGATCTTTTAGATAAAGCATTTTTTTCTTTTTCAGACAGACTTATAGAGTCACATTCTTCCTCAGATAAACTGTTGGCACTATTGTCTTCATTTGTGGAGGAAATACTACCAAATTCACTCTGTTTGAAGCTATAACTTTCATGGGTTATATCAGAGCGACCGCAGTTAAAGGTTTTCAAGATATTTTGATGTTGGAGAAAAGTGGATCTACTTTTTGATACTACCCCAGATGAAGGTATTGAACTCCTTGTCTGTGAAGGTGGGTAAGAAATATTCTTAAACTGTTTTTCCAGCACACAGTCTTGGGACATGCTTATACCATTCCTGGAGTTGCATGGACTTTTGTGAATGGTCTCACAATTTGTTTCCATTCCATGCCTATCAATAATATTCAGATCTTTCACTGATTCACTGTCAATGCCTATTCCACTGTCTTCAGAATAAAGAGTCAAGTCATCAGGGAAATGATTGGAAGACCCAACTGCAGATTCTTCAAGATTCTTTATAATCCTGACCAAGTGTTCATCAAGATGTTGCTTTGCTTTCATTTTTTCTTCTAAGCTGGTACTTGCAGACTGCAAAAAGCTGCAAGAGTCATGCAGGACATCAGAGGCTAAAGAGGCCACCGTTGCATTTAACAACTGCATTTTGTTGACAGTGTATTGCAGTAATTGTTGCAAAAGATCTGGCTGCTCTTTTGGATTGTCTTTGCCAGCTGGCCAAACCAGGTTCCCTCCCACATCTTTGAGCAGGTCTTCCCCATTTTCAATAATTTCTTCTAAAAGGTGGTTGATTCCGTCAAACCGAAAAAGCAAAAAATTTACCAACTGTTGCACAATTAACTGCGTTTCAGTAACCTGGTCTGTCATGCATAAGATAGCCTCATATTTGGCAATATTAGGATTGAGATATGCATATGCGTTTTGATGGGCCTTAACAAGAGCGTCTGGGAAATCTACCTTTTTCTCAGGCTGGCATACAGAAGGACTTGCTTTCTCTTTAATTTTGCAAGGACGCCCTGGTTTCCCCTGCCTGCTCCTTTGCTTCTTCCCGTTTTTGGGTTTTTGATTTTTGTTGCCTTCACTTTTATCTCCCGTGGTAGCATCAAACTTTTCTGACTCAGAACTTTTTTGCTTTTTAATCATAATTGCTTCTGCCATATGCTTGCCTTTGTTTAACTTCATTGATTCAGAAATAGCTCTCTCAGTCTCTGAGACTACCTTTTCAATTTCTTTCTCTTCCTGTTCCAGCTCAGATAGCAAAGGATCCTCAGATGAGGAATAGAAATTAACATCCTTCTCTTCATTTGATAAATTTTTGAAGAAGTGATCTTTAACTTGAGCCTCCTCCTGTCTTATTCTTTCAGTATCATAAGAAGAGGAGCCTTTGATCAGCAAAGGAAATGAAAAACCTTCACCTCCTCGGTCAACTAATGCAATTCTTTTATCCATCAGCTTTGTTTCAGGATTCTTAACAATATCACTACGTGAAGGGGTACAACCCATTCTGCTCTGCCTTCCTATGTCTCTTTGCTACGGAAAGGTAGTCAATAGATGAAGCAAAGATGAAAAAAGAATGAAAACTTACAAGTTTAGCAGATGTTGGGAGCCGGCAGTTTTGGAGGAAAGCTTCATCTTGAAGAGCCACTGCTTCGCAGATTGCCTAGTTGTTAAGAAACCTTCAGTTCCAGTTTGGTCAGTGTATTCTCCTCTTTAACAATTTCCCCTATGAAAAATGTCTGTGGCATTTTCGACTGAGCTAGGGGATTAAGAGGGCTTATGTATCTTGCTTCTGCCTTACCAGATGTCAACCAGAAAGAAGGATTTAAAGTAATTAGGATAAGAAGCCCACAGCTAGTTTGTGGCACTTATAATAGGACAATTCCCGTTACACACTGCATTTTACAAATTGGCTTTTGGTCCACTGAAATGGGTTCTCATTGTGTTTCATTTCTAAACTTTCTTTGGGTTCTGACATTCCAAAGACAGATGTAGTTGTAGGTCAGTTCCAAGAACACTGTCTGCAAGGCAAAATAGTACTACACGGTCACCTTTAAGGACTGAACGTGACCTTGGGTGACTAATGCCAATTAGGAAGAAACACAATCTACAAAGCCAAAGAAAACAGCATTAAAAAGCTTATTAAGCCATTCAGTCTTATCCGATCTCAAGATTAGCACGAGCAAGCATTCATTTCCTTGAGGACTTTCTCCAAGAATGCGTTGAATAGCTTTAGCTCTCCTGCCTTTTAACTTTCCAAAATGATAAAGCTGTTTTGCATAATTCTATTTTTTCAGAGTTAAATAATGATCCCAATTCAGCGTGCACTTTTCCCCCCAGCCCTGCTTTGATTTCTTCAAGTGCAAGAGCACCTGCAGCAGTTCATGGGAGGCTATGAATTATTCACCAGAGTGGTGTCTCTCAGCATCAAAAGAGTGCTCAGTAATCTTCTCTTGCCCAAAGGCTGGATTAACGTAACCAGGTGCAGTTGATTAGTCTAATGAAAATGCCCTTTATATGATCTTGGAGGGGTTCCCAATCACTTTACAGCCAGTACAAACAAGAGACGTTGAATACAGATCAGATTCTTGATCAAGAACAAGCTAGTGAAATACCTCACAGTCATGGTAGATCTATTCTAATGTAAATGCTTTGATTGTTATGAATAATAATCTTTATTTTCCCAGGGTCTTGGTTGATTTACAGTTCTTACTTCGCAGATCCGCTGTAGATTACATTAAACCTCAGAAATAATTCAATACTGGGGACTTAATATTGTTTCTAGAGCAATAGGCTCAAGGCAATCATGAAATGGGGGAAAATTAAAGGAGAAGTTTGTCTTCCCTGTCAAGTCACTGAATGAAACTCAGCATTGGAACATGAGGGTCATTGATAATGAATTTCTTCACATGCTTTATAATCTATGTAACATGTAGTGTTAGCAAGAGACTGAGATAACTGTACTTGGAAAGCTTTAAAAGAAGATATATGCAAATTGATGGAGTATTATACTATTAATGACTATTTGTGTTAGCTATTTTTTCCCACCATTTCCTTGTTAAGAGATAATAATTGCAACAGGCTTCTGAGTCTGTCAATATATATCTTATTGCTACATTAGTATTGCAAAAGATACTGATTATCAAAGACATTTAAGAAACTGAAATGTATTTGAATATTAATAAGGTTTTATGTTTCATAAGATGAATCCATCTGCATCTAAAACTACATTCTAAGTTCTCCACAATGTACTGTTCTGAAATGGTATTGTACTTTCTTGGGATCACCACTAGAGATTTTGAAATGTAATTTATTTTCTACTGATCCGTTCCTTGCTTGCCAAAATAATGAAAAATGCTGCCGGTAATAGAACTGTTCCACTCCCACTTTATGGGTACTTGAGTTTTACCTGCAGTGCAAACTGAAGACACTTAAATACTCTACAGAAAATTCTGAGGAAAAGAATATAGTGAAGTGTGCTGAAAATAGTTGCATCCTCTTTCTGCATGTCAGTCTGCAACACTAATTTTATCAGGTACTTAGGAATGGAGGACTTGGCAGCAAAAGGAAACAACAGTCAATTACTTAACAGCTGGCAATCAACACCTCAATCAATTAACAAGACACACCCAACCAGGCACCACATAAATACCACACATAGACTAGTCCATAGCACACATTGCCATAAAGAGATGTTCCCTGAGGATGGGCTCCAACAGGAGTCCAAAAGTTCAGGAGACTAAACCTCTGGTCCCAGTAATCAACAGATTGGATATTGCAATACTAGTCTTTGAATACACAGAAGTTAAGAAAGCATACTAAAATGCTTAATGGTGAAGCAGTTTTTCAATCTATAGCTGACTTTTGTACACAGCAAACACAAAAGAGTGCACATAACTTATCAACTGCAAGCTCCTGGTCAAAAGCTCCCCCCCCAAAAAAAAATTGGCATTAATGTTTTTAAATGTCCTCCTTATGTGTTTGGACCTTCTATTCCTGACTGATCTGCAACTTAAAATTTAAAGAAGTTCTATGGGAAAGAAAGAAAGTATCTTGAATGCTAGTTTTAAAGTTACATAAATTGTACTTTATGATTTTTCATTAGTAGCAGAGAAACTGAAAGCAGAGCTACCATATATATGTGCCAAGGGAATCTGTCAGCATCCAAACTGAATAAGAAATAGATACATTAGAATATACAATTGGTTACTCTTAATTTTGTTAGAATTATCAGCATCAACATCTTCAAAGCAGAGGTGTGTTCCTGCTGGTTCGAACTGGTTCTGTAGTACCGGTAGTAGGAATTTTGCGCTGTTTGCTGAATCAGCAGCCATGGCTGGCTAGCCCCAGCCCCCAAAATGACTCTCTTGCAGCACCATAGGCGTGGCCATCTTGTTTTTTTGCTTCTGCACATACGTACAAGTTGCCTCGAGAAGGGCAGCATAGAAATCTAATAAATAAATAAATACTCAGAAGCTGAGTTTTTAGCATTGACATCATCATCATCATCATTATTATTATTATTATTATTATTATTATTAATTAGATTTGTATGCCGCCCCTCTCCGTAGACTCGGGGCGGCTCACAACAGTGATAAAAACAATACATAATGACAAATCTAATAATTAGAATCTAAGATAACAATAGTACATTTAAAAAGTCTAAAAAGCAAGGAACCCCAATATAAAAAACAAACATACAGTCATATCATGCACATGCGTCCCACGGAGGGTGGGAGGAAGTAAACTGGCAGTGAAGTAAATCAGAACCTCCTCCTGGTACAAAGCAAAAGCAAGTATAATATGCCGCCTCGAGTCTGCGGAGACGGGCGGCATACAAATCTAATAAATTATTATAAATTATTATACTTTATAAACAAGTCTGAATGAAACGCCGTAATGGTTGCTTGGTTAGAAAGAGACTCAGAATCTATTCCTGATTTTCACCCTGATTTCAAGGAGATCGAACTGTATCTCCAATTTCATTTTTGGGCAATATTTTACTGTGGACCACAAACAAGCAACCCCCCATTATTATTATTATTATTATTATTTATTAAATTTGTATGCCGCCCCTCTCCGTAGACTCGGGGCGACTCACAACAATAGTAGCAAAACAATATGTAATACAAATCTAATAATTTAAACTAAAAACCCATAATTTAAAAACATGCACACAACACACCATACATAAACAATATAGGTCTGGGGAAGTTATTTCAGTTTCCCCATGCCTGATGGCAGAGGTGGGTTTTAAGGAGTTTACGAAAGGCAAGGAGGGTGGGGGCAATTCTAATCTCAGGGGGGAGCTGGTTCCAGAGGGTTGAGGCCACCACAGAGAAGGCTCTTCCCCTGGGACCCGCCAGATGACATTGTTTAGTCGACGGGACCCGGAGAAGGCCAACTCTGTGGGACCTAATCAGTCACTAGGATTCGTGCGGCAGAAGGCGGTCCCGGAGAAATTCTGATCCGATGCCAAGAAGGGCTTTATAGGTCAAAACCAACACTTTGAATTGTGACCGGAAATTGATCGGCAACCAATGCAGACTGCGGAGTGTTGGTGTAACATGGGCAAAAGCTGTCGCTTTCTTGAGATAATGACTCAAAATCTAACCCTGCTATCCATTTTTGGCTCTGAGTCCAAGGAGGCCTAACCCTAAATAGTTCCATTTTCAATGGCAATGGGATTTCCCCAAGTATTTTATTATGGACCACAAAAAACTTCGAATGAAATGCTATACTTGTTATTTTCCTTAGAAAAATGATTCAGAATGTATCTGATAGCCGTTTTCTGACCTGATTCCAAGGAAGACTACTCCTATCCCTAACCATATTCTCTTTTTCAATGGGAATGGGATTTTTTAAATGTATATCGCTGCAGACCACAAACAACTCCAAATGAAAACCTATTACTATTCACTTTACATAGAAAATGATTCAGAATCTATCCCTGATATCCATTTTTGTCCCCGACACCATAGTGATTTAACTCAACCCTAACTCTAACCCATTTCAATTTCAAGGGCAATGGGATATCCCATGTATTTTACTGTGGACTATGAACAATGATAACAAGAAGCTGTCAATGTCATTTCCCCTTTACAAACATCTAAGAATCTATCCCTGATATCAATTTTTGGCCCTGACTCCAAAAAGGGCTAACCTTAACTCTTACCAGTTTCATTTTCAATGGCAATGGGATTTCTTCAAATATTTTAGTATGAACCATAAACAGCTCCAAACAAAAAGCATTTTTTCCTTCGAAAAATGATTCAAAATCTATCTTTGATATAAGTTTTTAGCCAAGATTTCAAAGAGACCCAACCCTAACCTTGAGACCAATTCCAACCTTAACCATGGTTTCTTTTGCTATTTTCAATGGCAACATATCTTTCCTTTAAAACATTGCAATGATATGGTATAGATATAAGTTTGGGAAGTGCAAGTATTCCAGTGAAATCTGGAAAAATCTTTAAGGTAAAACAGTATATTCTTAGCCCAACCTAATGAAAATAATTGCTGTAGCGGAAGAAAATGAGGAAGATTCCCCTGCACATTGCCTTAAACTTCCAAAAGACTTGAAGATGCGATGAAAAAAAAATTCTAAATATTATAGTAGCCATCTCTTTAATTTTACAGCAGAAAAATAAAATATCTCACAGAGTACTTTATCACTAAGACAAATTTATCCAGAAAAAGACAGCTGTCAAATGGATTGGGTCTTCCGAGTCTTTGGAGAGGGACGGCATACAAATCTAATTAATAATAATAATAATAATAATAACAATAACAATAACAATAATAATAATAATAATAATAATAAATTGCTTGAAGGATTTTTAAAATTTGTATTAATCAAAAAATTTCAACACTGTAGGTAGTGCTCAACTTTTAACAGTTTATTTAGCGACCGTTCAAAATTACACCAGCACTGAAAAAAGTCTTAGAACTATTTTTCATTCTTACAACCATGGCTTCATCTCCATGGTCACGCAGTCAAAAATCAGATGCTTGGCAACTGATTCATATTTATGACAGTCAGTGTCCCAGGATCACATGATCGCCTTTTGCGACCTTCTGACAAGCAAAGTCAATGGGGAAGTCAAATTCATTTAAGAATTGGATTACTAACTTAACAATTGCAATGATTCACTTAATAACTGTGGAAGGTTGTAAAATGGGACAAATGTGATTATATAACAAAATCTCATGGGATCAGAATGATCAAATTGTGCTTGGAATACGATGGTAAATTTTGAAGAGTAACAGCTTTCTCATATACCCAAGAGTTTTTATTTAATCTGGACAAACTACGGGGGTCATCCAGAAAGTAATGCACATTTTTTTCTTCAACAATTATTTATTGAACACAATGAAACTTACACACAAGAAAGAATGATGTTTCTTCTACACTCCCTATTTTTCCATATAATCGTTCTGTTTTATGGCCTTCCCCCAGCGAGACACAAGGGCGTGTATGCCCTGTCGGTACCACTCCTTGTTCTGGTCACGAAGCCATTTCTGCACTGTGTGAATCACTTCTTTATCATCCTCAAAATGTCTTCTGCAACTAACCATACTTCTGTCGACTCCAGATTCTCCATAAACTGTACACAAATGTTTGTGAATGTTCCCAGCAGTTTCTTTCCCCGCAGTGAAAAATTCAATGACGACACATGGACTCCTGACAATTCAAATAATGTATATCTAAATTTTCGCATTTGTACCATTACTGTAGGCTGAGAAAAAGAATGTGGTGCATTGCTTTCTGGGCGACCCTTGTAGATAGGACCAGTACCAAACTAGGAACGTGTCTGACTGCAAACAGGAATTTGGAAAAGTCTGATCTTGCCTCTATCTTACTTGATGAAATAATATTCTAGAAATACATGTTTTATTGCTTGTCAGAAGGTCAAAATGATGTATTGGTGCACTATAAGACACAGGTGACTCCAAATGGTGAATGTGGTGGTACATGTTGCTAAAGTCAGGAAACGAAACACAAAGAAAAATTACTCCATGCTTAGTTTCAGTAGACAGGCCTGCTCTTGTTTTAGAATTCAATAAGACATGTATTTCCAGAATTAGTGGTTAGGGTTGCTATATATGTGGGCCCAGCCCTTGTTTTTCCTGCAAACTACTCTGTCATAGAAACTAATGCCTGCTCTAACTAGCTATGCAAGTTGTGAACCTGATTGTGCCTTTCTTCACTTTAATGACAACTGATAAGAATCCTGGCTACAGAGCCAGCAAGAAAAAAATGGGGTTAATGCTTCCTACTCAAAAAGAAGGTGCCGTTTTAACAAACACCATAATCTCCACCCCTCCAGAGGGAGAAAATGCTAGACAATGCTAGTTTTATGAGTTTCCTAGAGCAATGGAGTTTGCTAGCGTTTTTGCCAATTTTGAATTGCACATCTCCAGTGCACTAACTTTCCAATGACAAAGGCCATCATTTTCATGATTATTCCCATTAGTGGGGTGGAGAAATAGTCCAGGCTCTGGTCCCTTTCCCCACGACTACCATACTTGGAAGGCCAGCATCCTTTCGCACGTGTTCCACCTAATTTTTTTTTAATTATTATTATTTTATTTTGATTTGTATGCCATCCCTCTCCAAAGACTCGGGGCGGCTCACAATAGTAAAAAAACATATGCATATGCTTAAATGCAGAGGTTGAAACTCTATCATTAGGCTTTTACATAGCGCCTTATATTTCCAATGGTGATCAAAACAGATAGATTCAGGTGCTTCTTTGGCTATGAGGTTATCTATTCTTTTAATCTGATCAGTCACCAGAAACCTGTTAGATTGCAAATTTTTTCATTTATAGTTGTAAAGTTTAGAACTCGCTACTTGAAGTTATTGTTTCAGGATTTTTATATAATTTTAAAGGATAAAGATAATTAGATAACCATACTACATTTCTTTTCATGATTAATCTTTCACCATACTTAATTAGACAATCAAGAACCAGAAATGCAGAGAGATTATAATATTTTTAGTTCCTAATAGGTTACCTAGAAGTCAGAAAGACCAAGAACTGGCTATAGTGTGGCTTCTTTCCTTATAACTTGTTCAACTGGCTGTTTTTTGTGTGATTCCAATAATATAAAATTTAGTCACTCCAATAGAAAAATCCTACATTAGAATAATGTAGCTGAAACTTTATTCTTTGAAGTTATACTCCCTCCAACTAAGAGATATTGTTCAAGTTGGCTGTAGTGATTTTTCTTCTTTAACACAGCACACCACATAATTATCTCCATGTTTCTCAATACAAAATGTTCCTCTGCTTTCACTTTTCACTTACTAGAGAAATTAGATAATTTGCCTAAAGGATGAAGTTAACAGAGTTTTAAATGCAGATATCAGTCTTCTTTTTCATTCCAAAATAGAAAGCAAGAGACAACTAAAAAAATTGCCCAATTAAATGTAATATTCTAAACCAGAGCAAGAAAAGACAAGAAGCTATAAACAAAGCAAGTGCATTTGGCTCCTTTCCCTTTTGTACATACTCTTGAACATAGATATTGGCTACTAAATGTTGCATTCTTTTTAAAAAACTAAAACCTTCACAGGGCTGTGTAGTGGGCTATAAAGGGTGCTTTGCAGGATGCTTTGATAGTACACTAATAACATTTATGCATGTCAAAATGTGTCATTCATTGTGCCTTTAAAAGGAGCAATGAATGGAACTGGGTAGGTTTTGTGAAGCAAAATGGAAGAGCTGTTGAATCCTGTTGGGTTTATTTTCTGTTTTATAAATGTTTTCTACTATTCAATGTTAGATTTTTTTCCTGCAATTTTACATATAACCATATTTAAATTTTAAATATGATTTTTTTTTGTAATTTTAAATGCTATTTTACATAATTTTAGTGTCCACTGTGTAACTTTATATCTACTGTATAGATGTAGATTGCTCCTTTTGATTTAGTTAGCTTGTTTTTTTATAAATTTAACGGGTCTTAAATTTTATTTACTATTTACTAAGATTTATAAATACCCCAAGAACACATTGCTTATATTAATCTAAGACAGTCATAAACTTGCTCTCCACTGACAGTCAGCTGGTTGGCTGAGTTCCATTATATTCCTCTGCTTGCTTATTTTATTAGAGGGTTTACTATCTGAAAGTAGTTTCTCTTATTCAAGGGGGAATACATTCTTTTGCCCCTCTTTAAATCCACTTGCTTGTGGCCACAATTATTTCATTCACCTAATAAGAGATGAGGATAAGAATAGTTTTATTCCATCTACAAAAATAAGCATACCATAGTTTAATTCCAATAGAAAAGCCAATATAAATTTACAATCTATTAGCACAATCTTAGGCAAGTTTATTCAAAACTTCAAAGTGTTTACCTCCTTAGTACAGTATATGCATATTTGGCAGCACTGCAAAATGCCTATCTTATCACATATATACATTATATATACATATATTGTATGTATATATTGATATTATACGAAGCAATAAAATGAAGTTATTTTTGTAAAAGAGAACGTTACTGTGTTATATTATCATTTAATATTTATTTTTTTGTCAAGTACCTATTAGTAGTACACAAAGATATAACAATGTTTATATATATATGATACTAGTAAAAGAGAGAAATTAGGACAGGGAACGGAAGGCACAAAAATAGGTGTTGGGTATGCAGTAATCAAACTACACAGATATACTGTAGTTACAAAAACAAAGTGCTGACACCCGATGAAGCCGCTCGGGTTGCTTTCCCACATCGAGATCTGCACATGCGCACATCTCTGTCTTCGTCTTTTATACAACTGAAGAGCGAACGCGGACCATCGAATGTGGGCGGGGCTTCAGGTGTTTTACCCCCACCCCCACTACTACCCCCGAAAGCTAATCCACGCAAGAGGCGCATCGGACGGCAGAGGCCAGCGGAGGAGGATCCCCGGATATGCAAAAAAGCTCAGATAGGGGGCGGAGTTGACTATGCGGATTGGCTAGGCTGGACAGCGGCGTGCTGGAGTGGGAGTGGAGGTTAGCGACGGGGAGAAGTCTTGTTGCAGATAAATTGCTGCATGGGGATGGGGCGGGGCCTAAGGAAGCTTTTTAGCGGGTCTACCTGATCTTCCTTCTCCGACGTATGGGCGGTGGGCGTGGCCCTAGGTCGGTGGGCGGGGACTTTGCCCCTCGGTTCTCTTGAGCTTCGGGAGCCGCAGTTGCGGAGGGGACGGCAGGTGAGGGTAGCCGCGCGCAGGCGGGGGCGGTTGCTGCTGCTTCTGCTGCTGCTGTCTTCGTGCGGGAAGACGTCGGGGCAGAGCGCCCTGAAGGATTGGTTGCGCCCCCCCTCGAATCGAAGGCGTGGCGAGCAGAATGACGCACTGGGATGGGGATGAGGGGGGGGGCTCCGAGGATATGCCCCGCTTTGCGATGCGAGGTAGAGGAGTGACGTCACGTGGGACCCTAACGTTTGAAAGGAAACCTGCCGTTTGGCTTGCACCTGCGCCGGGTGGCGCGGTGGGGGGAAGGAGGTTTGCGTGCGCGCAGTTTTAACCGCCGGTGTCGGGAGCGCGTTGTGGGGTTTGTGGCAAAGGTGGGGGCGAGAGAGGAACAGCGGCAATGTGTTTGCGGGCGGAACCGGGAGCCATGAGTGTTGAAGACACCTGGAATGGCACCCAGGATGTGTTTCTGCATGTAGAAAAAGCGTTATGCAACCGAGGCTTTTAGGAAGACAGAGGTGGGTGGGACTGCTGTGGTATCATCTGAAGGAGCCCCTTCCCCTTTTCCCAATATCAGCTGCGTCTTTATCAATTCCGTAGCATAAATAGCTTTTTTAAAAAAAACTAAGGCCCAAGATTTTTTCAGTCAGACTTGATTTTGTCTCCCCCTGGTCTACCTAAGGTATGCCAAGAAGGAACAATTTCACTAATAACAGCTTTAATAGGTGTCATGTCTTTAAAGTGGGGCCATTTAAGGTAAAAAAAATTAAAATTAAATTAATATAAATACATATAAATATAAATTATATATAAATAATAACTAAATAAAATTAATTTAATAAATTAAATTAAAACTGCAGGCTAATGATAGATGGACGTTGAAGTTACTTGTAGTTTTTCTTCTATCCATTTGCTACTGATGAATTGTGGGATTTAATTTGCGCTAACGGAAGTATTGTCCTATGTGTAAAGCAGCCAAATATACTGTTCAAAAAAATAATGGGAACACTCGATCTGAATGAATGAAATATTCTCATTGAATATGTTTGATTTACAGAAGTTTGATTTACTTGGAGTTATAGTGTGTTGTTTAAGTGTTCCCTTTATTTTTTTGAGCAGTGTAGAACAGCTTCAGTTCTAGTACCACGGACCCCGCCTCATTTTCCCGAATTAGCCTGGCTACTTCTTTGACATACCAAATGTTTTGTGACATAATTTCTGTTTTAATAATTTTCTGCCAATATTAAATGAACAGATAGTGTAACATTGTTTTATCATGTTTAGGTTTGAACATGGAGAAACACAGTCATTTATTGGTGGAACAGGAAAAGCATCCCTTAATTTATGGAGATTAATAAATGCCTTCCATGTCAAATGTTTCTGTGGTTAGGTTTTATTATTTATGTATTATATTTATATGCAATTACAACCCCCCCTCCGATTTCTGTGCAGTTATCACAATATAGAATATTAATTTTATAGGTCCTGCATCTTGCTGAAACTTTTTAACAGAACTGTTGGTTGTAGTTGATGAAGCTTGTGCTATATTTAGTAGCAGGATAAGACCCAATGGTGTTTAATGCTATTTGTAGCCTAAAGTATGCACAATAAAAACGTAGACTTTTTCACTAGTAGAATTTGAATTCTTTAGTTATTTACTAAATGAAACCAAGTAGATGTAGGGCTGGCACATTTAAGATGTGGAATCTGTTGTACCATCCTCCCATGAGTGAATTAACTCACTGAAAGATATACAGTGAGTGAAGAATCAGCCTATTTACACGGCTTGGTTTCCTTCAGATAACTACATGCAGCTGGTGAGCTGAAAAGCAAAAACTTGTTTTGAAGGAAGGTGTGACTCATAGCCAAGTCCATCAAAGATGTATTTGCCTTTTCTTTTGTTACAAAGCTCTTATTAAGTATTATTGGAGAATTGTTTTGCTAATAAATAATGCTTACTATATTCACAACTTACAAAGTACAAGATCTGTAATTTTAAATATTTCTGCAAGTCACCTACAGTCATTTATTAGTGGACAGCCCTATTAATTAAATTATAAATAAAATCTAATTTACAATTTAAAATAATACAAATTATTTTATATTCTTAAATGTGTCTTATAATAAAGATTAAAATAGTAGATTTAACCAGTTCAAATATTCCAGAAAATGTACAGTACTATAAAAATGGATTGAAAAATGGCCACCGAAGAGGTCTTTATCATTCCTGAATATATCTTGAAAGAATTAATTGCTCTAATGAATTCCAATACAGGAATTGCACATGAGAATACTCTTCCCCAATCTACAGTATTACATTTTGAAATGTAAGGAGAAGACTGAAAATAAACAACAGTAAGATCATGTCTTGAAGTTATGTATAATTCAGAGAAAAGTAGTTTTCAAAGTCAATAATTTGCCAAATAGACATTCTAGTCAGCTCTGAAAGTTGAGTACTAAGACTTTATGGTAGAATTTGTGCAATATGCTACATCACATACTTTTGTGATATCTGATTTAATTACATAACTCACAATACCCAGATACTGGTTTTTGACCAAGTCTGAAAACACTAGAGAATTCCTGGAAACCTGGCTCTCAAACAAAGTAGCCACCAACAGGCACATAGAACTAACCCCCCCCCCAAAAAAAATACAACTAAAAAGCCAAAAATGAAAGAACACCCCACCAATGCTCAAAACCTAGATAAACACCAAGATTAATAGAAGAAAAACAATTCTTTACTTGTTTTGTTTGTTTACAATATCCCAATCAAGAAACTATCAAGTCAGACAAACAAACTAATAATAAACAGCCTAATCAAAGAACCACCAAGAACACTGACAGGGCAAACCCACTAATCTATAAAAAGAGATGCACTGCCATCTGTCTGGGGTGGGTGGGTGTAGGGTCTCCTGATCGAGAAGGGGGTTGGACTAGACCTGCAAGATCCCTTCCAACTCAATCAATCAATCAACCAATCAACCAATGAAAAACCCTACACCTTTATAGCACTGATATTATCTTATTTGGTAATGAAACATCTACCAGAAAACAGCTAAACTCATGGAGCACCCAGATATATCCTGAAATAAAAAATTGTATTATGATATGCTCTATCAGAGAAATCGCTGGATTCATTAACATGAAATAAATAAAATTGGATAGAATGTTGAAAAAAATCCTTCAAAATACTAGTGGAATTGTAATGTATAAAAACAATAAGTCAAGGACAAATTATGGTTGCCGTCTTATTTTTTTATTTTTTATATATCGTTTCACCCATTTATTTCTTAAAATAACAGATATCGCCAGTATATGAAAGAATAAAAGAGAATTGACACATTGTAATTATGTTTAAGGAATATTAAAAACTTTTTTGTATTTTGCTTTATGTATTGTTGCAGTGCACTAAAATTGACTCATTGTCTTTAGAGGTCTGCATAATATAATTCTCAGATAATTTACAGTTATTGACCCAGACGTACCTAAGATAGTAGATTGAAATGAATCAAGCTAATTAGAACTGTCTTCTAGAAATGTAGAAAAACAGTGCTTTTCAGAAGTTGTCTTAATGCGTTTTTCTATATTAACTTTGAACAATCAGTAGATCATGAGATAGCAGTTCTAGAACAGAACTAACACATTCTAAGATACCTGGAAAGAAAAGAGTATTTTTCTGTTTCACCTGAAGCCTTTTGATTTTTTTTTAAAAAAGAAAAATTGAAAGAAATTGATTTTTATATATTTTCTTTTCATACAATAGAAAAATATTGTGAAACATTAATATAGATTTAGACATATTTCTGCCAAATCTAAGAAACAGGTGAAGGGTTTTACTTTAGTTCATGCAAATGATAACAGAAGACTGAACTATAGTTTGGTGTTAACAAAACATTTCATTTGAAGAAAAAAAAAAGGATTCTGAATCTTACATTCCCCTGCTTCTATTATTCATGAGTATTTATATAAACTTCACTTCAGAGTTTTGCTTTATGCTAGTAGCCCTGGCTTATCAACCTCTTATTCAGTGGCCAGTCAAAGCTACAACAGTGCTGACAAAGGACACTTAAAACCAGTCCTTTGAATTCTGGCCATCACAGCACCATTGAGGTCACACGATTGCAATCTGGTTGTTTGGCAACCAGCTTGTATTTATGATTGGTGCAGTATTCTATGGTAACACAATCAATTTTCCATGCTAGCTTCCTACAAGGAAGGTCAATGGGGAAGCTGCCATTGACCTGCTTGCATTGCCTAGCACCATCAACCTCAACTCCATTATGCTTGTATGGGCCACTGATGTAACATCCCCCCACCAAACAGTGGTCACTCTACCAGGCAAAACTGGCCCCATCTACGTACTTGCCTGTTGCCTGCTTGTATGCCAACTGGAACTCACTTAATAACATGCTTAATGACAGCAATGAGGAGTATCCAGATTGCTGTTGTAAAATGATGCAGTACATGTGACCTCATGCTTTATGAGAATTTCTGATCCTCATTAATGTTAATCAAGGATTAGTTGTAAACTATAGAAATATTCATGTTTTATGAATTATACTGTGAAATAACTTGGACATTTTGAAACTAATAGCAGCTCAATAATTAATATGATGTCAAAGTAGTATATGATTAATGATACGTTTCCTTTTTGGAGATGGGGAGGTCTTCAAATTAGTGAATCTTGGCAATGCCTGGATGAGCTCCTGTAGTTTTCATGGCAAGATTTTCAGAAGAGATTTGCCATTGCTTTTTTGCTCTGGGTGAGAGGAAGTGAGTGGCCCAAGGCCACCCATTGCCTGGAAGCATGGTGACTCAGTGGCTTAAAGTTGCTGGAGAAAGTCTGTTCTCTGGAAGTTTGAGTCCTAGAACTGTGACGGGGTGAGCTCCTATACTTGCCTTGGCTTCTGCCAACCTAGCAGTCTGAGAGCATGCTACATGTAGGTAGATAAATAAGTACCACTTCAGTGGGAAAAATAATGGCACTTCGTGTGAAGTATGAATGCAATTGATGCTGGATCTGCCAGAGAGCGATCTCTGAATGTGAGATGACATCATAGAAGGAAAAAGCCCTGGATGCTGCCACTGAATGTCATTAGCCATTCTGAGTGCATTCTAGCTCACCCCCCTATGGTGCGCTTTTAGATAGCCTGTGAGCGTGAACTGAATGGACTAGCAGTGTTAGGCAGGCAAACAACTACTCTGTATTAACACTTAGTCTCCTAGCTAATGTACCATCACCTTAAGCTAAACAAATCCTGTGGTTTCGTGACTAAGGCAGGATTATAAGCGATTTTCTCCTGGATTCTAGCCTGATATATTAACCATTACATAAAATTGAGTCTCATGCATTTAATAGTACATTTATTTTTCTTGTCCCATGAATGAGGAACACTCCTCTTCAATTTAATCATGTTTATAGCTTTTTAAAATCTTGTGCTATACATTGGCTCATACATTAATTTCCCATGGAATAGTTGATATATGTTTACAAAGAATTCGGTAATGAATTCAGATGATCAGCAATAGCTTTATATTTACATATGGATAATAGTCACCCTGTAAGCTTTCATTCTATTTAAAACCATCCATCACATATTACTCTATAATGCTAGATTACAGATTACCCTTCTTCATGATGGATTTGGTTTAAATAAGTTGATTTAAACCACTTGTAGAAAGGCTTTTTATAAAGCAACTCATCTCTGCCCCATAGCAGGTCCTCCTATGACCTGCTGTTGACTCACCAGCAGTCCCAATATTGCAGAATAAACGGCCTCATGCTACATAACTAAGTTTCATTTCATGCCAAATAAATTAAATTATTAATGTATCTTGAATAGAAAACTATTTTAGATAGATTTTTACTCCAAAAGAATTTCATTAAAATAAATTTGATGAGAATAAAAAAATCCAATTTAAACTTTAAAAACTCAATTTTTTAAAAAAGTCATCTGTTTTTATCCACCTAGTTTTCTCTAATTTGTATTATAGATTATACTGATAGATTATATATTACTACAAAAAACACAAAATGCTGTTCATTGACAAATCTTTTATCTCTTTTTAAATACTTCACTGCATTAAAAACAATGAACAAATAGATATTTATTTCTATAACATCACATTTGGGAAAACTATTTTATTACCTACCTTACTAAGAAGTGACCTTAAAGTTATTTCTGTTGAAAAGTAAATATTTAATTAAAAATTAAAGATGCAATGCTGTTACTGTTAGCAAGCCTTTGTGAGACAGAAAAAAAGTAATATCATTTGAAAACCTTTCCTACATTTTGCTCCTCAGTTCTCTAGAAATAGTTCCTAAATTTCATACCGTGTTTTCCCGAAAATAAGACACTGTCTTATATTCATTTTTGCTCCAAAAGTTGTGCTACGTCTTATTTTCGGGGGGTGCCTTTGTATTTCTCAAATAAGACAAATTCACAGGCAGAAAAACATAGAAGCATAGAAACATAGAAGTCTGACGGCAGAAAAGACCTCCTGGTCCATCTAGTCTGGCCTTATACTATTTTCTGTATTTTATCTTAGGATGGATATGTGTTTATCCCAGGCATGTTTAAATTCAGTTACTGTGGATTTATCTACCACGTCTGCTGGAAGTTTGTTCCAAGGATCTACTACTCTTTCAGTAAAATAATATTTTCTCATGTTGCTTTTGATCTTTCCCCCAACTAACTTCAGATTGTGTCCCCTTGTTCTTGTGTTCACTTTCCTATTAAAAACACTTCCCTCCTGGACCTTATTTAACTCTTTAATATATTTAAATGTTTCGATCACGTCCCCCCTTTTCCTTCTGTCTTCCAGACTATACAGATTGAGTTCATTAAGTCTTTCTTGATACGTTTTATGCTTAAGACCTTCCACCATTCTTGTAGCCCGTCTTTGGACCCATAGAAACATAGAAACATAGAAGTCTGACGGCAGAAAAAGACCTCCTGGTCCATCTAGTCTGCCCTTATACTATTTTCTGTATTTTATCTTAGGATGAATATGTGTTTATCCCAGGCATTCCACCATTCTTGTAGCCCGTCTTTGGACCCGTTCAATTTTGTCAATATCTTTTTGTAGGTGAGGTCTCCAGAACTGAACACAGTATTCCAAAAAGCTGACACCCCCAAAGAAAGTGTACCGTATGGTACACTGATTACGGTACGGTACCTGTCAGTATGGCACCCACACCCACACCCACAAATGACGGCACTTATATGGTACAACAGTATACTCCCACTATTGCAGCTTCCGGCCACCAGAGGAACTACAGTCTACGCACTGTAGTGGAGACTGTAATGGCGGTGAGACAGCAGCAGACTGTGTCTGCTGTACTGGACGGTACAAAGCGATGGAAGGGGCCAGCAGGGGACGCCACATTATTACGGTACCGCTATGAACAGCTTTGAATGGGACCGTATGTTTTTCCACTGTAAACTTGACTACGCCTTATTTTCGGGGGGTGCCTTATATTACCAAATTCTTCAAAACCTGTGACATGCCTTACTTTCGGGGTACGTCTTATTTTTGGGGAAACAGGGTATTAACTAGAACAAATGTGTCTTAAAAAGATTTGACCAGAACTATTAAAAGAAATAGAATATTTAAACAAAAAATTAAGATCTTCAAAGAGTGGATATTTAATTACACGTGTCATAACTGTCTGTAGCAAGTATATTCTTGGCCATATACAGTGGAATCTCGACATACGAGCAGCTCTACTTACGAGCTACTCGAGATAAGAGCTGGGAGGGGAGTGACATTTTTGTTCGCCTCCCGAGCTCACATTCGGGATACGAGCGCCAAGGAGCTGTCTCCTGAAGCCGAACACTAACTTCCGCTTTCGGCTTCAGGAGACAGCTCCTTGGCGCTCGTATCCCGCGTGTTTTAAAAGGTTGCAGCCGGCCTGGGGGGCTGGGGGGGTGCTGGCAAGCCCCCCAGGCCGGCTGCAACCTTTTAAAACACGCGCGCCGCTTCGCAGCTCTCTGCTGAATCCGGAACGCTAACTTCCGCGTTCGGATTCAGCAGACAGCTGCGAAGCAGCGCGCGTGTTTTAAAACGTGGCAGCCGGCCTGGGGGGCTCGGGGGGAAGCCCCCGAGCCCCCCAGGCCGGCTGTGACGTTTTAAAACACGCGCGCTGCTTCGCAGCTCTCTGCTGAATCCGGAACGCTAACTTCCACGTTCGGATTCAGCAGACAGCTGCGAAGCAGCGCGCGTGTTTTAAAACGTCAGAGCCGGCCTGGGGGGCTCGGGGGCTTCCCCCCGAGCCCCCCAGGCCGGCTCTGACGTTTTAAAACACGCGCACCGCTTTGCAGCTGTCTTCTGAAACCGAACGCGGAAGTTAGCGTTCTGGCTTCAGAAGACAGCTGCGAAGAGGCGCGCGTGTTTTAAAACGTCACAGCCGGCCTGGGGGGCTCGGGGGGAAGCCCCCGAGCCCCCCAGGCCGGCTCTGACGTTTTAAAACGCGTGCCGCTTCGCAGCTGTCTGCTGAATCCGAACGCGGAAGTTAGCGTTCCGGATTCAGCAGAGAGCTGTGAAGCAGCGCGCGTGTTTTAAAACGTCAGAGCCGGCCTGGGGGGCTCGGGGGCTCCCCCCCGAGCCCCCCAGGCCGGCTCTGACGTTTTAAAACACGCGCGCTGCTTCGCAGCTCTCTGCTGAATCCGAACGTGGAAGTTAGCTTCCCCCCGAGCCCCCCAGGCCGGCTCTGACGTTTTAAAACACGCGCACCGCTTTGCAGCTGTCTTCTGAAACCGAACGCGGAAGTTAGCGTTCCGGCTTCAGAAGACAGCTGCGAAGTGGCGCGCGTGTTTTAAAACGTCAGAGCCGGCCTGGGGGGCTCGGGGGTTAGCCCCCGAACCCCCCAGGCCGGCTCTGACGTTTTAAAACACGCGCGCCGCTTCGCAGCTGTCTGCTGAATCCAAACGCGGAAGTTAGCGTTCCGGATTCAGCAGAGAGCTGCGAAGCAGCGCGCGTGTTTTAAAACGTCAGAGCCGGCCTGGGGGGCTCGGGGGCTTCCCCCCGAGCCCCCCAGGCCGGCTCTGACGTTTTAAAACACGCGCACCGCTTTGCAGCTGTCTCTGAACGCTAACTTCCGCGTTCGGCGGCAGCGGGTTTTTTTGTTGTTGCACGGATTAATTGACTTTACATTGTTTCCTATGGGAAACAATGTTTCGTCATACGAGCGTTCTGACTTACGAGCCTCCTTCCGGAACCAATTAGTCTCGTAAGTCGGGGTTCTACTGTACTCCATGATTTTCAAGCAATGTGAAGACCAAATTTTATCTAGAAAATTGTAGGATTTTTTTAAAATTTAAGACCATATGCAATACAGTGGTCCCCCGATTATCGCGAGGGTTCCGTTCCAGGACCCCTCGCGACAATCGATTCTTCGCGAAGTAGCGGTGCGGAAGTAAAAACACCATCTGCGCATGCGCAGATGGTGTTTTTACTTCCGCTGCAGCAGCGAGGAGCCGAAGATTGGGGTTTCCCCGCCGCCCACGCAAACTCCTCGCTGCTGCTGCGCCCGCCGCTTGTCTTGTCCGCCCGCCGCTTGTCTTGTCCGCCCGCCGCTTGTCCGCTGCCTGCCTGCCAGCTCGCCCGCCGCTCGCCCGCCCTTCGCCCGCCCACGCCGTTCGCTCGCGCCGCTTCCCAGCTGAGTCCTGAAGCCAGAAGGCAAAGGCAAACTTCCGCGTTTGGCTTCGGGACTCAGCTGGGAAGCGGCGCTGGGGTTTCCCCACCGCCCACGCAAACTCCTCGCTGCCGCTCGCCCGCCCTTCGCCCGCCCACGCCGTTCGCTCGCGCCGCTTCCCAGCTGAGTCCTGAAGCCAGACGGCAAAGACGAACTTCCGCGTTTGGCTTCGGGACTCAGCTGGGGTCTTACTGGCCGCCCACGCAAAGGGGAAACCCCAGCTCCTCGCTGATGCCCGCCGCTCGCCCTCCCGCCAGCAAGAGGGGGAAGACCCAGGGAAGCCGCCCAGCAGCTGATCTGCCTGGGGAACGCAAACTCCACCATCTATGCATGCGTGGCCATAGAAAAAAGGGGCACGCATGCGCAGATGGTGTTTTTACTTCCGGGTGGAAAAATCGCGATATAGCGATTAGCGATGATTGAGAGCGCGAAACTGGGGGGATCACTGTATTATATTTCAATTTAGATAAGGAGACATGCTAACCCTATACCATATTGTCAATTAATAATGCTAAGTAAGATTTCATTATGCCTTAGTTTTACCTCAAGCCCTGTAATAAAATTCTAATATTTAGGAGTGATTGATTACACAATAATCTATGAATTCATATGATGTTTCAAAATATTTGGAATCTCTTAATTATTAGTATATTTTAGTAAGAAACAAATACAAATTATATAAGCAAATAATATTTCAGGCCATTTGTCAATTGATGAGATATTTTTGAAAAAATTCTTTTTAGCCAAAGGTGGCTTTCTAAAAGATGACCATAGAGGAACTTCCTGACCGTTCTGAAGAAGAAGTTTCATTGAGTAGAAGACACCAGTATTTTATCTCGGGTTCCGAATATTCAATTACACATTCAGTCTCTGCTGCACCAATGCCTTCAGAATATGGTAAGACTATTTATAGAAGGATATATCTTTGCAGAACTGGTTTCAGAATATTGAATTAGTGGACATTGATTCCAAAGGGATGTTCAGAAGTTAATATAAAACTAATCAACATTATCTGGAAAACTTTACAATTCTTTTATTAAAATCTGCTGTATGCTAAATGTAGGGAATTATCTTTCTCAGAATAGCTTTATTATATAAACAGTGCACAACACACATCTTGGAAAATCATTTGGTTTCCAACAGAAAAAAATAGTTTAGTATGAAATATATAAAATTGTTTTCCTACAATTGCATCAAGAGTAATTCTCTATAGTGGGTGGAGCTAACATCCAAGAATGGGCTGACACCATCCCTTCAGCCAATGAAGACTGAGTCTGAATCTGTCAAATCTGCTGGCACGCAATCCGTTGCCCTAGCTCAGCTCCAACCTGCATGTGTTCGTCAGCCAGCTGATTTTTGGCTTGCACAGAGGCTCTGGGAGGGCGTTTCTGTCTTCCAAAGAAGGGCATTTATACCCTCCCCTGGCTCTAGGGAAGCCTTTGCAGCCTGGGGAGGGTGAAACACAAGCGTACTGGGCCCACAAGAAGTTGGGAAACAGGCCGCTTTCAGTTTCCAGAGGACCTCTGAAGGTGGCGGAAGCTGCTTTTGCCCTCCCCAGGCATTGAATTATGGGTGTGGACACTCATGTGTGCACAGTAGTGCATGTGCCTGCTCTTTTGGCACCTGAGGGGAAAAAGGTTCGCCATCACTGGTGTAGTATATTATAACTTTTTTCCTCTTTGGGCATCTTTTCATGGTGCAAGCATAGAAGCAAGCAGGTGAATAAATAGCCTCTTACAAAATAAACGTACAAAAACAAATTATCTCAGATTTGCACATATGGCAGTTAATTAAATCCTATTGCAATTAAATAAGGTGACTCAATAAATAACATGTATAATTTAATACAAAGCTAAATAGAATGTTAATAGATGACAAATAACATCTTTGTTAAACTGAACTAAATTTTAAAATGAAATTGAGTAATTAAGAAAGAACTAAATTAATCATAGCTGCTTGCTTAATCTTAAGAATAGGAATGACGAAAATATAGTTTTGGTAAAGACCAATTTGTGCACCAGCTTCAGACTATGTTGGAAGCACATGCTTCTGATTTTTAACTTATTGAAAAGATCAAATAGATAATGCAGGTGATCTGACAGGTTAGGATTATAACAACAAAATGTAAGTGATAAAAAGTTTTTGAATATTTCCTTGCACTGAAGCAAATGGCAACATTTACCATTGTATACACTTTTTGTAATTCAACAAGGTGTGCTGTAGCACATGGTTTATGTTTTAACTTAAACATAAAGCTATCTTGATTTTATTCCAGTAGGACACAATTCTGTAAGAATGCTTATCTGATTATCTGTATGGAGTCTTCCTTTCTCTGCACTTGTTCACATTGGGAGAAATATGACTCAGAGAAGCTACATTTTTTAAATCTAAAAATGTGTAAGCTGCATATTTTAGTTTCTATGTCTAATAGCTTGAGAATAGACAACTTTCTTCTATTAACAGTAGTATAATAATAAGATTTCTCTCTAGTTTGACTATTAAACATAGATGTCTAGGCTTATAATTGTCAAATGGTTATCCTGGTAAGTGGCTCATGTGGTTTTTAAGACTTTGGATATATGAAGTAAAATAAATTTAAGGTAAAAATGTTATTATCTTCAGAGAGTAAAAGTAAAACAGATAATTAGTGCATTGAAGAAGGGAAGATGCCAAATCAGAATCTTATTTCACATCTCTGTTTAGAGATGATAACATGAGGGTTAGGCCTCCACTAAAATATAAGGCATGGGAAAGATATAGAAGGTGAAGGAAATAATTCCTGTGTTAAAATTAAGTGTAAATTGTATTGAATGCCAGCATCCACAAAAAAAGCAAATAATTTGTCCTTCCTGATCTCTGTATATTTATTAAATACAGGATTTTAAAGAAAAGCTTCATCAACAATAGAGTACATTAACACCTATTACAGGTTTTGCTTGCTGTTCTGAAAATACATTATGCCAAGATCTCTAATGTTATTAAAAGAAATTGCACATATATCTCAGCCACAATTTCTGTCAAAATAATTATTCTTTAATTAATGGCAATTACCTCCGCTCACCTAAAAAAAATCTTAAACATCTTTTATGCATGCTTTTAAGCTTCATATGCTTACATTTCCATTCAGTAGACATGTCATCAGTCAATTCTTATTATAAAAGATTTTACAAAAATTGGCACTACAAATCCAGGTTTATTTTGTATAATTTGCCATATAATTAGTATCTGAACATTAGCAGAAGGTAAACTGGTAAGAACAGCTAACAATTTGTTACCTGTAACAGGATACCAAGTGAGTGTAGACTAAATTTCAGATAATACTTTTTTCTGACCTTCTCTTAAAGATAGATATAAAATGCAATACTTTTTTTTAATGGAAAACAATTGTTACAGTTCTGATAAAGTATTCTCATGAACTCAGTTTTTTTAAAAGTTCAAATGCAATCCATAACTAATTCTGAAATAGCTTCATGGTTTTTTTTAAAAAAAACCCAGTTATTCTTCATGTCTAGCTGACAAGCTTGTCTCTTTTATATGAGATTCTTTTTTGGACCATGAATTCCAAAACAACACAGAATTGTTTTGTTGTCAGAGAGGACTAAATATGGTCTAATATTTTTTATCAGTGTTCTGAAAGCTTCCAGTATTAATAGTCTACTTTAAAAGTATTAGAGATTCAGATGATTACAGCCATTCAGTACTGGTTTAGCTAACTGGTCATTAAATAGCAGGGGGGAGAGGCCCAACCCCTGAGGCACCCTACAAGGGAGGCACCCCATATGCTTTGCATTTGAAAACTGTATCTTTAGCTAGTATCTTCAGGGCATTAGATGGTGAAGGTTTGTTAAGTTGTATGAAACTTGACTGTCCCCACCCTATTGGCCTTCCGAAAAGCAGTTAAGACCTGGCTTTTTTTGCAGGTCTGGGGTCATTGAACTCAAGGCAAGATCTGGCCATGGAATGATATGCATGGGTTTTAATTGTTTTAATGCTTAAGATGATTTAAATATTTTATTCTGTTGTTAAGTCGCCCAGAGTTCCTTAGGAGTTGGGTGACATATAAATTTAAACAAATAAACAACAAACAAACATATTTTTAAAATCTTTCTGAATATTTTTAGCAACTAAGTATTTCTTTCATTCTTTTTATTCCTGTAGAATTCTCTTTTTTTGATCCAAATGATGCAGCATGCCAGGAAATTCTTTTCAATCCCAAAACATCTGTATCTGAATTATTTGCTATCTTAAGACAGTGGGTTCCCCAAGTTCAGCAAAACATTGATGTGATAGGAAATGAGGTGAGACATTTATTGATTTCCTAGATTTAACTATAAATGTTTATGTTATGCCTTCATTTAATAAATGGGAATGTTTGTTTATTTTTGTTTACTAATGTTAGCTAATATATCTTTACATCTGCATCCTTATTAGTTAGAAATTTAAGTAACTTTTCATGATCTGTTAAGAGCAAAATCCTTCATAAAAAGTGCATTAAGGGCTATATATCTTTTGGGTTTACATGATTTTGGCACGTTTTTTATTTAAGTAACTCTGTAGTACTAAATGAACTGATGAAATGCAAATTGGTAATCACATGAACCCAGATATTTATATCATCGGTGCTCTGAAATGTAGCAACTAATTCCTTTGGCTGTAAAAATAATTTGTTACTAGGTATCATTATGGGAGTGATATATATATATTACCTTCCAGGAAATAGGAGTTGCTGCATCAGAATCATAAATGATATTTTCCCCCCAAAAAACAGATCATTAAGAGAGGCTGTAACGTGAATGACAGAGATGGCTTGACTGACATGACTCTCTTGCACTATACTTGCAAGTCAGGAGCTCATGGAATTGGTAAGAAAAGGAATTTAAAATTTTCTGTGGATAGTTTTCCAGTAGTTGTTTTTCCAAACTTTCTCTGGATACAGTATTTTGCTTATGCCATTATAAAGAGGAATGAAGTGTCATTCCTCTTCAAGTCATCTACCTGTAATATTCTAACATATTAGAAATTCCATATCCCTCTGTGTCCAAAATTCTACCAATTAGAACTGTTTGGAACAGCTGTTTCTCCACCTTCAGTGAATTCTATTCACAAGCTACATACCCTAACCCAAAAACCACTTTACTGAATTTCTGAACCCTCCCTCCCACCAGCCTTATCTTTTCTATTTTCCCATTGTTCTGTAGGCTTGCAACCTCTAATACAGCAACAATCTAAAATTAATGGGGTGGAAACAGACCGAAACTTTATATTTTATCATTTGAAAATCCTATGAAATAATAGAATTACATATTAGTACATGCTACAGATTAAATAATGTAAGATAATTTAACAGTTTTAATTAAATAGTTTTAGTCCTAATTGCTATGTCTAAATAAAATAAAGTTGTTATTCCACTGAAGTTAAAGCACAGGTATAATTTCAGTAATATTTTGGTTACATTGCTGTATTGATTATGGGACACACTCTACCATTGGTTAGTTATCCATTACCTCTCTGTTATCATGATCTAGAATAGTAACATGTGATGTTTAACCCATCATCACTACCACCACCACCACTATTCCAGCACCAGTGCAAGGAAGAAACTGTTATTATTTGAACATATTTATTTATTTATTCAATTTTTTTAATGCCGCTCTTCTCCTTAGACTCAAGGTGGCTTACAACATGTTAGAATAGCACTTTTTAACAGAGCCAGCATATTGCCCCCATAATCCGGGTCCTCATTTTACTCACCTCAGAAGGATGGAAGGCTGAGTCAACCTTGAGCTGGTGATGAGATTTGAACCGCTAACCTGCAGATCAAGTAGTCAGCTTTAGTGGCCTGTAGTACAGTACGCTACCCACTGCGCCACCTCGGCTCTTGTATATTCCTCTTGTATGAGATTTAGAGGATCCTGCAGTATTTCTGCTGTCCTAAAACAGAAACAACCAAGACAATTTAATTCAAATCAGATCAAATCCAGACACTGAAAGTTGTATGGCATATTATAAAATATATTTTTCTACAGAAAATAAGATAAAACTCAAGCAGGTTTTTGCTGCATGCATCTGTAAACAAGTTTTCCCAATTTGATTCTCTCCAAGTGTGTTAATATAGCAGTTTTCATCAACTCCAGTCATTGACCATAGATATTTAGAATTGAGAAAGCTATTGAACATCCAGAGACAAAGGCTATATGCAAAGTACTAGGAAACTTTCCTGAGTTTTTTTCTTCATAGTTTATGTAGTTATAGTCTGATAAGCCTTCAAACTCTGGTAAGCTATATGAAAACCTGCCAATGTTTTTTGTTATCTAGCATGTTATGAACATCTATCAAAGAACCCACTAAACTACATATAAGCTATGTTTTCGAAACTATTTGCTTTGCAGGGGATGTGAAAACAGCAGCAGAATTTGCCTCTCAACTTATTGAGTTGGGTGCAGATATCAATTTGAGGAGTCGCTGGACAAATATGAATGCTCTGCACTATGCTTCCTATTTTGATGTTCCAGAACTCATAACTATCATTTTGAAAAATGCTAAACCGAAAGGTAAATCTTGTCAGATGTAATACCAATAAATAAAATGTTCATTTCCATTATCAGTAAGACTATTCCCAAATTGATGTTTGTTTGTTTGTTTGTTCGTTCGCTCATTTGATTTATAAGCCGCCCTTCTCCTTAGACTCAGGGTGGCTTGCAACATGTTAGCAATAACACTTTTTAACAGAGCCAGCATATTGCCCCCACAATCCGGGTCCTCATTTTACCCACCTCAGAAGGATGGAAGGCTGAGTCAACCTTCAGCCGGTGATGAGATTTGAACCGCTGACCTGCAGATCTACAGTCAGCTTTAGTGGCTTGCAGTACTGCACTCTACCTGCTGCGCCACCTTGGCTCTTGTTGCCCTGAATATGAGAACAATTTAAAAACTGTCTGTCTGTCTGTCTGTCTGTCTGTCTGTCTGTCTGTCTATATCTGCCTGCCTGCCTCTCTGTCTGTCTAGTCTTTATGGTTTCCATCTATACTTTTACTGGCAATTGGAGGGTATTGAAAGTGAAAGGAAAATGTTTTGTCCCTACAGTGTTTAGATAGACAGTCATATCACTAATATTTGCCATCATTGTGTCCACCTGAATATACTAATGTTACTAAATATCTATAATAATCTTTTAAAAGTGAAGTAATTTAACTCTAATATATACAGTATAGCCTACTATTAAGTATGGAAATATAGTGGTACTGTACCTCTACTTACGAACTAAGTTCATTCCGTGATCAGGTTCTTAAGTAGGAAAGTTTGTAAGTACTGTAGAAGCAATTTTTCTCATAGGAATAATGTAAAAGCAAATAATATGTGCGATTGGGGAAACCACAGGGAGGGTGGAGGTCCTGTTTCCTCCCAGATGATTCCTAGAGAGGCCCCATGGAGGCTTCTCCCCACCTTTTCTGGCCCAGTTTCCTCCCAGGAGATTCCTAGAGAGGCCCCACGGAGGCTTCTCGTCTTTTCCGGTTACAGTTTCAGAGGCTCGGTTTGTAAGTAGAAAATGGTTCTTGAGAAGAGGCAAAAAAATCTTGAACACCCGGTTCTTATTTAGAAAAGTTCCTAAATAGAGGTGTTCTTAGGTAGAGGTACCACTGTATTATAAATTGTATCTAATCAGTCAATAACATAGCAACTGGGCTAAAATGGTATTTATTTCAGAAACTATGGCTCTGAACATTCATTAGAAAAGATGGAAGAATATATGGCCTTAATCTAATGTAGATTCTTCAGAGAGAATTGGATATGGATCTAATTATTATGTGTAATATTGTTCTGAAAATTATATTCATCTTTGTTTTCTTAATAATGCATAACAACTCATCTTCTTTTCTTCAAGATGGCCACTTTTATGCTTATGCTCTATGGAGTTGTTATAGATAGGTGATGAAGAACATGCTGATACCACATATTTTTATTTTATTTATTTAAAACATTTTCTTTAAGTAACTCAATCATAGAGGATAGTTATATTTTATCCTCTCCACCGCTTTTTATTTTCATAATGATATTGTGTTTGTGGAAAATAGGAATTAATGAGTGCTTTCTGATCATCTTATGAGGTTTCATGTCAATTTTGTTTATCACCTAGCATGAAAAATTAATATATTCATAATTTTTCATGTTGGGTTTCAGCTTGAAGCAGTGTGATTAGAACAGATGGAACAGGCTACTTCTTTCTGCTATTTTATTTCTGTTTCTTTTATTCCGAAATGTATTTTTCTCCTTCAAAATTTATCAGAATTTCTAGTACACTGATAGTACACAGTTAGTACAGTGATTTATATTACCAGTTTCTTGCAGTAGCACATTTATTGTTTTTAGTGATGTGGATGAGAAGGAGTGAGATCTTCACTTCTCCAGAAAATCATTAGAACTTCTTTCTCTCTCTCTCTTCAAACATATCAGTTGACAGTTTAAGATTAGTTATATTGTAAGAGACAGAGAGTGTGAATAAGTTACAGGATGGCAATCACATGAAAGAGTATAATCTCTTTGAGCCCATGTGCATGGTGTTTGATAAGATTAATTTTTTTTTTAAGCCTTCATGTTTACTTAGAAGGGAGCATTGGTTCATAGAGGATGGCTTTGAGCATGTTCTTAACCAATGTCAGCACTTCAAAACAACATGGTTATTACATAAAGTTAACAAGCTATGAGGGCTTCCGGTAACAGGTTGTATTTTCTCTTATGCTAAAAGATTTACTGCACCTTGTTCCACATTTTTTTCTTTTGTCTAAAGAAAAAGAGACATATTTATGTAACATTGAAAGAGAAGTTTACTTGTTTGGTTTCCAAAAGATTTAATGGAGGAAAATAAAAATCTTAAAGAAATTTCAACAATCTGTTTTATTTGGCTCCTGGCATTCATTTGAATTAAACCACATGTTTTATCTCTAAATCGAATGCAATTAAGCTTGTGGAGTAGAATTTCTCTTTTCTAATCAAACCATTGAAGTGCATTTGTTCAAACCATTGAAGTGCATTTGTTAGAACTCACGTTGATCCAGAAAACTGGAGTGCTTCTACAGGTAGTCCTCAACTTATAGCCATTCTTTTAGCAACTGTTCAAAATAACAATACTGAAAAAAATGACATGGCCATTTTTAATGCAACCATCACAGCATCCCCATGGTCATGCGATCAAAATTCAGAATATGGCAATTGGCATGTATTTATGACAGTTACAATGTCCCATGTGATCCACCTTTTGCAACCTCTGACAGTCAGTGGGGAAGCCAGATTCATTTAACGACCAAATTGCTAACTTAACTACTGCATTAATTCACTTAACAACTGTGGCAAGAAAGATGGTACAATTGGGTAAAATGTACTTAACAACTGCCTTTCTTATCAACAAAAATGTTGGGCTCAATTGTGGTTATAACCCAAGAACTACCTCGTTTCCTTACACTTTTATAAGTTTTAATCATGCAGAATGTCTGATAAATATAATCAGGCTAACGTTTATTCAGATGTCTTGCATTAAAAATGCTTTCATAATAGCACATAGCTTGGAAGGCAGATTGCAGATGTGAGAATTGACATTTGAAAATATAGAGAAATAATCCTTGGATTCCTTTGCCATATTCTTGTTGTTTTGCAGTCTTAAATATTGTCAACAAAATCTGGAAGTTTGATAGTGGCAAATGCAAACTAAATTACTTACCCATATTAGTAGTTTAATCATAATACTGCAGCTGCTGCAAATTCACTCTGTCATATTAGAAATTTAATAATTATAATTTGGCAGTTGCTTCATTGTGCAGATTCACCCTTCTTTCAGTTGTTTCAAATGTATGTTTAGTTTTACCCATGAGGTGTTAAGCTAGCTTTTCTCCCTTTCGTTCTTGTTCATTCTGTCTTTAAAATAAAGAGGATACGTGTGAAACCGAGAGCTTCCTTTAGATCAGTGGTTCTCAATCCTGAATGACCGTTTCACAAGGGTCGCCCAGGACCATGGAAAAAGACCTATTTCCCATGGTATTAGGAATTAAAGCTTCTATTCTGACACCTTGGAACATATTTTTACAATCCAACCAATCAGGCATTTACAGTGGGGGTGTTTCTCTGACTTTCCTGCCAATCAGCTTAAAGCTCTGGTGGGAGAATTGGCGCCATTTTTAAATGAACAACTAACATACTAGTGCTGTAGTTATAATAAATATTGATTCTTTAAACCATTTGATTATGAGTCAGTTGAGAATATGCTGAATTAAATTGATTTTTTTTTTGACAATCAGACGAGGAAATGTACCATTTTTCAAATACAAGCATAGATATGTTGATGAAATCTAAGGCCTATTCACTGCCATACTTGGAGACATGGCATACGTAATAGGTTTTTAATTCCAAGAAAGCAGTTTCGAATTGAAAGCAAAATTTTCTAAAGTACAATTTGGCAATTCCATTGGTTGTGTTTTGGTAGAGCCTATTTCCATTTGTGATGGATGCTTGAATTTGGATTCCTGTACAGAGTAAGGAATTGACTTGATTCTATGATTTATTCAATTTCTTGTCTCGTGTTAATTTTTTAGCTTCTTCACAGTTATTCCCTAATTAAACATAATGTGGGAACAGGGCCAGTAAATAGTTCTCAGGCATTTTTAAGGATCAATTCTTCCTCTGCTTTTAGAAAAATACGAATGGGAGGGGCTTCCTTCCCTCAAAGTTTCTGCTAAAATTTTCCCTTCAATTTTTCCCTTTCTTTTGCTGTTTTTCTTGTTTGAGAGGATTTTTTCTTGCTCTCACTTATTATTATTACTGTTTGTGTTGAATTCTCATATCTCAGTTTTTCTGGTCCCAGTGTTTTTAGATAGTCTTAAAGTTGCTATTTATTAATCTAATACATGAATTGTATTCAAGCAAATTGATGTTGCTCTCTTATTTCTAGAAAGTCAATTTGGAAAGCAATAGTTACATATAAATTTAATAAATAAAAATATACCCTTGGGTTTGTTTAGTGACTGACCTCTCTATCTTGATTTTTAATTCTATTGGCTATATCTAAGGTTGATTTAGTAATCATATTTGTCTATAATATGTCATTAAAGATACAAACAGCATTGATATCTGCCCATATATCCACATATCAACTTGGTTTTTCATTGTAGATGTTGATGCCACTTGCAGTGACTTTGATTTTGGAACTGCCTTGCATATTGCTGCCTTCAACTTATGTACTGGAGCGGCAAAGTGTCTATTGGAACACGGCGCTAACCCTGCTTTTAGGGTGAGATGTTGATTTTACCAAATATTTGTTTTATCTGATTGAATCTGAATTACAATGATTGTTTAAAAGTCCTTTGCAGTTTGGTTTTATATTGAAAATATAAAAATGCACAGGAAAATATGTGTAAATTATACTGGTGCTTCTGTTTATCCTTAGATCTTTTTGTAAATTATTTGAAATTTGTTGATCTTGGCAATGGAAGTTTAGGATTAGTTGTGCTTTATGATCATGATGATGGCATATTTAGTTATTTAATAGTTGTTAGTGTGTTAATAGCTCTGTTTTGATTTGGATCAATACTGTATCTAAATTCAGTTCTTTGTTTTGGTGGTTATTGTTCCACAGAATGACAAAGAGCAGATACCCGCTGATGTGGTTCCTGATCCAGTTGATATGCCATTGGAAATGGCTGATGCAGCAGCCAGCGCTAAAGAAATCAAACAGATGCTTTTAAATGCGGTACCTCTGGTTTGCGACATTTCCAATATAATGCTTCCAAATTATGATAATGTCGCTGGAAAAGACATGCTTGAATCCCTTGGTCTAAAACTGGGAGATCGAGTTGTCATTGCAGGACAGAAGGTATGTTTAATAAGAAAATTGTGAAATAAAATTTAACTGGATTGAAAATGTTTCTGGGTTTATATGTAGGGCTGTTAATCACAATGAGCTAAATCCTAGTAGCTCTATCACATCAGCTAGTAAAATTTAATTCTAAATTCTGTAATTGGCTTACAGTGATCCCTCGATTTTCGCGATATCGATCTTTGCGAAACGCTATATCGCGATTTTTCCCACCCACTGACGTCACTCTCTTCCTTTCTCATCTTTCTTTCTCTCTCTCTTTCTCTATCTTGCTTCTTCCTCTCTCACACTCTCTTCCTCCCTCTCTCATCTCTTTCTTTCCTTCTCACTCTTTCTCTATCTCTCCCCCTCTTGCTCTCGAGCGGTGGGCGGGCGGGCAGTAGCGAGGAGCCGAAGATCGGGGTTTCCCCTTTGCGTGGGCGGCGGGGAAGACCCAGGGAAGGTTTCTTCGGCCGCCCAGCAGCTGATCTGCTCGGCAGCGCCGTAGCAGCGAGGAGCCGAAGATCGGGGTTTCCCCTTTGCGTGGGCGGCGGGGAAACCCCGATCTTCGGCTCCTTGCTGCTGCGGCGCTGCCGAGCAGATCAGCTGCTGGGCGGCCGAAGAAACCTTCCCTGGGTCTTCCCCGCCGCCCACGCAAAGGGGAAACCCCGATCTTCGGCTCCTCGCTGCTGCGGCGCTGCCGAGCAGATCACCTGCTGGGCGGCCGAAGAAACCTTCCCTGGGTCTTCCCCGCCGCTCACGCAAACTCCACCACCTGCGCATGCGCAGCCATGGAAAAAGGGCGCGCATGCGCAGATGGTATTTTTACTTCCGCACCACTATATCACGAAAAATCGAGTATCGCGAGGGGTCTTGGAACGTAACCCTCGCGATACTCGAGGGATCACTGTATTTCGATACAGTATGCAAAAATTATAGCACCGACCTAAGGAATATGTACCTATTCTCTGTCCTGAACTAGCAAACATAGTTGATTGCCAGATTCATAAAACTGCTATATTTTGCACTTTAAAATAAGTATTGCAAAATTTTATTGATCCATATGTTGCTTCTATTAACTTTATTATTTTTAATTTTTAATAAAATGTAAATTGTGCTTCATTATGGCAAATGTAAATAATGTCTTCATCAAAAGAATTGAGACAAGCATACTTTGGAAACAGCTTTGAACAAAAAATCAGTATCTGGAACTTCATAGAACTGTTACATTTCTGCTACCCTAGTTACTATTTTTAGACACTGCTCAAAACAAATTAATTCTTAGCTTTTAATAAAGTGTAAAGCTTAAATCACAATAGATTCAATAAATGTTTTGAAAGAAGATCTGAATTAAAACTTCAGTACTTTTACAAATAAGATATTATTAAGCTTTGTTTAAATGTCATATTATAATTTAGCATGTTTGATACTAATGCAATTTTATTTAGTGACCAACAAATAATTTGAAATTGGTAGTTTGCATGTTAACATTTTATATAAATATGTTATATTAAGCAGATATATTTATCTGAGCCAAAGTTAGCATTATGAGAATTTTAACATTTGCTTCAAACATAAAAAATTAGTTTGGTAATGGTTTGCTCTCCAAGCTTGTTTCGATTTCATTTCTGAATATTTCGTTATCAGATTAGGTAATATCATCAGCAGGATTTTCTTGTCCTATTTCTCTTTAGCTTATAAATTACTTGTGTACCAGTTTGGTCACTTGGCCATATGATTGGTTGTCTGTTTGGAGCTATATTTAAATTTTGAGCAGCTGATTGGTTCTCTTGTTGATTGGTTGTTTAAATAATATGGTTTCTTACGCATTAATGTCGGTTGGCGGGCCCCAGGGAAAGAGCCTTCTCTGTGGCGGCACCGGCTCTCTGGAACCAACTCCCCCCAGAGATTAGAACTGCCCCTACTCTTCCTGCCTTCCGTAAATTCCTTAAAACCCACCTTTGCCGTCAGGCATGGGGGAACTGAAACACCACCCCCGGGCATGTTCAATTTTATACATGGTATGCTTGTGGGTGTGTCTGTTAGTATATGGGGTTCTTTTAAATCTTTAAATCTTTTAAAGTTACTTGGATTATTTATGATTTGCTCTATCTTGTTGTGAGCCGCCCCGAGTCTTCGGAGAGGGGCGGCATACAAATCTAAATAATAAATAAATAATAAATAAATCTACCTTATTATGCATGTTAATTAATTGCTCCTTTGGTAGAATAGCAGGCATCGATAAATTCACATGTTTGGCAGGTATTGGCATGCCCAATGATTTTTGTTCCTTCCCAATCAAACTGGTTTTGTTTATTATCAATGTAGTTTGAGATCAGATATAAATATATATAAAAGAAATACACTGCTCAAAAAAATAAAGGGAACACTTAAACAACACAATACAACTCCAAGTAATTCAAATTTCTGTGAAATCAAACTGTCCATTTAGGAATCAACACTGATTGACAATCATTTTCACATGCTGTTGTGCACATTTATCTTTGTACAGAACAAACAATTCAATGAGAATATTTCATTCATTCAGATCTGTGCTATTTGAGTGATCCCTGTATTTTTTCGAGCAGTATATATTTTTAGATACTGTATACAGTTAGTTAATAAAACTGGAAGAATTTAATTTTTTGTTTGTATGTAAACTTTTGTGTTGTGAAGAATATGCATGTTAACCTTCAAATCATTTTTCCAAGGTGATTTGCAACACATTTAAATCATATTATTAAAATTTGAAAACGTAAGTAAACTGCACAAAAAGATATACAGTGATCCCTCGATTTTCGCGATCTCGATCTTCGCGAAACGCTATATCGCGATTTTTCAAAAAATAATAAATTAAAAATACGTGCGGAGGGAGGGAGGGAGGGAGGGAAGGAGGGAGGGAAGGAGGGAGGGAAGGAGAGAAGGGGAGCAAGGAGGGAAGGAAGGAGGGAGGGAGGGAAGGAGAGAAGGGAAGGAAGGAGGGAAGGAAGGAAGGAGGGAAGGAGGGAGAGAAGGAAGGAAGGAGGCGGGCATTCTAAAAGCCGAGAAGCCGTTGCCACAAGCGCTGCTGAAGGAGGACTTGTGCCCCAAGAAAGCCGGTGAGAGGGGCGAATCGGGCGGGCGGGGGGTAGCGGCGAGGAGCCCGGAGGCGCTGGGGGGGGTGGCCGGCATGAAAAACAACCATTGCCAGCCTCCGAACTTTCGTCGCTCCACCATCTGCGCATGCGCGGCCATGGAAAAAGGGCGTGCATGCGCAGATGGTGTTTTTACTTCCGCACCGCTACATCGCGAAAAATCGATTATCGCGAGAGGTCTTGGAACGGAACCCTCGCGATAATCGAGGGATCACTGTAATGCTAAAATGCATGATGATATAAATACAAAGACAATTAAAAACAGCATAGCAATGTGTTTGCATTTGCTATACCTGTTTAATATTAAAACATTAATTCATTAAAATGCGGGAGAGTAAAAACACCTTTCTTGGTTGCTGAGAAGACAATAATATTGGCTTCATGCCTAGGGAAGGTAACCCAGAATTGGGAAGAACCACTAAAAAGCCAGTTCATGAATCCCACCCACTTACTAGTTTTCTGTATTTATGTATTTAGTCTGCCTATATGCTGAATTTCTGTGTATAAAACTAAATATGTTAATTAAGATATAAATAAGACACAAGCTGGAAGAGACATTATTTATATTACTGTAATTGCAAGCTCTGACAGGCTTTTCTAAGTGAAGAGCTTTCTAGAATTAAAAATGAAATTGAGAGCCGGTGAAGATTGTATACAGTTGGTATACTATGTGTCATTATGCTTACATCCAGTCAGCACTCTTACTGCAATAATTAACTGAAGTTTCTGAACTGTCTTTTATGATAGTCACACATATGAATGCATTCAAATAATTAAACTGACCAATTACCAGCACACGGATCGAGGTAGCAAGCTCTGCCAAGTAGGTTTGTAATGGGAGTGCAACCTCAAGTAATAAGATATTTCATTCCACTGATACTTCTGTCCACTGCACCTCTAGTTCATAGTTAGATTTTGTGGTAAATACTGGTTTTTTTCTCCTCAAAGTGTCTAAACAGATATCAGCTTGTTCTGAACCAGATTCCAGAAGTATCTGGATCATTTGGAAGGGCTCTAATGGACATCATTGAAAGGACTTAGTAGTGGAGGTAGAAGAGATGGCTGCTTCATCATTGCCATTAAAAGCATGATGGGTATTGGATCTAATTAAATATTAGTTTTCTGGCATCTGTGTTCTAGTTGTCTTCCACTTCTTTCATAGTCTTCAGCTGGAATGTGTTGTAAGCTTAAATGGGGTGCTGCACAATAGTAGAAGATATTCAGAAGTGATCATGTGATCTAACCAGGTCATATTAACCAACAGGAAAACTAAGGTTCTAAAAAGAGCATCCATCACTATTCTACCCTTTTCTAGAATCTATCATAAAGCATTATTTTTCAGTTTGGATAATTCTAAATAGTTTTTTTAGCTCTGCAAAGAGGACGTTATTGCAAGTATAAATTAGAAATGTTCTCACCGTCATAAGAAACAGATTTAAATCCCCCTGGTCCAGACCATTGTTTGTCCTATAGATCTGAGCATCTATTACCTGGGTTAAACAATGATAACTTGGACAGAACCATGTTTGTTATGGCTATCATAACATCTTGAGGAGTTGCGATCATGGCTGTCCTGGATAATGAATTCCTCCAGAACTGTTATTATGGAAGACCTCAAGATCAAGCCCAAAACCATTTCTGTCAGCTTAGTTGGGGAGAGTGCTGAGTAGCAAGGTAGGTGGTTCTCTGGCACAATTGCTTTACTATCCTTTGTGTACAGTATTCAGTCAAATATTGTAGATTGGCACTGCATGGACAGCAAGTTTGAAACAAGAATATTTATTTATCTTTTAATTGCTCCCTCTTCTAATTTCTGATCTCTTTTGGGGCTGCAATAAGGACTAAGGCTATCCCACACATGTTGGGAATTGCCCAACAGCTATCTGATCCAAGTTAAAATGGTACAAACCAGATTGAACCTTATTCATAATTAAATAACATGTTGGGAATTGCCCAACAGCTATCTGATCCAAGTTAAAATGGTACAAACCAGATTGAACCTTATTCATAATTAAATAACTAATGAGAAATCTTATTCACGGATCCATCATTTAAGAATTGCATCTGCACTGTAGGCTACAGGATGGTGCAGTATGATTACCATACTTTGTCTGAATGGGGAGAACCGGCATCCCTGTAAAAAAATCAGGTGTTCAATTCCTTTCTTTGGTTATTTCCAAGAACTACACTTCCCTAGACCCATAATAGCCCTTAGTTGGGAATCCTCCCCTTCTCTGGCATTAAGAGAAGACTATCTCAGATTCATACAACTAAGCAACAGAGGAGATAATAAAAGTGGCAGTTAACCACATTCTGACTCAAAGAGGCTTTCCGCACATTGCACTCTCAGTTCTCCAGAAGTCAATCTACCACCTGCTTTGGGCCTGGAAAAGATACTTCACCTGCTGTTTCAGAGGCCTTCACAGCCTGGTAATTACTGTACAGCCTCCAGGAGGACGGAACTTTATTCACTCGGGCTTTAAAATGAAAGATTCAAGTTGCTCTTGGAATAGCTGCCTGGTTGAAGGAAACGGAGCATGGAGAGATTCCCACTTGAAGGTTCTTCTTTTAAAAATTAGCAGCATTTGCAGGCAGGGCAAAAGTAAATGGTGCTTTCATTTTAAATTTTGGAATTGGGAGAAGAGCAGCACAGGCACAACTCTTTTTCCCTGTTACACCTCTTTTTCTCTTTACAGCATTTTGATGCAAGCTTTAAAAATAATGGGCGTAGCTAAGCTTTAAAATCAAGAGGACAATGCAAGCAGGGGGTAGAAGGAATAGAAACAAAGACAGAAGGAACATCTTGCTGGGCATGGTGTGGACTAACAATAAAAAAGCAGAAAAGGAAATTAAAGAATAGAGGGACAAGAAGGAAGAAAACGTGGAGGCATACTTGTCATTTTCTAAATACCAAATTGGCCATGAGTAAAACAAGAGACTTTTTGTTCTTAGAGGTAGAATAAAATAAAATAAAATATCATGGTATAGTTGTATAAAATATAAGATATAAAATGCAAAAGACAAATTTTTAAAAAATCCATAATATTTTCTAATCTTTGCTTAAGAACTGCCTAAAATCAAATCAGATCAAATCAAATCAAAATAAAAAACTATCCTATCCCATCCCTCAGGGTGGTGGTTTCATTGTCAAGCCCCAATTACTTTCAAGAAGTTTCTCCTGTTCAAAAGGAAATATATTCTATTAATGTGATGTGTGGAAGAGTTCATATATAATACTTTATATAGGATTGGGATTGCTCCTCTGCCTATATGGCCTCCAGTCCCTGTGTTGGAGTGAAGAACAATGGAGAGTAACACATTTTATATTTCAGCTTTTCCTTTGAATAATTTCAGAACATAATATTCTGTTATCACTTACAGCTGTTATCACTTCGGCTTTCCACCTAGTTGAATTTTTTCCTCCAGATTGGCATATTACGATTTTGTGGCATGACAGAATTTGCCAGTGGACAGTGGGCTGGTATAGAATTGGATGAACCCGATGGCAAAAACAATGGTACTGTTGGAAAAGTGCAGTACTTCAAGTGTACTCCAAAACATGGTATTGCTTTTAATTTTTAAACTTCTTTGTATTTCTCACATATTAAGCAATTTTTTCATTTGTCATTTGAGTCTGTCATTGAAAATTATCCAATTAAGTACTTACCGCTAAGTAGTTATTGATATTTGCTTACTCTGCATGCCAGTGCTGTAATTCAGATTGATATTTCTTATTCCTATTTTCAAAATTGCTATGTACTTGGTTACCTGTGATATACTAGAATCTATGTCGGTGATCTAAAATTGATATTTAATTAATTGTACTTGCCTACACCCTGCCTTGGGAAGTGGCAAACAATCCCAGAACCAATGTGGCTCAGGGGCTTCTTGGTACACTGGGGTTCTGGGGCTGCAAGAATGCCCTTAGCTGTAGCACAGCACCAAGTTGCAACCACTGAAGTGGCATGGTGGTTGCAGGTCCGAAAAGAGATAGCAAAGGCTTTGGTTTAGGGTTTGTTCACACATCCTATATGTGGCTCCCAGCCTCATAATTGCTGAATGCAAAAGATGAAAGGTTGGTGTGGGGAACTGGGAAAGGAGGCATCTGGGTGAATGAGTTGTTTGGCTGGGCTGGGACAGTTGCAGCCAGAACTACAACATAGCAGGCAGCCCCAGAGCTGTGTATTTCTGGTGCTGCTTGCCATCCCACTAGGCAGGGTACAGTGCAGCTAGAAGGGCAAGAAATGGGAGATATATGCAAGTGGGGAGAGTTGAAGGCAATCTCTTATCTTATTGAGGCATGTGGCTGGAAGGAACCAAGCCCAGAATGGTTTGGCTTGAGGTGAATCCCTGGCTAAGAATCACCGGAGTTCATTTAACAATGTTAATGAGGAGTGTTGGGATTGCCATCACTAAGTGATGGAGTCATGTGTTGCCTTGTTTTACCACCACATTGTTTAGAGATAGAAATTCCAATCTCAATTGCAATCATAAATCAAAGACTACTTGCAATGTTTTGTTTGATTGCCTCTTGCCCTATATTGCTTTCAAGTTTTCTTTACACGTGAAAGCTTTTAGTTTCTTTGAATGTACTGTACAAGCCTCTTTAAAAAAAGATTGTACTTATCATGTATTTTTCTGCCAGGTATCTTTGCACCACTCTCTAAAATAAGTAAAATTTCTGGACACAAAAAAAGTACAAAAGCTTCTTCCTCACGACCATCGTCTATAATCAAATCCAAGAAAATTGATGTAACCCACATAACCTCTAAAGTGAATTCTGGTAAGGATGGGGACATTTTATTTTGAAGTAAAATAACACTTCAGAAAGTGTGACAGTTTACAGACTAAAATCAAAATTCATGGTTTGTAGGTAGCCTTTGTTTTCAGAGTCTTAAGCAATAAAAGCTATTATCATATTACGTTGACAAAGATTAATAAGTAACAACTCCGACATGCATATGGGGTGTTTTCTCCTATTTTAATTATTTTGCTTCCTTGGCATATTTAACAGATATTATCTATCTGTAGCTGTTTTAGGATTTAGATAAGAGTCTTTCCCAGCCTTAAAGCTCAAAACTTAATGCAAAATATGTGCTCAATGCACTGGGCAAGTTCTTTGATCTTTTCTTTGTGTTTTGGATTCTTTTTCCTGAATTTCTTTTAGGAATTTTCATTTTCTTTTAAAAATTTAAAGCATGTTATTAATATTCAATTGTATATTTTTAAAGGCTAAATGAAATATTTCTAAACATTGTTGTTTTGTTTGCAGGGTAGGTTGCATACTTTAGGCGATATTCTTTTGGCAAATAATTGCTTATGTTGCACAATGCTTTTAAATTCCTGTCTAAAAATAGGCTTGGGTATTTCAAATGTTACTTTATACAAAAGTATAAACTACTTTATACAAAAGACATATTGCAACTGATATGTGAAAGAGCTTTGCTTAAATTCTCTTATAGTTTATTTAAAAGCAGACCCATCTATTTATGCACTACTAAAATACTTGTTCCCTTAACCTTTAACTGGGCAATATAGTGCATCATAGGGCAAGAGTTTTTGGATCAGGGGACCTCAAATGGGTAACTCACAAAAATCCAGACCATGACATCCATAGAATTGAAATTTGGTGAATTTTATAAAACATAAAGCACGTATAACATAATAAAAGTATCTTCTGTGATCAATTCATGATCTTTAACTGAGCTATACAGTACAGCTCAATATGAGTTATCTTCAAGGCAGATAGTTTTCTGAATATCTCTTTGAAAATTTAAGAACTTTTCAAATATATTAGAAACTGCCATTTGTGAAGTCATTGAAGAATCTGTTAGGGCAGTATTTCTGGATACTTAACCAAGGATCATGGATTGTCTAGTTCCTACTGTATCTCTGAGATCTCTTCAACTAAAGATTGAAGAAGGCATGTTGATATAATATTAATTTTATTGGTATGAATGATAAGAACGGGCTTCAGGCACCTATTGGTGAGTTTATCATTGTGTTACTTAGACTACTAGACTCTTCGGAGAGGGGCGGCATACAAATCTAAATAAACTAAACTAAATAAACTAAACTATGGTGGCTTCATAGGTTTGGTTTGGCTTACAGGCTTATCAAGAAAAGATGGTACTTCCAATACCACATTTGTAGGCAGTGAAGAAGTAAAGAAAACTGTATCAGGTAAACAAGGTAATGTATCTTCCAGGTATTTTTGGCTGTTATATTTGTCTGGATAAGGAAAATATATAACAATGCTGTATTAGTAATTTTAGATAAAGTTCTCCATACATTGAAAATCTTCTTTGCTTATACCAGGATATATAATTCGTTTTCCGTCACATCGAAGGAAGAGTCCAGGATGGGTTACTCTAGCCCCATAGCTCTATGAACCGTGTTGAATTTTCTGAGGATCTGCCTCCCTCAGTCATTCAACTCAGTCCTCAGCTCATGGACACTTTTCCTTGAGCTACTTTCAGTTTTGGGTTATTCTGTTGTGAAATCTTTCTTAATCCATCGTGGACTTTTCCTGACTTTTCTGTTTGTTTTTCTGAAATGACAGGTTTTTTGACTTGCCTAAGGATATCTGAGACCTTTAGTGTAAGTGCCTGTCTCACGCTGCCTTCGGATACCTGAGCAGGCTGCTTTACTACTTGGCTTCTGGGCTGGCTGCGGGGACCACGCTGAGGAGCAGGGATCTTTGAATCAGATCCTGCTCAAAGTTTGAGGCTAGACCCTCCATTTGTTCTATCAGCCGCTCTTTCAACTGCCTCACTAGTTGCTTGTCTTTAGCTGTGGTGCTGGCTGGCCACTTTGCCTTTTTTTTTTTTTGGAGTCCTTTGAACTGCCCCGCCAGTCTCCGGCTGCAGCGCGGGCTGGCCGCTTCATTGCCATTGAAGCTTGCCTTCACTTGCTCTATCAATCGCTCTTTTAAGTGCCTCACTAGCTGCTTGTCTTCAGCTGGGTGCTGGTTTAGTGGTATTTATTTATATGCTTCACTGAAAGACTAATGAGGTAAAACAGAATAATAATTCATCATTATTTTAGCCATAAACTGCTTTGAACTAAATCATATGCATATGGAGTGTTCAGAGGTCAGTAATGTATTGGATCTTAGTTGGTCCACTGGAGGGTCATCTGGTCCCAACCAGCTGCTGGGTTTTATGCTCCTGTGCCTATTTCCGTTCAGTTGTGGAGAGAACAGCCAAAGCAAAGGTAATTTATTTTTTGCTTATTTGATGGAGTATTCGCTTACTAGAAGTCCAGGGAGTCCTCCACTCTGGGTAGTTCCTTAGCCCTTGCCAAGCTATATTCTCTAAATTATGTAGGTGCTATTAATCCAAACTCCTAGAAGATGGGAAGAGCATGCACAGTTTCATTGATTATTCTAGAGGGTGGCTGCTCTATTTGCTCACAAGGAGGACAAAAACAAGAGGTGATGGTGGAAGTGGAGCTGGATATGGGCAGAAATTAATGTGATGCTTCAAGGTAGAGCAGGTTGCCTATTGCTTAGTGATGTCCATCTTCTGATACTTTGATTGAGAGACCGCAAGTCATGTCTTTGCCCATTCTTCTCATTTTATGATTCAAAAACTGGGCCAAGGCTGAGTTGGCCTCTGACTAGAGAGCTTGTTGTGGATTACAGCTGCTGCACCCTACCACAGCAGCAATTGCTATTTTCATGTGAGGGCAGTAACTTTAGTAATCTAATTCCTGAGGCAGGGCAAAAGAGAAGCAATGGTTTTCAAACTGAAATACTTTAGTTTTGCCTCAGAAAAGTGCAGGAGGAAAGGAGATCAATGGAGCTTATTATTATTAGATTATTTTTTGACAAGTATAAATAATCCTAAATGTACAGATAATTACAAATAATCAGTGTTCATAAATAAGTGTATGCTATGGATCTCAAGGCAATCCATACAACTAATGCAGTGAAATGCAACAAAGTAAATACATTGATAAAATATAAATAAATAAATCTGAATAAATTCACCATGTTAAATCAAGCAAGAGAATAAATTAAATTCCACAGAGAAATGAATTGAATACTTCAAAAAGGAGGAAACATGAGTTTCACATGGTTAACTTATACACTTTGGCCGTCACTTTATGGAGTGCTAAACTATCAGATTTCTTCCTCATTTGGAGTCAAAGGATTACACTTTCAGGCTCCCCACATTTCATTATTTTAATGTTTCTGAAATGATCCTTATAATATACCCTTTTAATATCAAGACAGCATAGACTATGGCATAGAATGGGGTGTGACCTGATGATTTGAGCTCTCTATTGTTGGAAATGCTCCATCCCTTTCATTGCCCTGTAATATTTTCATCATGTTCAACATTGTTCATCAAATAGGACATTCTCTTGTAAATATTGTGAACCTTGCTGAAGATCTCAGGATGTTTAGCAACATACTAGTTCAAGGTTCTAATATCATATAGATTGTGATTAAGGGTACATATTACAAGATACATGTAACAAGGAGCTGCAGTTAGTAGAAAGCTCTTTGTGATGTTTTCCATATTTGGTACTTGCACATCCTACAGCCCAGATTCTGTTTATAACTAAAAGAAAAAAGTTGCATTATCTCTAGGTCTGTGGATGAATTACCTCAGGCCTAATCATCAAAATCTTTAGTGTCAGGTAAAAAGTGCCAGAAGAGGAAGTTATAAAAAGAAGAGACAGATAGACATAAATCTTGATAAGGAGCTTGTACATCAACATTTCACAAATTGAAATGAAAGTGATTTACCTTCCAATCTTACTTTATAGACAGGATTTTAATATTAATATGATGCATAACAGCATGCTGTAGGCACTAGTCCATGCACTTCATAATTCATCCACAAAATGTCATTCCCCCTGTTTCTCATCAAAGATTTAATAGACTAGCTATCAAAAGCAAAGAACCGCGATTTTTTATTACTTAAGGCCGCATTATTTTTACATTTATGCTCTAGGCTTAACAAGTATTACATACTAGTAACATAGACTTGAAAAACTTAAGTGGTGTCCATCATGATCAGTTAGTTTTATGCTCACAAAGAATGAGAAATGTGACGAATTGACACTTCTTTCATGTGTTTATGTGTTTTTTAGCTGAATAACTTTGTTTTATTATTTTTAGCAAATTATCTTGGATTCAGTAGCTCTTCATCCTCAACTGTATCATTAGATAGCAAGCCGAATTGTCCGAAGAAATGTAATTCCACAAGTAATAAGAAGAAGGAAAACATGAAAGACCACCCAAATTCATCCAAATCTATGGCTGGTATAATTTCTGCTCAATTATTTATTGTAATAGACCATTATAAAGATAGAGATATGGAAAGATTGCATATCTAATGCAGCTGTTAAATTCTATAACACTTGTGATCTTCCCATAAACTTTTTTTATTCCTAGAAGTGTGAGTGAAGTGGCAAGGGAATACAGTGGTACCTCATCTTACGAACGCCTCTTCTAACGAACTTTTCAAGATACGAACCCAGTGTTTAAGATTTTTTTGCCTCTTCTTCCGAACTATTTTCACCTTACGAACCCAAGCCGCTGCTGCTGGGATGAAGGGGTTTCTTTTCCCCCCCTTTTTTGTAGAAAGAAAAGGGAGGGGCGGCTTGGAGGGGGAAAAGACTGCATTTAAATAACTAGGAGAACAGCGTGTTTGCAGGAACTGAAAAGGTGTCTTTTGAAGAAAGAAAAGGGAGGGGCGGCTTGGAGGGGGAAATGACTGCATTTAAATAACTAGGAGAACAGCGTGTTTGCAGGAACTGAATGGGTGTCTTTTGAAGAAAGAAAAGGGAGGGGCGGCTTGGAGGGGGAAATGACTGCATTTAAATAACTAGGAGAACAGCGTGTTTGCAGGAACTGAATGGGTGTCTTTTGAAGAAAGAAAAGGGAGGGGCCGCTTGGAGGGGGAAATGACTGCATTTAAATAACTAGGAGAACAGCGTGCTTGCAGAGGCACTGAAACGGTGTCTTTTGAAGAAAGAAAAGGGAGGGGCGCCCCCTTGCCTTTCTTCCTTCCCACTCACCCTTTAGCCTACCCTTGCTTCTTCCACCCACCCCATTTAGCTGCTCCTCCCTGCCCTCTGTTCGCCTCCCTTCTAAAGTTTGGGATTTTCCTGAAGGATTTGCACGCATTATTTGCTTTTACATTGATTCCTATGGGAAACATTGTTTCATCTTATGAACTTTTCACCTTACGAACCTCCTCCTGGTACCAATTAAGTTTGTATCATGAGGTACCACTGTATTTGGTAAGTGCAGTTGACCTCAAATCACCAAGCCCAGCTATGGGCCTTATAAAAACTCTGTGTAAACTTCATTTATCTAGTTTATACTTAAAGAAAAAAAACAATTTCCCCACATTTTCTTATGTTGTCTCAATATCAGAGAATGCTCCAATCGTGGTTTCTCTGCATGCATAGATAACTAAGTTTAATTTTCAAAGCAGCTATCATAGCTTTTCATAGGATGCAGCTGCTTGGTTGCTTTGAGGACAGATGCTTCTGGCTGTTTTATGCAACCCTGGAAAATAACTATATCTTATCTAAAAATCATTAGGACATCTGTGGAAGAAAAAAGATTATCACAAATGGTAGCAGGAGCTAAGAATTTCTTCGGCTGAAATTGTTTAGATTTCACAAATTTGAAATGAATTGTAAAGTAATACAATATAAGCCTCTCATATACCAATCTTATTTGTAGGTAATTGTGTTTTCTAAATTTAAAAATCATACAGATATATTAGTTCTTATATTGTAATTCTGTTTAATTCTGTTAGACTAATTCTTATACTTTAATTCCATTAGACTTCTTATAATGTAATTCTGTTTAATTCTGTTAGACTATAACTGATATGTGAATAATGAGTTCATAGGTATTTTTTTAATTTAATGCAATTTGTATATCTCTTGCATTTTATGAACCCAATTGAACAGAAGGAAATACTTTTCTATCAGCAAAGCAAAATGCATTTGATGAAGGGGGAATTCAGATTGGAGAAAGAGTACTAGTGGTAGGACAAAGAACTGGAATAGTTAGATTCTATGGGACAACCAAGTTTGCACCAGGTAACTTTACTACTTGCTTTTCAGTTGCCATTAAAATATGTAATGTGATTTCCATAAGAAACAATATACAATATCCACTAAATATTTACAGTTCATAAAAACCAAGAGCAATCACACTTAGAACAATAGTAACAATTAATTTTATTAATTAGCTAATTGTGTTATAAAGTAAGCTACTAGCTAAAACTCAATAAATTATTATTATATAAATTATTAATTGGTAACTTCTGAAGAAAATATTCTGCTACAGATGCATTAATGTAGAATCAACTTTTGTTTTCCTGTTGGAAATGTTGAAGGAATTTCTCTGAGCATTTAAATTGGGTCCAAAAATATATCAGGATGGAACGCAGTAGAGATACATTGGAGAGAACCATCCTAATTGATGAAAATGGTTTCATGTTGTAATTTTTTAAAAATTTAAAATAGTTTTTCATGTACATTGAAATAATTTAATATGTTCATTTATGGAATATGAATAACTGGCCAGATTGTCTTATTGAAAAGTCCTGATCCCCTTGAAAAAAAAGTAAGGTGATGATAATCCTATATATGCTAATAAGGTATTTGTATGCATTATTTTAGTCACAGACATCTTGTCTAATAAGTTAAAAAAATCGTTTTAATTTTGTGTTGAGTGTAAATTATTTATTTATTTAATTAAATTAAATTTATAGGCAGCCATTCTCCTAGTGGACTCAGGGTGGTGTACAACAATAAAAATACAATGGTAAAAAAAAAATACAATTTTAAAACCCCAATATTAAACATTTGTACATCATTAATTCAGACTACTGGCCGGAGGAGAGTATAATGCGGAGTATAAATTCCTGGCTTTATAGATGGCAGAACATTTGGCTCCCTGCTTATTTTATTTTGAAAAATCCCATGAAATGTTAAGTTGATGAAGTGGTTAGAGTGCAGTACTGCAGGTTATTTCTGCTACCTGCTGCTGCCTCCAAGCACCTAGACTTATATACCACTTTGCAATTCAAATCCCACCAGGATCAAGGTTGAGTCAGCCTTCCATCCTTCTGAGGTGAGTAAAATGAGGATCCAAATTATTGGGAATACAGTGATCCCTCGAGTTTCGTGATCTCGATCTTCGCGAAACGCTATATCGCGATTTTAAAAAAAATATTAATTAAAAAAAAACCACTTCCGGGTTTGGCTTCGGGAGTCAGCTGGGAAGCGGCGCGGCTGTTTTAAAAGGTCGCAGACGGCCTGGGGGACCTCCCAGCACCCCCCCGAACCCCCAACCCGGGTTCGGGGGGGTGCTGGGAAGCCCCCCAGGCCGGCTGCGACCTTTTAAAACAGCCGTGCCGCTTCCCAGCTGAGTCCTGAAGCCAAACGCCAAAGACAAACTTCCGCGTTTGGCTTCAGGACTCAGCTGGGAAGCGGCGCGGCTGTTTTAAAAGGTCGCAGCCGGCCTGGGGGGCTTCCCAGCACCCCCCCGAACCCCCAACCTGGGTCTTCCCGGCCGCCCACGCAAAGGGGAAACCGGCTTCTCGCTGATGCCCGCCGCTCTCCCGCCCGCCAGCAAGAGGGGGAAGACCCAGGGAAGGTTCCTTCGGCCACCCAGTAGCTGATCTGCTCGGTAGCGCAGCAGCAGCGAGGAGCCGAATCGGGATTTCCCCTTTGCGTGGGCGGCGGGGAACGCAAACTCCACCATCTACGCATGCGCGGCCATAGAAAAAAGGGCGCGCATGCGCAGATGGTGTTTTTACTTCCGCAACCCTACATCGCGAAAAATCGATTATCGCGAGGGGTCTTGGAACGGAACCCTCGTGATAATAGAGGGATCACTGTATGCTGACTCTGTAAACTGCAGGGCTGTAAAGCACTGCAAAGTGGCATATAAGTCTAAGTGCTATTGCTGTTGCTAAATTTAAAATGCTATCAGTTATCATGGTTATCATCTGGAATTTTGACTTTTAGCTTGGTTAGCTGTTTATTGTTATCACTTTTTAAGGTTGTTTTGGATAGTTCATCTTGGGATTTTAAATAGGTCTTGGATGTTTTTACTTGTTTTATATTCTACGTAAGCTGCTATTTAATTACATTAAGGAAGAAATGAATGAATAAATAACTTGACTTCTATCTTTTATTAGATGAAAGAGCATATTGAAAGTGGTAGATAGGGTATAGAATCTTTATCAGAGTCTATTCTCTACCTACTTACCAGAGAAGATAAACAAAACAACAAGAGACATTATGTTTTTATTTATTAATATTATTTATTAATTCGACTTCTATGCCACCCAATCCCAATGAGATTAGGGCGCCTTACAACAGTCTGCGGAGAAGGGAGGCATAGAAATCCGACCAAATAAATATTTAAAAAAATACAATAAAATAAGAAATCAAATATTAATTACTAAATCAATAAAAGCCCCATTTATAAAAACCCACAAAGCTACAGACCAATCAAATATACACATACATACCATTCAACACAATTCAACCCTGACAGATTATAGTAATCATGCCCCCCAGGCCTGCCTACAAAGCCAGGTCTTCACAGCCTTTCGGAAGGCCAGTAGGGTGGGACAGTATAGACATCGGGGGGAGTTGATTCCATAGAGTTGGGGCAGCCACAGAGGAGGCCCTGCCCTGCGGCCCCGCCAATCTGCATTGCTTAGTCGATGGGACCTGGAGAAGGCTAATCCTGTGTGATCTTATTGGTCTCTGAGAGGTATGCATCAAGATACGGTCCCATAAATAGTCTGGTCCTAAACCATCTAGGGCTTTATAGGTAATAACCTATTTCACCTGGTGTTGGAAAAATTGACAGAAAAAAGACTTTTCTATTCTAACAAAAAGGCTGAAGAAGTCAAATTGCTAGTTATCAACAATAATTGAGCATGTCCTCTCTTTTTTCAAAAGATTGTACTCTGTAATATTTCACTCCAGCTGAGAGAATTTAAAGTACAGTTTCCTAAAACTTATTTAAATGCAGGTGTCACTGTTGCCTCTGAAGCACTGATTGTTCCTCTAAATTGAAAAGTCTGATTTTAAAGCTTTATTGTTCTTCCCTAGATTGAATCGCACTATTTAGCAATTGATACCCTACTTTCCTCTCCTTATTCCATCAGCTTCTTTGTATATATAATGGAGTTAAATGCTAAAATACAAGCTGAAACAAATTTTGAGAGAACACCATTGTCTGGATAGTTTACTAAAGCTGATTTATTTATTTGAAACAGCTTCTCCCGTCCTTTGGTTCTGCAGATTCAAAATGCAAGGAGCATTTCTTTTGAAATGAAACTCTTTATAATGAACAATATAATACCTCGTATTGGAAAAAAAAGTATTTCTTGTTGCAGGGCTTTGGTATGGCATAGAACTGGATAAACCTCGTGGCAAGAACAATGGCTCAGTTGCAGGCACACAGTACTTCAAATGCCCCCCCAGATATGGTGTCTTTGCACCACCATCTAGAGTGCAAAAGTAAGTGCCATAGACTCTGGTTTCAGCATCAGTTATTTTTAATTTATTTATTTTATTTTATTTTATTTTATTTTATTTTATTTTAATTTAATATTTATTTATTTATTTATTTATTTATTTATTTATTTATTTAGTTAGTTAGTTAGTTAGTTAGTCCAATACACAATGAGGGTTTTAGTGGGTATATATATACACATAGTAAAATACATGGTGAAGGTTATAGAGGAGATACTCATAGTAAAATATATCTAAGAAATGATAGAAAAGAAGATATAGTAATAGAACATATCAATGAAAGAATAGAAGAAGAGATATAGGAATAGAAGAAAGGTATAGGAGATATAGGAGAGCAATAAGACAGGGGACGGAAGGCACTCTAGTGTACTTGTACTCGCCCCTTACTGACCTCTTAGGAATCTGGATAGGTCAACCGTAGATAATCTAAGGGTAAAGTGTTGGGGGTTTGGGGATGACACTATGGAGTCCGGTAATGAGTTCCACTCTTCCACAACTCGGTTACTGAAGTCATATTTTTTACAGTCAAGTTTGGAGCAGTTAATATTAAGTTTAAATCTGTTGTGTGCTCTTGTGTTGTTGTGGTTGAAGCTGAAGTAGTCGCCGACAAGCAGGACCTTGCAGCATATGATCTTGTGGGCAATACTTAGATCTTGTTTAAGGCGTCTTAGTTCTAAACTTTCTAGGCCCAGGATTGAAAGTATAGTCTCATAGAGTATTCTATGTCGAGTGGAGGAGTGAAGGGCTCTTCTGGTGAAGTATCTTTGGACATTTTCAAGGGTGTTAATGTCTGAGATGCGATATGGGTTCCTAACAGATGAGCTGTATTCGAGGATTGGTCTGGCAAAAGTTTTGTAAGCTCTGGTATTATTTTGCAAGCTCTGGTATTATTGTATTACTTTCATTCAGAAACCTTTTCCAGTTGGAGAGAAGCCTTCTGTCACTTTTGCCAAACTGTAGGTCCTTGGTGTTCTCTGAGCTTGGTGGTTTTCTTGGTGGTTTTCATCCCTGCGATATTCCCTTCTGTCCAATTTTGTTTAACCTTATTATGCTATAAGCTTGACCAAAGGAACTAATAAGTCTTCAAGACATAATGTGAGAGAATCAATAAAGTTGAGTTGTGTTTTTGAGTTTTTAAAATAAAAGTACTTGCATCTGCTGTCAGTGTATGCAATTTCATAATTGAAAGAAAGATGTCTGAAATCTCCATTTAACTTCTAATGGTATAAAGCAGAATAAAATGATTGGGGAGGCTTGTTTCCAGGCTGGAAACAGATCTATCTATGCGGGCATTCAGAACGGACATTGCTTTGGTGGCATTTTAGTTACTATTAACTGAATTGTGATGTACCCTAGCAGACAGTATTCAGTGTTGTGAATGAGAGGGACTTTGAGGTGACATGGAGAATAGAAGAGAAAATATCATGGTGGAAAAATAAGGGGAAGTAGTGGCAAAAGAGGCTAGAACACAGTTAGGTTGAGGAGTATTTTGGAGAATTAAAATTAACACTGATGCAGACACCATAAAAGAATGACATGGATTCAGCAGAAACAATAGATTCTTTACAGAGAAAGAAAACAAAGAAGTGCCTGTTAAAAAGTCTGTTTTGGCTGCCAGCTAGATAAGAAGTTGGATTGAAACCATGGTAATCTTCCACTAGAAATTTTGTGTCTAAGTTACATATTTTCCACATCTTAGAATTGAGATTCTCCTAGCTATGGCTGCTGTTCGGGTATTCATAGCTACTTAACCACAAGAGGTTGAAAAACAGAATTCTGGTATGAGGCTCCTGAAAGCTGATTTACAGGATACGTATTTTGTGACTACATATACTGCTGCAGAGTTTTTGATCCATGAAATGCTTTATTCATTTAAGCGGAATAGATAGATATTTATTCTGTCCCTCTTGCACCTAAATAAGAATAAAGAGGACAGCGAGAAACATGGGGAAAATTATCTATATGTTCTAAAGACCCATTTCCAGTTGGGCCTTCCATTACTGGTTTTTCTGCAGTGGTGCCCTAGCACTTCATTCTTGATTATATTAGATCAGTTTTCTTCAACTAGTGAAAGGATCTTGATTCAGGTTTATGAGTACTATAGGGTAAATCCATCTTCAAGACATTATAGATAATTCTTGACTTACAACAGTTTGTTTAGTGACTGTTAGAAATTATAAAGGCACTGAAAAATGTGACTTACAACCATTTTTCACAGTCACAATCATTTTTTTTTTTTGGCAACTGGTTCATATTTACCACCGTTGCTGTGCCCCAAGGACATGTCATCACCTTTTGCAGCCTCCTGACAAACAAAGACAATGGGGAAGCCAGATTCACTTAATAACTGGGTTACTAACTTATCAACTGCAATGATTCACTTAACAGCTGTGCCAAGGAAGGTCATACAATGGAGCAAAACTAACTTGACAAATGTCTCACTTAACAAAAGAAATTTTGGGCTCAATTACGGTTATAAGTCAAGGGCTACTTGTAGTTTTGAAAAGATTGCATTCTGATTTCGGAAAAATGAATTCATAGTATTTTGTTATATGCTGAAAGATGTTTATCAGTGCTAGAGTAAAGGAAGAATTACACTGCTTTTATTTTTCTTTTGTTATGTTGAGTGAGAAAAAAAATACACGATTTCATTTGCAGGCTAACAGGATCACTAGAATCTCTCACAGATACTTCAAGTAAAATGAATCATTCTTTCCCTGGTAAGTAAGAATACAACATGAACCTGTTTTTGTTTTCTATTACCTATGCAAATTACAGAAATTGTAGTTTCTTGAACGTGATATATTTCCTGTAGATAATATAAAGTGAGAATGAATTGGGAAATACAAGTATTATGTCCCTTTTCTTTCTTTTGTTTTATGTTTTCAATGTATTTCTGGATTTAAATATGTTTTTTTAAGAAGAGTGGATATTTTGTGAGATTCCAGAGATCTATTGATTATAATCCTAGATTTCAGAGATCTATAGACATAAATCTTTGTGAAATGCAGTTAACACTCCTGTTCTGTTTAAGAAAAGTAACAAATCTTCTGTTCCCGGGTCACCCTGACCCGGACCGAAAACTCTTCATTTGCAGTGCTTATGTTTGGTCAATTTGAATACTTTTTTCACTTGGAAAGTACAGTGATCTCTCGATTAGCGCGGGGGTTACGTTCCAAGACCTCCCGCGCTAATCGATTTCCGCGTTATAGTGGTGCGGAAGTAAAAAACACCATCTATGCATGCGCGCCATTTTTTTCATGGCCGCACATGCGCAGATGGTGGAGTTTGCGTGTGGGCGGCAGGGAAGACCAAGGGAAGGTTCCTTCAGCCGCCCAACAGCTGATCTGCTCCGCAGCGCGGAAGCAGCGAGAGCCGAAGATGGGGTAAAGGCAAAGGGGAAACCCCATCTTCGGCTCCTCGCTGCTGCCGCGCTGCGGAGCGGATCAGGTGTTGGGCGGGTGAAGGAACCTTCCCTTGGTCTTCCCGCCGCCCAGGCAAAGGGGAAACCCCAAGATCGCTTGCCGCTTGCCGTATTGCAGCTTGGAGCCTTGCTTCGCCTCCTTCGCTGCAATACGGCAAGCGGCAAGCGATCTTGGGGTTTCCCCTTTGCCTGGGCGGCGCTGGGGCCATGTGGAGCCGCTCATCTAGGGGGGCGTGGACCGGCAAGGTGACCTCCGCTCTCTCTCTTTCTCTCCCTGTTACCGGTGTGGTATAAGAGAGAGAAAGAAAGAGAAAGGAGGGCGACTTGCCAGTCCACGCCCCCCTGGATGAGCGGCCCCGCATGGCCCCAGCGCCGGACTCCGCCGTTGCCTCCGCCCTTGTTCGGCTCTGCAGCTGAGAGGCCACGTCCACCCCCTCCTTGGTGTCCCCGGCACCCAGCGTCCCCACGCCGCCTCCACCTCCTGGTAATGCGCCCGACCTCTGCCTCTCTCTTTCTCTCTCATATACCACGCCGGCAACAGGGAGAGAAAGAGAGAGAGAACTAGCGCGGACTTATTTTTTAATTAATATTTTTTGAAAAACCGCGTTGCAGCGTTTCGCGCTAATCGAGACCGTGCTAATCGAGGGATCACTGTAGTCTGAACATTTCTGCACACAATGATATGAAAATTGAACTGAAGAAATTAATCCTTATTGGTTTATTTTGCACATAAATATGCCTCCCCCCCCCGTTTTTGTGAATTTTCTTTAGGTTTATTGATAATTATGCCTGCAAAATACATTCTATTTTACTAAAGTTGGTGTGGGATTGGTAGCTTGAACATTTCTGAACATAATGATATGAAAATTGAACTGGAAAAATTGATGCATATTGGTTTATTTTGCTGATGAAATGCACGCTCCCCCCGTTTTTTTTAAATAGTCTTCACTTTATGGATAGTTTTGCTAGCAAAATACATTCTATTTTACTAAAGTTGGTGTGGGATTGGTAGCTTGAACATTTCTGAACATAATGATATGAAAATTGAACTGGAAAAATTGATGCATATTGGTTTATTTTGCACATAAATGTATGCCTCCCCCCGTGTTCAATTATTTCAATTTATATAAAAAATATGCTGTTAATTTCAAACTTACATACTTTTTTTTAGTAAAATGGATTTGTTTCATAAAATTAGTTCTCTGGCTACAATGTGGTTGATTTTCAAAAGGATATTCCAAATATTTCTAGACAAATATGTATAAACAGTGACAATAATGGCACATAGCAAGGCCGGGGGGTGGGGGTGGCCCTTTTGTGGCAAAAATAAACCAAGTATTTTCAGTTCATTTATATTTTTCTTATATTCAGAAATGTTCAATTTAGTATATCAAACCTTTTGGGGGGAAATTCCTTAGGGATTTGTAGCCTTAAAAAATATAAATTGACACGAAATTCAAAAAGGATGGGGGAGGGGCTTTTTGATCAAAATAAAAATATAAGTCTCAATTTGTCCAGTTCAATTTTCATATCATTATGTTCATAAATGTTCAAACTAGTTTTCCAGTTGAAAAAGTTTTCAAAAAGATCAAATTCAAGTACCTAAAAAAATTATTTTTGGTCCGGTCATATACGAACAGAAACAGACTCGAAGTTATGATTTTTTTTTGCCCAGAAAACAATTAGCCACCACCCCAAAAATATTTTTTGATGATCAGCATTGTTAAATTGAGTAAATGAATGCCTAAGATTTTAAAGAATATTTTGGATTTGGAGCATAAAAAAATAAAAAGTGAAAATGGTTGCAAGCAGCCGAGGGGGGAGGAGGCCTTATTTCTGATATTAAAAAACCAATAAGAATCATTTTTTTCAGTTCCTTTATATTTTTCTTATATTCAGAAATGTTCAAGCTACCAATCCCACACCAACTTTAGTAAAATAGAATGCATTTTGCAAGCAAAACTATCCATAAATTGAAAAATATTTCACAAAAACGGGGGGGGGTGTGTGCGTGCATTATATCCGCAAAATAAACCAATAAGATTTACTTTTTTCATTTCAATTTTCATATCATTGTGTGCAGAAATGTTCAGACTACTTTCCAAGTGAAAAAAGCTTTCAAAAAGACCAAACATAAGCACTGCAAATGAAGAGTTTTCGGTCCGGGTCAGGGTGACCCGGGAACAGAAGATTTGTAACTTTTTTTGCCCAGCAAAAACTAAGCCCCCCACCCCCCAAAAAAAATTCTCATAGAGAGAACCCCTGAAATGATGAATAGTCATGAAATTTCAAGTTTCAGATATGCAGGGAAAATTTTTTACAGGGACTCAAGCTTGGCTTCGGGTCACATACGACCCGAACAGAACAGCAGCGTTAAAAGCTTAAATATTGAATATACAGTATACCTTATCTTATAATACATGTTGTATAAAATCCAAAGTGTGTGGTTTTATTACTATTATTTAATATTAATATTAGATTCTGAGTTAGTAATCTAATTCTGAGGTATCTATTGAAGATCAATCCAAAGTGTCCATTATTTTCAGTTTTTCAGTTCAGAGATTAAGCTTAAAGTTTCATGTTAGAAAAAACAATTATATTTTCAACACCAACTGAATCATTAGTGTTAGCAAATTAGAAATTAAGTACTTAATTAATTTTTTGTGGTGTGTTTTTTATTGTGCACATATCTATATATTCATAAATATTCCCTGTAACTAGGTTGGTTTTAGGCTCAGTGACTGGGAATGTTGGAAGTGAAAGGGGACATATATGCTTTCAAAACCAATACTCAACTTAATGCTGAAATGCAAATTTAATCATCTGTGAAAGATGGCTGTCTAGTTTCCATTTTAATACACTGAGCAATTGAGACTTCACTTCTGCAAATTAGTTCTATTTTTGAATAGCTCTCATTTTCCCTTTAGCATTCAATTGGAATCTGCCTTTTTACATCTCAAATTCATGAACCCATGTCTTATACTTGGAACCTGAATGGAGAACAATTTATTGTTTTGACATGTTTTCAACTATTTTAAAGAATGCTATCATATCTTTCTTCAGTCTTCTCAGGATTAGGTTAACCTAGTTTCTTAATTTCTATCCCAACATCATCTTCATTTTTCTATGAATCCTTTTTAGAGTTCCCAGAGTTAGACAGGCTGCTTAAGGTGAAGTTTGACTAACACACAACATTGTGGGACATGATAGCTCTTACCAGTTTGTGCGGCACTTCAATGATACCTTTCTCCATCTGGATATGATTCATTGATAAGTGCACTTTTGAGCCAACTGTGCTTTCATATAATTAGATGCTAACCAGCCCACAGTTGACCATCTTGTTAAACAAAATATCACAGGAAAGGGGATTTTATGAAAATCTTTGCTGAAATTACATCTATATAATTACAAAGTACTAAAGAAGTTACTACATCAAAAGATTTCATGCTAACACCTGCTTTCTACTCCATTATTTTCAAGTGCAAATCTTTACTATTTGTTCTGTCTCTTCCTAGACTTCAGTATCAGACTGGCCAGGTGGTAGTTCTCAGGCTCCTCTTTTTTCTCCTTTTGGTAGTTGGAAATTTAGTTCTCTTCTAGTTAACTGATGTTCTATCAGTTCCTCAGTATTACTTACAGATAAACATTTGACCACATTGATGGCAAGGTCTTTTATTACCCCAGAGGATGCAGCTGATCTGGAAATTTAAACATATTAACGGAGAATAGATACTCCAAGACCATGTTTTTATCATGTTGAAGTTTCCTCTCTATGGAATGTTTAAAAAAATATTCAGAATAGATTTCTTTTGCTATTTTTTAGATTTTGCTGTGTTTATCAAGCAGTTAGAATACATAGAAACATAGAAGTCTGACGGCAGAAAAAGACCTCAGGGTCCATCTAGTCAGCCCTTATACTATTTTCTATATTTTATCTTAGGATGGATATATGTTTAAATTCAGTTACTGTGGATTTATCTACCACATCTGCTGGAAGTTTGTTCCAAGGATCTACTACTCTTTCAGTAAAATAATATTTTCTCATGTTGCTTTTGATCTTTCCCCCAACTAACTTCAGATTGTGTCCCCTTGTTCTTGTGTTCACTTTCCTATTAAAAACACTTCCCTCCTGGACCTTATTTAACCCTTTAACATATTTAAATGTTTCGATCATGTCCCCCCTTTTCCTTCTGTCCTCCAGACTATACAGATTGAGTTCATGAAGTCTTTCCTGATACGTTTTATGCTTAAGACCTTCCACCATTCTTGTAGCCCCTCTTTGGACCCGTTCAATTTTGTCAATATCTTTTTGTAGGTGAGGTCTCCAGAACTGAACACAGTATTCCAAATGTGGTCTCACCAGCACTCTACATAGCAGGATCATAATCTCCCTCTTCCTGCTTGTTATACCTCTAGCTATGCAGCCAAGCATCCTACTTGCTTTCCCTACCGCCTGACTGCACTGTTCACCCATTTTGAGACTGTCAGAAATCACTACCCCTAAATCCTTTTCTTCTGAAGTTTTTGCTAACACAGAACTGCCAATACAATACTCAGATTGAGGATTCCTTTTCTCCAAGTGCATTATTTTACATTTGGAAACATTAAACTGCAGTTTCCATTGCTTTGACCATTTATCTAGTAAATACTATCCTAGGTAAATACTACCCCCCTATTATTTTGAGTTTATCTTAATAAACTATTTTTTTCTTTAGTATCTTTAAACAATCTCAATTTAGTCTGAGATTTAGCTTCTTCAACATCCTGTCTACTGGTACAGCTATTTATCAATTATCTTCTTGTGACCCATCTTACTTTCTGTTCTCAGTATCCTTTCTTTGTTTACGGATCTTCATTTGCCTTTTTGTGTATCCTTCCTCATTGGTGACCTTAGGTTTTTTCTCATTATCTAAAATACCTGAAGATTCATAGTTACGAGACCACCATGGAAATGCATTGCACATTCAATTAACAGCTTATTCTGCTTTTTTTCATTCAGGTTTCCAACGAAGTTTCAGTACAACCTCTGCAGCGTCACAAAAAGAGAGAAACAGGAGAAATTTCTTTGTCAAGTAAGTGACTTTATAGAAGAAAAAACAAAATTTATATAATCCTAATTTTCTGAGATTAGAAGATTTAAAAAACCCTTTTATCTGTGGAGGCATGAATCTTCATAATTAAGGAATCATTTTGGTATATGCATGCAAATCCCATATCTATTTCTGAATGTCTGTAAGAAGAACAATGCCACTGATGTTCTGCATATCTATGAATTGTCATGCAGCAGTGGTTGATAGTTGTTAGAAACAAGCAGTAATCTACTCTGAAGTGAATACAGTGGTACCTCATCTTACGAACGCCTCTTCTAACGAACTTTTCAAGATACGAACCCGGTGTTTAAGATTTTTTTGCCTCTTCTTCTGAACTATTTTCAAGGTGAAAATAGTTCGGAAGAAGAGGCAAAAAAATCTTAAACACCGGGTTCGTATCTTGAAAAGTTCGTTAGAAGAGGCGTTCGTAAGATGAGGTACCACTGTATTCACTTCAGAGTAGATTACGAACCCAAGCAGCTGCTGCTGGGATGAAGGGGTTTCTTTTCCCCCCCTTTTTTGAAGAAAGAAAAGGGAGGGGCAGCTTGGAGGAGTAAAGATTTTGCATGCTTGCAAAGGCACTGCAACGGTGTCTTTTTAAGAAAGAAAAGGGAGGGGCAGCTTGGAGGAGTAAAGATTTTGCATGCTTGCAAAGGCACTGAAACGGTGTCTTTTGAAGAAAGAAAAGGGAGGGGCAGCTTGGAGGAGTAAAGATTTTGCATGCTTGCAAAGGCACTGAAACGGTGTCTTTTGAAGAAAGAAAAGGGAGGGGCGCCCCCCTTGCCTTTCTTCCTTCCCACTCACCCATTAGCCTAGCCTTGCTTCTTCCACCCGCCCCCTTTAGCTGCTCCTCCCTGCCCTCTGTTCGCCTCCCTTCTAAAGTTTCGGATTTTCCTGAAGGATTTGCACGCATTATTTGCTTTTACATTGATTCCTATGGAAAACATTGTTTCATCTTACGAACTTTTCACCTTATGAGCCTCCTCCTGGAACCAATTAAGTTCGTATGATGAGGTACCACTGTATTTCAAGATGGTAAAACCCCGGATTTTATTAAAAATTATTGCCATGTTCCTGTCAGCGCACGCTGGACTAACGTTTTCTGAACTCTTGCCTCTCTCATCTTCCATACTTTGTGCTGCTTTTTATTGGAATCTTGTTTAGACCACATTGGAAGCAACATTGAACACTTACTTGATATTAATATCCTGTTTTTAAAATATAGTGAGCGTATTTGACTCATGACAAACAGATAATTATTGTGATTGCAACAGGAGAGCAATCTGTGTTTCCTTCTTCACAGCATCTTGACATATTTAGCTCTTTCACAGCTAATGTGGGCATTGAAAGGAAAGGGTTATACAGTACTTGTAAAATTGTCTTGTCTTTCAGTTTAATGTGAATGGAGAAGACTATTTAAAAGTTTTCTTCTTGCATAATAGAAATATAGTAAACTAATCAAAGAATAAGTCAAATACTTATTTTGCTTTAGAAATTTAATTAGAATCAATTAGTAGAAAGAGCTTCTTGGGCTTAATTTAATACACTGGCCGCTAATTCTGTTTTGCTGTGCAAAACCGAATTAGTATTTTTTATTAGTATTTTTTATTTTACTTTGTTAAAAAAAAATTCAATTGGAAATAAATGTTGTTGTGTCTTTTTCTCTGTCCAGATCAAAAAATTCTTCTTTGCGTCGTAGTTGGAGCAACACTACTACTACAAGCACAGAAGCCCCAGTGAAATTACATGAAGGCTCTCAGGTCCTCCTGACCAGCTCCAGTGAGATGGGCACAATTCGCTACATTGGGCCCACCGATTTTGCTCCAGGCACTTGGCTTGGCTTGGAACTTCGGAGTGCCAAGGGCAAGAATGATGGCTCTGTGGGCGAAAAGCGATATTTCACCTGCAAGCCCAAATATGGAGTCTTGGTGCGTCCAAGTCGAGTAACTTATCGTGGGATTAACGGAGTTAAACTTGTTGATGACATCTGTTGAAGAACATCGTTTCAGATAAGATGAGAATCTCACAAAAACAGATGAGGAAAACCTGACTTTTACCTTTGCATGGAACCCCATCTTTGCCTAACATCATAAAGCTTCATGGCTCTAAGATGTTCACAGTTTGGAAGTGTGCAGTGACTGAAAAATGAAATCTTAGTAGCTTTCACTATAAAACATTTCTTGCTTGAATACTTCTTGTATTAGAAACATCTTGAATTTGAGCTGCTCTGTTACTCCAATAATAACCATTATTTGAACTAACTCCATTTTGACAGGCTTTGTCTCTTCAAAATGAGCTTTTCATCCTGTATTTTAGTGAAGCTATAATGCATCGAGATCACGCAGCTTGTTAAATAACTGTTTAAACTGCTTTCTCTAAGGAAAAAAACTGGTAGAAAAGCGACGGAGAAAGAACTCTGGGAAGCTGTTGGTTTTAGACAGTTCCTTGAAAGCACAAAATTGGAAAAAACACCTTGAAAAGCAGAATTTGCTTAGTTGACATGACGTGAAAGCTACAAAAATGTATATTTTCAGGTTTCCAGCAAAAGCACTTAAAAAAAAAGTATGCCAGAAGCACTTTAAAGAAAAAAGCCTTTGGGACGTTTAGTGTGCACTTTTATTTCCCCTGAAGTATTTTCTATGATCCTTTGGATAAACCATCTGGTAAGTTCAGGCTGTAGCCTGTAGCATTGTACCAGGCATATATGTCCCAAGCACTGAAGAAACTGGGAGATCAATAAGTGTTAAAATCCTGGATAAATATGTGCTTCAGAAAACATGCACCTTCTCGCTGTGGCAGGAGGTGGGAAGAAAATCACTTGGGATGCGATAACATTCTCATCTTCAACTCCCCAGGATGATTTGATCATGATTGCCTTTTGGGAACTGAAATTGCAGAAACTCTCTGGATATTTTGCCGCATTTTCAAGTATTTCTTTGACTGCTGCAGGCGCTGGGCTGTTTCACAGCCAATACATCAAGCCAAGCAAGGAGAGTTCAGCTGAATAGAAGTTGACTACTTAGCCTGCAGACCAACAGAAGCCAACATGGATGCCAAAAAATTATGTGCAAACCTTTTGTTTGCTACCTGCATCCAAAATAGATTTTTAAAAAGTATAATATATATAAATGAAAAGCCAAAGAAACCAGCAAATGGTTTATTTCTTCTAAATGAATCATGTTGTAAAACTGCACTTAAAACTGCAACAATTTAAAGCATCTTTAAGGACTTTTGGCAAGATTTATTTATTCTGTGTAAAATATTTATGATATTTTCAGCTTTGCTAGAAGAAATTTTCCTGAACTATAGTTCTCATAATATAGCAGCACTGTTATTTTCATTAATGAATACCTTTGACTAAGGATAATAATTATATAATATGTCTATAAGTTCAGGGGTGCGTTCTGGATCCTTTTGCTGCTGAGGGTTGTGGCATGCTTTACATGCTTTACAGCAATCATAAAATAGTTTCTGTGCCTGCGCAGAAGCAAAATCCAAGGTGGTGCCCACAGAGACACTGACAGAACCAGCTCCATGATGTCATCACCGAGTTACTGATGGTTCAAAAGAACAGGTTAGAATCAGTAGGAACCCACCTCTGTATAAGTTTATTTTTAGTTATAAGATCATGTAAAAAAGTAGTTAATGAATTTAAGGATGAAGTTGCACTTTGATGTTTGATATTTCCTAATCCAACATTGGTTTTATTAATAGTTAAATTTTATTTTATTTTGTTATTTATATCGATAGATAGGGTTTTTACTAAGCATGGTTGTGCAAAACCTTTGAAAGAGATGTTTAGTGTACATGGGAGTGTGTGCAAAGCTCCTCTCTTCTAATCAGCTAAATCCTTTTCAAAGCTCATGGAGCTCATATGCTTTTTGAGGTTCAAGGGTTGTACACATACATGTGTGAGAAACAAGTTACTATATTAATGATAAATCATAAGAAAAGAAGCATCTGCCTTATGATTCCAAAAGCGGTGCCGCCACCAGTAATACAAAATAAAGTAGATGCTTAAAAATTCAATTTATGTCTGTAAAACCTGAACTCTCAAAGAAACATAAGAGCAGCAATGTAATTACTGATATGCTCCTTGGTGCTCATTAGGCAATTCATCCCACTTGAATTCAAAGATTTCTTTTAGTCAAGCACAATAAATGGCAATCTAACATGCCACAAAACACCAGCCTCATACATTATCTGTATTTCCAACAGTGCCTTTGGGCTCCACAGAGATCCAGCATAGTTCAGAGCTTCATTTGCCTTCAGGTAAAGTCTTCATCATGACCAGTCGCTTGGACACATCTGTTTTATAATATTGCCCAAAACATGCTTTCAAAGTTGCACGTTCCAAGGCTCTCATTGAGCAACCCCCTCAATGCAAAACCTTGTTAATGATTTAATTGGTCCATAGATACCTTGATGTTGAACATAAAAGTGTTATACATTCCTTGTATACTGTATATTTTGCATTATATTACTCTTTCACCTTCTTCATATTTGACTAATGAAGCCTCCAGGGAAATGCTTAATATAATTAAAAAGCAAAAATGTATTGATACTTTTTGGTGCAACAGTTCTTAGATCAATTATTATGTGTATTTTTGCAGTATTTACAGATTGTCATGTAATTTGGTACATTTCCTCAGTTATTATCGTTACTCTGATGATTGTAATAATAGTTTGCTTCAATCACATCATTCAGTTTCACAGGATGTTAATTCATTTATTTCATTTATTTGATTTTTATGCCGCCCTTCTAATGAGTGCAATTTTTTGCATAATAACAAACCCTGCTGAGTAACTTATTCCCAGTTTAGTATAGAATTGCACCATATATTTTTAGACAAACTAATTATTACACAATATAATGGCTATGCAAGTATACATACCTTGTCCTAGAGATGAGCACTTTGGGGCAGTAATTTGAAAAAAGTACTTCAGACTTTAACGAGCAACTACAACTTCTTTCTCATACTTATGCAAAACTATGAACAAGTTGACTTGCATTAATGAATAGTAGAAAAGGCTTGAGCTTGTGCCAGACATTAAGCATTTTTTCCAAATTATTTTCAAAGGACATAAAAAATCCTGGTATGTATACTCAATGGAATGCAGCAGCTAGTTTGTGTTTTCATCAAAGAAAATTATCAAAAGCCATGGCTTTATAATATAATATAGCTGATAACTTGGCTCAACTCTGAGTGGTAACTTTGTTATTACTTGTTGGATCCAAATTAGATTAAGTATGGTTTCTTATTTGCCAACTAATATCAAATCAGTGTGGGTGTACTAGGAAGCTAAATTAAATTAATAAAGTCCATGCAGAAAACAAAGAGTGAATCATAACCACAAAGTTAAATGTTGCCACTAGGATGCTTCTGAAAATAATTGCTAAGCCATGCAGAAAGAATTTCTGAAGACTTAACAATGCCCACTGATTTCCATTGGGTTTACCTCTTTAATTAATTCAATTAATTCGATGATTAATTCAATCCAGGATTGAAGATTTCCTAATTCAGTTTGATTGATACATAATTTCAGAAATACGGAACTTGTAACATTGGAAAAACTCAAGTTTTGTGGAATCCCTTGGCTATTTTGAGTATTCCTTGAAGCCATAAATGACTATTTTTTGCTTATTTGCTTTCCACTCACTCTTTGGCTCTTGGCAACTACAGTTGCAAGTACATGCAATCTAGGCCAATGGTTCTCAATCTTTTCTTCATCATGGATCCCTTTGAAAACCCTTTTGTGGCCATGAACCCCCCAAAACCCAAATCAATATTGAAATCATTTCTTCAAGCCTTTGCACATCCTCTTGTGATGACAGAACCCCCTCAGGGTTCTGTAAATAACAAGTTGAGAACCACTGGTCTAGGCAATATTTTTGGAAGTGTTGTAACATTATGCCTAGGGCTTAAGGGAATGGTCCAAGGCTGTCCAGTCAACTTCCATGCCTAAATCAGGATAAAGACTCAGGTTTCCCTTCTGGTCCAGCATTCTAACTTCTAGAGAAAACTCTCTAATCATAAATAGTGTGGGACTGCTTTAGATGTTCATATTTTTCACTGTATCAGCAATAATTCCAATTGTTGAAAGTAAGTATAAAATTGAAACATACAAGATTAAGCTGCCTTTGGGGCATTGTGTGGGAAATCTGTATAAATGAATGAATGAATGACATTAAAATGTAACTTTGCTTTCTAGATTGTAATTAATTTTGATGCCAAACATAATATTTGTAAAGTAAGGTAATGAAAAAATGATAATTCAGGTTACTGATTGTAATATATTAAAATATATATTTGAGCAAAACATTTCAACAATTGTCAAAAAATATAATTGCTCACCTTTCAACCACAAACATACTCTGGTGTGATATTTGGCTGAACACAAGTGGCCACTTTTTCCCTTTGGTGAGTTTGTGCTTTTTAAAAATATAACCATTCAGATAATCACCCACAATGCTTTTGTGACTTCAATTCTGTTGGAATCATGTTAAGCTTAAGTGCAATTTAGAAAGGAAAATGGATCTGCTATGACAGTATAATCACCAAGAAACAATACTGTAACGAAAGAGTGGTAATGGTTTTGTCTGTCCATTATTCTAGTAAGCCTAAATAACAACTTTTCTTTAGATTAAAGCCAATGCATCATGCTGTGAGGTTACCAGATATAAGGTTTTGCAAGGTTTTTTTTAAACATATACCAGTATTTAGAACAGTTGCCCCATCTTTATTATTATTATTTATCAAAATCATTATTTAAATGATTTTGTTTTTTCTCTTGATTCTTGGAGATTGCCTGGACTACTCCCTGCAGTTTCCATGCAAGTTTCCCCCCCCAAAAGTGATTTGCCATTGCCTTCTTCCTGGGGCTTGGAAAACAACTCACCCAAAGTCACCTGTTGTGCCTAAAGTGAAAGTAGAACTCTGTCTCCCAGTTTCTAACCCGATTCCTTTAGCACTATATCAAACTGGGCTCTCATTTAAACTGAATAGCTCCCCTCTTAACCAGCACAAACTGTAACTTCTGGCCCTCATAGCTTGAGTCACTGCTAATCTAGTTCAATCAACTTAACATTTTTTTAGTTAATAGCAAGCTTTCTATTCAAATGTTCATTCCTTGTTAGAATTATTGTTAGGTATTTATCCATTGCCTACTTTTATATACTGACCAAATGTATTTCATATCCCAGTAATAGTAATTTTTGAATTGTGAAGATAATATACCAGTGAAACACATGCCTTCCTTTACAGTCATTTTATTTTCATGCCTTTAGGTTCACTACACTTGATTACAATACAAATACAATAGAAAATATGTAATGACATATTAGTATTTGATTTTTGAGAAGGATCCCTGAAATGCATAGGCCCTTGGTTTATGAGTAATGTTGCACAAGCTTCTGTACAAACATGAATCACATTCCTAATGACATAGCTCTAATACAGACAAAGAGAGGCACAGAGGGGAGACATCCAGGTGTAACTGCAAAAGGTCTTTGAAATTGTAGTATTTGTTCAAGGTTTGGCCATAGTTTGATGGCTTCACTTGCAGAAGCAGATTTCTGAAAGTAAATTCTTAAAGAACAGCAGTTATTCTGCACTACAGAATGAGCCCAGCGAAATTCCATTCCCCTGGCCTAAATTTGTAGATTTAGAATGAAAGGAAATACATTTACCGTATGTTCTGTTGTGTTTTGCGGCACTTCTATGCATGTCCACGTCAAGAGTACATCCCATGAAAAAACAGCCTTTTTTTTTCAATATGCTTTCAATTTGACTTCTCATGCATCTAATACCAGACGAGAGACACAATGTAAAAGTAATACAGCAGTGTCATTCCAGACAAAATTGAGAAAAAGATGTTATGTTTGAATGTACTATCCTTTTTTGCAGCATCCCTTGAACCTATGTTAGAATTTCACTCCCTTTCCCATAAAAAGAATACTCTTCCTGAATTTCAGAATTTGAAAAAAGTCTGTACAAATGTGGGGTAGCTATGGATCTAGGAGCATATCGTCTATTAGTCTTACCCATGAACTCTACCTTATTTAACCTGTTGTTTTCCTATTGTGTTGTTCAAGGCTAATAAACCAAATGAATTGAAGCTACAGTTCAAGATTGGCCTTTCTAACCTGATACTGGAGTTCTACTGAACCAAACACTTCTTACAATGCTCACCAAGTCTGCTGTACACCTTTTTTAAAAAAAAACAAAGTTGCTATATTGTAAAACAAAGCAAATTCCAATTCTATCTTAATTTTACCATTTTATTAAGTTTATTATTGGAGGTATGACTATGTTTTGGAGGAAGCCATTAAGACAGATATTAAAGAATAGTTGGGGAAATGACTCATACTATAAATACAGGAGATTAAGGATCCTAGTTTCACCTTGACTCTGCTTCATTAATTTTCCTATAATATACCTTTCTCCCAACTGTAATTATGGATTAGCTACTCTCTGTCTGTCTGTGGTGCTTCTGTTCTACTGCAGTGCAACTATAGTGTGTGTACAGACATTAAGACTTGGCAGCAATTGTATTCATTTTTGCTCATTGCTTTCCCCTGTAAAACTTCATGATAGGGAAGCAAGAATGTCTTTTCCATATAGCTTCAGAGCTCATGCTTTGGAAAGAGATATGCATTTTTGATCAGTTAAAAATTGTGTGATACATTCCTTCAGCTCTTTCCTAAACTTGCCATTTTGGCCATATAGGTTACTGAAAGTGACCTGCCCAGGTGAGGGTTATTCTCAGGGAACAAACTCCTTTATAGATCAGCATGATTCCCATGTATTTGTGATGATCCAACAGCTTCAGTTGTGGTCTGTTTGCTTTTCCTGGCATAGCATTTGATGCTATTCTGTAGTGTTTGATGCTGCACTTGTGCTAGATACTTAACAGGTTTGTCGACTAAATTTTTACAGCTATGTCCTCCATAAATAACTGCTGCGGAAAGACTCAAGATTCTCTTCATAATGAGGTTTGTAGGTTTTGCAAGCATCAAGATAAATTTATTTCTTTAGATAATTATATGGCTTACCATTTTATACACAATCTTAAAGCAACCACATCTCAGTATAATTATTTTCAAGGGTGCAAAATAACACACCATTGAGGCCCTTTTTCTGGGAAGATAAGAATAGTTACTGGTTTGTGGCGCTTTCTATGAATTTTGGCATATACTGAAATTACAATTAACACTCCAGAGAAATTATTGGCTAGTGCCTTTCTTGACTAATGAAAGAGGCAAAACGAGTACTGCATACACAGTTACATAATGGATATGAATAAGCTACGACATGAGGTTTGGTATAGTTACTGCAGCATCATAACCTGCTTTTAATTATCCTGAGCTGCACAAAACAGGAATCAGTGATAAGATTAGCATCAACCAAAACGATCCCATCTTCACAAGAGAGCAAACTGCCTCTTAAATAATGTGTAATGGGTAACAGTTTTGCCACTGTAATTGCTTATATATAAACATCTTATTTGAAAGCAAGGTACTTGTTCGAGTTCTTCTGTTGCAACCTTAAATTTCCTTGTAGTTTAATGCACAACTGGATTTGAAAAAAATGTTCCTTGGATTAACTGTTTCTTGACTTTCAGGAGAGAAATTTCATACTTATTCCAATAAATTTCTTTCTATCAGATGATACTGTTATGTAGAAGCAATTACTGTATGATATAATCGCTTGTCCAGTTTCTCATATTCTTGCAATTAAAGGGTTCGGCTGTTTCCCTCTTGTGATGGCAGAACAGAATGTAACTGTTGATTGGTTTGGTAATTGCTGGTCTTATCAGTATAAGGAACAATTATCACAAAGAATGTGATTTTTGCTGTGTGCAAGTAGAAATGTCAAGCAGGAAACCCACATGCTTACTAATTTAAGCTCCCTGACTCAACTACAGAACATGTGGCTGCCTATGTAAAAATGACAATAAGTGGTTGTTCAGAGCAGAGAGAAAGCCAGCCTCACTTTATATTCTTGGTTATTTCCTTGCAGGACCGTGATATTCCGTCAATGGGATCGGTTAACAAATGTTCTGTTTGCCTAATTTACAGAGCAATTTCTATGGACCCTTATTACAGCAAGCCAGGAGCCACTGACAGTCAACAACATTTGCTTTCATTGAGGAAGATCACTCTTCTTAATTTGCATGTAAGGCCTAATGAAATTAATGATATTATGCAATGCAAATTGCACAGAACTATAGCTGCATTTCTTTATTAGAATCTTAAAACAAAAACAGGAGGCGCAAATTGATCTTCATTTATCTTTACAGTGATGCAAAGATTGGGTCAGCATAAGATAGTACAAGTACCACATAATTTACTATTTTCACTTTAGCTAGAAAATTGATTGAAAGTTGCATACTTGAGTAGCAACTTTGGCTCAATGCTAGTTTACCTGCTTGGAGCAATGCTAACCTTTACATTTGTATCAATATTCTCATACCACAAGCATCACCATCTCTTCATTTTTTCCACCCAGTAGGTATTATTGTGTAGGTACAATTTTGGCAACTAATCACAAAGTAAGATATTTTAATAAACCTTTTCAATTCAAGTCAAATTCATGGCTGTTTCTAACAAACTGTGAAACATGTTGGATTGTGGCTCTATGGCATGCTGAATTTTAATGTAACTGTTGTTTTAAGACCCACTTGATCAGTATATGTATATATTATATATGCTTTGAAAATGGGCAATGAGGATTTTCTAACATCCCTTGGTTCCTAAATTACTGTACATATTAGAATAATTAGTATCTTCACACCCTGGAAGAATTGATATTCATACCAAAGGACTCTCTTCCTCTGCCAAGCTTTGCCCTCAGCAATGACATAATGACAGTGACATAATGAGAGTTTCAGTAGTAAGCAATCTGGCCTTTACTATCTTGATAATCCTTTGCTCATCTGCCACTTTTTGGCAGATCCATCAATGACATGAATACATGCTGAAAGATAAGTGTTAGATTTAACTGCTCAACTGTTGCCAACCAACGATCACAATAGATGGGAAAAGGAGAGTGCTTTTACTGCCTTGCCAAGGTAATCCATTTCATTTGGTCATGTTCTTTGACTTTTTGCAATTTCCACCTCAGAATAAAAGGAGTGACATTAACACATTTAGCTATTCTGTTGCTAGGTCTCCATAGTTTTGCATGCATGTGGTAGCTATGATGCTATTTGAGTATGAGCTCTTTCACAGTCCATGTTATGTGACTTTGCCTTTGACAGGGCGACATTTCCCTATCTTCGCTGAAATCATGAGGACATCCAAAATATTGTTTGGCAGTATAGAAAATCCCTAAACATTAAACACTTGGCCAGAGAATTTTGAAATGGCATATAAACAACTAAGAGGAGGCAGCACACAGGAAAGGCCATAGCAAACAACCATGCAAGTGATATTATGCAATTGAGGGCAGGGCCTTGCTTGTAATAGTGACTATTATCTCAGAGAGTTATGTATGTTTAAAGATGCGATTGTGTAGGTGTGTATATAAAGGAGCACTGATAAAATTAAGAGATATTAAGAGATTTTTTAAAAAAAGCTTCAGGGGTGATGGCACTTCAGAGCAGATTGGCACATAACAGAAGGGAATTTGGTTCTGTTCTCGTGCTTGCTATATGGTTGACACCGAAGTTTGTGCCAAGGCTCACGAGTCACATGGGAAGAAAGTCAAGAAGATTAGAGGTTGATTGAGCTGGTTCCTAAGGTGATGGTCCTCGTAACTGCTGGCACAGAGGTGGGGCTGAGGTTTCCAAGGGAAGGCCTTGCTGTTGGTACCCATAGTTAACATTGCCACAAGGAAAATGGCGAAGCCTGAAGAGAGGCACTTCCTTAACACTGGCTGTAAGTGAAGATGGTTCTAGAAGAAGGGAGGAGCTTGGCAACCTTCCAGCCATTACGCTGGGCCCCAAAGTACAGCTGCCTTCATGCCTTGAATCCTCCTGCTCTGTTGCCTCTTTCTCCAGCGGAGAAGTCTTTTTGACAACTGGCTTCTCTGAAAACCAAGAGCCATATGTTGGGTTCCAGAGGTTGGTGGGCTTATTTCTGGATCCCCGGGTTTTGTGGAGCTCCGTTGCAGGAATCGATTGAGTGTATGCCATGTTGACATGTCCCCCTTCTAGGGTAGTCTGGATGTTAGCCTGGGTAATTGGCTCAACAGCAGCTGCTTTCACGAGAGCTTTTCCTGCTGGAATGACATAAGGGAGAGCGGACGGGGAAGGCAGGAGCTGCTCAGCACTCTTTTTATCTCGCTGGGGCAAAACTAACAGGGGAGGAATTGCTTCAGGATCTTCAGGACGTACGGGAACCTTTTCTTCTTCTTCGATGCATGGCCCATACTCCACAGGCAGAACTGTATTGATGACATCTGGATCCTATAAGGAAGGAGAGACAGTAGTTCAGCATGTATTTATCTTCTAGATATGACTAAAACACTAGTGGAATGATATGTTTTTGTTCAGAAACAGGGATGTTCTCTCCTTCATTTTCCTGACAATATTAAAAATCACAATTACATAATTACATCTGTTAGGCAGAAAATAAGACGAATAAACCATTCTTTCATATGAGTAAAACATGCATGGATTCCATGTTTTCGGTGTGGAAGTCATGCTTATGAGTGGATTCTTCAAGACAACAGTGCCTCTTTCTCGCACTCATTAAACCAGTTAACAGAAGGCCTGTTGTTCTCTTAAGATTCAAAAAATTTGAAAAAAACTTTTCAATTTAAAAAAAATAATAATTTGTGAAGTGTGCACACTCTCACTGTGGTTGATCAATTCCACTGCTATTATGCATATTATGTTTAATGAAATATTGAAATGCTAGGAGTTGATAAAACAAAACAAAACTTTTTTTAAAGATACAGTATACAGTATTCGGATTGGGTGAAAGAAATATTTAAATATTTAAGAGACAGGCTGTACTTCTGATCTGCTGCCCCATGAGGACCACCAATTATTATATTTTTGGAGTATAAGATGCACCTTCCCACATAAAAGAGGGTGAAAATGTAGTACGTCATATCCCAAATGTAGTCTTGCCCAGCCTCTCAAATGGGGGCTTCAGAGGCTGAAAACAGCCTGTGAAACCTCCTTTTCAGAGGCTTTTTTTTCCAGCCTCTGAAACCTCTGTTTCAGAGGTTTCAGAGCATGGAAAAATGCCTCTGAAATGTAGGTTTTAAAGGCTGGAAAATGCCTCTGAAATGGAGGTTTCACAGGCAGAAAAAGCAAGGCACAGAGCTCACAGCAAACCTGTTACTAAAGTTCACTTCTGGGAATAGCTGATTGAGGGTATTCAATGAGGCCATGCATCCCTCAATCAGCTTTTTTCTTATTTTCTTCCAAAAAAACCTAAGGTTCATCGTCCGAAAAATACAGTACATCTAAAAGAAGATATGATTGTCTTTGAAACATATGCTGCAGATATAACAATGGTAAATATGTTGGGTCCTGTTTTTTAAAACATTTACTCATTTTGGGTGTATTAAACACCTGTTAAAATGATATGGGATAGATGTACTTGAATGTGAACCTGGAGTATATTTCTAGGATGTAGCTTTTTCTAGTACAATGACTTCACGTTGTGCCTGCACTAGCAGCCAAAAAACATTACTCTGGTTTGGGAAAACCAAATAAAGTATAATTAACTTCAGGTGTGCTGAAGACTTAGCAGGTTTGTGCAAATATAGTCTATTCAAGAAGGACAATAAAAGTCATAGATAAGTATCTATCAAAGCTAACCATCCCTTTTAGATATGGATGGCCTATTCTTTATGTGGTTGTGAGATGAACTATTTTTTAAATACATTTGCATTCCCCACTTGCCTTGCTAAGTGAGGGCTGTGAGCCCAGAAATTTGAGAGAAAGACATTATCAATATACTATATTCGGTAGGCTTGGCATGTTTCCCTTTTGCCTTTTCCTGCACCGTGTTACACACAGCAATCGAGCCTGAGAGAAATGGTTACCTGAGTACAGTATTCAATCCTTTCCAGAACAATGGCAAAGTCTGGCCGGTCTTCTGGCTGGTGTTGCCAGCATTGGGTCATTATTCGATATCTACAACAGAATGAGGACAAAATGGCGCTAAAGGACAGATTTAGGTTGGCATTCAGTTTGTCACAGCATAAGAATAAGCAGTATCACAATGACATTTTTTAATACAGTGATACCTTGTCTTACAAACTTAATTGGTTCCAGGACGAGGTTCCTAAGGTGAAAAGTTTGTAAGATGAAACAATGTTTCCCATAGGAATCAATGGAAAAGCAATTAATGCGTGCAAGCCCAAAATTCACCCCCTTTGCCAGCCAAAGCGCTCGAAGCAAAAACACAGAGGTCCGGAGGTGGGGTTTCGAGGATTTTGGTGTTTTTGCGATGCTGCAATTTCACTGATGCTCCCTTCGCTGGGAAACCCTAACTCTGGACTTTCGTTGCCAGTGAAGCGCTCATTTTTGAGATGCTGGGATTCCCCTGCTGGAATTCCCCTGCAGCATCGCAAACACATGGAAGTCCGGAGATGGGGTTTCCCATGGAGGGGAGCCTCAAGGGAATCCCAGCAGCGCAAAAACAAGTGCTTCACTGGCAACGGAAGTCTGGAGGTGGGACATCCCAGCAGCAGCGGTAGGTTTGTAAGGTGAAAATAGTTTGTAAGAAGAGGCAAAAATATCTTAAACCCTGGGTTTGTATCTCGAAAAGTTTGTATGATGAGGCGTTTGTAAGATGAGGTATCACTGTATTACCATTCAAAAATGAATTTTTGATCCTTGTCAACTAGCATCGTAGCTGCAATTTGAAAACAATAGAATGGCATCCAGCCATTACTTGGCTAAAACTAGATGCTCACTCTAGACTAAGCTTTATATAGGGATATTGCCCAAATAACATACTGTGTGTGTGTGTGTGTGTGTGTGTGTGTGTGTGTTTGAGTCATAGTTAACTCCTGGCAATTGCCTGGGTTAGTCCCTGACATTTTCCAGCAAGATTTTCAGGAACAGCCATTGCCATTTTCTTGCAAAGTGGGTGGGCAAGGTCATTACAGCTGGGATGGCATAGCAGGTAGAGTGCTGTACTGCAGGCCACTGAAGCTGACTGTAGATCTGTAGGTCAGCGGTTCAAATCTAATCACCGGCTCAAGGTTGACTCAGCCTTCCATCCTTCTGGGGTGGGTAAAATGAGGACTCGGATTGTGGGGGCAATATGCTGGCTCTATTAAAAAAGTGCTATTGTTAACATGTTGTAAGCCGCCCTGAGTCTAAGGAGAAGGGTGGCATAAAATTAGAATAAACAAACAAACAAACAAACAAACAAACAAACAAACAAATAATAAAATTTGTGCCTAAGGTTGGACTAGAATTCATAATCCCCTGGTTTCTAGACTGATGCTTAATCACTACACAAACTAGGTCTCTAATATCGATTTATATAAGAAAAAAATGTGGAATATTTCACTAGCAGTTTCTTAGAACCATGAACTTATTTATACTTTAGATTATTTAAATAATTTTTTCAACTTCTACCCTCAAAAAGACCAAAACAACTAGACACAGGACCAGTTTCCCCCCCAAATGCCATATACTTTTTAACAACTAATTCCCACAACACTGTCAAATAATTGCTAAGATTGCATTAGTATTATGATTCTCTTCCTTACTATTATTTATCTCTTCCCACTTATTACTATAACAGTGTTGCCTGTGTCTTTCAATTATATTGTTTTTATTTGTTTCCTAGTATGATTTCATAGCTTATTAGTAGCTAATAAAAAGTTGTACCTTTTTATTCTTGATGAAAGTATTTTCTTCTCCTTATGTACACTGAGAACTAAGAAAAATCCCCTGTGTCGAATCACACTTGACCAATAAAGAATTCTATTCTATTCTACACAGTTACCCATAATTAAATAAATTAAATCTACATTATTTACAAGAAAAGGCCTTTAATTAATACTAGGGAATAAGAACTTTGAATAACAGAATATCTATTGATTAGGATGGGCTATGATGGCTGCGACTAATCATCAAAAATGAGCCTCTCTTGAAGCAAGCAAGAACAGCCATCCTATGTCCTAATGAATAATGAATCTGTTATTCCAGATGCTGATCCTGCAACAAAATGGCATGTTAAATTTGGGGGAACTCAAGTAGTGCAGAATTACCACTTATTTCTAGACCGGTGTTTCCCAACCTTGGCAACTTGAAGATATTTGGACTTCAACTCTCAGAATTCCCCAGCCAGCATTCGGGAGTTGAAGTCCAGATATCTTCAAGTTGCCAAGGTTGGGAAACACTGGTGTAGACAATAAGAAACTCCCTAAACAGGTTATTTTCAATGCTCTCTGAATGTTGATTGCTTAGTACCAAGGAAAGGAGTTCTCTACAACAAAGATATCCAAACATGGCAACTTTAAGATTTGTGGATTTGAAGTCCACAAGTCTTAAAGTTGCCAAGATTGGAGACCCCTGCTCTACATCACAGCTTTTTGCTTCTAACATTACTTGTTTTATCAGACAGATGCCCTGCATATGTGTCTGACTGATTATATATACATATAGCGGGGGGGAAAGTCAGAAATGAAAGCAATTTAATCTTTGGCATAAGCTTATGGAGCATGAAAGTTTTCATACACAGGGCCAGGGCAATTTTTGGGTGGATCCATCCTCCCTCCACTTGTGACGAATTCCAAGACTTCCTGGTTACTTTTACTGGGATATGGCATATATCCAAGCGAGAATATTTCCCACAGCAACACTCCAAATGACCTGGTGGCAGAAAAGCAAGAAATAAAACCACAAGTTTATTTGCAGAAATCTGAGCAAAATTATCTAAACAGTAGGGCAATTCTTTCAAAGTCCTTTATGTTGCATGCATTCTAACTATTCTCTCTTGGTAGCTTTGGATCTATTCCTTTCTATAGTGTGTCAAGGAACTGTGACACCTCTTTGACAAGCTATATTATTTGGCAGAAGAAAACAGCATGCTTAAAGAACTTTTCAGCTTCTATCGGGGAAAAAATGTGAGCACTGGTATTTTAAACCTCCGAGCAGCTGTTGGCTTGCCAAATGGAAAGAAAATTCTGAGCAACCCTACCAGGTATCTGTTTTGGATGTAAATATCCCTTCCATGAAGGCTTCAGGTGGCATCCATTTGACAGGCAGCATTGCACACCCTCCTTTTCTGTAGTAGCTGGCTCTGCAGTCGAGGAAAGAATATTAACAAGAGTTAAGTGTTGGCTCCTTCAGCAGTTTGATTGAAGTGGGTAGCTCTGAGAGCTCTGCTGATGACAGCTGGGTGACTGTTTTCTTTCTCTCTTTTATAAGAAAAAGGGGGAATATACATCTTTTACTTTTCTAAACAAAGCAAATGGCATTGATGATTATTTGTTACGTATAATTACATCCTTAAATCTGCTTGAAGCAATAGTTCCACTCTTCAACGGCAACAGTTTGAATATGGGGAACCAAACTGTGACTATAAATTGCAATGTGGGATCAGGTGAGAATTTCAGGGATGTATCCACTTTCAGAAGGACGAGGGGGCATTTCTGTCACACGCGGGCTCAATGCTTCCTCTCACAGAGCAAATGTAGACTAAAGGTAGAACTTAATCAGGAATATTTATTTATTTATTTGTTTGTTTGTTTGTTTATTTTGTCCAATACACAATGAGGGTTTTAGTGGGTATATATATATATATATACACAGAGTAAAATACATGATGAAGGTTATAGAGGAGATACTCATAGTAAAATATATCTATGAAAGAATATAAAAGAAGATATAGCAATAGAACATATCAATGAAAGAATAGAAGAAGAGATATAGGAATAGAAGAAAGGCATAGGAGATATAGGAGAGCAATAGGACAGGGGACGGAAGGCACTCTAGTGCACTTGTACTCGCCCCTTACTGACCTCTTAGGAATCTGGATAAGTCAACCGTGGATAATCTAAGGGTAAAGTGTTGGGGGTTAGGCGATGATACTACGGAGTCCAGTAATGAGTTCCACGCTTCGACAACTCGATTACTGAAGTCATATTTTTTACAGTCAAGTTTGGAGTGGTTAATATTAAGTTTAAATCTGTTGTGTGCTCTTGTGGAGGAGATGACCAGGCTCAGCCCAAATGCGTCTTCAGTCCCAAGTCCCTGCATGTCCCCAACAGAGATCTAAGTCCAGCTCATCTTGAATGCTTTCTTAATCCTACTCATTTTTGTTAGTAGCTCAGATTCCTATGGAGAATTTAAGCTTGCAATACATCTTTACACTCATTTGGACTGCCTGAATCTCTTGATTTCCCTGGCGTTTGACAGTATAGTAAGTGGAGAAGGAAAGTGTGTAGAATTTTTATTCTTTAAGGTAAACTATAAAACACAAGTCATAGAATTTGCCCTAGAAATATATAAAATGTAAAAGACATTTTAAGTCATTTACCCAAAAGGAAGATGGCCCTAGATCTCAGGAAATTCCCACAAATAACGAATAAGGAGTCTACAGAGAGGGGCAGCATACACATCTAATAAATACATAAATAAAATAAGAAACTAAAAAGCAAAATGCTGTCCAATGCTTTTCCTACTTTGTCGATCTAGATATGCCAACTCTCTATGAATCTATTGCCCAGGATCACCTACCTAATAAATAAATCAATGCTTGTATGGAACACATTCCAGGGTCATTCTTTGGCAAGCGGACCAGGTGTCCCCACTCGACCACCTTCAATTTCAATGAAACATTGCACATATATTCCTTATGGTATAAAAGTGAGGTGTGCAAAATTTTAGACCTACACATGAAACATAGACTGATCTCCTTTTTTCCAGTAAAAATGGCAATGGTTGGGAATAAAAGAGAAAGAGAGAGAGAATAAAGTGGTGACTGAATGGAAAAGGGCAAAGAAGAGGGGGGGTTTTAAAAGAAAAAAAACAACAACCCCCAAAACTAGACATAACCAAAGCATAGAATAATGCAACAGAAAAGGAAAAGGGAGAAAACCCAACTAGGATTACAAGGAGTTGAAACTCCTTAGCCTTTCCAAGAAGGACGTAAGCTTCTTGCTCTTCTTCAAAGTGATCTCCATCCTAGTAAAAGGCCCTTGGCTACTTCTCTGACAAACCTTGGTTTCCAAAAAATTCTTCTTTTAGCTTTTAGCATTCTCAATCAGAGAATATGAGGTCTCCCATCAATTTACATCTTGAAGAAAATTTGTCTCCCTAGCTGGTACATATGTAAATACATAATTAGAGAGTAATGATATTAACCATATACAGTGTTCCCTCGATTTTCACGGGGGATGCTTTCCGATACTGCCCGCGAAAGTCGAATTTCCGCGAAGTAGAGATGCGGAAGTAAATACACTATTTTTGGCTATGAACAGTATCACAAGCCTTCCCTTAACACTTTAAGCCCCTAAATTGCAATTTCCCACTCCCTTAGCAACCATTTAGATTATTACTCACCATGTTTATTTATTAAAGTTTATTTTAAAAAAATATTTATTAAAGGCAGACGAAAGTTTGACGATGACATATGACGTCATCGGGCGGGAAAAACCGTGGTATAGGGAAAAAACCCGCAAAGTATTTTTTAATTAATATATTTGAAAAACAGTGGTATAGACTTTTCGCGAAGTTCGAACCCGCGAAAATCGAGGGAACACTGTACAGTTTAAATTCAGTTTCAATTCAGAAGAATCAAAGCAAATCTAATTTTCTTCCTGGCTTCACCCATTACATGAATGCTTTAGTCTGGATCTGGTTTCTCCTATCCTTGCTTATTTTTTTCCCTTTATTTTCACAGGTCAGCAGATCTGATTATGGCTCTTGCCATCTTGTACTTGTCTTTTGATGGCCCTTTGACAAAACTGCTCTTCTTTTGGCCTCATCTGACAAAGGATAGGCAGAAATGAAGTTATCTCATTTGCAACTTGGGCTGATATGAGCCATGGTGTTTTATGTAGGTGTCAGGTCAAAAGCCATCATGTGGAGTTAGAGGCTTTGGCCTGCCACAGTAACACAGCATTAGGGAATTGTGAGGGGCAGGAGAGAAGTTATAGCCACAACAAATTCCTTTCCCCGTGTCCAAGGTCATCTTTTGTTCTGCGTTAACTGTACGAAAGAGGAAGTAGGTGAATCCCTGCACCGGACTGGTCCACGTGATTGCACTTGTGGGTGTAGGCAGGGCCGCCGATAGGCCAGTATTACTGCTACTGGCATCAGGGGCCTGGCCAAATTGAAAAATGGGGGGGGGGGTTAATACATAATTGGTAGGTCGCAAAATAAAGTAGTTTTAAAATGGTGGGGGGAGGGGGCAGACACTTAGGCTGTATGGGGCCCCAAAATTCCTGATGGCGGCCCTGGGTGTAGGGATGTGAGATGAACCTTAACCTGGGTGGAGTATTGGAGAGAAATTAGTATTGGGATGAACAAAATGTAAATCGAACCTTTTGCTTGAGAACTGGAGTGGATTCTGATTTATTTCTCAGATGTTATTTGGGGCATTGACAGTATAACTTATATGACTATATAAACCAGCCTCCTGAAGCTGGAATTCTCCAACTGTATTGGGGCTATGGGTTTTGCCATTTCTAGTCACTACCGCCTAACGTAATACTAGGAATTGTAGATTCATTGTAGTTGCTTGACATACAATATGCCCATAAACTTCATTGTCCTGGAATGAATAATCCAAACAATTCACTTCTTTTATGTCTTCCATGTTTACTACAAAGAATACATTCTCAAAGGGAAGTTTGCAAAATGCCAAGAAAATCCCCTTATCCAATCCTGTTTATGAATAGTCCAAGCTTTTGGTTTGTTGCCAGAATCAATACTGTACAGAAATATGTGGTGAAGTAATTCTCCAGAGTGACATTAGAGGGCACTGTGAGGACAATAATGTACATTATCAAGATCAACTGTACTACAGTAGATTATTCAAGCCTTCCCATTTAACAACTGCAGATTCATTAATCCTGGTGCCCTGGAGAAATTCCAGAGTCAGTAATTACATTCATCATCCCCAAACCCCCTACACTTTACCCTTAGATTATCTACGGTTGACCTATCCAGATTCCTAAGAGGTCAGTAAGGGGCGAGTACAAGTGCACTAGAGTGCCTTCCGTCCCCTGTCCTATTCCCCTCTTATATCTCCTATACCTTTCTTCTATTCCTATATCTCTTCTTCTATTCTTTCATTGATATGTTCTATTACTATATCTTATTTTCTATTATTTCTTAGATATATTTTACTATGAGTATCTCCTCTATAACCTTCATCATGTATTTTACTATGTGTATATAGATATACAGTGAACCCTCGATCATCGCGAGGGTTCCGTTCCAGGACCCCACGCGATGATCGATTTTTAGCGAAGTAGCGGTGCGGAAGTAAAAACACCATCTGCGCTTGCGCAGATGGTGTTTTTGCTTCTACTGCCGCCCGCCCTTCGCCCGCCCACCCCGTTGCTCGCGCAACGGCTTCCCTGGGTGCCCGAACATCCCAGCTTCGCTCCCCAGCTGGGAAGCGGATCTAGGGAGTCCCCACCGCGCGCGCGTTGCTGGGGAAAGCGCGCGCACTTGGGAACATCCCAGCTTCGCTCCCAGCTGGGGAGCGGATCTAGGGAGTCCCCACCGCGCGCGCGTTGCTGGGGAAAGCGCGCGCGCTTGGGAACATCCCAGCTTCGCTCCCCAGCTGGGAGCGAAGCTGGGATGTTCCCAAGCGCGCGCGCTTTCCCAGCAACGCGCGCGCGGTGGGGACTCCCTAGATCCGCTCCCCAGCTGGGAGCGAAGCTGGGATGTTCCCAAGCGCGCGCGCTTTCCCCAGCAACGCGCGCGCGGTGGGGACTCCCTAGATCCGCTCCCCAGCTGGGAGCGAAGCTGGGATGTTCCCAAGCGCGCGCGCTTTCCCCCAGCAACGCGCGCGCGGTGGGGACTCCCTAGATCCGCTTCCCAGCTGGGGAGCGGAGCTAGGCTGCCCCAAGCTCGCGCGCGCCGCCCGCCCGCCCACGCTGTTGCCGGCTCCGCTTCCCAGCTGGGAAGCGGAGCTAGGGTGCCCCAAGCTCTCGCTCCAGCCCACCGCCGCTGGGGTCTTACGGGGCAAGAGGGGGAAGACCCAGGGAAGCCTCTGCCCGGCGGGGAAACTCCACCATCTATGCATGCGTGGAAGGGCACGCATGCGCAGATGGTGGAGTTTACTTCCGGGTTGCAAACTAGCGAAATAGCCCTTTCGCGATCCTTGAGGACGCAAAACTCGAGGGTTCACTGTATATCCACTAAAACCCTCATTGTGTATTGGACAAAATAAATAAATAAATAAAAATAAATTCTCCTGACCCTTCTTCCTTACTTTTATATGTGATGAACAGTGACAGTAGCAAAAGAGTGTGTATGGGTCTGGGCAACACAAAAATGGATAAAGCTTCAGGATAAGGCCCTGCTGCTTAGTAGGAGGAAAATAGAGAAAACAAGGTTGGAGAGGATTCTGTTTCAACGCAATACCAAAAGTGGCTGATAAAATAGTAATAAACAAGGACTAATAATAGTAATAATACACAGAATGAAGATATCCATATCCATATCCTCCTGAGTACTGCAAAATATAAATATCTGAAAAAGATCAATGCAAACAATAAAATAAATCTTGTGGAAGCCTGAGAGAGAGAGAGAGAGGGAGGGAGGGAGGGCGGGAGGAGGAGAGATTATAGAAAGGAATGTTATATATTCCCTTATAGACGTTATAATAAGAAATAATAACTAATATTTCTCACCTATATATGTCCCTGGCCATCCCAAAATCTCCAATTTTAGCTATTCTTCCAGGACCTTTACAAGTAAGGAGGCAATTTCGAGCAGCAATATCTCTAGAGAAAGAACAATTGGCTGTTTTAAAAAATTAATTACTGTTAAGTTACTGAAAAGCTAAAGTTACTGTTAAAATAATCGAGCACGCTCACTTTCCAAATAGGAAAGCCAAAATTAAAAATCCATAAGTAGAAAACTTCAAACTTGCTTTGAAAAATAATAATTTCTATATAGGACATTTTGAGCTCCTAAAGGAAACACAGAATATACAGTACTGGTAAATCTGTTCAAGAAATTTAAAAAAAACATACCTCAGTTCCTTCTTTTTCTTGTTGAAAGCAGCAGACCTCTAGAGGGTGGTAGTACACAACCATTGTTGTCCATGGCTTGTATACTAACCTGATGCAAGTCAGCCACAAACCAGACACATACACACAGAGAGAGAGAGAGAGAGAGAGAGAATGGTCCTTCTGCAATACGTAATAGTTTTTCCTACTGACCTGTGAATGAAGTGATTTTCTTCCAAATACTGACAACCACAAGCAATATCACGAGCTACATGGAGCAAATCCAGCATGGTTAGTGAGGAGGGATGGGTCTAAAAGGAAGAATCGAAGAATTATTTCAGGAATATGAAGAACAAACAAGGACTGACAATTTTTTAAAAATGGGAAATCACAGAATCTGTTAGAATTATATTATTGCAATTCTAAACACTTCTTTCTAAGGTCTTGATCCTTGTTTTCTGGGCATCCAATTTTTTCTACTTTCTTTGTTGCCAATAAACAATTCTATGCAAAGTAAGTATAAATAAGGGGACAAATTTTCTAATCAACAGAAGCTTGATTGAACCATCTTTGAAGTCACTCCCAACTAAATATATGCTATTGCATCTCCAACATTAATGTCTAGTGCTCAAATTAGCTTCCCTCCCACTTTTTTCCTTACTGCAGAACCTAAATTCCTGAACAGGAAGCATGAAACTATATAATACAAATAACAGTTCTCATTTATTTTCCCCAAATATCAAGAACCTAGTAGTAATGGAACTCACTACCTGACTCTGTAGTATCATCACGTAACCCCAAAAACTTTACCCTTAGATTATCCACTGTTGACCTGATTCCTAAGAGGTCAGTAAGGGGCCTGCATAAGTGCACCAGAGTGCCGTCCGTCCCCTGTCCTAATGTTTCTCTCTTATTAGTATCATGTATATAAACATTGTTATATCTTTCTATACTACCAATACGTACTTGACAAAATAAGTAAGTAAATAAATTTTAAAAAATAAAAGAATGAGCATGTAACCTTTTTGAAAGTCAGATTTTCTCCAAATCAGATCCTGTATAGATATGGACCAATAGAGACCAAGAGGAAAATTATTTTTGGCATGATATGTGGCATTTCTAGATATTTGATAGTCCAGGGACAGAGGAGATTATAAATAAAAAATATTTTTCATTGGACAGCTGGAAAAATATAAGTACAATTGACCCAGTCCCATATTATTTTGTGATACCAAAATAACCTGCTCCAATTCATTTTAGAAATTTTATTTTGTATAGGTATTTGTATGTGTATGTATATGTGTGCGTTTGCGCATGTGTTTGTGTGTGTGTGTGAGAGAGAGTGTGTGTATGCATGTGTGTATGTATATATATGGATATACCTCAAAAAACATGACATGAAGTTGATTTCGAAAGAACTAAATTAATTTCTGAAACCGAACACTTCAACAAGAGAATAATTATGGAAGCCATTGAAATAGAGAAACACCACCACAACATGAATAAACATGACAATGCCTCCCACCTACCAGACATCTGGAAACTAGCCCTAATCAGTGAACGAATCCCAGCCACAAAAACTGACACCGGACCCAGAACAATGCAGGTTGCCACCACCAATCACCCTCACCAGACCCAAAACCATACCCACCCCACAGACAAAATACAACCACCACCCAGAAGCCAAATCACAGCGGCACCTCACACTACACCTCCCTCCAACACCCATACAAAGCTAACTGATACACACCATAAACACATAGCCAGACTACAAACTTGGAGCCAAACCAAACCATGTTACACTACAGGCATTCATTACAGAAAAACTGACTAGTCTGTAGGCATCAACTGCAAAAGCTACTCACGATGTCAACCCTAATCTGCAAACATTAACTGCATCAACTACTCAAGGTGTTACACGATCAATTAATCAGGGTGTTACAACACAGCCAACCAACTCATTTGCAGCAGTTGAACCAGTACTCCACACGCCCCCACCAATATTTATAGAGCAATGGCAGCTCAGACCACGCTTTGTTCACCTTAGCACGAAGTCAAAAGCACCAGCCTGAAGATGACGAGTGGGACCTCGTAAAAACATCACCAAGATTCTATTAAACTTACATTGGAAAAGACCCTTTTTAGGAAACCTGAAAAACCACATGCAGGAAAATATTTCAATAAAACAATCTCCACCAGTCTGATACAACTGAGAATGAATTATGAAAGTGACAGGTCAAATCATGTAAGTATTTCAGGATTGTAGAAAATGGTCAGAGAAGCACATCCATGTTCATGTTCACTGAATGCTCCAAATTGTTGATTTACATCTTAAATGGCCAATACACAAGAATGTAAAATGCTCCAGTTCGTGTATTTTTTATTGCACTTATATGCTGCCCATCTCCCTCTGCAAAACTACTCCTATTCCCTTCCCTATTTCAGATAAAAATAAAATTGGCTTATCTTAAAAAAAAAATCTGAATCCACAAAGGAGCTAAAGAAGTAGGCTTTAAAAGTAACCCTCATCACCAATTAAAGGGAAGAATCTGTAGAAATCCGTAGCCTAAGAAAAAGTCAATCATGCAGGGAGTTCTGATTCAACAAGAGGTAAATGTTTACTTAGCATTATACTAGGGATATTTATCTTCAATGTGCTTTTAAGATGTTTGCACTGTCTATTGCTGTATATCTATTATTGTTCTGGAAGTTCAGTACTCTATGTTTGATACATCTTGGAGCAAGCCGACTTGAGTCCACTGGAGAAGGGTGGCCTGGAAATTCAATAAAATAAAATAAAACAATAAAATAAAATAAAATAAAATAAAATAAAATAAAATAAAATAAAATAAAATAAATAAAATAAATAAATAAATAAAATAAATAAAATAAATAAATAAAATAAAATAAATAAAATAAATAAAATAAATAAATAAAATAAAATAAATAAATAACATAAATAACATAAATAACATAAATTAAATAAAATATAAAATAATAAAATAAAATAAAATAAAAAAGTTCCTTTCAGAGAGAGAACTGTAATGAGTCTCTCTCATATATTACATTTCATCTTTTAAGCTGCATTACTGAAATAAAGGAACTTTTGCATGATATTCTAATTTTTTGAGTTTCACCTGTATGTTAGAAACAAATCTATCCCAATTTGTAATCTGTGCCAATCCTTTATTATCTTTTTTTTGAGAGAGAGAAAGAAGAGAAGAATGGAGTGGAGAGGAGTGGAGAGGAGAGGAAAAAGGGAATCCTTTTCAAAACACTTTTTCTGTTTTGAACATCTCTATATTTTTTCTCCATTGCTGCTAATTGGTTTACCAATGACTACTTAAAGCAGCAAAAAATAATAATTTTTTTTTGCTTTTATTTCATTCTTTTTTTTACTGTTTAAAAAGATACGGTAATTTTTATTTATTGCTTGTGAAATTGTTCTATCTCTAAAAAAGAGATTGGATTTTCATCTTCATATCTATGGCCACATCAAGTACTAGACATCTGAAAGGCTTTAATCCAGCTGTGTCATAAACACCATCAGGATTTTAAATTACTCAGCTCTTCCTCAGTAGCATGTTGAGGGCCATCTGACCTACCTCCACCCACTCAATTTGACACTATATTTTCCATCACTGCAGTTTTGTTGGTTAAAGGTATAGGAGTGATTCATCATGGCTTTACCTGTGCGGTGTGATTTGATTCCTTTCTGTTGTCACTTTAGTGCATCTTTCTATATGCTACGTTCCAGTATAGGTACCTGCTTTCTTTAAGTGGGCAGATGGAATGACCTTGACACTTTGGGTGACCTTGCTGTGAAATACCCATTTGACATATCCTACTGATGTTCTTTGCTCATTCCTCATTCCTCTCTTCCCTTGCCATGAAAAGACAGCCCATTCTGGGGGTTGGAAAACAGATGATGTATGTTTTATGTAAACTTTTATGCATAGCTTTTGTCACAGTCTGGTTTAATGGAAAAAAGAAAACTTCTTGTGCTGCCTTTTATTTTATGTCTGTTGAAGTAGAAGCTCTTTCCCCACCAAGGGCAATTTAACAGAGTAATTTGTTTGAGATGTGAAGCGTTTGCACCCATTTTGTAGAGCGAGGCAGAGTACAGGGCTAGCCTTGAAATGCTGACGAAATTCATTTTCCAGTTCTTGGCTGCTCTTCATCCAGATGAAAGGAGGAGGCAGCTAGCTAGAAAAGGATGTAGCTGCCATTTGCAGGTACAGGTGGGGAAGAGGTAAAGTAACACCTTCCCTTGTTAGGTCAAACTTTGTAAAAGGTGACTGCAAAACAAATTGATTCCATTGTTCAGCATAATCACTGCTCTGTACCACACAACAGTGGGAAATTAATGCTTTTCTTCCCGAAACGTCTCCCAATTGCTTTTATAATGCACAAAAAGCTTTTAACTGCTTAGGAGATAGTTTTACGTTCTGGAGTTTTCTGCTCATTTCAGTTCCGAGGATATGAATAGTCTTGTATTTCTACCTCTGTTAGCACCATACTCTTGCAGCAATAAGATCTCACCATTAAAAGCGTTCTGAATTAAATTGAAATGGACTTGGAGGAGCTAAAAGAAAAATAGTACAGCTAAAAAAAACAACAACAACCAAATACAGCACGGTTTGAGTAAGTTTTCAGTTTATCATAAGAGCAGGCAGCATTCAACTTCGTTTGTAGCCACGGGAGCTATTGAAAATGGTGCCTCCACCATTTATTATTATTATTAGAAGGAAAATCATTGTTTAAAAGGAAATTATATGTTCTGTATGGTAGGAAGATTGCAGGAAGTTAGCACCTACCCCTCACCTGAAGGAATGAAATATTTTAGAAAATGTTTTAAAAGGCAGAATATAATATTTCTCTGGATGAGAAAATGGACAAACAGGTTTTTAGAAGGGAAAGGGACTCACTCTTAGTGGCCCCCACCTTTGTCAATGGACCATTAAAGGCCAGAGCCCAGCTCACTCATTCTGCCCCCCACCTTTGTCAATGGGCAATCTTTCTACATAGCAAGCATCTACACTCTACAGGAAGAACCGTAATAGGAATCTCAAACCCATCTCACTTGAGAAGATTACATCAGCCATGCCTGGTGGAACAAAGACAAAAGCCTACAAAGTTAGCTAAGACCTCTCCCCCGCCCCCTTGGAGTCTGACAGCCAATGGATATATTTCTTACATAGGAACAGGAATAATAATTAATAATAATAATAATTTATTAGATTTGTATGCCGCCCCTCTCCGGAGACTCGGAGCAACTCACAACAATAATAAACAGTGTACAAATCCAATATTAAAAACAATTTAAAAACCCTAATAATTAAAAGAATCATACAACTCAATCAAACCATACATAAATACAGTATTGATTCTACAACTTTAATGTATTTGCTGAAACATCTCCACCTTTTTGAAGTAGATCTTATCCCTCATCTGTTAATCTTTCCCCTCAGATGTATTTAAAATCTGCTTTAGTGAGTTTCTGATGTTACTGTATGAGCAGTTTGGTTTTATTTTGCTTCATGTGGAAGTATGTCTCTTTTAGAGATTTGACTTGTGCCAAAAAAGTTTCCCAGTGCCTAACACAGTGTTGGTGAACCTATGACTCACATGCCACAGGTGGCACACAGAGCCATATCTGAGGGAACACAAGATATCAACTCCAGAATGCATGTGTGTGCTGGCCCGCTGATTTTCAACCATTTTTGCCCTTTTTTTCAACCATTTTTGCTTTCCCCAGGGTTCAGGGAATGCTGCCCCCCCCCCCCATTCAAGCACACAGGCCTCACTGAAGCCTCTGGACTTCCGGTGGCCTGTTGGAGTGTTTTTCACTGTCCCGGAGCCTCAGAAGGTTTTTCTGAATCCAGGAGACAGTAAAAACAGCCCAACGGCCCAACAGCTTAACGGCTCAACAGGAAGTTTGTTTCTGAACTTCCAGTCGGGCTTTTGGGCTGTTTTTCACTCTGCCCAGGCTTTAAGAAGCTTTCCTGAACCCTGGGGATGGTAGAAAAAGTCTGGTTGGCCCATTGGGGCATGTTTTTTGCCACCCCAAGGTTTCAGACAAGCCTCCTGGAGCCTGGGAAGAGCGAAAAACATCACAATGGGACTACCAGAAGTTCAGAGGCTTCAGTGAGGCTTGTGCACTTGTATGTGGGGGCTGTCACGCTGTGTATCACCAGCCCCCACGAGACATTCAGAGACATTCAGTAATTAAATAGTTAACTGTGTGTATGTTAATCAGCTCCGCCCATGATGATGTAAAATTCTGTCTAGATAGCCAACATCACTTCCTCTCTTCTCCGAAGAAGAAACTCCATTCTTTTTTCTAAATCTCTAGCAATGTAGACATACAGTAAGAGCCTGGGATCAGGGATAGCTGTTTATTTGTTTTTATTAATAAAAGTAACTTCATTTTGAAGCCGTTTCTGTAACTTTATCCGTCGCCTCCAGATTTGATTCATCATAGCTCATGCGGGCTGTGATTTATCCACAAAAATCTGACAGGGGCAGGACATGTGTGAGGGAGGTCATTGCATTAGGGGTATGGGCATGTACGCACACGCCATTGTGTGTGTGTGCACCTTTTTGGCACCTGGCCAAAAAAGATTCACCATCGCTAGCCTAACACATCTCAGACTCTCTGCCTGACATTATCATTCCAAGACACACCAATTTTCTAATGCACTGGTGTCAAACGCACCATATCCCGTTGCCGTCATGTGATGCTTTGTGATTTTTTTTCCATTTGTGGAGGTGGGGTGGCCATGGCCTGCATATGACGCATCCAGCCCACAGACCGCCAGCTTGACACCCCTGTTCTAATGTCATGTAGAGCAATGTGGGACTATTATCACTGCCTTCTGTGCATTATTATCCCACAGCTTATCTAGATGGTGCTTAATTCAGCAACCTTCACACCAGAGACACGGTTGAGATCTACACAACCATTACTGACCCACCTCTCTGGATTTGTAATTATTATTATTGGGACTTAATGGTGTGATTATATCAGTGTCCTATTCCCTTGTTCTCCTCTGTCCCAGCTTCCTCTAAAACCTCCCTTGCTCCTGTAGACACTTTCTGATTTATGTTTCTTAGCTACTTCTCTGCTTCCAAGAGATCTGTCTTCTGTGGTGACATCACTGCACTTGCTGCCACATTCCTTAGTGAAAAATTGCATTCAACTGTTACAGAAAGGTTGCCTACTCTGGTCTATGCCCTTAAAGATGCTGACCGATCTGTCTCTCGGGCTTTATGTCGCCATTAAAACTCATGTGTGAGAATTCATTTTTTCCGCCTTTGTTCATTAACCAAGTTTGATGTGAAAGTAAACATTTAAATAATGTTTCATTCCAATGAAATGAATATGTTTTCTTTGTCCCCTCCCCCCTCCTTTTGTGAACTAGCAAAACTAGAGTATGCCCTGAAAAACTAGAAACTATGAACTGAAAGTGTTTAGCCTTGAGAAAAAAAATGACTGAGCTGGATGTAATAGCACACTTCAATACCTGAAAGAATGATGCACGCAAAGTCAAGTCCTCTTCTTTATCATCAAAAGTGCAGGACACAAAACAGTGGATTTAAGTTACAGGAAGTAGAGTCCAATTGAATGTTAGACATGGGAACTAATTACATACAGAAGTTGTGTTTGCTCCTTTACCCTGAGTTTTCAAAGAGAGGCTATGCCACTGATTTAACCACACAGCATACACAATAATAAAATGTCAATGGTACAAAAATATATATCCTACAATATATCATGTTTCCTTGAAAATAAGACCGGGTCTTATTTTCTTTTGACCCTGAAATAAGCACTTGGCCTTATTTTCAGGGAGGTCTTATTTTTCCACCATGTACCGGGAGGTGGAGAGGGTGGGGGAAAGCTGCCCCTCTTACCAGCAGCTTAGTCTGCAGAACAGCTGATTGATGGGTGAACTCCTGACACCGCCTTAAAGAATCCTGGCTGCTCTTGCAGCTGATGGAGGCCCAATGTGCCTAGTTTCCCTTTAAGAACAGCTGCAATGGCCTAAGTTCTTGGTGCACCCCAACATTCAATTCAATTCAATTTATTAGATTTGTATGCCGCCCCTCTCCGAAGACTCAGGGCAGCTAACAACAACATTCACCTGTCCTGCTTGCTGGCCTTACTATTGTTCATACCCTTTTGGCCACTGGCAGCCAGCGGTATTGTTCCAGATCTACTATGACTTCCAGAGAACCCTGTAGTGCACAGCTGCCACAAGAGCTACCGCCCAACAGGGCCAGGGTCCTAAGAGTACCAGGCTCAACTGGTAGCCCAGTGGAAGCAGCCCTGATTAGACCTGCAGGAAGATGCTCAGCAGCCCAGAGGTGGTGGCAAGTGAAGTGGCATGGCACTACCTGACCCTGGCAGGCCAGTGGGGTGGGGGATGCTCAGGAGATTGTAGATCTCATCTGACTGACCCCACACCAGGCAGGAGCAGCGCAACAGGGCAGCAGGGCAGCCCAGAGCAGTTCTGCCAGGAGACCACCAGCAGCAGCAGGGGCAGTTTCTCCTACCAGATGTTGCAAGGGAGTTGCGAGTGCATCAAAAATGAAAAGCAGGACTTGTCTCTTTCCTTAAATGTGCTTGCAGCAGCTGCTGGACATGGAGTGGGTGGCCCTGTACCTCTGATTGCTGCTGGTGCCTTCCCAGCATGTTTTGGAAGGGAGATAAAAATGAACCCTGCAGTCTCTCACTGATGCTGTAGAAACCCTAATCCTTGGTTGCGCCGTTGCCTAGTGTGGATCATTTTTCTGATGGGTGGATCTGCTCCTCAGAAGCCCCGTTCAGCTGTCTACAGGCCTCCTCTGGCTCATTGCAGGCCGAAATGGAGCCTTCGGAGGTCGGAGGAGGCCCTCAGAGGGCGGAGTGTCAGTGGGGCACACGAGGGCTGGAGAGGAAACTGCTTGCTAGAATTTCACAAGTAGGTAACCCAGTGTGGCAGGTTGGTGGGGAGAAGCAATTTGGGGAACATGAGGTATTTCAGTGGGTCGGGAAGGCCTTGGGTGGTCTTAGGCAGGTGGCTAAGGGGCTGGGGCTGGCAAGAGTGTACAAGAAACACCTCCAGCCCCCCAGAGAGATAGAACAAGAGTCAGCTCCAGATCACCATAGCTGATCTGCGGGTTGCAATTAAGGGGCCCAGCTACCATTAGCTGACCGGGGAAGGTAAGGGCTGCCTCTTGTACTGGCCATGCCCACCCCTTCACTAGGGCTTATTTTGGGGTAGGGCCTATATTAGATCCCCCCTCCCCCCCCCAAATCAAGCTAGGACTTTTTTTCTGAATAGGTTGTATTTTTGGGAAAAGACAGTAATATATAAATAAAATAAAAATATCACCCGTCATTAACCCCCGCAATAGCAGCAGCAAAACAATTACAAAATGGTAGAATTCTTCAAAGTCTTCTGGAAAAATTACTTATATGCAGAAGGTGCTGGTCAGTAGTGGGAAAGACAAGTGTCAAACATCACATGATGTTTCAGGACATTTTCCACCTTTACGGAACTGGGGTGGGCGTGGCCTGTGCGTGACTCATCCGGCCCATGGGCCACCAGTTTAAAACTCCTATTCTACAGTATAATAGCTTAAAAATCTTATGTTACTATGTTTTTAACATAGGCAACAAATCTTCAGATATCTTCGCATCTTATAGTATATTTTTCAGTGGAGGTGAGGGACCAGCAGAGGAAATAGAATTATATCTTCTTGATTTTATTTCAGCATTGCTGTTTGTTATGTATGAGAAGTAATCCTATATACCCCGAATATTCAAAATACATAGGATTATTTCTTTGGAATCACCAGTGATCTACTCCAAATAATACTTGGCAAATTTGGAAACAATGCCTAATTGAGACAACTGATAAAATAGCCTTCACCAACCTACTGCCCTTCCCAGAATCCCCTTTATTTTATTTTATTTATTTATTTATTTTGTCCAATACACAATGAAGGTTATAGAGGATATACTCGTAGTAAAATATATCAGAGAAAGAATATAAGAGATATAGGAATAAAATATAGGAATAAAGATGTAGGATATAGGAATAAGATATAGGAATAAAATATATCAATGAAAGAATAGAGAAAGGATATAGGAATAGAAGAAAATATATATAGATATAGGAGAGACAATAGGACAGGGGACTGAAGGCACACTAGTGCACTTATGCATGCTGAATGCTGAATTTGCCTCCCATGCTGGCTAAAAATTTTGGAACCTGTGCAATTCTTGTAGAGTTACAAAAGTGAAGAATAGTCCCCGCAATTATATAATGCTGCTCTTATAGAGGAGTAATAGTGCCCTCTTTTAGTGCAGGCTACTCTTTGAATCAGTAGCAGAGTTAGAGCTGGTTCACGTTAAATGTGAAATATTGCTCCTAAATAAATACTAAATCAACTTTCCTTCAGAGTAATTGCTTGTGAATTGTTCACTTAATCAATCTATTGTTCAGTTCCCTAATCACTTAAGACCTGCTCAATTTAATCTACAAAAGTACTAAAAATCCTTGTAACGCACTGCAGCTTTTAAAAGCAAACATTGGAACATTAATACAGTAAAGAACTAGGCTATATTTAAGTTAGGTAAAACTTTCAAGGTGAGCTGGAAGCTGAAACTACCCTGAATTATTTTTCTCTTACCGGCTTTGGCCGTGTCTCCCTCAGGAAAGATTTCAAGTCTCCTCCAGCCATAAGCTCCAGCAAAATAAAGCGAGGCAGAGCCTGTAGGCTCACTCCAATGCAGCGTACAATATTCTGGTGATTGAACTTGCTGCAAGGAAGATAGAGGGGGAAAAAACTTTTAATGAAGAAAGACACAGATTGAACCTTGCAAATTGTTTATCTAACCCAGTGTTTCCCAATCTTGGCAACTTGAAGATATCTGGACTTCAACTCCCAGAATTCCCCAGCCAGCATTTGGCTGGGGAATTCTGGGAGTTGAAGTCCAAATATCTTCAAGGGGCCAAGGTTGGGAAACACTGATCTAACCAAGCCTTTTTAAAAAAAACTCTCTTGGTCTCCTGGTACATTGGACTTCAGAGCCCATCACATTGGCTACAGTGGACATTATAAAGTTGCAGATCAATATTTGTGTTAAGCCAAATCGATGTAGTCTGGTCATCAAAAGAAAACTGCTATTGGATTGGACTATAGAAGAATATTGCAAGTCAAAAAATAATAATTTGGTCAGTGAATTTTTATATGGAAAATAATAATAAAATAAAACAACCCCCTTCTCCCCAATCCAAAAATGAAAAAAATAAAATAAAATGAACAGCTTAACATTTTATTTATAATTTTCAGCTACGGTTTTTTGCTCCTTCTTTCTTTCTCAGATTTTGAGGCTATAGTGAATAAAGATAGTCTTATGATACTTTGATGGTAACTACAAAACGAGGATGGGCCATACCCAGGAACTTTGGGTACGCCATTCCTGCAGGGGAAACGGAGCACATAGACTTGCTCTGTTGCTGTGCATGTGCAGCCGGAATGATTCCAGTAAAAAATGCTTGAGGTTTTGTGCATGGCCTGCTTTCTGCTTTCCCGCCATGAGCAGCAAAGGGAAGCGGGTGAGCAGACAGGAGCGGGCAAGCGAACGGAGCTGCCACTCGTGGCACAAGCGGTGAGGGATATTGGCCAAGCAGACAGTAGCAAGCGAGCAGATGGAAGCAGGCAAGCGGCGCAGCAGGGCAAGCGGTGGCTGTCATCTTACTTGCTGGTTTCTGGGCCTTTTTGCTTCTGCACATGCCCCCCCCCGAAATCTCTTCTGTGCATGAGAAGAAGCTGAATCCTGCACCAGGCATGCACATGAACCGGGTGCTCCTGGCCCATTTCAATAGCACCGGGAATGGTGGCCCACCACTGCTACAAAATTATTAGTATCACTGAAAGCCAACGTTCACTTTGCAAACATGTTATTCTTTACTACTCTGTGAATTTCAAGTATTCTTATAATTTTAAGAGACAATTTAATAAACCATAAAATCTGAGATTTTAAGCGAACCCCAGTGCTATGTTTAGGAGATGATCCTAATTTTCTCTGTCTTCTGTGGTGATTTTAAACTCATCCCATCTCTTATGAATGATAGTCCTGAGAGAGGGCTCTTTTATAGGCAGGTTGTAAAGTTTGACGAAAATAAGGGAAATGCAATTGCTTTGGACAATTATACTGCATTATATGTGATTCATCTGTATAAAAGCTGTAGAGTAAAAATGACTGATGCTTTTAATACTGGTAGATGTGTATTTGAGGTAGAAAAGCAGGCGAAAAATTTGAATGAACCCACCTTATTATAAGAGCTTCCATCAAGAAATCCAACTCATCTTGCTCTGAGCAAACTTCTGGCAATGTCTAGTCAAGAAAGAAGAGAGGGGAAGTGAAATTTCTTTCATGTGGAAAGTGTTTTAGATACCATCTTTCCAAAGACTATTCTGAGCCATTTAAAAGATTCCTAAATCTTTAGAAACTCCCCATTAAAAATTATTCCACAGAAACTCCGTATAGAAACTCAATTACAGTGGTACCTCATCTTACGAACGCCTCTTCTAACGAACTTTTCGAGATACGAACCTGGTGTTTAAGATTTTTTTGCCTCTTCTTCCGAACTATTTTCACCTTACAAACCCAAGCCGCTGCTGCTGGGATGAAGGGGTTTCTTTTTCCCCCCTTCTTTGAAGAAAGAAAAGGGAGGGGCAGCTTGGAGGGGGAAAGAGTTTGCATTTAAAAAAGTAGGAGAACAGCGTGCTTGCACAGGCACTGAAAGGGTGTCTTTTGAAGAAAGAAAAGGGAGGGGCACACCCCTTGCCTTTCTTCCTTCCCACTCACCCTTTAGCCTAGCCTTGCTTCTTCCACCCGCCACCTTTAGCTGCTCCTCCCTGCCCTCTGTTCACCTCCCTTCTAAAGTTTGGGATTTTGGGATTTGCACGCATTATTTGCTTTTACATTGATTCCTATGGGAAACATTGTTTTGTCTTACGAACTTTTCACCTTGCGAACCTCCTCCTGGAACCAATTAAGTTCGTATCATGAGGTACCACTGTATTTAGCTTTCTGGGTGGAATGATGAGAAATGTATTTCAACACCATTTGCAAAATCCAAGTTGAGAAAGATAGTATATTATTAGAAAAAAAAAACCTCTGGATTTAATACATATGTCTCACACAATAATAACTGCAAACATTTTCTTCCATCACTCAAATACTTTGAGAAAACTTGAGTTTTCTGTTCAGTAACATAGGGTGGTGAAATGTGACAGGATAAGGATGTTGAAGAGGAAAAGTCTGAGTCAAGTTCCCAAATGCATAGTTCTATTGGTGCTAGATTAAATGTTCATCATTTCCAACTAGCGTGGACAATAGCCACTGATGTAGAAGTTATGAGTGTCACAATGGCAATACAGCTGGAGGACTCTAGAGAAGGGAACACACTCAAAAGTATTTCCTGCTTGGGATAAGTAATATTTATTTACAAGTTATACATGGTATGTTTGTGTGTATGTCTGGTTTATAATAAGGGTTTTTAGTTGTTTTATTAATTGGATTGTTACATGTTGTTTTTTATCATTGTTGTTAGCCGCCCCAAGTCTATGGAGAGGGGCGGCATACAAATCCAATAAATAAATAAATAAATAAATTTGAAAGAACCAGATGTCAAAAACATGCCTAAGAATTAAAATTAATAATGTTTATGAACTTCAGCAATAATTATCTGAGTGCTAGTTCTGGATTCTTAATAACTCCAAATATCTATAATCAGGAACACATTCACCATTTTCCCCTCAGAGAAACTAGAAAATTAACTCAACTGTAGCCCTTGCTTTAATGTGATATGTCCTACGAGGCAGATTTGCCTCACCAAAACTTACTTTTACAGCCACTTGAAGAGGAGTGGGGTCAGTGGGGATCCCAATCACCTGGCCTTCATACACTTCCCCAAAAGCTCCATGGCCTAGACCCCTGACAAGACCAGAAGAGGGAAGATGATTTTAACATAACCCTAAAGCACAATTTTTACAATATATATTCTTAAATATGTACTAGAATGTCCAAGTGTTTTACTAACTGCATTAACTATTATGTAAACAGTGAGAGATTTCTTAATGCCATTTTACTATCGGATATAGGAGCTACTCAAGGGAGATATTTTAAAAAAGGGAGCTACTCTAAAAGATATTTTAAAATAGGATCAAATTTCATTACACCCACACAGTCATACCACTTCCAGTTTTCCTTCTGTCATTTGCAGTACCAGCAGCTGTTATACACAAAAGAACAATTTTTGATGGTAGAGAACAAAATTAATCTAACTCTTATCAAGGACAAAATATATGGGTTTGCATTTTCCAGGTTTAAAATGGAAAATCATGACGTAGTCACAGTTTTCTATGCTAGAATGGATTTCATTCACACGCCTATACAATTTTTAAATATTCTATGAAGCAAAATCATCATTGCAGGTTAAAAAAAAAAATCCAAGCACAGCTACATGTCAACTACATTAGAATCTTTCGCCCCAAAATCCTAGATCTTGTTATTCTTTAAAGTTATATAGACCTTGAAGGATAAGAACCATATTTTGGATCCTGAAATAAGCAGGAACCAAGACAACGCATATATTTAAGCACATAAGAACTGCCTGTTTCCCAGTTATTTGAAATAATTGCAGTTTTCACATTATCTGTAAAAGAAGCCCCATGGATAATATATTACTGTATAGTATATTTTTCTAAAATTTAGAAATTAGCAAATCAGAGTAATAAAAGCTACATTACAAATGCAAGAAATAAGAGTTGGCATGCCAGCCAAGGCTGGTTAGAAGACACTCTCGTAAATGCCTAAAAATATCATGAAACTGTGAGTGCCAATTTATTGGCTCTCACGTAGTCAATAATTACATTCCAGTTCTAGTTCATTATTTTTAACTGCCTCCAGTGAATTAAGGGGGAAAAGGAGTAATAGAACGCCATAGTTCCCCAAAAAAGTAGATGTGCTAGTTTTTTTGCAACCTACAAAACAAATAAGCAACATCAGCAACGTCAACCACCCAACCCCAAAATATTGTGACATCTAAAACCTGATACTTTTTATTGTAATATGTACATTGTGATTGCTTCATGACAACATCTCTCTTCAGTAGTGCCATCCAGGAACCATGCCTCCTATATGCAGGAGTTATTGTGACACAAGTGGTTAAGTGCAGTATTGCAGGCAAACATTGCCCATAGCCTAGAATTCAATCTTGACAGAACTCAAGGTAGACTCCACATTCCATCCTTTGGTGGTCAGCAAAATGGGGGCCCAAATGGTTGGGGGAAATCTGCAAATAATGTTTTTTTCATGTAAGATTGCTGTAAAGTGCTATGGGGTTCTATGCAAACCTAAATGCTTTTGATGTTCCTACATGTTTAAACCAGGGGCAGGCTTCAAATTTTTTAGCAATGGGTTCTCTGCCCAGTTGCTGGGTGGGCATGGCAATGGTAGTCAGCCTCCTGCACTATAGTGGGTGGGGGAGGGTATTTTTGCCCTCCGCGGGCTCTGGAGACTTTCCTCGAGCTTCCAGGAGGACAAAAATTGGCTGCCAAGGCTCCAGAGGCCCTCTGGAGGCCGGAAATGGGAACATTTCCAGCTTTCCTGAACTTCAATTTTTAACTCTACATGAGCCTATACATATGCCCTGCACTTACTTGCATTCAAAATGGCTGCGTTGGGACTCCTGGGAGGGGCAGGGTGGGGCCAGCTAGGAGTGGGATTTGGGGGTTCTCCAAACTGCACTGAATCTTAGCTACAGGTTCTCCCAAACCCCTGCAAACCTCCATCAGCCCAACCCTGGTTTAACCTAAGTTTGAACCTCACCAGCTTCAAGAAGATTTTGAAAAGAAGATAGAACCAGATAGGAGGGTCTTTATAGGATAATAGCTACAAGGGCAAAGAGATGTTTCAAAGTGTTATCTTCTGTTCAGCCTTGATCCTTCATAGGCAGAGGTGGGTTTCTGCTGGTTTGGACTGGTTCTCTGAACTGGTTGCAAGAATTTCCCCCTGCTCACCAAACCGGTAATGATGGCTGGTGTTTTTTTGATGATGTGTTTTCCCACTATCTGTGATATTCTGGTTTTGTTGTTGTTATTTCTTGCTTTTTCCCTGCAGATTTAATGAGTGATTTTTATTCTCTCCTACCTATATAAAACCATCCACTCTACACAAGTGAAGAGAACTCGCTTTTCCCTTTAATACTCTACAAGCAGCCCCACATATTTTTAAAAAATGCCTTTTAAAATTTTGCAAATATTTCAACTCAACAATCCCTCAACCATGTTATGCTTCTGAATCTATAAGTACCTCTTGGGATTTGGTTGTTGCTGCACGTACAATTTTTTTTTTACATCTTTATTAATTGCATCCTGGAATGAATCAGCTCTCTTGGCAGCTCCTATGGTGCCACCATCTTGTTTTTTGCTTCTGCACATGCACCGAAGCTGTTTTTTGTGTGGGAGGAAGCGAACCAGCAGCAAGATAAGTCAGAACCCACCCCTGTTCATATGACATTCATATTAAGGATCAAGGGAAAGATACAGAAGTTTAGTTCAGATGGAAACTGTAATTTGCAGTCATTTCATCTGGTGTCACTAATTCTTAACCCAGATATTCAGAATGAAACTACAGTTGATTGCATTAAAAATAATGCTAATTGTCACAGAAACACGAACCAAATAAAATTCTTTCCGTGTCTCTCCTGACATATATCATCCATCCAAATGACATTGATCTCTGTGTCAACTGCTTTTGCAATTGTTAACTACAGTCATCTGGTTGTAATAATTAGAGTCTTCTGGTCGTGGAAAGAAATAATTTTATATTAGATGTAAGATTCACTGTAGATTAACTCCAGGCCTTAACATCATTGCTATAGACACTGCGCAAGTTTCAAAGAGAGGATTTGAGGGTTGATTATTTAGGAAAATTGAAAAAAATGAACTAATAAATAAATCATGCACCTTTCCATTATATATTTTCTCCTGTGTGCTCATTATACAGATTTTCTGTCACTGTTCATTCCAGGATGCAATTAATAAAGATGTAAAAAAAAAATTGTACGTGCAACAACAACCAAATCCCAAGAGGTACTTATAGATTCAGAAGCCTAACATGGTCGAGGGATTGTTGAGTTGAAATATTTGCAAACTTTTAAAAGGCATTTTTAAAAAATATGTGGGGCTGCTTGTAGAGTATTAAAGGGAAAAGCGAGTTCTCTTCACTTGTGTAGAGTGGATGGTTTTATATAGGTAGGAGAGAATAAAAATCACTCATTAAATCTGCAGGAAAAAAGCAAGAAATAACAACAACAAAACCAGAATATCACAGATAGTGGGAAAACACATCATCAAAAAAACAAAATTCAATTTTTATCCCACAAATTAATACAAAAAAGGAAGAAGAGGAGGAGGGTTTTCCTGAGCCTCAATTATCTTGAAAAGTTGATCTTGAAGAATTTTATGACTAGAGCTTATAAAATCAATACCTAATAGTGGAATGATGAGGTTATCAAGAGGCTTCCTTCTTCAGGTCAACGTTTGGTTTAGTTTTATGTTTAAATAGTGATACTTTTGTTCCTAGTATATTGCAAACTTTCAGAATGTAATTTCTCACAAAGTGAAAAGTGTTACAGTTTTTCCTAAAAAAACCTAAAAACTAAAAAAAAGCTATACATATGCTTTGTGCATGTGTATAGACTAGACTTTCAATCCTGGGCCTAGAAAGCTTAGAACTAAGACGCCTTAAACAAGATCTAAGTATTGCCCACAAGATCATATGCTGTAACGTCCTGCCTGTCGGCGACTACTTCAGCTTCAACCACAACAACACAAGAGCACACAACAGATTTAAACCTAATATTAAGCGCTCCAAACTTGACTGTAAAAAATATGACTTCAGTAACTGAGTTGTCGAAGCGTGGAACTCATCACCAGACTCCATAGTGTCATCCCCAAACCCCCAACACTTTACCCTTGGATTATCTAAGGTTGACCTATCCAGATTCCTAAGAGGTCAGTAAGGGGCGAGTACAAGTGCACTAGAATGCCTTCCATCCCCTGTCCTATTGCTCTTCTATATCTCCTATACCTTTCTTCTATTCCTATATCTCTTCTTCTAATCTTTCATTGATATGTTCTATCTCTTCTATTCTTTTTTAGATATATTTTACTATGAGTATCTCCTCTATAACCTTCATCAAGTATTTTACTATGTGTATACCCACTAAAACCCTCATTGTGTATTGGACAAAATCAATAAATAAAGTAAAATAAATAAATGGTGGCTGCAGAGCAAAGTAAGAAGGATTATTGTTAAGACCAGAGGTCTGTAAGGATGGGAAGCTATGCACACTTCAAATGGAAGAGGCAGAACTTTTAAAATTTTGTACTATCCTGGGACATTTATTAACAATATTTAATTTAAGATAGTGGTTCCCAAAGTGGGTGGTACTACGCCTGGGGGATGATGGGATGACTTAGGGGGAGCCTAAGAGTCAATGGGGTAGCAAGGAAGGTGCTAAGAGAGAAGGGGTGGCATAGGAGTGCTGGAGATAGGCCCCTTGCAGGGTGCAATTCTGCCTGGGACTCTGTCAGCAGGCAAACAGAAGGGAAAGAAGGAAAGCATGTCAGGGTGGTGGGGAAGCGACGTAGCAGCCTACTCCCTTCCCTGTAGACCTGCCATGCTTGGTGGCCTTCCATGTGACCTTCCCAGTAGTTCCCCCACACTTGCTTGCCTTCCAAGGTCAGCATACAGCCCAGCCAGCGGGTGGGTGGGCAGCCTTTGGTGAAAATGCAAATGCTGAGAGGGGTGGCAGAAAGGCACATGCAGCCGCCCCATTTCTGCAAAGGCAGAGCCCTCCACTTGCAGGGCAATCCAAAAAGGGGAGGGGGATGTTCACAGAAAAGGCTGCCTTCCACCTGTGCCAGCTCCAAAGTGCTTGGGGCTCTGAAGCAGCTCACTAGTTTCTCACCTGGCCTGATCTTTTTGTGGATTAGCCAGGCCGATGTAGAAAGATGGTAGGTAGGAAGGAAGGAAGGAAGGAAGGAAGGAAGGATGGAAGGAAGGATGGAAGGAAGGAAGGAAGGAAGGAAGATAGGAAGGAATGAAAGAAGGAAGGAAGGAAGGAAAGAAGGATGGAAGGAAGGAAGGAAGATAGGAAGAAATGAAAGAAGGAAGGAAGGAAAGAAGGATGGAAGGAAGGAAGGAAAGAAGGAAAGAAGGAAGGAAGGAAAGAAGGATGGAAGGAAGGAAGGAAGGAAGGAAAGAAGGATGGAAGGAAAGAAGGATGGAAGGAAGGAAGGAAGGAATGAAAGAAGGAAGGAAGGACAGAAGGATGGAAGGAAGGAAGGAAGGAAAGAAGGATGGATGGAAGGAAGGAAGGAAGGAAAGAAGGAAGGAAAGAAGGAAAGAAGGAAGGAAGGAAGGAAGGAAGACTGACTTGGGAAACTGGTATCATTTCATCAAGCCCAACCATCACATTAAGAATTTACTAAACAGAAAAGTAGTTACTACATTTTACTGAGTTTACTAACTTAGTAGTTAGTAAGGTTCTTGATAAATGACTATCAGACTTTGGAAACCTGGTATCACTGGATCATGTTCAACAATTTGGTTGAATTAACAAAATACTTGTAAATTGGATTTTGAACAAATGTGCAATTAATTGTTACAGTTTTGAATTTTACCATTACTATCTTCCTTAGTGGGTCATGCAAATTGCTATTCCAAACAATGCACTGAGGATGGGTTTGTTGCACCAAGGGGACGGTGTACTGAAAAAGTTTGAGAGCCGGGGTGGCGCAGCAGGTAGAGTGCTGTACTGCAGGCCACTGAAGCTGACTTTAGATCTGAAGGTCAGCGGTTCAAATCTCATCACCGGCTCAAGGTTGACTCAGCCTTCCATCCTTCTAGGGTGGGTAAAATGAAGACCCGGATTGTGGGGGAAATATGCTGGCTCTGTTAAAAAGTGCTATTCGTAACATGTGGTAAGCCGCCCTGAGTCTAAGGAGAAGGGCGGCATAAAAATTGAATAAATAAATAAATAAAAAGTTTGGGAACCACTCATTTAGGATATCACTGGCAGAAAGCAGAATAGCACCTGACTTTATTAGGAAGTTACCCTGAAAAGCCAAAGAAACAAGTTGACCTGTGATTCTCTCCCATTGTACATCCATGTATGTGTATATTCATATCAGTGTGTGTGTGTGTGTGTGTGTGTGTGTATGTTTTATAGGCATATTTCCCCAGATTTTTAAAAATGTTATAGCATCTTCTGAGGAGTCCATATAAAACAGTATTGAAGAGGGCTATTTTTGTAAAAGCTCTTTCCACTTTTCTATTTTTCCCCAATATAAATTCCCTCAGTCTTCTCACCTGCTTAAGAGACTTGCTTTGAAAGAAATCCTGACTAGTGGCAGACAAAGTGTCCTGAATGCAGATGGATGTGACACTAGCAGCTTCAGTAGAAAGTGATATGGATAAGTTTTCTGAGAAAAAAAAATCCATCCATGTTCCTCAGCTGCCAGAATATTCAATACTTAACTAAATAGTCAAGTGATCTGACTGGGTAGAAGGTAACTGCACGTTTAAATGATAAATATCTGGAATGTACTCTTAGAACAAATATTAAATGGTAAAAAATGACAGAGAGAAAAATATTAACCAGCCTCTGGAAAAGTTAGCAACAAAAGTATTTATTTATTTAATTTGACTTCTATGCTGCCCAATCCCGATGGGACTCAGGATGGCTAAGTAGTCAAAAGTAGTCAAATCAGTCTTTGCAGGATAGCTTTAGAGATGAAGCATTGTGTGGTTTGTCTTTGTAAAACATAGTAATGTGGCTATACGTTATCTATATATTATTTGCTGTGAAACACAATTGGCAGAGTCTTATTGGATGTATGTCTTGCTTGTGAAATTCACAGACCTCTAACAGCCTTTGTAGGAAGAGATGGCTGGACTTTGCCAGTAGGGTTCTTCTTATACAGTACAGTAGTACCTCTAGATACGAGCTGCTCCACATGCGAGTATTTCAAGTTACGAGCCACGACGGGAGCGAAATTTCTTTTCGACACCCGAGCTCAAATTCGGGATACGAGCCGGGATAGGTGGCGCAAGAATCCTTGCTTCTGGTTATCTCGGAGGGGAAAAACAAAGTCTAAAGCCATTTGTTCCAGATACGAGTTGTTCAACATACGAGCTCCGTTCTGGAACGAATTAAACTCGTATTTAGAGGTACTACTGTATATGTATATTTTACTGTGTAAGCTGCTCCATCCAGAATCAATAAGCCATATCATAAAGGTTTTTGTAACCTACTGACGTACAGAGTACATATTTGCACTGCCACTGCTGATTGGTTTATCTCACAGTGAGAGAAATGAACTACTGTCAGTGGCTAGCACTCTACAAAAAAGCCCTTAAAAGTGACTTCCCTGCAGCTTGCTGGCAGTCCTACTTTCAGCTAGAGTTAAATAAAGGTGCTGGACTGTTCCTGTGTTTCACTTCTTCATTCCCATTTAAATCAAACACTGGTAACGAAAGTGGTTGAAGAAGGACAACAGGTTAAAGGGATCTCATGGAATCTGCAGCCATCTTAGAAACAAATACTGATCTGTTCTGGACAAACTTGAGGATGGATACTCAAACTTCTCCAGCTCTAGCATTCTTTGATCCAAAGACAGAAGAATGGCAAACCTACATGAGCCGGTTTTGCATGTTCCTGGAGGCAAACAACTTCTAGGATCTACCAAATAACAGGAAGACGGCTCTCTTCCTTTTCTACAAGAAGTACAGACCCTGGTGACACCAGCAAACTTAAAGACCATTACATGCCCTCAGCCCCTCCTATGGTCAGCAGAAATGAATTCTATCATCAGCGGCAATGTGAAGGCAAATCCATTAACAACTTTATAGCCAAACTCTGGGAGATCGCGTCCAAATGCAAATTTTTAAACCCGGAGGAAGTGATGAAGGACAGAATTATTTTAGGTATGAGGTATCTCAATCTACAAAATAAATTTCTGATTCAGTGGGGAGCAACATTCAAAGATGTGGTCGAGGAAGCCAAAGCCACTGAATAATTGGACAACTCTGCAGCCAACATCCAGAGGACGAGTGGAGTCCAACATATTCATTGGGAGACTGATTGGATGATTGATTGACTGGTCGGATGCCCCAGAGGGTGAGGAGGAATCCAACAAGGAAAACCATATGTATCACATGCAACCAGAAGGAAGAGTGAGCTCCAGAGACTTTGAACCTAGGCAAGCATGGTGTTGCAGCTGCCTAGGGCCCATGCCAGGGCAATCTGCAAATTTAAAGATGCAATTTGCCACCATTGCCAAAAGCAGGGCCATATTACAAAGGCTTGCAGAGCCATCCAAATGACCCCCTATCAGCCAACCCAGTTCCAACCCAAATCATCCATGGGACCGAGAAGACAAGGACAGAACTGTTCTGGGGGCCAACGAGGCAGGAGAAGAGATGATTACCAAAGCCAGAACAGTAGAGGTATCAACAACACAACTGTGCACCACTCCAACACGGGGCATGTTGATAAATTCAACATCACTGTAGCTATCATGGGATTTCCCTGCGATATGAAGCTTGATACCAGCTCCGTATTCACTATCATGTCCTGGGGGACAAGCTAGACAAGCTTCTGGCCAACTTCCAGGATGTCTTCAATGGGAGTCTAGGTAAATATAAGGGCAAGTCCATATCCAAATCTCCAGAGAGGGGCGGCATACAAATCTAATAAATAAATATCATTTAACCTAGACCCCAGTGTCACTCCATTAGATTAAAAACCTGAAGAGTCCTGTTTGCACTCTGACCAAAAGTGGACAAGCAACTGTACAAATTAACTCCCCAAAGGATATTGGACTTACTTGATCATGCCACATGGGAGACCTCAATCCTCACCTCAATGAAGCCGGACAGCTCAATATGCTATAAGGGGACAAAGCCCTGCAGCCTAACGGGTACTCTGTGCCTATTGTGCAACATCTGCAGCACTCACTTGACAATGGAAACTTTTTTGCCAAGCTTTATCTGGTCCCAATTGGACAGACTGAATCCCACTTATCAACCAGAGACACCCCTGGATTCCAGCAAGCTAACCCAAACATTAGTAATGGAAGAGTTAGTGTTTGCACAGAACTTTGCAGGGTGTCTGAAATGGGTTGAGCCACTGTAATAGCGATTACTGGGTTAAAGTCATATCAAATCAGACTTGATCATGGTTCAGTGTGGTGAAGGAACATAGATCAGCTCGGGAGTAGATGGGTGGGACTCCTGTCTACCCCAACCAGAGATGACCCAGCTGAAAGAAACCCCGATGCAACGGCCAGAGCAAAGTGAGCCTCTGCCCCGAAGAGTATAAAATGTAAATCAACCAGAGGAGAACAGGGCCCTAACTAGTAGAAACCAAAGGAAGTTGTTCTCAAGCCTGGAGGAGGACCACAAGTTCCTACCTGCCAATGACAGAGTCCAACGCAGTCAGCCAGGACCAGACAATGAAGATGCTGGGACTTCAGCTGCCATGCATTCATTCATTCATTCATTCATTTATTTATTTATTTATTTATTTATTTATTTATTTATTCATTCATTCATTGATTCATTCATTCATTCAATTTTTTATGCCGCCCTTCTCCTTAGACTCAGGGCGACTTACAACATGTTAGCAATAGCACTTTTTAACAGAGCCAGCATATTGCCCCCACAATCTGGGTCCTCATTTTACCCACTTTGAAAGGATGGAAGGCTGAGTCAACCTTGAGCCGGGGATGAGATTTGAACCGCTGACCTACAGATCTAGTCAGCTTCAGTGGCTGCAGTACTGCACTCTACCTGCTGTGCCACCCCGGCAGCCAGTTCCAGATCTTTCCATAAGTAGACAGAGGAGCAGCAGCAGGCATATCTGCCCCAGTCGAAGACTCCCGAGGAATTGAATCGCAACGGCCCAGTAAGGACTGCATGGCACCCTGTTTACTTATGTAACTATGTGACCTACATTGCTTCCTAATTGCTCTTTACTCAAACTAAGAGGAGAGGGGTGTTACGTACAGACATACGGAGTACAGATTTGCATAGCTGCCACTGATTGGTTTATATCGTGGCGGGGGAAATGAACTACTGGCCAGCAGGCTAAAGGCAAGCTCTTAAAAGCAGCTTCCCTGCAGCCTGCTGGCAGTCCATATTACTTTCAGCAAGAATTAAATAAAGGTGGTGAATTGTTCGTATGTCTCTCCCCTTCATTCCCGCACAAATCAAACAGTTTTGCTTTGTCCTTCATGCCCTTCCTGTATAGATACAATACATTAGGAATGGTACTTGAATTATATTACGCTTTGATTAAGGTTTTTGGGCAACATGGCATGCCAGCAATTAGGCATTATTACCCTGTATGTTTGCAAGTAAAAATGACCTTGCACTACCAATAATGTATTAAACTGAAATCATGTTTCTGAACCTCATTGTCTAAAATAAATGGACTTCAACTCCTAAAAAAGATGACTTTTTCAATCAAGTCACAGGAAAAGAGATTTAACTGTCAAACTGCTAGATCAGACTAGAAATTCAGATTTCAATTATATTCTCCACTTCATTTGAGACTTCTGAGATTAAGCAAAAGGTGCACATGTGAATTGGTGTGCCCACATTTCTAACAAACTAGAATGTGAGCATAAAGAAGCCAGACAGATTGGTTTACCTTATCAAAGAAATATTTTTCCGGGGCACTTCTTTGAGGTCACTAATGGAAGTAGTTTTTCCTGCAAAGCAGTAATTGGGGTTATAGTCTGTCATAATTGTGGAAGTGCGCAGCTTGCTCAGCTTGTACTCAGGGCTCTGTAACTCCATCTGCACAGCTTGTAGCTCTTGGTGTTTCCGCCGATACACTAGAAAAAGTAAGAGAATTAGGAATGGGATTGAGAAATGCCACAAGGTTAAAAGCACACCAAGATACACGGGGATTGTGTTGTGCAGATTGACTGCAAGAGTGACAGCAAGAGGGAGACTTGTAGAATAAGGCTATGTACTCACCAGTAACTATTTGTGAGATATTGAGGATAAAGAAAAAAGTTTTATGTGGAACCCTGTCCAGTGAAATAATGAGTTGGCACTACTACATGATTGTAACCAATTTAAAGAGAGGACTAATCCAGAAGGGAAGGGACCTTGTAGGTCATTAAGTACATTCCCCCACCCAAGCAGAAAACCTTACACCAGGGTAGGCAAAGTTGGCTCTTCTATGACATGTGCACGTCGGCTCCCAGAATTCCTGAGCTAGCATGATTGGCTTAGGAATTCTGGGAGTTGAAGTCCACAAGTCATAGAAGAGCCAATTTTGCTTACCCCTGCCCTACACCATTTCTGACAGATGGCAGTCTAGAAAGCTTCCAGTGATGAAATTCCCACAACCTCTGGAGGCAAGAAATCTTCAATAGTTTGCTATCAACAATCACCAGTGAGTTATCAATTTATCATAATTAAACTGGAAATAAAAATTGCCTATTTCCAGCCCCACCAATGTAACTAATCAAATGGGAGAAAGAGGTTAAAGGGACTTCAGAATTTATTAGCAACCAGAATCCCTTGAAGCTAATGTTTCAGATACCAAATCCTACCTTTTAGTGACAGCTTTCCCAGAAACAAGCTGGAAGGCTTCTTTGTCACCAGCCCAGAATGACGAAGTACTGGAGGAAACTATTACAATTTCTTGAAAACGCTACCGGGAAAAGCTGGCAACTTGCTAAAAGTATTGTTTAGGGGAATGTTTGTCTCAAACTTGGATCCAATGGTTATCTGCAGGGCCAGGGACACCCAAAATAGTTGTGCTCGGGTTGAAATGTTGCAACAACAACATGGAGCTATATAGGAAAATTTATGCTGTTTAATCTTACCCCCTGCTTGGTGCAGAAATTCAAATTAAAGCATCTATGGCCAAATAGCTGTTCAATTTCTTTGTAATGCCTCCTATGCAGAGGAATTAATAATAATAATAATAATAATAATAATAATAATAATAATAATAATTTATTAGATTTTTATGCCGCCCCTCTCCGAAGACTCGGAGCAGCTCACAACAACGATAAAAACAATATTATAATGGCACAAATCTAATATTAAAAAACTGAAAACCCTATCATAATTAAAAAACCAAACAGCACATACATACCAAACATAAATTATAATAAGCCTGGGGGAAAGATGTCTCAAATCCCCCATGCCTGGCGGTATAGGTGGGTCTTAAGTAGTTTACGGAAGACAAGGAGGGTGGGAGCAGTTCTAATATCCGGGGGGAGTTGATTCCAGAGGGCCGGGGCCGCCACAGAGAAGGCTCTTCCCCTGGGGCCCGCCAGACGACATTGTTTAGTCGACGGGACCCGGAGAAGGCCAACTCTGTGGGACCTTATCGGCCGCTGGGATTCGTGCGGTAGCAGGCGGTTCCGGAGGTACTCTGGTCCAATGCCATGTAGGGCTTTAAAGGTCATGATGAACACTTTGAATTGTGACCGGAAACTGATTGGCAGCCAATGCAGGCCACAGAGCTTCTTACAGTCAAACTGCTCTTACTATAGGGAGTATTTTTGACATATACAATAACTTAAAACTATTATTTCTTGTTCTATACTCTGATAGAGATCTCTGTCTGGAAATAAATATGATAAATAGATCTTTGTATAATATCTTCAACTGTTCAAAGAGTACATTATATTTGTCCATAGTCTTCTTTTGTCATGGCTAAATATTTCCTTTTGCTAGTCTCCCATTATAATTCTCCTTATTACCTTTGCTGCCCTTTACAGACCCCATTGTCAAATTCTCCTTCCTTGTGAGGAAGTCAACTTGGGGTTACTGTTTGCTCTTTTGGAAACTAGCTGCATTCATGCAGAAACGCTTCCCTCTTGCATTCATACCTTCACTCGTAACATAACTCGTTACTCCCAAGCACCCAAACTGTTTTTTCAGCTGGTTGTGATAAATGAGCAACACTCCTTGATTTTTTCCCCTTCCACGGATGTGCTGAAGTCCAGAGGCAGCCTCACTGAACCCAAGCCTTTGGCTTGAAAAGCAAATGCCAAAACAGAGTGTGGAGAGTGGGATGGATGTAGGAGGAAAAAATGATGCGCAAAGTGAGTGGTTAATCTCCAAAGTTGAGAAATGGAGGCAATGTCTGGAGACTGGCATCTGTTACAAGCAGTCAAGAGGACTCATTCAAATGCCTGGATCACATGCTATCAGTGGCGGATTAAGGCTCACTGACAAATCTTGATGCCTCTCTCCTAGTTTTATCAGTTTTCTTTCTCAACTTTGTGGTGTCCCCTTTCAGGCCTGGTACCCTTATCACATACTTAGTCTGCTTAATAGTTAATACACCACTGCATACTACAATGACCAGGGCATTCTGGTAGGAGTCCTGCCTGGAGCTTGGAATTTTGCCAAGAGCTTGGTAGCAATTAGAAAAGGAGTAACCGTGGAACAAAAATTATAAGCTAACAATGTTTGTACCCTATAAGGAAAACGTGTGCAAAATGTTTTACCAATGGCATCTTTCACTAGCACTTCTAGCTAAGATGTTCCCCAATACAAAACCGAATTGCTGGAAATGTAATCAGACACAAGGAACATACTATCACGCTTGGTGGATATCTCCAAAAGCAAAATACTATTGGAATTAAATTAAAATACTACTAGAAGAGATTACGAAAGAAAAAAATAGAGATGAAACAGGAAATATTCTTATTGGGAATACTACCTAGAAGGTTGACCCAGAAAAAAGAGCCTGTTGCTAGGGAAGAAGTATGTTGCAATAAAGCATTTATGAACAGATTTGCTATGTTGTGGTATGTTCAGTCCAGTGGTGGGATTCACATTTTTTTACTACTGGTTCTGTGGGCATAGCTTGGTGGGCATGGCATGGCATGGCTTGGTGGATGTGGCTTGGTGGGCATGGCTTGGTGGGTGTGGCAAGGGAAGAATATATAAAATCTCCATTCCCTCACCACTCCAGGGGAAGGTTACTGTAAAACCAACTCCCCCCAGAGATTAGAATTGCCCCCACCCTCCTTGCCTTTCGTAAGCTGCTTAAAACCCACCTCTGCCGCCAGGCATGGGGGAACTGAGATTCCCTTTCCCCCTAGGCCTTTACAATTTTATGCATGGTATGTCTGTATGTATGATTGGTTTTTATGTAATGGGTTTTTAACTGTTTTTAGTATTGGATTATTGTTATATACTGTTTTATTACTGTTGTTAGCTGCCCCGAGTCTGCGGAGAGGGGCGGCATACAAATCCAATAAATAAATAAATAAATAGATAGATAGATAGATAGATAAATAATAAAATCCCCATTTCCTCCCGATCAGCTGGAATTCTGGAGGTAGAGAATAGATTGGGGTGGGGCCAGTCAGAGGTGGTATTTACTGGTTCTCTGAACTACTCAAAATTTCTACTACCGGTTCTCCAAAACTGGTCACAATCTGCTGAACACCACCTCTTGGAAAACAAAGAACCCGCACATGGTGCTGCGTCCACAATTAGGATCCAGTGGAATCTAACCAATGAGTAATGATGTGGAACTGTGAATGGACAGGTTCAGCTTTCTTTCCAACATTGTAAAATCAGAGAGGATGTGATAGATATTCACATGAGTGAAATTCATATTGTCTGCCCCCCCAGAAGGTAGAGCCGGAAGGGATACCTTAAAATGATCTCGATGTATCTTTACAGTTGTTCTGATTCATGCTCCCATATTTCATAAGTCAGCCTGTCTAGCTGGCCCATGTCAAATTACATACAGTACCTACCAACTGGTACAATTCTTTCCCTTGTTATTCCTCTGATCCTCAGAGGTCCAGCTGGTCATTTCCTTTTAAATATGATCTAGTGTTCTCATCTATTCGGTTTTGTTTTTTCTAAGAGGGCCTGAAAACTGTTTTCAATTATAAGATTTGAACTTTAGTTTTGGTTTATTATTCTCCAAAGGAGCCAACTGCTGCCAGCAGCCTCAAAACCAGGAAGTGGGAGACTCATTTGCTTTCTTTAATAATTACTTACTGTATACATAGTCCTCGACTTACAACAGTTCATTTATTGGTCGTTCAAAGTAACAGTAGCACTGAAAAATGTGATTTATCACCATTTTTTCACCTTTGTAGCATCTCTATGACCATGTCATCAAAATTAGGATGCTTGGCAGCTGGTTCATTTTTATGACTGTTGCCATGTCCCAAGATCATGAGATAACCTTTTCCGACCTTCTGACAAGCCAAGTTAGATTCATTTAATTAACAACTGGGTTATTAACTTATCAACTGCAATGATTCACTTAGCAACAGTGGCAAGAAACGTCATAAAATGGGATAAAACTCATTTAACGTCTCACTTAACATAAATTTTGGGCTCAAAATACCCAACTGATTCAGACCAGTTTGAAATTTATTGCTGCTTTCTGAACTGGTAGCGATGACCAGTGGTCCATGCTCTAGAACCGGTCCTCCAGTCGCCTCGGCTTGCAAAAGAACCCTCTGCACATGTGCAAAGGATCCCGCGCATGCGCAGAGGGCAATTTCCTGATGGTTTGCACAACATGATGGAAGCAAAAGGTGTACTTCTGTCGCGATGCAAACAGGTAGAGAAGGTAAGAGGAACCCGACCCTGGGAGTTTATGTATGTATGTATGTATGTATGTATGTATGTATGTATGTATGTATGTATCTTTGTATCTTTGTATCTTTGTATGTATGTATCTTTGTATGTATGTATGTGTTTGTTTGTTCATTCATTCATTCATTCATTCATTTGACTTGTATGCCACCCCTCTCTGTGGACTCGGGGCAGCTCACAACATATCAGTAACCAAAACAGTGTACAATAACATGGCTAAATGCAATTAATATAAGCAGTTAATTAAAATATTATAAAAAGGCTAAACATTAAAAATCATTCATACAATTACAACCACTAGTATACTAAACATTCAATGGCCAGAGGCTGGGGTTTAATGCCTCCATGCCTGACAGCATAAATAAGTTTTCAGGTTCTTATGAAAGACAAGGAGGGTGGGGGCAGTACGAATCTCTGGGGGGGAGCTGATTCCAGAGGGCCAGGGCCACCACAGAGAAGGCTCTTCTCCTGGGCCCTGCCAAACAACATTGTCTAGTTGATGGAACCTGGCCGACTCAGGCCAACTCTCTGGGACCTACCTGGATGCTGGGATTCATGCAGCAGAAGGCGGTCCTGTAAGTATATACTCTATACAGTCCTGGAGTACTTAGGATGAGATGAAGCTGTCTATCTGTCTGTCCTGCAGTGCAGTTAAAATGTTTAATACCTATCATTCCCATTATTTAACGGTTGTTCCCAAGATTGTCTCAAAATTGTATTGGACCCTGGATACCTTTATATGTTTATTAAGTTAATAGGAGGTATTAACTATCACTAACATTCTAAACTTGGTCTCTTCTGAGTAATAAAACAGCCTTAAAAAGATGCGAATCTGTTGCAGGATGAATAAACCATGTCCTTCCCTAAAAAGCATTCTCCCCTGCTAGCAAAGCTGAAATGGTATGCCTGCTTGGTGCGAGCAGACAATACCTGCCAGGGTTTGAACCCCCTTCTACATTTTTCATATTTTCTTATCTGAACTTTGAGATGGTTCATACAAAACACAAAATAAGGACATATGTGTAAATCACGTCAGTATCTTTTTAAAAAAAAATATTTTAGAGCCTATCTTCACCGCTAGTTTTCCAATATTATTTTGTCTTTGAAAGCTTTTAAGGTTTTTTTAAAAAGGAAATAAATAACTTTATATGGACTTCCGACTTCAGCTAGTTCTAACCTTTGAAAATCCCGTGGGAGCAATACATGCTGTATGCGGTGGTTGGGAATGGTGGAGAGGTAGAGTGTAGATCAAAATTAATTGGACATGTAAAAAGTTACTTTAAAAGAGTAATTGGAACAGGGCACAGAATTTCCCACAGCACGTTCTTGATTCTGGGAAGTTTAACCCTGTGCTGTGTTGTAGATTTTGCTGCAGTGACATTATTTCTGTTACAACAGATAAATTACTAGGCTGTGTGCAAGATGTAGGACAGGATTTGAGAAACCAATTATAATTTCTTCCAATGCAGGATGATGGCTTTTAAAAGTCAAATAAAATATTCATTCAAAATCTTGTAATGAGAGTATAAGAAGTTAATGTCTTTGGGAAGGGGGAGGGAGGGGGAAACAGCTGGAAAATATAGCAATGTGTGCACACATACATATATAGTGGGGATTTAAAATTTCTAAATAGTTAATTAACCATATCTGTTAATTATTGTATTTGTTCTGACTCCAGAAATTTACATCTAATCTATTGGCTGTTTAGAGAATAAATGACTGTTTATCTGGTCACAGGCATGTTCTAATCCTGGAATCATATTCCGTGGTTCAAAATAATGAGACCATATTTTTCCAGGTTTGAATCTTGCCTCTCTAATGAATTCATAAGATGATCCTAATCTAATCTTTATTGCTTATTCTCACCTTCTCAACCACAATAACAAGAATTACAGAGCTGGCTTGTTCTGCATAATGTTACAAGGATCCTAATGAAGAATACATCTGAAAGGTTTATTTGCAACAATGCTGCTGCTTCTATCAGACATCCCTAAAGTTAGCTGACATGGAATCATGAACATAGTCCATAGATAAACACATCAAATAGCTTACTGAATGTACTGCATGAATAATATGGTGCCTGATAAAGAATCAATGCATATGTTATCAATTTCATTTAAAAGTTTGCTGACTATTGAATTTGCTATATATGAAATCAGAAGAGCCATGGCTCAGTGGTAGAACATATGTATTGTAAAGAAGAAGTCTTGAGTAGGAGTAGAGGAAGGAACTTATAGTGAACTCAATCTGTATAGTCTGGAGGACAGAAGGAAAAGGGGGGACATGATCGAAACATTTAAATATGTTAAAGGGTTAAATAAGGTTCAGGAGGGAAGTGTTTTTTAATAGGAAAGTGAACACAAGAACAAGGGGGCACAATCTGAGGTTAGTTGGGGGAAAGATCAGAAGCAACATGAGAAAATATTATTTTACTGAAAGAGCAGTAGATGTTTGGAACAAACTTCCAGCAGACGTGGTTGGTAAATCCACAGTAACTGAATTTAAACATGCCTGGGATAAACATATATCCATTGTAAGATAAAATACAGGAAATAGTATAAGGGCAAACTAGATGGACCATGAGGGCTTTTTCTGCCGTCAGTCTTCTATGTTTCTATGTTTCTAACTTTAGCCCTAAGTCTTGGAATATTTGATCCATATGATTAAAAATCCCCTCATCATATATACAATTACATTGATACACATAGTACTGATTCAACAATGAAGGTTGAATCTTCCTAGAAACAATTTGCTTCTTCTTTTTTATAAAATTCATTAGCCGCCTATCTTACTTCACCCTAACTCTGAGCAGCTTACAATGTTAAAATATAGACCTGCATCAAACTGAATAATATAAATGTAATAGTATAAAAAACCTAGGAAAAAAGATGGAGAGGGAGGGAATATAATAAAATGGGAAGTGAGATTTATTGTTAATCTATCAGCCACCCCCAATGTGAAACCCCTCCATTGGAGCCTATAACCCAGGTCTTTAAGTTCTTATGGAAGGTGAGTAAAGATGGAGATGATACTACTTTTGGGGTGGGGGGTTTAAGATGGCCCAAATGGCAGATGCAATCGCATCAATATTTAAAATAATTGAAATAAATACTTTTTCATGTAATTTAGTCAATGAAGCAGCCTTACCAACCTTGTGCCATTGAAATGATTTGGGATCACAGAAATCATCATCATCATCATTATTATTATTATTATTATTATTATTATTATTATTATTATTAATTAGATTTGTATGCCGCCCCTCTCTGTAGACTCGGGGCGGCTCACAACAATAACAAAGACAATGTAAGAACAAATCTAATAATTTAAAAAACACTAAATACCCCATTATTAAAAGCAAACATACACACAAACATACCATGTATAAACTGTTTAGGCCCGGGAGAGATGTCTCAGTTCCCCCATGCCTGACGGCAGAGATGGGTCTTAAGAACTTTACGAAAGGCAAGGAGGGTGGGGGCAGTTCTAATCTCTGGGGGGAGCTGGTTCCAGAGGGTCGGGGCCGCCACAGAGAAGGCTCTTCTCCTGGGTCCCGCCAAACAACATTGTTTAGTCGACGGGACACGGAGAGGGCCAACTCTGTGGGACCTAACCAGTTGCTGGGATTTGTGCGGCAGAAGGCCTAGCCATATTCCTAGTTTGCCTTGAGGGCACCAGGTTACGCAGTTGATACACAGGAAGAAATGTCTCTGCCTCCTTAAGTCCTGCTTTGATGCCTTATTGTGACAAGGGTAAGTGCATGTTCCAGGAAGGGATAAGCAGAGAACATCAGGAATGTATGCCAAGAGTACAGACTCCCAATAGGATCATCCAAACTATGAATACCATCCCAGGTGACTAGTTAAAGTAAGCAGGAAAGCAAATGATTATCTAGTAACAATTGCAAAGACATCCATTACATACAGAATTGGAGAAGAAAATTATAAACCACTCCTATAGTTGATCAGGAAAACCATACAAATGTACAAAATAAAATAACCGACAATATAGTGTCAAATGATGGGTCCTTTGAGTCAGCTGGCATTCACCATATTATTGAGGAACAACTAAGGATCTTTCAGAGTAATAATGGAGTTTATGAAGTTATAGTAAAGCTTTAGGGAGGTCTAGTGGCTGATGCTGAATGCAGAAAAATGTCTGAAGTTGTAATTGTGAAGTCACATTGGAAATGTGGAATATAAGAAACTTGACCATGGGAAATCTTTGTACAATGGAAGATGAAATGTATCTACCAGAGACTGTCATCTTAGGTGTGAACTAATTGAAATGGATTGGAATTGGATGCTTTCAGTTAGAAGTCCATATTGTTTATTACTCAGGATGTGAAAAACAAAGAAGAATCAGCACTGTTTTCATGGTCCAGAAAGATATAATAAAGACAGTACATGGTACAATACAGTCAATGCCCAACTGATATCAATTGGTTTGGCATATATTGATTATCCAAGTTTATGCCCCAACCACTGATGCAGAAGAAGAGGTGGTTGGTGAATTTTATGGTCAAGTTTAAGCTAGAATCAACAGAACATATGCAGGCAAGATGTCTCCTTGTGGTTGGAGAGACTGATATAAAAATTAGGAGGGAAAATAGGACTATATAGCCTAGGAAATAGAAAAAAGTAGGAGAATGACTTATCAGTCTGACTTATTTGTTTCTTTATTGCTAACAGTTCTTGAAACAACCAAAACAAGGTTACATACATGGACCTTACCAGATGGACTATACAAAACCTGATTATATTATTAATACAAAGAGATAGAAAGGCTCAGTTATAATAGCAATGTTGTGCCTAGGGACTAATTCAGAAACATGTGGATGTTCCAAGTCAAGATAAAGTAGTAGCACAAAGCCAGACAGTTTCCATGATAGGATCTTGACTAGATACTCACCATTTTTAAGCAGAACAACAGGAATCGTTTTGTAGTCCTGAACCTCATTGATAGGAAACCTCATTGATAGGAACTATGGAATGAAATCAAAGCAGTTATTAAGAATGAATGAGAGACTGCCAAAGATCAAGAAACAGAAGAAAGCATACAGCATGTCAGAACAGACAATGGGAAGTGCCAAGGAGAAAAAAGTAGCCAAAGCCAAGAAAGACAAAAATCTTAGAAGGAAAAAAGAATTTCAGAGTGCTGTTAGAAGAGGTAAGAAAAAGAATTACAATGTCATCTGTAAAGACATTCAAGATGGAAACAGGCATGGACAAACAAGGAAAGTCTTCCAAAAGATTTCCAAACTCAAGGAGAAGTTTCCAACTTGGAATTGGTACACTAAAGGATGCCAATGGACAGATACTAATTAGATCAAACAAAGATGGAATGTGTTTACTGAAATTCTGAGTAGTAAAGATATCAATATGCAAGGTATCTGAAAAGATATTCCCTTTTTAATTCTAGCATTAAAAGATGATGTTAGATCAGTATCCCAGTCATAAACAACGTCAAAGGCTAAAGGAATTGATAGACTATCTATAAAAATATGGCAAGCAATAGGAGAAAAATCAGTAAAGTTTCTAACTTATGTCACCAAATGCGGAGAATTATTTAGTAGGCAACAGATTGAGAGATATTAGTCTATAAACAATACCAGAGAAAGGAGACTTAACAAAGTGCAGGCTATTGTGCAATATTCCACAAAACTGAATTGTGTGAAAGTAGAATGAAAAGAGCATTTACAATTTTGAATTTTGATGTTGGAGAAAATATCACAGATAACAAAGTAAACAAACAAACAAACAAACAAACAAACCATAGAGAAACTCAATGTAGAATCCTCACTCAAGATACAAATGACCAGTCTCAAATTACATATTGTTAATGTGCTATGCCAAGACTCTCTTGAGTAGAGGAAGGAAAGAGAAGTTGATGTCCAGCAGAATGATGGATGGAGTCAATTACAATGACAAGAGGTACACCATTGGGAGTTCTGAAGATCCTATTTGGAGATAGATCATCCTGGAGAAGATTGTTGTCACTAAAAATCAATACCAACTTGATGGCACATAATCAATCAATCAATCAATCAGTTGGTCAGTCAGTCAATCAGTCAATAGGTCAATGAGTTGTGTGGATAATTTATATATTGGGTGTGAACAAAGAACTCACCTATCATAATTCCCGAGAAGGCTAGAATAAGACCAGCAACCAGAGCTGAAGTCACTACTGACAAGACCAAAGAAAGAGGAGGATTCTTGGTGGGCAGGATCAGTTCATCTGGAATATAAACATGATAATATATTAGTTGTTTTCAACTTCTCTTCCTGTTATTTTCCCATTAAAAAAAAATCTATATACAGAGGATTTATTGAATCTGTCATCTGCACCTCTCCAACTGTCTGCTTTGGTTCTACAACCCAACAAGACCGACACAGACTTCAGAGGACAATCAGAACTGCAGAAAAAGTAATTGCTGCCAACCTGCCTTCCATTGAGGACCTGTATATTGCACGAGTCAAAAAGAGGGCTGTGAAAATATTTATGGACCCTTAGCTCCTGGACATAAATTGTTTTAACTCCTACATTCAAAATGCCACTATAGAGCATTGCACACTAAGACAACTAGACACAAGAACATTTTTTCCCCCAACACATCACTCTGCTAAACAAATAACTCCCTCACCATGTCAAACTATTCACTAAGGCTGCATTACTATTACTATTAGTTTTTCTCATTGTTCCTCTCACCCATCTGCTCCCTCTTATGACTGTATGCCTTGTTGCTTGTATCCTTACAATTTATATTAAAATTGATTGCTTCTTGATTGCTTATTTGTATCCTATGACAATCATTAAGTGTTGAACCCCATGATTCTTGAGAAATGTATATTTTCTTTTATGTATACTGAGAGCATATGCACCAATGACAAATTCCTTGTGTGTCCAATCACACTTGGCCAATAAAGAATTCTATTCTATCTGTAGAAAAGCATGGACTCACATATTTTTGGACTAGTAAAAAAGGTGTCTTGGATGCACACATTTTAAAATGTAGTGTCATGTGGAGGTAGTACATAAACACTTGCAAGAAAGCTAGAATTAGTACAATTGCAGAAATGATCAATTGCACTTCCACAATGAGCTGCCCTAAAATTTGTTTTGCCATTGTAATCAGAATCCAAAATCAGAAATGGGGTCTGATTGGATGTAACCCAACATAGACAGAGAGCAAAATAATTAATGTTTGTTAGGCCATGTCTTACCTATGCAAGAGACACCATCATTAGCCAACACATATCCATAGCCACAAATGCAAATAATTTCCTGAGTCTTCAAATCTCCGTGGCACATATCATGATCACAATGACTGCAGTTCAAATATAGCTTAATGCTGACTTCACCATGCCCCTCTGTCACTAGAGAGTAGATGGAAGAATTATTGATTTTTATAATACCTGTAAGTCAAAGATTCGTAATACCCTAAATAAAAAAGCAGTAAGTAGAATAAATGTGAAACTACCAGCAAAACTGATAGGGGCAAATAGCTTAAGTTACTGGAAGTGGCAGGGTAGCGTGGTAAGCAGAAGTAGCTGCCCAGTACTTTCAGTAGTATAATATTGCTACTTGCACATATGATTTATGCCGCACGAATCCCAGCAACCGGTCAGGTCCCACAGAGTTGGCCTTCTCCGGGTCCCGTCGACTAAACAATGTCATCTGGCGGGACCCAGGGGAAGAGCCTTCTCTGTGGCGGCTCCGACCCTCTGGAATCAACTCCCTCCAGAGATTAGAACTGCCCCTACCCTCCTTGCCTTTTGTAAACTCCTCAAAACCCACCTCTGTCATCAAGCGTGGGGGAACTGAGACATCTCCCCCTGCCTATGTAGTGTTAGTGCATGATATGACTGTATGTATGTTTTTTTCTTTTTTTCTTTTTAAATTGGGGTTCCTTGTTTTTAGATTTTTTAAATGTACAATTGCTATTTTAGATTTTAAATTATTAGATTTGTCAATACATATTGTTCTTTATCACTGTTGTGAGCCGCCCCGAGTCTACGGAGAGGGGCGGCATACAAATCTAATAAATAATAATAATAATAATAATAATAATAATAATAATAATAATAATAATAATAATTTAAAAGAAAATTATATTTCCATGTGAATCTTTTTGTCTATGGATTTTGCTACAAAGGCACATCTGCAGAAGAGGAGAATTACTTTTTCACCTTTACTGGAAAATATTTGGTTTGAATTGTTCCAGATTCTACCCATCTCTATTGGAGATCATCCCACCCCTCATGGTATTGCCCCAGTTGTGGTAGAACTATAGTTCCTAACCAGCATATTTGCTGGGCATAATAATTCAGTATTAGGGGAATAGTAGTCAAAACATCTGGAGAGCATCAGCTTAGAAAAGATTGGTGTCTAGGAAGGTAGAACGTAATTCCTTCCTAAGAGGTTTTTACCAGGCCTAATTCTCATGTAATGTTTTAAAGATGTTTCAAAAGACATACTGTGGATATTCTATCTCTACATGTGATAAAATAAATAAATGAAAATACCTTTTAACGCAGGAGTAAAAAGTGAACCATACTGGCTATTAATAAAGGATACACCATCCTCTCCATCCATTTCTGGGTCATTTTGCTCTGCTGCATTGCCACCTACAGAATTGGAAAACATCTTAAATAATTTTTGTAGGGATTCCGCTAATGCACATCAAAGAGCAGCAAAATCTCTTGTGACACTTTAAGATTAAATAATACATTGTAGCATAATTTTGTGTGTGAGCTTTATGTGAGTAATATGAATGTTGCAAAAATACAACTCACAATCTTTCAGGATAATGAGGCTAAAAGGCCAATTAGTATAAGAGATAAAATTATATTTTGAATACAAATGAATATAGAATTAAATCCAATAGATATAATGATCCATTGGCATAGTGATGATAGATCACTATGCCAATGGATCATTTTTAATATGTAGTAATGTATGGTAATACATTACTACATATTAAAAATGATATCATTCAGAAACAAAATCACAGGATGTTTTGACCATTTTCTTTGGATATTCCAACATCAATTAAAGTGATCATCTTAGGAAACTCTTGTGATTAGGAACTCTTAAGTACATTTTTTTTAATTTATTTATTTATTTATTTATTTATTTAATTCTGTCCAATACACTAACACACAATGAAGATAAAGGAAAATTCAAGGGGAAAAAGGAAAATAAAATTAGAGAAGGAATAGAAGAGAGAGTATAGGATATGATAAATCAAAGAGAGAATAGAAGAAAGATAAAGGAATAGAAGAGAAGATATATGGGATATATATATATAGGAGATATATAGGAGAGACAATAGGACAGGAGTCGGAAGGTACTCTAGTGCACTTATGCATGCCCCTTACTGACCTCTTAGGAATCTGAAGAGGTCAACCGTGGACAGTCTAAGGGTAAAATGTTGGGGGTTAGGGGATGATACTACGGAGTCTGGTAATGAGTTCCACACTTCAACAGCTCTATTACTAAAGTCGTATTTTTTACAGTCAAGTTTGGAGCTGTTAATATTGATCTTGAATCTGTTATGTGCTCTAGTGTTGTTGTGGTTGAAGCAATACGTTGAACCATGTTTCAAGATAATATTAAAAAAAAATGAGGCCAAAGACTCTATTTAACTTTCTCTTTTGATTATTCACACTGAACAATCAAAGAAGGATCATTTTAGTTTACCATAGATTTATAAAATTCTTGTACTTAATACACATACATTTGGCCAATTGGAATACATTCATAAACTTAACTTTACAGACTTGGAGCTTTAGAAAGTACTTATTCATTTTCATGAATTTGTTTATATTTCAAACATGCTTTGTCTATTCATCAGCAGTGGGAATAGATCTGATTAAGTGGTCTGACCTTCTAAAGTTTATGCCACAATACATCTTTCAGGTGACACAAAACATTTTTTCATGCAACATGGCTACCTTTATGGTTTTTGTCAAATGCAGGTAAATAAATTATACCAGTGATCAACACTATCAAAAAAAAGCATCTAACAGAGAAAAAAGCATACATCTGGCAAAATATCCAATACATTTCATATGGTTGCAGCTTAATGGTTTTTTAAGCCTCTAACATTCAGAATATCTGTTTAACAAGACTGTTGGGTTATTAATGAAGTAGATGAACATTATGGCAAGGTCCCAGCCAGAAAGATGACAAATTAGAAAAAAAATGCATAACATAATCTCTGTACAGCCACTTGAGTGAAAGGCTGAAAATATAATGGTATGAAAAAGTTAAGCTATACACAAGTAGTAATAATTAAGTGACTATTCTTTTATTAGCTTATTCAGTCTACAACAATCTCTCTAGTATATAAACTTGGGGATAAATATGGTAATTGTGAAATGGCAGCGAATGTTAAAATGGGTTATGAAACTGTGCATTCATTTCTTATTGTTTATTTATTTAACCCTATGGTATAGGGCAGTGGTGGAGAACCTATGGCACGGGTGCTACAGGTGGCACGCAGAGCCATATCTGCTGGCACATGAGCTGTTGCCCTAGCTCAGCTCCAACATGCATGGCATGGCATCGGACCAGGATATCTCCGAGATCGCCTTCTGCCGCACGAATCCCAGCAACCGGTTAGGTCCCACAGAGTTGGCCTTCTCCGGGTCCTGTCGACTAAACAATGTCATTTGGCGGGACCCAGGAGAAGAGCCTTATCTGTGGCAGCCCCGGCCCTCTGGAACCAACTCTCCCCAGAGATCAGAATTGCCCCCACCCTCCTTGCCTTTCGTAAACTTCTCAAAACCCACCTCTGCCGTCAGGCATGGGGGAATTGAAATATCTTCCCCAGGCCTATATAATTTCTGTATGGTGTGTTGTGTGCATGTTTTTTAAATTATGGGTTTTTAACTTCGTATTATTAGATTTGTATTGTACATTGTTTCTATCACTGCTGTGAGCTGCCCCGAGTCTACGGAGAGGGGCGGCATACAAATTTAATAAATAAATAAATAAATAAATAAATAAATAAATAAATAAATAAACAAATAATAAACAAATAAACAAATAAATGTGGGTGCTGGCCAGCTTATTTTTGGCTCACACAGAGGCTCTGGGAGAACATTTTTGGCTTCTAGAGAGCCTCTGAGGGGATGGGGGAGGGCATTTTACCCTCCTCCAGCTCCAGGGAAACCTATGGAGCCTGGGAAGGGTAAAGCATGAGCCTACTGAGCCTACCAAAAGTTGGGAAACAAGCCGTTTCTGGCCTCCAGAGGGCCTCCAGGGGGTAGGGGAAGCTGTTTTCGCCCTCCCCAGGCATTGAATTATGGGTGTGGCACTCACGCATGATGAGATAGTGTGCATGCATGTTCTTTCGGCACCCAAGGGAAAAAAAGGTATAGGGTTTTCAGCCTAAGCAGTACGTTAGACTAGAAGACTTCCAAGATCCCTTCCAACTCTGTTATTCTGTTGTGTTCTGTTGTGTTGTATTCTACTCTACTCTATTGTAATTTTTGTTCAAGCCAATCAACCCATCAACCAATCTACCAATTTACCAAGCCAATCATTCAACCAATCCCAGTTGCTCTTTCAAGAAAAGAATACATAACTAAATCATTGGTAAATTTAAATATTCATAGAGGAGACATCATTCTATTTTTTCCAAGAGAAAGTATGTACATATGAGAGAGTGTTGACAAATCTTTTAGGTTATAACATCTGTACTGATTATTGGCAATTATAATCCAAAATATCTTTTGAGAATGCTAGATGTATTTATGAAATACGTGTACAGTTAAATTAAATGCTGTAAATATTTATTAGTTTCCTCTGAGATTCTCAAATATATTTTTGAAGAGAGATTACCATGATAGTTACTACAATGTGTTTTTAGTTTGGTGTAAAAGGTCATCTGTACTATTTGCATCATTCAACAATGCGCAACAGAACAGGGTTTTCTGTAAGTTCTTCTGAATAAGCATAGATAGCTATGTATTTCACATGGACCTGAACTGGTTCTCACATTCTGGTATATATAATGAACATAAAATATTTATCTTATTATAATACAAACACAGTAGTCATCGCATCTACCTCACTTGAAGTCAAAGGCGTTAATAAAGTAAGGTATCATAATTTATCTACTCTGCTCAAAAAAATAAAGGGAACACTTAAACAACACAATATAACTCCAAGTAAATCAAACTGTCCACTTGGAAAGCAACACTGATTGACAATCCATTTCACATGCTGTTGTGCATATTCAACTTTGTACAGAATAAAGTATTCAATGAGAATATTTCATTTATTCAGTTAACATAGGATGTGTTATTTGAGTGTTCCCTTTATTTTTTTGAGCAGTATATAAGTGAGAAGAAGTGAGATTCAGAATGCTCAGAGTGATTGAAGATAATTTTTTTTGCAAAAAACGTTTTTTCTTGAAAAGGCCATTTTAAGCTAGGCAGTATCTAACAGCCAGTAAGTACTAAGACCTATTCTTATAAGTCTTCTCTTCTGGTGGCACTGTTAAATTTCTTGGCAAACCATTTGCAAGGAACATAAAAGGCCTGATTTATTTGCTTAATCTCTTGAACTTTGGGCTAAGGGATGTTCATAATAAAAAGAAAAAAACATCTCTTAATGAAAACAGTTCTTTGATACCACCACATCCACCAAACACAATGGTTCATGTGATTTGTTCTTTTGTAACGTTAAGGAGCAAAAAGCAAACATCACCATCTTTTAAACATTTTCAGTACAATTTTGAAGGTTGATGGCATGTCCTCATGAGAAATTTCTTTTCACCAAATAGGGTGCATTTGGATACTTTTGTCAAACATTCTGCCACATTGACTATGGCACAAATTTGGACTTGCACTAATGCCAAAGGGTATTTTAACAGTTTGACAGAGGTAATAGTATAATTTGCAGAGATTTAATGCCAGAAAGTAATGCCAAATAAATGTCTCTCTCTTGAGCCAAACCAGCCTTCATAACACAAACATAAAAGTTGATTTTTTTTCCTGGGTTCTTTTCATTAAAATATATTTGACAATATTCGTCTAGTAAGGCAAATATATACAAAGGGGTCAAGAATTCTGCATACAATTTTTCCAAGTCATCGCTTGTCAATAAAGATCCTTTTAGGTTTCCATATTTTTTTTGCACAATGGCCATTGCACAATTCAAAATCGGAAAGCAAAGAACACTTTCCAGCATATTTACGCATCTTAGTGTCAAGCTGTGAAAAGTGACATGCTTTTTTTGCCTTTGGAAAAACAGAAGTTCCTCACAGCTGTCCTCCCTCCTCTTTTAGCCAAGGTTATATACAGAATTTAAAATATAGCAATGGATACATTACTATAATTCAGCCATGCAGATTCTTGGACACCCTGTATAAATATGCAGCATTATGAAAAATTTAATATACAGATAGATGTCAGGGTAAATATAGATATGTCAATTATAGGGAAAAAATATTTCAAGATTTTGCTGAGCATTAGCACTAAGGGAGGGAAAGGGACACCTTGAACACAAAGCCACTTTACCTATATATCCTCCGCCTCCTCCACCTGAGGAGCACCCCCCTCCACCCCCTCCGAAACCCCCTCTTGTCTCCCACCCCCACTTCTTCATGGCTTGGGGGCAGGATTTTCCTCCGGTAGCGCCTTCCAGCAAGGATTTTCCCGACCAGAGGAAGGAAGTGTTATCATTCCAGCCGCCTCCACCACCTGCAGTTCAACAGAAGGAGAAAAAATAACTTGCATAAGTATTTGTTGCAGTGCCCTAGAGGGCACAAACCATCAGGATGAGATCAAGCTTCTCACAGGAAGACTTTTAACAGGTTTCCTAAGAAAGGCTAAATATTTCCTTGGGCTTTGCAGTGTGGAATGCATGGCTGTACATACACATTTGACAATTCTCTCAAGGCAACAAAACCTAAACTCTTAAACCTAATTCTGTTCATGTACAGTATGGATTTACACAGCAGTCCTAGGATACACACATACTTGAAGAAGTCTATATGATGTTGCTGAACCAGTTAGATTCATGGCATATGGCCCTGTCTATAAATATATTCATTCAAATAATTTATATCTCATTGATATGAGAGATACCCTATTTTTCAGAGTATAAGATGCACTGGAGTATAAGGTGCATCTTAGTTTTTGGGGACAAAATGGGGGGGGGGGAAGAAATCTGCCTATATAGTATTCACCTGGCTAGCGTCCTTGATCTGGTCAGCTTCAATACATAATTTTATCCCCAGGTTAGGGCTTTAAAAACCTTATTTGGAGAGAGTAACAATGAAAGAGCCTGCAAGCTGGTAAGAGTTGGGAACATTGTTAGCACCTTGTTAGGGCTGGAAAGAAACTTATTCAGAGCAAGTTGAGCAATGAAAAAAAAGTCTGCAAAGATTTAGAAAAACATTTTCCAGAGAGAGTAACAATGAAAAAGCCTGCATAGTAAGATCTGGGAAGATCATTAGCACTTAGTTATGGCTGAAAAAAAACTTCGGAAAAAGCTACATTCAAAGTATAAGTCATAAGTCATAGCCAAAAATTTTCAGCTTCTTTTAGGAAGGAAAAGGGTGTGTCCTATATTCTGAAAATACGGTAAATGCCCTCTAATTAGTGTATAAGTACATGTAAAATATTAAATTTGAGTAAAACACATTTGCCTGTTTTAGGAATTGAATTTCTTAGATCAAATCTACTGTTAGCTTGTGTGTATGTGTGTATGTGTGTGTGTGTGTATGTGGTGTTCCTTGGAACTGAAATAATCAATAAGGGGAAACGTATAACACCTCTTATTCCCAGCACACATGTATAGTTGGTGCATTTGGAAACAGGGCACTTAAGGGAGAAAAAAAAACCTTCAAAATTCAAGTTTGCCATTCAGGTGAACCAAGATTCTGTTCTTGCCACTTCCACATAAAAGAGCAGATAAACCACTAATGGGAAACTTTTGAAAGCCACCACCAAACCGAGTAGACAAGATTGGACCAAACCTTTTGATAGCTGAAATGTGCATTGTTTGGATATTACCTGGGGCTGTAATGGGCATGATGAGAACACAAATTGCCGGAGAATCTATGTCCTGAGCTCTAGGACTATCCAAAGTTTGAGAGATGAAATAACTATAGGATTTTAAGTTTATAACAAAGTTTCAGAATGATTTTTATTTCAGAATTATGCTCCCACCAATTTCCAGCTACAGAATTGAGCTCTGCCAAGCAACAACAACAACAAGAAATCACAGCAGGGGGCACATGGAGGAATGTAGGAACTCAAATTGCTGTCTCCTAGACAATTTTGACAAACAACCTAATGCTCCAATATCTAGGAAATTCCTTGACCCTAAATTGTACAATAGAATTAAGCGTATATAGGTTTGAGGGAGCTCAGAACAAACGACCTTTCTGTAATAATTTGATGCTTTCCCCATGCTCTTTATATTTCCTGCTGCCTAAGGTGAATGGGTGATAATATCATTTTTTGTTCCTCTATGGGTCTTATTTAAGATAAAAAGAGAGAATTTCCCATAGAAATGCTTTCAAAGGAGAAGAGAATTTGGGAGAAATGCTCATGAGCTGAGTGTGATTTTTTTGGGGGGTGGAATTCTTTTGTTGTTAAGGTGGTTAAGGCAGTGATTTTCAACCTTTTTTGAGCTGCGGCACATTTTTTACGTATATAAAATTGTGGGGCACATTGAGCAGGGAGGGGGGGCAGTGGGGGGGGGGCTAAAAAAAGTTTGGCCAAAAACCTATCTCTCTCTTCCTCCCTTTCGCTCTATTTCTCTCCCTCTTTCTCTCTCTTCCTTCCTTCCCTTCTCTGTCCATCCCTCTTTCTTTCTTCCTTCCTTCCTCTCTTTTTTGCTCTCTTTCTATCTCTCCCTCCTTCCCTGCCTCTCTTTCTCTCTCTCTTTCTTTCTCTCTCTCTCGCTTTCTTTCTCTCTCGCTTTCTTTCTTTCTTTCTCTCTCTCTTTCTCTCTCTCTTGCTTTCTTTCTCTCTGTGTCTTGCTTTCTTTCTCTCTCTCTCTTTCTCTCTCTCTTGCTGAGCTTCGCGGCACACCTGACCATGTCTCGCGGCACACTAGTGTGCAACGGCACACTGGTTGAAAAACACTGGGTTAAGGGTTATGAAGGGATGTCTCCAGGGTCCTGAAATTTCCAGGAGGTCTGCTTTACTTAAATCCCAAAGCAAATGATAGTACAGCAACTTTTTCTAGTGAACTTTTTCACTATGGTCGCTGCTGAAGAGGGGTTGAGAAATTAAGAAATGGAAGGATGTTTCAGTCCCTTAAAATGAATGATCAGTCATATGGTGTATCTAGAGCAGTGTTTCCCAACCTTGGCAACTTGAAGATATTTGGACTTCAACTCCCAGGATTCCCCAGCCAGCAAATGCTTTAGCAAATGCTGGCTGGGGAATTCTGGAAGTTGAAGTCCAAATATCTTCGAGTTGCCAAGGTTGGGAAACACTGTTCTAGAGAATACTGAAAGGTATTTTTGTATTCCTTTTTCCTGTTGGCTATAGTTAGACAGCTGTAAATACAAATCTGTTCCTTTTTCTCACATACACACAGAAGAGAAAATTACAAGGAACAGTGTCAACAAGCAATTGTAACTCTAACAAAATGGGAAAATGTGCATTGTGTAGAGTTATGGTTTCTTATCTACTTTTCCTGACATTTGGGCTTGTCATCCTTTTGTGATAAATATAGCACATTTTAATGCTCCTAAGCCGTGTAACTTAATTTCAGCAATAACTTTTTTTTTGCTACTTAGTCCCACATTATGGGTTTTTAATTACACTTTTGAGTCTGTTCATTCCTGCTGTTTTATTATTCTTTGTTGTTATCCCTTTATTTATTTTTAGCCCATTTCATTTGTTTCCATTTTAATGTATTCTTATGCAAATGATTGAGAAATAACATTTTACACAGTGTTTTTAAAATGTTTATGCAAGCTGCCAGCGGAAAAACTAATAATGAGAAATATCGCATTTGAAATTAAAATAAGTAACAAAACATCACACGGTGATGCTCTGAAACACAATCACAATCTGATCTGTCTTGATATTTATAACGAGGCAAACCCTTGGGCTTGAGGTATTCTGGAAATACAATTAACTACATCGTGGGAGGGGGGAATGGATTAGTACAAAGCAGAGTTAAAGGTGTAAAACCTGTTTCTAACTATATTCCCATGAAATAATTATGTTAGAACATACATGTAATAAATAACATTGCAGGTTTTTAAATAAAATACAGTGATACATTGTCTTACAAACTTAATTGGTTCCAGGACGAGGTTCTTAAGGTGAAAAGTTTTTAAGATGAAACAATGTTTCCCATAGGAATCAATGGAAAAATGATTAATGCATGCAAGCCTAAAATTCACCCCTTTTGCCAGCCGAAGCGCCCGTTTTTGCGCTGCTGGGATTCCCCTGAGGCTCCCCTCCATGGGAAACCCCACCTCCGGACCTCTGTGTTTTTGTGATGCTGTGATTTCACTGAGGCTCCCCTCGCTGGGAAACCCCACCACCGGACTTCCGTTGCCAGCGAAGCGCCTGTTTTTGCGCTGCTGGGATTCCCCTGCAGCATCACAAAAACATGGAAGTCCGGAGGTGGGGTTTCCCATGGAGGGGAGCCTCAAGGGAATCCCAGCAGCACAAAAACGGGTGCTTCACTGTCAACGGAAGTCTGGAAGTGGGGCATCCCAGCGGCGGCATTGGGTTTGTAAGGTGAAAATAGTTTGTAAGAAGAGGCAAATAAATCTTAAACCCCAGGTTTGTATCTCGAAAAATTTGTATGACGAGGCATTAGTAAGACAAGGTATCACTGTAGCTGCTTAACAAGGAATAAAAATAGCATAACAACTTTTTTCCTGTTTTCCTAGCAGTATCATGCTTATATTTTTTCAACCTTTTTCTCATTGTGGTTGCTATTATTTTTATGGTTCATGGCAGATGTTCAGCCAGATGTTCAGACTGGATTTGGCATTTTTACCAATTTATCAAGTCCTCCCTAAGGACCTGGAATTGGCACCTATTGTTGTTTGATGGTGTTAAAAGTATTGCCGCAGGATACGATATGTTCCAAGTTGTGCTACTTTTTGGAATTGTTCAAGTGATGCTTTAGAAAAGGGCTGTCAAACCCATGGCCGTGGGATAGATACGTCACACTCTGGCCACGCCCATGCTTTAACAAAGAGGAAACAATGTGATGCTGCTGTGACAATGCAAATTTGATACCCCTGCTCTAGATGCTCTATTTAGGACTGTTCCCCAGCTGCCCACTACTATTTCTACTATTTTTGCTTTCTTTTGCCACAGTTTTTCTTCTTCTACTTGTAGACAGGGCCGCCGATAGACGGGTATTACTGGGACTGCTGTCCCGGGCCCGGGCAAATTGGAAAATTGGGGGCCCCCGGGAGGCGGAGCGGCACCGGAGGAGCGTTAGCGGCTCAGAGCCTTTCCTGGAGCGCTCCGGACGCGCCTCTCGATGGCCCAGCTGCCAACCCGGGTGGAGGCGCTGTTGTATCCGAAATGGCTACCTTGTAACTCCTGTAAATAGTTTGTTCCTCTTTCCAGCGCTGTCTGAGCAGAAGCAGGAAGTCGCTCCTGATTGGCTCAGACGCGGCCGGCTCTAGCTTTGGCGGGAACCGCAAATGTATAAAAGGAGCGGTTTCTCCAGGCAGAGTCAGTCGGTACTCGCTGAATTGTCACTTTGCCTTGCTGAGCTGTCACTTATTCTCTGAGCTGAATAAAAGTACCGATTGCTCAAAACCCTGCCTCTGGGTCTACTTCACTGGCGACGAACGGACGGAAGAAACATCGCGTGCAAAATGAACAAAGTCCAGATCGGCCAGGCTCCGGAACTCTTCAATCCCGAGAAAACGACCTGGGACGAATACATGACCACCTTCGAGATCTTCCTCGAGGCGGTGGGAATACAGGACGCCGAAGCCGATCGCAGACGGGCTATTTTCCTTAATTACTGCGGCGCAGAAATCCGTGGACTTGCCCAGACTCTCACCGAACCGGAGCAAGCAAGAACCGTAGCGTGGGACGTCCTACAGGAAAAGCTAGCGAGCCATTTCAAGCCGACCAAACCGGCCATGGTTTTTCGGCATCAATTTTCCATGATGGCTCAGAAGGAAACCGAGTCGATCAACCAGTTTACAACGCGGCTTCGAACGGTACTTGCCCAATGCAAGTTTAAAGACCCGGAAGCTCGCCTCACCGACGCCTTGGTTTTCGGCATGAAAAGCAGCACAGTGAGAAATAAACTCCTCACCGAAGAAGAGCCGACTCTACAAACCGTGATTAAACTAGCGCAAACCGCAGAAGCAGCCGACGCAGCGGCTAGAGAATTGAAAGAGCACGGAAGGCGAGAACTCATTGCCAAAATTGACTCCGCGTCTTCCAGCGCCGTGGAATCAGACGACCTCAACCAACCAACTCACAGCGGGGACAACTGCCTCCTGGTGCAAGACCAGCCAAGACACCTTAGAGCTACTCACCCAGCCCCCTGCGCGGGCTGCCGGGGAAATCACCAGCGCCATCGATGCCCTTTCCGAGATGCTACATGCCGCCGCTGCAACCGTAGAGGCCACATCGCCATTGCTTGCAGAGCAACAACACCGGAAGAAACTTTCGCCACGCCACAATACCAGCGACCACAAAACCAGACCCCCCAATCGCGAGAAAGGAGACCGTTCCGCAACTCGGGTCAACGGAACTACTCAACCGCTAACCGCGACTACTATAGAGGTAACTCTCAATTTTCCGTGAATAACACGGCAACCAAAAAGGGGGCTAAAATTGTTATCTCATTGTTACTAAATAACCAGCCTTGCTCAATGGAGCTGGATACGGGCTCTAGATATACCATCATGCCCTGGGAAAAATTTAAACTGTATATGCCTAATGTGTCTAAGGCTGACCTAAATCAAACCTCTTTGGTGATCAGAGACTTCCAAGGGGGGATAATCTCGGTCCTGGGAACAGCAAATGTACCTATTGCATTCAAGAATGTTAAATGTACCCTTCCAATGCTTATTGTAACGGGGGCCAAGCACTCTCTTCTGGGGTTAGCGTGGATGGAACCGTTGGGAATCGAGATTTCGGGTGTGTATAATGTAAACTGTGATAATATGCCTAACTTTGTTAAAGAGTTCCCTGAAGTGTTCAGCCCCACCTTGGGATTGTATAAGGGGCCCCCTATATCATTCTCTATTGACCCCAAGGTCCCACCGATCAGACTAAAACCTCGCAGGGTCCCCCTTCCGCTTCTCCCCAAACTAGACATACAGCTGGATAAACTCATTAGCCAAGGTATTTTGGTCCCTGTGGAACAGGGGCCATGGGAAACTCCCATAGTTACACCTCTGAAGCCAGATGGTTCTTTAAGAGTTTGCGCTGATTACAAATCGACCCTGAATAAGGCACTCCAACACCACCCCTACCCCATCCCGGTTGTGCAACAACTTCTACACTCCCTGGGGGAGGGGAAAAGGTTCGCAAAGATCGACCTGGCGCAAGCTTACCAGCAACTTCCGGTCGATGAACAAACAGCAAACGCTCAGACAATTGTAACGCACAGGGGGGCTTTCAAATGCACGAGGTTACAGTTTGGGGTAAGCATAGCCCCAGGAATATTCCAGAGCATTATGGAACGCCTATTGTCAGGGGTAAATGGGGCCATTCCATACTTTGATGACATCTTAATTGCAGGGGAAAACCAGGAACAAGTAAACAAAAGAATAAGGGAAGTGCTTAAGAGATTACAGGACAAAGGGTTAAGAATCAAGCCTGATAAATGTGTCTGGGGAACCAACAGTATAGAATTCCTTGGTTATAAAATAGATAAAGAAGGCATCCACCCCACAACAGAAAAGCTGAAAGCAATTAGAGAAGCCCCTGAACCACGAGATAAGAATGAGCTACAGGCATTTTTGGGCCTCCTTAATTTTTATTCCGTTTTTTTAAAGCAGAAGGCAACAGTAGCAGAGCCTCTCCATCGTTTACTCCAGAAGGAAGCCCGCTGGACATGGGGGAAAACTGAACGTGAAGCTTTCTCTCAAATAAAGGATTTATTAACTTCGAAAAGTGTAGTAGTCCAATATAGTGCTTCACTACCCATTAGGCTCACGTGCGACGCTTCGCCGTACGGCATAGGAGGAGTCCTAGCTCACGTTCTACCTAATAAGACAGAGGCCCCAATAGCATTTTTCTCAAGAACCATGACCAGCACAGAGAGGAATTATAGCCAGTTAGACAAGGAGGCCCTAGCATTAGTGGCAGGGGTAAAGAAGTTCCACAATTATATTTTTGGAAGAAGTTTTGAACTGGTCACTGACCACAAGCCCCTACTAGGTCTGCTAGCCCCCAACAAACCCACTCCACCTTTTATGTCTCCAAGACTAATCAGATGGGCTCTTTTCCTCTCAGGCTACCAATATGAGCTCACCCACAAAGGGGGAAAGGAAATCAATCACGCAGATGGCCTCAGCAGGTGCCCCATAGCAGACTTAGTGGAAGACCCTGTTCCTTCCACAGATGTGTTAATGATAGAACTCGAGGATAACCCTCTAACCACAGCCAAAGAGGTAGCTGCACACACGCAGCAAGATCAAATCCTTAAACAAGTGGTGAACTGTGTTCTAAAGGGATGGCAAGATGATGTTGTGAAACCTGAATTGTGTGATTTTAAAAACAAAAGGCTTGAGTTATCGTATGTTAAAGGTTGCCTGTTGTGGGGAGATAGAGTGATCATCCCTAAAAACCTAAAGGAAAAGGTACTCAAAATGTTACATGTGGGTCATCCTGGGATTGTCAGGATGAAGAGCCTGGCAAGGGGGCATCTATGGTGGCCAGGGCTGGATGCTGATATTGAAAATTGGGTTTCAAAGTGTGACCCGTGCCAAGAGTCACGGCCTAGTCCCCCCAAAACAACCCCGGCTGAGTGGGAACAGCCTGCTGGTCCTTGGTCTAGAATCCACATTGATTTTGCTGGCCCAGTGGGGTCCCAGTATTTTTTAATAGTAGTTGATGCTTTCTCCAAATGGGTGGAAATAATAGCAATGAACAACATAACCACAAGTGCCACCATTAAGGTATTGAGTAGACTGTTTGCATCCCATGGTTGCCCAGATATCTTAGTGTCTGACAATGGGCCACAGCTAACGGCCAGGCAATTCGAATTGTTCCTAGATGGCCTAGGAGTCAGACATGCCCTCATCTCGCCTTACTCGCCCTGGGCTAATGGATTGGCAGAACGTTACGTGCGGGTGGCAAAGGAGGCTTTGCGCAGGTCAGGCCCTGGGGATGTGCAACAAAACTTGGACCAATTCTTACTCACCCAACACATTACCCCTAACTCGCACACACATGTAAGCCCTGCAGAGTTATTGATGGGAAGAAAATTGAGGTCACCACTAGACAGGTTAAACCCAAGGTTCTGTGTTAATAATAACCAAATGTGTGTAAAACCTGAAAGAGAAATGTATTTGGGACAAAATGTATATGTAAAAAGTTTTGATGGAAATGTAAACTGGATGAAGGGAATTGTTGTTAAGCAAAATGCACCAAAAACTTATATTGTAAAACTAGAGGATGGTCGTTTGTGGAAACGACACATAGACCACATTCGAAAGCGAACAGAAAATCAATTGCCACAAACCGCTGACATGGACTCTCCCCCTTCAACAGACTTTAGTACATTGCCCGAGTTGAGAAACACGCAAAGAGACTTATCGGGCCAGGGGGAACCATCCAGCGACGCCGAGCCATCCTCGTCCTCCGAAGCCTTCGTGGGGCCCGCCAGACCAAGTCCGCCGCGCCGGGAGAACAGCGGCGAGCCATCCTCCACAGTCAGTGTCGAAGGAGAAATTGAACTGCGCAGGTCAGCGCGAGCTCCTCGGAGGCCCCACCGATTGGACGACTTTGTCACATGGCTTTCTTGATGGATGTGTCCAACTATGAGGGGAGGGGTGTTGTATCCGAAATGGCTACCTTGTAACTCCTGTAAATAGTTTGTTCCTCTTTCCAGCGCTGTCTGAGCAGAAGCAGGAAGTCGCTCCTGATTGGCTCAGACGCGGCCGGCTCTAGCTTTGGCGGGAACCGCAAATGTATAAAAGGAGCGGTTTCTCCAGGCAGAGTCAGTCGGTACTCGCTGAATTGTCACTTTGCCTTGCTGAGCTGTCACTTATTCTCTGAGCTGAATAAAAGTACCGATTGCTCAAAACCCTGCCTCTGGGTCTACTTCAGGCGCGGTTAGGGAAGGCACCGCCCTTCCCGCGCAGCGCAATGCCAAGGCGAAAGCGCTGCCCGTCCGACACCTCTGGCTCCGTCTGACCCGTCCGATGCTGGCGCCTCCCTCCCTGCCTGCCGGCCCCTGCGCGCCCCAACCCCCCCGAACTCCCGCGGAAGGCAGTCCCTGTCCCCCCCCGCTTGCCAGCTCTCGCTTTGGTGTTTCTCCGGCGGAAGCAAGGCGGTTGACTTGCTCCGAGGTTCCGCTTCCAAGCAACCGTTTGCCGCCCCCCGCAAGCCCCCTGCCTGAAGCTGCAAGCGCGAGATCCTGGGGCGAGGGGGAGGCGGCAGTCCTGCGCTTTGCACTGGGGAGGTGCAGCGGGGAACCGGGGCGGCGCAGCGCAAGGTGAGCCCTTCCAGTGCCGTGTGGAGCGCTTCTTGACGCTGCCTCCCCCCCGCTGCTGGGAAGTTCTGTTTCTAAGGAGCTCCAGGAACCCAGGTGAGGCTTCTCATCTGAAACCTATTTGTGGAAGACGTTGGGAGAGGTTGGTGAGCAGAGCTCTCCTTGCAGGAGGAAGCCACCCCTCTGTGCTGGGAGGGAAGAAGGAACAATGTTCACCATCTCCCAGGACCACCAAGCCCCCTTCCAACAGCACATGCGAGGCTCCTGGCCTGCCAGCTCTCAGCTTCTCATTTCTGCTTTCTCTCTTTCTCTCTTGCTCTTTCATTCTTTTTTCTTTCTCTTTCTTTCTTTCTCTTGTTTTCTCTCCTTCCTTCCCTCCTTCCATTTCTTTCATTCCCCCTCTCTATTTTTATTTCTCTTTCATTCTCTTTCTTTCTCTCTTTCTTTCTTTCTTGCTCTTTTTCTTTCTCTCTTTTACCTTCCCTTCCTCTATTACTTCTTTTCTTTCTCCTTCCTACCTTCTTCCCTCCCTCTCTCTCTTCAGTCCTTCCTCTCTTACTCTCCCCTTTGATAAGTTTCCTTGCTTCCTTCCTCTGTTCTGTCCCTTCCCCCTTTCTTTCTTTCTTTCTTTCTTTCTCTCCCTCCATTTCTTGCTTTCCTTCTCCTTCCTCCCTTCTTTCCTCCCTCACTCCCTTCTTTCACTCCTTCCTCTCTTACTCTCCCCTTTCACACCTTTCCTTGCTTTCTTTGCACCCTTCCTCTGTTCCTGTCCCTTCCCTCTTTCCTTCCTTCCTTCCCACCCTCCGTCCATTCATTCACCCATTCCTCTCTTGATCGCCCCTTTTACCCTTCCTTCCTTCCTTCCTTCCTTCCACCCTCCCTCCTTCCTTCATAGCTCGCCCTCGCCTTTCTTCCGTTCCTTCCAGATGGGAGTGCCCCCTCAAGACACCCGCCCGACTGCTGGTACCCTGTTTTTTCTCTCCCCTCGTCCTTTCCAGCTCCTCGCTGGCTGGGGAATTCTGGGAGTTAAAGTCCAGATATCTTCAAGTTGCCAAGGTTGGGAAACACTGGCCTATGGGACCGCCTCGCTTGGCGTGAAGCGGGAAATGATCCCTGGGGGATGGAGTGGCTTGGCGACTTAAAATAGTTTTAAAATGGCGGGGGGGGGGCAGACACTTAGGCTGTATGGGGCCCCAAAATTCCATGATGTTGGCCCTGCTTGTAGATCTTTATATTTTGTGATTTTCTCTAGTTCTTTCTCTTTTATTCTGCTGCTACTGTGGTTGGTCACAGAGTCAGCCAGACTTTCATATTGGATTTGGTAATTTTGTCCACCTATTGAATCCTTCCCAAGGAGCTGGAATAGATATTTGTGGATGTTTGATGGTGTTACAGATATCATCATTGCAGGGTGTAAGCTGTTTCAGATAAAGCTGTCTTGTTCACAATCAGGTGAAGTCACACCTGCCAGTTCTTTAGGTCTTCATACTACACGTAGGTTCTTTTATCTTCATAAGCATCAATTCTTCCCAAGAAACTAGAATGTTACTATGTATCATATATGTGCTGATCCAAGCAGTGTAGCATTTTGTATTTGACAGATGTAATTTTTTATCAATGTGCAAATTTTTGAAGTGCCAATGTGCTATTGATCACTGGGATCATGCTGGTTTATGCCATACAACTCTTTTCCTTCTATTCTAACATTTCCTGGTATTGCCCTATCAGTTATCCACACGTTCTTCTTTTCAAACACTATTAAATCTGTGCTATAAGCAAAGAGTTTACCAGTTTGCATACAGAAATCTCACAATATTTTGACATGTTCTTTTTAAACTACATTTCTAACACTATGATCCCAATAATTTTTCAATATTTGATAATTTTACAGATGTTCCAATGAATTATTTTAGCAACTGGATCATGTTATTGTTTACAATTAGTTTGTGCATCTTCTTGCACAAGCGGAGTATGTGATTTACTGTTTCTTCTGCTTCTTTGCACAATTTGCACTTTGAATCATTTGAAAATTTTAAAGTTCTAGCCTTAATCACATTGGTATATAAAGCTTGACCAACCAAAATCTAGCTTTCAGTTTCTTTTCTTAATGTTACAATTGTAAGCTATTGACAGATGTTATCTTTTAGCCACTTTGCCCTCTGTCTTTTGTAGAGATTGACTACGCAATATTCTTCCCTTGCCAGCAATATGTGAATATTTTTATTACATTATTTCAATATTCATGTTTTGGTTTTGCATATTCAGCAAGTTCCAATTTTTAACTTGCATCAATGGTTGTTCTTGGCTGTCGTTCACATAGTCATCTGATGCATACTTTTCTTCTTTGACAGTTTGTTGGCCTTGAAATAAATCTCTGCCTCCATTGTTGCAGGGCAGGTATAATCTATCAATATCACTAAGGGGATGTAATGCATAGTGAACAGTCTAGGTTTTCTTGTGTTTTGGTCCAAATTGTCCTGCTCTGCTAATGTTCAGTTGATAATTTGAGCAGTTTATTGTATTACAGTTATGGTCCAGGTATATATGGCCCTGATGTTGTTTCCTTCCATTCAATTTTGTCACTCTTGGACATATTCTTTACTAATCACTTTTTATACTTGGCCATGCTTGATGTTATCCAATTACAAAAAGCCCAGGCACAGGTAGGTTTGCTCCTGATGGCTTCTGATGGTTTAGCTATTTGGCACCTCCATTCCATTACTGTCTGTGATTTTAGCTCAATTTATTGCTACTGCGGCACATTTTTTTCTAGGCCAAAGTCCATGGCTATAGCTATGCTGAAATCTTTTACAGTGTTTGTCAGTGAAGGATTTCAATTTCTGATTTTCCATAAAGTTTTGGATCATCAATACAAATCAAATGTGAGATTTTATTAGCATTTTTGCTGTGTGGTATCCAAGATTTGTTTTTTTCAAAATCACAGAAAGTGGCTTTATAGAAATGGCATATAATAAGAAAGGTAATAAGTATCCTGGAAGAGGCCTCCACTAAAATTGACAAACCGTTATTTTTCATTTCCAACCACAGTAGAGTCTCGGTTATTCGTCCTTCAGTAATCTGACACTCTGGATTATCCAACGTCGTGGCTGTTTGGGGGCGTGTTTGTAGGCATTTATGCACCCCCCCCAGACACGCCCCAAACATGACAGCCACAATGGGGAAGCAAGCTGGGAGGAGGGAAGCAAGCTAGAGAGAGAGAGAGAGAGAGACGGGGACAGAAGCAGGCGAGCGAGAGAGAGCAAGAGATAGATAGATAGATAGATAGATAGATAGATAGATAGATAGATAGATAGATAGATAGATAGATAGATAGAGATGGGGACAGAAGCAGGTGAGCTAGAGAGAGACACAGAGAGAGACGGGGACAGAAGTGGGTGAGCTAGAGAGATAGAGCCAGAGAAAGAAGCTGGCAAGCGAGCAAGAGAGAGCGAGAGAGCGAGATGGGGACAGAAGCCAGCAAGCTAGAGAGAGAGAGAGAGAGAGAGAGAGAGAGAGAGAGAGAGAGAGACGGGGATAGAAGCGGGTGAGCTAGAGAGAGCCAGGGACAGAAGCTGGCAAGCGAGCGAGCGAGCGAGCGAGCGAGAGATGGGGACAGAAGCAGGTGAGCTAGAGAGAGAGAGCCAGGGACAGAAGCTGGCAAGCAAGAGAGAGAGAGAGAGAGAGAGAGAGATGGGGACAGAAGCAGGTGAGCTAGAGAGAGAGAGAGAGAGAGAGAGAGAGAGACCGGGACAGAAGTGGGTGAGCTAGAGAGAGAGAGAGAGAGAGAGGGACAGAAGTGGGTGAGCTAGAGAGAGAGAGCCAGGGACAGAAGCTGGCAAGCGAGCGAGCGAGCGAGAGAGAGATGGGGACAGAAGCAGGTGAGCTAGAGAGAGAGAGCCAGGGACAGAAGCTGGCAAGCGAGAGAGAGAGAGAGAGAGAGAGAGAGAGATGGGGACAGAAGCAGGTGAGCTAGAGAGAGAGAGATAGAGACCGGGACAGAAGTGGGTGAGCTAGAGAGAGAGAGAGAGAGAGAGAGAGGGACAGAATTGGGTGAGCTAGAGAGAGAGAGCCAGGGACAGAAGCTGGCAAGCGAGCGAGAGAGAGAGAGAGAGATGGGGACAGAAGCGGGTAAGCTAGAGAGAGAGAGCCAGGGACAGAAGCTGGCAAGCGAGAGAGAGACGGAGAGAGAGATGGGGACAGAAGTGGGTGAGCTAGAGAGAGAGAGAGAGAGAGAGAGAGAGGGACAGAAGTGGGAGAGCGAGCAAGAGAGAGAGAGAGACAGGGATGGAAGCAGTACAGTAGAGGCTGGATTATCTGACATTTCAGGTATCCGACTATCAGCCCACCCGTTTATATCGGATAACTGAAACTCTACTGTACCAACGTGTCTACCACTGTTTCATTATTTTTCTGTCAACATTCTAATGTTTTTATTGATATTAGTTGTTTACAAACATTTGATGATCCAGCTATGTGGTCATGAATCAAATGTCTACTTTTCATTAGAGAAACAGAAGATTTGAAGGTTTTTTTTTTCTCTTGGCAAGGTAGTAGAATGTGGGATAGACAGCAACACTGCCCAGTAGATTTGCAACTGGCTGAAAAATTGTACTGAATGGAATTACATCCACTCAGAGGGAAGTAATCCGTGGGATGCCCCACTGGTTCTGTATTAGGCCCAGTACTCTTCAATATCTTCATAAATGATCTAGTCCTTTATTTCTCATCATTCCTATCATCCTTTTCCTCCCACTTAGGACTGTATGACTGTAACTTGTTGCTTGTATCCTAAGATTTTTATTAATATGGATTGTTTCTTCATTGCTTATTTGACCCCTATGACAATCATTAAGTGTGGTACCACATGATTCTTGACAAATGTATATTTTCTTTTATGTATGCTGAGAGCATATGCACCAAGACAAATTCCTTGTGTGACCAATCACACTTGGCCAATAAAATTCTATTCTATTCTATTCTATTCTATTCTACACGAGAGGATTGAAGGGGAACTCATCAAAGTTGTGGATGACACAAAGCTGTGAGAAATAATTAATGCCCCAGAAGGCAAGCTCAAGATCCAAACAGTTCTTGAGAAACTTGAACACTGAGCTCTATGTACAAAATGAAATTCATTTTTTCATTTTGTTTGATAAAGGTAACGTTATACACTTAGGTCATAAAGATGAACTGTATAGGTATATAGATGAAACTTGGCTTAATGCCAGTAATTGCAAGAGGGATCTCAGAGTTTTAATAGATCATCATTTAAATGTGAGCTAACAGTGTGCAGTATCAGCCAAAAAGGCCAATGCAATTCTTAGCTGCATTAATAGAGGGATAGAATAAAGACCATGTGAAATTCTAATACTGCTTTACGAAGTTCTAATAAGACCACACTTGGAATACGGCATCCAGTTCTGGTCACTACAATACAAAAATGATGTTCAGACTCTGGAAAGAGTGCAGAGAAGAGCAACAACAATGATTAGGTGAGGGTGGAGGTTAAAACATATTAAGAATGGTTACAGGAACTGAGTATGTCTAGACTAATGAAAAGAAGGAGTGGAGGAGGGACATGATAGCACTGTTCCAATATTTGAGGGGCTCCTACAAGGACAAAAGGGTCAATCTATTTTCGAAAGCTCCAAAAGGCAAGGCAGGTTAGAAACTAACCAAGGAGAAAAGCAATCTAGAACTGTAGAGAAATTTCCTAATGATGAGAGCAATTAACCAATGGAATAGTTTGTCTTCAGAAGTTATGGGTACTCCATTACTGAAGACTCTCAAAAAGAGACTGGACAACGATTTGTTTGAAATGATATAAAGCCTCGTGCTCAACCAGGGGATTGGATTAGAAGATCTCTAAGATCCCTTCCAACTCTATTATTCTATGCTCTATGTCTTTTTATAATCAACCCAGACCATGTATGTGTAAATTGATTTTTTGGATTTTGCAATTCTCTAAAATCATTTTATAAATCGGAAGTTTATTGATTGGTCGCTTTTCCTTTTATTTTCTTTCTGCCATCCTGAAAGGATGTTATTTTCTTCTAAATAATTGGATGTTGCCTGCTATTATGTCTATTAGCATAAACATTGTAGGCAGGCATATTATCATATTATGTGGTTTCCCGTTGTTATCCTTTTCACTAGCACTTTTTGAATGAGACAGTCGTTTTCCCAGTCATTAATTATCCGTCTATATTTTCTTTATGCAATACTTCAGTAAGTTGTTTAGATGCAATTCAATGTATTTTAAATTAGATATTTAAGAAAAAAGCATCCAATTTAACATTTCCTAGAGATGTCCAGTTTTTAATCCTTTTATTTGATTTTTACCCTTTTATCCTGATACTATTTGTTGTTCCATTTGATTTTTCCTAAATCCATCCTCAAATTCTTTTGTCCATCCAGCATTTTTATTAGTCCTTTTGAGTTTGCCAAAAAAAATTTCCTCTTTGTTTGGTTTCCCATTTTCAGAATTATTATTACAATTTATACTTTGGTAGAATTTGCTCTGCTCTGATCAAAGTAGCTAACCCCCAACATTTTACCCTTAGAATGTCCACCGTTGACCTCTCCAGATTCCTAAGAGGTCAGTAAGGGGCCTGCATAAGTGCACTAGAGTGCCTTCCGACCACTGTCCTATTGTCTCTCCTATATCCCATATATCTTCTCTTCTATCCCTATATCTTTCTTCTATTCTCTTATTTTTAATATTTTCTCTTATCTTTATCCTATATTCTCTCTTCTATTCTTTCTCTAATTCTATTTCCTCGAAGGTATCCTCTTTTACCTTCATTGTGTATTATTGTGTATTAGACTGACTGACTGACTGACTGATTAACTAGCTAGCTAGCTAACTAACTAACTAACTAACTAACTAACTAACTAACTAACTAACTAAATAAATAAATAAATAAAATAGCTCATTTTGTTTAAATCATTGATTTCTGCCTCATAGTATTCCATTTTCAGAGCCATTGCTATTATTTCTTGCTTTATGATTTCTAAAGTTTCTTCATTTTTTTCTGATTGCTAAAACAATATTTTCTGATTGGGATAGTCTTTTTGCTCTTTCAGGTCCTTTTATTGCTTACATCTGGTCTTAATTTCTTTATCTTGGCCTCCAACCTGATCTTCAACTTTAAGGTTAAATATGAGCTTGCTTTTGGTTTTCTAATTCTGAACACCAGTGCTTCTCTAACTGTAACCAGCAATAATGGGTTCTAAATCCCATCACTACTAATTTGTGTATGGGAAGAAGCGTCCAGGGTGGGTGGGTGAGCCTCCTGCCACCACTACCAGTTTGTAGAACCATACCGTATCAGTAGCAACCCACCACTGATAACCAACATTGGCATACTGTAGGGAAGCTGATTGGTCTATTCAATAGATACTTTAATCCTTACAAGGGTAAGGATTAAAATTCCTGCATTATAAGTGCTTCATCATTTTTGGGGTCATATTTCAATGCTGTCAGTTTTTCTACTGATCATCCTGCATATGCCATAATTTTCTTTTTTAATTCTTCAATGTTTCTGTATGTCAGCTTGTTTCAGTGCTGGCCGTTACTAGTTTTATTGTTGTTACTTTTTCTAACTTATCATTTCTGTAGTTCATATCATCTGTTTTATTTATTTTATTTTATTTATATTTCCAATTTTCTGTTTTGCTATTGTTGGTCACATAGTCAGCCACGCATAATCTAAATAATAAGGTATACAAATCTAAATAATAAAATAAAATAAATAAATAAATAATGTACTGACAATTAATTTTTTCGTCCCTATGCAACACACTTTGTCAGTATTTTTTTGTGTACTTTTACATCCAGTACAAAAGATCATTGAAATGTCTTCATTTTCTTCTGAACTGTCAAAACCTGCATGTCCTTGGTGACAATGTATTGGTGGTGACATGCTGGTGATGGGAAGGAATGTGTCCAAAGTCATTAAAACTTCCATTTACTCTTTCTCAGGCCCTGCTTTTTCTCTTCCAAAATAGGTGTCTGCTGCTATGGCCAAGTTGATGGCTGTGACGGTTGTGATCAAAACTCTACCTGTTTTTAAAATACAATGGAAGAAAGAAAGAAAGAAAGAAAGGAGGGAAGGAAGGAAGGAAGGAAGGAAAGGAAAGGAAAGGAAGGAAGGAAGATGGAAAGAACTTGCATTGTTAGGGCTGCTATCACGACTTTTTTGATCATGCTCTGTGGCAGGGGTGAAATGCTACCAATTTGGCCTGGTTCAGCTATACTGGTAGCAGTGGTGGCCAGTGGTTCGGAGAACTGGTGGTGACAGTAACATGAGACTCTGCCCACTCGCCCAGACACTACCATTTTTGTTTTTTAACCCTCTGCGAATGTGCAAAGTCTCTGCGGATACACAGAGGGTAAAAAAGTGCATGTGACATTGGCACAGGGGCAAGTGAAGTGAGGAAATTGCACCACTTCCAAACCGGTAGAGAAAGTAAGTAGATTTCATTGCTGCTCTGTGGGCTCATCCGACTCCCAAACAACTTGTGTTCAAAGAAGCAGTAAGCAACTCTTATCAGAAGTCTGATAAAAACTCTCAGAGAGTTTTTGCATTACCAGAGGCAGAAGGTGACACAGACTGAGCACTTTTTAAATTCATATTTTGAAGGAGTTTGGGCAATTAGAAAGGAAGAGGTAGGGAAGAAGCCTGGACTGAACAGAATATCTATTACATTAAAAATGGCTGTTAGACTAGAAATAAAGATTATGAAAGCAAGCTAGTGTGAACACCTGACTTATTTTATTTATTTGTTTTATTTATTTATTTATTTATTTATTTTGTCAAACAATTATAGGGTGGTAATTTGTGCAAATAAAACATTAGATAAGTAATGATAAAAAGTAACAAAAGAAGACAATAGGACAGTGTTGTGGTTAGCTCTGGCCCAGCTCCTGCCCCAAGGATTGTGGATGTGGGGGAGACATCCACATGCTGCAGGCCTGTTTTGCCTCCGGTGGAATCTGGTGATGAAGGCTCCTCTGACCAAGAAGACATGAGTGACAGGGAGGAGGAGAGTGTGGCAGACAGCTCAGAAGGAGATCAATTATGTAGCTCCTCCTTGGATTCAGAACAAGAGTTAATGATACAGCCACGCATGCGGACAGCAATGCATAGGCAACAACAACTGAGATATTATTATCAAAGAAAATGAGGCCACCTGTGGTTGGGTGGGGCTGTGGAAATTAGTGAGGCTGCTATAAAGAGCAGCCTGTGGGTTTGGCCATTGTGGAGGATTATCTGATCGTTGTGTTTCGTGCCTGCTTTACTGACTTTGACCTTTTGTGTGCTGATTTTTCCCCGCTTTGAAACTAAACCAGAGCAAAGTGTGTTTCACTTTGTGAAAGAAGAAGGACTACGAATTGCCTCACAGCTGCAAGCTAAGTATCACAGAACTGTAAGGGACTTGTACAAATTACCAGTTTGTTTGGAGACGAGTGTTCTTCGCTTAGTTTAAGTGAATTTTCATTATAAAGAACATTGTTTTGAATTTTCAAACATGTGTGTGTCTGAAATTTGCACCTCTGAATTTTTGGGAGGAGTCTACCAGAGAGCCCGACAGAATAGGACAGGGACGGTAGGCACAGTGGTGCGCTTATGCACGCCCCTTACAGACGTCTTAGAAAGGGGGAGAGGTCAATTGTAGATAGTCTAATGTTAAAGGTTTTGGGATTAGGATTAGAAACCACAGAATCAGGTAGTGCATTCCAGGCGTTGATTACTCTGTTGCTGAAGTCGTATTTTTTGCAGTCAAGTTTGGAGCGGTTGACATTTAGTTTAAATCGATTTCGTTCTCGTGTGTTGTTCCGTTAGAGTTGGAATGATCTTGTTTGCAAGATCATTCTAACTCAGCACAGAGCCACAGAATAAGTTGACTTTACCCCCGTAATCAGCAACAGGGATTATTTTATTATTCTTAAAGATAAATTGGCCTTAAATTTTGCTCTAGGATTAGGAATCTACATTAGGACTCTGAAAGAATAACAAAGCAAAATATCCCTTTTTAAGCTTTGCAGAAGCATTTTAAAATTTTAATCTATACAAAGATAATTAAAAAAACATTTAGAGATGGATTGATTTGAAAGTGTTATTTTTTCATCAATAATAGAAAAGGATACACATATATTGAAACGATTTTAATCTATTAAACTGCAAATACAAACTGCTTCTATGTGTCATAGGGATAAAAGATGGATAATCTGAACTGAATAATCTTCACTCTGAGTTTATTTATTTTTAGATTTCGCTAGAAGATATCACGCTGATTAATTGGTCAAAATATAATTTATACTTTTTCTGCTTCTCAAGCACTATATATATTCAGAGGAATATCATTCTCTTTGAACAAATCTCATAAATATTTATAATTTGGACAAAGTAACATGAATAATTCTGCAAAAATGATATGGGAAGAAAACGGCAGCTGTAGATTCTACGTCCCCACCAGTAGTGCTCCAGCAATCCCTTTTCACTAATGTTAATGGCTGTGATCCAAATAGTTTTATGAATGTACAAGAGAGAACCATATGAATAGTGGGAACCTAGTTTGATGAATTGTCACTGCAATAGTCTGAGGACACCGACCGCTGCTTTTCCAACAGACAACCTTTGCTTTTCAAGCAATAGAAATAGATGAGATGATGCCAAATGCATGTTCTGACTGCTTGGAAATTCCTTTGTGGATCACAAGCCATGGCTTTTACACCAAGTCTTTTATTAAGCCTGGCAAAACGGTTGGAACAATCTCTTACCTGCGGCTCCAGATTTCCCATTGAACCCCGGAATAGATATATCATTCTCCAGCCTTTCATGGTTTAACACATAGGCTTTGGCCCTGTAGGCCCTGCCACCTCCTCCTGCTGCAATGATCAAGGGCACTGGCTTCCCATTCTCCATCTTCAAAGGTAGAAATAAAATGAAAGTTTAACTGTGCAAATATTACATGTGTTTGTTATGTGTAAGTTGTACTTCACAACCCCCACAGGGCTGCAGATTGATCAAAATTACCATTGCATTTTTATGTACAGTGAACCCTTGATTTAACAAATCTTGGCTTAATAGATTTTGGATGCTACAGGCAAATTTTGTTTTTGGATGCCACCCACAACTTACAGATGTTTATCCCTCCCCAAATAAGCCAGGCACCAGTTCCTTCTGTGCCTGTACTAGCAATCTTCATGGGCTGATATTTGTTGTTTTAGGTCTTCTGGATTTAATTTTGAAGTGCTGTTATTGTAGTTTTAAAGGCTTCAAAGAACCAAATGGTGGGCAGGGGGAAAAAAAAGCAATTTTAGAATGTATTAGTCAATTCCCTAGTTGATCAGTTTATAAACTGCTTCACTCCTCTGCAAACAATGCATAATGCAACATGGATAAAAATTCAATGATACGTGATAAAACCAGAACACAATAACAACCACAGTGTCACTGGTGGCCACAGATCTGATTTCAGCTGTGGCCTTCTGGACTAGCCAGGCTTAATCATTCTCCAGATGGCTATAAGGCAAGGGTGAAATTCAGCGGAAATTTGAGTCATCCAGAGAACCAGAAAATACCACCTCTGGCTGGCCCCAGAGAGGGGTGGGAATGGAGATTTTGCAGTATGCTTCCCCTGCCATGTCCACCAAGCCACACCCACAGAACCCTGATGACTAAGATATTTCCAGAGATGGAAGCAGCCATTACAAATGCCTCTTCAATATAGGGGCTGGCTACTGCCTGGACGGGGGGGAAATGCAGTGGGGAAGCAAAAATGGAGCCTCACCCCAGAGCACCCAATTTGCACTTAAAGATGTTGAAAGAAAATGGAGGGTGTCCTGCATAAGCCACACCCACAGTGGGGTAGTAAAAAATTTGGTAGCCCTTCACTGCTTCAATGCTCCCTTCAGTTGTTCCTATTGATAAGAAGATACGACCGGTTAGGTCCCACAGAGTTGGCCTTCTCCAGGTCCTGTCTACTAAGCAATGTCGTTTGGCGGGACCCAGGAAAAGAGCCTTCTCTGTGGCGGCCCCGACCCTCTGGAACCAGCTCCCCCCCAGATAACAGAGTTGCCCCCACCCTCCTTGCCTTTCACAAGCTCCTTAAAACCCACCTCTGTCATCAAGCATGGGGGAATTGAAATTTCCCTTCCCCCTAGGCTTATAGAATTTATACATGGTATGCTTGTATGTATGAGTGGTTCTTTAAATTGGGGTTTTTAAGATTGTTTTTAATATTAGATTTGTTTACATTGTCTTTTTATATTGTTGTTAGCCACCCTGAGTCTTTGGAGAGGGGCGGCATACAAATCTAATAAATACAAATACAAATACTTTCTGCAAGTAGTCTCTGTTCAGAATTTATGAAATATAAGTAGCCATGAAGATGGCCAGGCCCTGAGTCATACAGAGCTTCATAGATGATAACCAGCGCCTTGAATTATACTCAGAAATGAATTGTAACCAATGCAGCTCCCATAAAAATAGTATCACATGACTATATTGTCAGTGTCATGTAAGCATGTGGGCAGTCACATTTTGCACTATCTGAAGTTTCCAGGGGATCTTCAAGGGCAAGAGATCACATTTCAGCAATCCAACTGCAAAGTGTCAAAGGTATAAGTGTTTGCCTTCATTATGTCCTGATCTACCTGGGCAAAAAACTCTCCTGGTCACAGTCTTTACTACTTTTTTGTAGAGGCGAGGTCCCCTGGTGGCTATTTGGTTTCAAGTCTTTTCTTTTAACACCACCTTTCAATACTTAAATTAGTGTCATCTCAGAATTTGAACAAACAGACACCTGGTTTTGCTTGGAATTGAATCTGCCTCTCACTGTTTAGGCTCTGACAGTGTCTAGGCATTGGATCAGGACTTTTGTCATATCTCCCAGCTCAGTGGAGAGAGATGCAGTTGGATATCGTGGGAAACACATTGGTAGCGGCGGTAAGTAAGGTTATGACCTATAAAGCCCTTCATGTCACCGGACCAGATTATCTCAGGGACCGCCTTCTGCTGCACGAATCCCAGCGACCAGTTAGGTCCCACAGAATGGGCCTTCTCTGGGTCCCGTCAACATTTGACGGGACCCAGGGGAAGAGCCTTCTCTGTGGCGGCCCCGGCCCTTTGGAACCAACTCCCCCCAGAGATTAGAATTGCCCCCACCCTCCTCGCCTTTCGTAAGCTTCCTAAAACCCACCTCTGCCGTCAGGCATGGGGGGACTGAGATACTCTTTCCCCCTAGGCCTTTACAATTTTATGCATGGTATGTCTGTATGTATGTTTGGTTTTTATAATAAGGGTTTTTTAAGTTATTTTAGTATTGGATTGGATTGTTACATGTTGTTTTTATCATTGTTGTTAGCCACCCCGAGTCTACGGAGAGGGGCAGCATATAAATCCAATCCAATCCAATCCAATCCATCCATCCATCCATCAATCAATCAATCAATAAGTGGAATCCAGCCCTACTACCTCCCTCATGATGTATTCCTATGAAGGAACTGAAAGAAGCCAAAAACTCTAAAAACAGTTAATGCTTTGGACACAGTACTAAACTGAAATTATTAAGAAAAAATAGAAATAATTACTTTCTTGAGGCTGTGAAGGAAGAAGGAGGGTGCTTCAAGGTTTACATTCTTTCAGAGGTAGTTCCCCAAAGCCAGATTCCTAAAAAGCTACTCGTTCTGTTTTTTGATACCCTCAATTTTCTGCTTACCTTTCCTCTTAATACCACCTAGTGTTAGAGGAATATTTTGTTTGAAAAAATTATCAAAATCAATCCTTTGCCTCCAAAAGAAGAGCCGATAATCAGAATATAAGGTACTCCTGAACATAACAATACCTTAAATATGTATGTTGCACCTCCTCCTCCACCGCCTCCTCCTGCCCATTCGTGGATGCTTCCATTTACTTTAATTTCATCTTCAACTACATTATTCTCTCCACGGCAGACTTTCTGTATGGCATGATGGATCTGCATATATAACCAGGTAAAAAATTCAGATAAAGAAATCTCTTCCACAGCCTCCCTCCGTGGAAACCAGAGCTACTGGACCTGTATTTTCCCAGCCTAATTCTTAGCTTATACTTGGAGTAGAATGAGAAGAGTTCTAAAGTGAAAAAACTGTCCTCTCTAATCCAGGTTGTTTTATTATTTATTTGTTTGTTTGTTTGTTTGTTTGTTTCTCAAACTGTGTACCATTGTATGCCACCCCGAGTCTTCGGAGAGGGGCGGCATACAAATCTAATAAATTATTATTATATCAGTACAACACAGCAAACGAGATCACTATGCTGGATTTCGCATTTCATCACCAGTCGGGCACTTCCGAAGCACCTAAGACTGAGTGATGTAGTGGCGAATTATGTTTGCCGATCCCAGTAAAGCGGCCTTTTGCAATTGACAGATGGAGATTTTGTCAATTCCAATGGTTTTCAAATGTCCGCTGAGATCCTTTGGCACTGGGGCCAGCATTATAATAATAATAATAACAATAATAATAATAATAATAATTATTATTATTATTGTTACAAGATAACAGGTATAAACATAAACAAAAGCAAAGTAGGTATAGGTAAATTTGGACAATAGGACAGGGAGAAGTAGGCACAATGGTATGCTTATGCACGCCCCTGACAGACCCCTTAGGAATGGAGTGAGGTCAACTGTAGCCAGTCTAAGGTTAGAGTTTTAGGGGTTTGGGGAAGAAACCACAGAGTCAGGTAGTACATTCCAGGCATTGATCACTCTGTTACTGAAGTCGTATTTTCTGCAGTTGAGTATTGAGCAGTTTACATTGAGTTTGAATCTCTTGTGTGCAGATGATTTTATGAACTGCATTTAGATCAGATTGAAGGCAATGTAGCTTTAGGTTTTTTAAGTCCAAAATTTCAAGACTGGTGGACTAAGATGTATAGAGATGGTTTTAGGTTATTTAATGTTTTTCCAACATTATCTTCTGTAAAATTGATTTGTGTTAGATTTTTGCAGTTATTTATGGTACGACTAGAAAATATTGGGCATGAGCCATTGCTGTTTACAAAGATGGAGCTGAAGAATGTGTTAAAGTGGTTGGCTTCATAATTATATTCTTTACCATTTGGTCCTTTGAGGGATGGGATGGATCTTGTGTCTTTGAGTTTATTGTTTACAAAGTTGTGGAAGGCATGTGTGGATTTTGTGTGCAAAAGGTTTTTTTCTTGATTGATGTGATAGTTGGTACATTCGGTCTTTAATTGGCGACATAGATTTTTGTAGCAGCTTTTAAAGTTAGCAACATAGCCAGTTTTGTTCTTCCTCCAAAGGGATCCTTTTTTGGATTAGAGCTTCCTTATTTTTATGGATAATTTGTCCTCAATTGTACTGGAGCACTACATTCTGGAATATTCAACCTTTGTTATCAAACTTACGATCTGAGTCTTTCAGACTGTGGCTGAATCCTCATTTGCATAAGGAACAGTTTGCAATTAGCTTAGTATGAAAAGGTCTGTGCTAGAGACCTTTACTTCCTGATAACTTTATTACAGAAAATACAGCAAGATACACAAGAAAGCAATGAAATAAGACATTCTGCAGCAGAAGACTGAGGAGTTACCATGGGATGTATAGCATAAATTCATTCTGGGGCATGTCTAGATTACGTTGTCATCTATTTTTGAGACATCACAGGAAAAAAAGAAAAAAGGGAGCAAAAGTAGCGGAGTTATAAAATTCAGTTGATTGAGGGGGGGGGGGGGGGGAAGAGAAAAAGATTGTCCGAAGGTCACGTTTAGTAATGTGAGTCTATTTGCTTTAGACGCCTATTGTTCTCGTTGCATCATTTCTGCTCACGTTTACTCTCGTTGCTTACGGCAATTTCTTAAGTTACTTACGGCAAGTTCTTAAGTTACGGCAGTTTCTTAGGTTTCCTTAGGTTTCCTTAAAGGAGCCGCAATCAGCATAGGGCGAGATAAAGGGGAGAGAAAAGAAATAGCAAAAGCCGGGGGAAGGGAAAAGTCAAGAACCACGTACTATAATATAGACTAAATATCGCAACAAATTACAAAAGGGAGAGAAAAGGATCCAAAAAGAAAAACATCAAAGAGCAGAGCGAAAAAATAGTAGCTGGGCTTTCCTGTTGCTGGTGGACTCATGCAGAAGTTTAAGGTTGTAAATTTCCGGTCTCACGATTACGCTCCGATCCGTTGGGTTTTTTTGCGCCGACGACTTTCTTGTTCTGTCTTGTTTTGGAACTTCTTGATATTGAGGTCGATCTTGTTTCTTCTTATTATTTTGGCTGTCACCCTCTGATCCACTGGTCTACGCCGTCTCTCTTGCGTTGTCTCCTTCCTGATGTCTTAAAGGGTCGCCATGTCTTCGGGCCGTAGTGCTGTCACACCGGCTTCTTTCCTGTCGAGTTCAATGAGATCTAGCCACGGAAATTGGGGTTTGCGCACACCAACACCTTACTGGAATATTCCCACCTTTATCGCTCACCTCTCCGGGATTTGCGATGGCTCTAAAAGAGCCCCCCAAATGGAAAATCTCAGAGTCAAGTGGAGCAGTATCGCCCTTAGCTCTGCTTCACCATGGCCCCGCCCCCGGAAGTCCTCATTCTGGGGCATGTCTAGAACAGACCTAAGCCAATTGGCATAAAACTGATAGTAGGTTACAGGCACAATAAAAGAGAAATTAGGTTCTTGCCTGGCTTTTAACTGTGCTAATTTGCAGTTTAATGTGATGATAAAAGTGCTAGGCAATTCCCTCAGGCAATGGTGTATTTTTATTTGCAAAGGGACGATTGAAAAATAATCCCATCTTCCTGCCAGTATCCATTTGGTCGTTGTGAATATTTCAAGAGATTTTCCATCAAAGCTTAATTATTAGAAATTTATTTCCTAATGCACCACATTGCTTTACTGAGCTCAGTGAGGCACAGTTATGGATATTGGGTCTGTCATTCTGCTCCTTGGCCCAGCAAGAAGATCTTGCCTCAATCCCAGCTGTATTGGGAAACAGCACAAATTTTAATTTCATGTTGGCATGCTATCTGTACTGTGCGACTTAGAAATTCAGTATATTCTTTTCTAAAAGTAGGCTTGCACACTGAGACATATGCCTTGTGCAGAGAAGTACTAATTAAAAATTGAATACTTTAGACCGGCTCACAGTCCATGTGGATGGGAATGTGTTATAAATATTGTTAATAAACTTTTACTGCCAGAATAGACAACAGTGCAAATAAGGATATATTCTGTTTCTAGGGAACTTCTAATATATAGAAGAGAAATTATCTGTGACTGAATGCATTCACTCCAGAGCTGATTTAGGGATTAGAACCAAACCTGTTAAAATGCTTTCTTATATTCTATCTTTTTTCATGAACCTTAAGGTGACATACAAACTTGACTTCTCATGTTTGAGGGATTAGATTATATTGAAAAATAAATACTTCAATAGGAGATTGAATTCATAATCCAATGTCCCAAGGGAAAGTGAATCCAATTTCCTCTAGATGTTTTTGAACTACCTCATACCTAATTTTTGAACTGTCGATGGTAGAAGCCAATTGTATTTGTGCTGTTTTTAAAATTATTCCATTTTATTGTATAGTTTAACATTTATGTTAGCTTCCCAGAGTCATTAGTTTGAAATGGGCAGTCATAAACATTTAAATCAATCCATAAAATTGGATCTTTCAATTCAATTCAATTCAATTTATTGGATTTATATGCTGCCCCTCTCCGAAAACTCGGGGCGGCTAACAACAGTCATGAACAATATACATGAACAATATACAGTAAAAATCCAATACTAAAAACTAACTTAAAACCCCTTAATGTATAAAACCAGCATACGTACAAACATACCATACATACAGTTGTATCAGCCTAGGGGGAGAAGAAGTCTTAATTCCCCCATGCCTGGCGGCAGAGGTGGGTTTTGAGTAGCTTACGAAAGGCAAGGAGGGTAGGGGCAGTTCTAATCTCTGGGGGGAGTTGGTTCCAGGGGGCCGGGGCCGCCACAGAGAAGGCTCTTCTCCTGGGTCCCGCCAAGTGGCATTGTTTCGTTGACGGGACCCGGAGAAGACCCACTCTGTGGGACCTAACTGGCCGCTGGGATTCATGCGGCAGAAGGCGGTCTCGGAGATATTCTGGTCCGATGCCATGAAGGGCTTTAAAGGTCATAACCAACACTTTGAATTGTGACCAGAAACTGATCGGCAACCAATGCAGACTGCGGAGTGTTGGTGTGACATGGGCATATTTAGGAAAGCCCATGATTGCTCTTGCAGCTGCATTCTGCACGATCTGAAGTTTCCGAACACTTTTCAAAGGTAGCCCATCTTTGCTCATTATAATCCATTATTCTGTCTTTGAACAGTGATTCAATATCCACAGAATATTTATATACTTCAATGTCATTTGGCGGGATCCAGGGGAAGAGCCTTCTCTGTGACAGCCCCAACTCTCTGGAACCAACTCCCCCCAGAGATCAGAATTGCCCCCATCCTCCTCGCCTTTCATAAGCTCCTTAAAACCCACCTCTGTCGTCAGGCATGGGGGAACTGAGATAACTTCCCCAGGCCTATATTGTTTATGTATGGTATGTTGTGTGCATGTTTTTTAAATTATGGGTTTTTAGTTTTAATTATTAGATTTGTATTGTATATTGTTTTTCTATTACTGCTGTGAGCCGCCCTGAGTCTATGGAGAGGGGCGGCATACAAATTTAATAAATAAAATAAATAAATAAAAATACTTCCGTGAATGTTTCATCCATCCATCATTCATCATCCATCCATCCATCCATCCATCCATCCATCCATCCATCCATCCATCTATCTTGTATGCTGCCCATCTCAACTGGAGGTGACTCTTTTTCAACTGATTGCACCCCAAAGTATTTTGTGGCATTGTCAAAATCTGTAAGATGATAAGCATAGCATTGTGAGCCAAACCCTACTCTCTCTGTGTGTGGATGCCATACATACAAAAGGAAGAGAACTTGAATTGTGATGCTGCAATTGTGTTTATGCAAACTTTCACTCCTACTGCAGATGATACTGTAAATACTTGATGGCTTCCAGATGACTGAGATAAATTTAATTCCTTAAAAATCATTACAAGGAACTATGTCCTTGACTTCATATTGTCTCTTGTTTATCCAAATACCTCTGTCTTATGGTTATCAAATAATACACAGGCAAAAATGGACCTCTGCTTCAGATGTATTGTTTGAATACATCAGGCAATGCCATGTTGTTTAGATCAATTTAATATATAATCTATAAAAAGAAGAAAAGTACCTTTGGATTTCAGACCAAAGATAGAAAAACATGTGTTATTATTTCTCTGTAGCTTATTTACATTATTAACCAGCTACAACAATTTAATCTTTACAAGCAGAAAAAGAGAACCGTACTAAGTAATAAACATATATTTTAAATTTAATATGTTGATCATTAGAAGCTTTATTAGAATCGGTCTTTCACAACTGGAGGAGGGATAGCTAATCTAACAACTACATGCAGTAACTCAAAATTGTTTGATTAGCCATCTCTTCTACAATTATGACAAATCACAATTGGGTTCCTACACACACACACATGCACACACACACTGTATTTTATGTATTTAAAGTATGCACATGAGACGCACTTCACAGCAACCACATAACTGATTACAATCCAATCAAGTTAAAACTACTGCTACTACTTTCACAAAGTCAATGCAATATCTGTGCCTCGATTACATTGCCACTCAATAAATTCTTGTAAAGATTACAGTGGCCTGTAATTTAATGACTTCATATATTAGAGTATGCCGCAATGCCCAGATCGGAGATTTAAAAAAATAAGCAAAAGTGTCTGGTTCTGAAAGGACAATCAATCGTTTGTATTCATTTATAAGAAGCACCAGGGAAGTCTGAATAACAGAATAACAGAGTTGGAAAGAATGTTGGGGGTCTTCTAGTCCAATCTCATGTGCAGGCAGGAAACCCTATATCATTGTAGACAAATAGTTGTCCAATTTCTTCTTAAAAATCTCTAATGTTGAGCACCCGCAACTTCTGGATGCAAGTTGTTCTACTGATTAATTCTTCTAACTGTCAGGAAATTTCTTCTTAGTTCTAGATTGCTTCTTTCCTCAATTAGTTTCCATCCATTACTTCTTGTCTGCCTTCAGATGTATTGGTGAATAGGTTGAGCCCCTTTTCTTTGTGTCAGCCCTTAGATATTGGAACACTGCTATCATGTCAAGCACTAGTCCTTCTTTTCATTAAGCTAGACATAACCTATACCTTCAATAGTTCTTCATAAGTTTTAGCCTTCTTTTCTGTTCTTTTTCTAGAGTCTCAACATCTTTTTTTAACATATTGTGGTAACCAAAATTGGAGGCAGTATCCCAAGTGTCGTACTTACCAAGTGGTATAAAGTGGTATTAACAGGTCACATGGTCTTGATTCTATCCCTTTGTTAATGCAGCCTTGCACTCTTCAGACATTTTTTGGCAGCTGCTGCACACTGCAGGCTCATATTTAAGTGGTTGTCCACCAGGACTCCAAGATCCCTCTCACAGTGATGACTATTGAGCAAGATACTACCTGTTGTGGCTCATCTGCATTTCATGCAGTTGGTCATGGATCCCAAGGATTGAGAGACAGTTGTGGTGCGGTACCATAGGCCTGTGCACCTGGCACACAAATCCGATAGCAAGGAGGTCAGAGAAGATGTGGTGTCAGAGGCTGAAAGCCAACCAGAGACTTCTGCATCTCCCGAGGTGCACATGAGTGACTTAGGAGAAGAAGAGGAGCCTCTTCTTGATGCTAGGGTACACAGAGCTGCTAGAAGGCAGGAATGATTAAGCAAGAGGAGGTCTCTGCATGAATAGATCTGTAGAACTATTCATGCCCTTAGACTATTTAAGGCTTAATCACATCATGATTCAGTGCGGAAGTCAATTTTCATTTTGTTCCAGCTGTTTGCTTGGACTTCTTTCTTGGATATTATTGTTTCAACGATGATTTACAACCTGGCAATTTGGACTAAATATATCCGGGCTTCCAGCCAACTCAGAGTAAGTCCATGAATGAGATCTGTGTGATCAAAGAAATTATCTGTTTGTTTTGGTTTCTTCTTAGACTCTGGCCCATTGTGGGGATGCTAATTAGCAGCAGGAACCAGACAGACCTATTTCCTGATTTTCTGAACTTTTAAAACCAAACCTCACTGCTCATAAAGGTTTAGAAATAAATGCTTAAATCTTCTAAAGTCAGTGTGTGTAGGCCTATTTCCTGGGTGGCTCATTGCTGGGACCAAACACCACCTATACTACATCTATGGCTTGGTTTTTCTTGCCTAAATATAGAACTTTACTTTTTTCACCATTGGATTTCATTTTGTTACATAGCTATTTTTTTTAATACTATTCAATTATTTTATCTATTTATTTTATTAATTGGACTTTTATGCCGCCCCTCTCCGTGGACGTGGGGCGGCTCACAACATAACAATAGAAAATACAATGTATAAATACATCAAAATCCAATTAACATAAATAATTAGTTTAAAATAATCTAAAAAGTTAAACATTTAAAAATCATTCAAGTACACACTACAAGCATCCTACAGATTCAATGGCCAGAGGCTGGGGTCTAGTGATTAACCCTTGCCATGAAGATAGACCCCCCCCAATTTCATTTGTTCAAGTAGAGCATAAAGAATTAATATTTGGATCTTAGCCATCCAAAAGATGCTCAAAACAAGATCCTTGAAGCAAAAAGCAAAAAAGTTGGGCATTTTCAAAAGATATCACTGTATATTTTCCACATCTTGGTATTCCCATGAGAAAATGAAATCAAAATTTGGAAAAAAACAAATTTGAAAAAAAAAAGAGTGCCCAAATTCATCCTACCCATAGCTCAGTTAAATTATTGTGTTAACATCTGCCCTTCCCGCACCCCACCATTGCCTGAAGCTGCCATACCTGGTGCATACCCCTCTTCCAGTTTGTACACTAAGATGCTTCACCCACAATAACACCCAAGATGGATGAGTTTTATTTACTGGGTAAATAGAGAGTTGGAGCAACGCTTCTTGTTTGATACCCAACTCATCAGCAGTCACATCCATCCTATCCCTTCCTCCATTAGACAGTTTATCCAGATGCTGCAGCAACATTTTATATCAGAAATCAAATTCCCATTCAGAAGAACAGACTTGGCAAAAGATGGACATCATTTTAAATCTCTGAAAATGCATTGCCTGACATGACAATAGGCTGTGTGCAGTCAGGATGGCAGATGGAGTGATTGATAAACCGTGGCAGAGAGCAGAGGAAACATTTGCATGTGGGGGAGCAATTGGAGGGGAACAGGCCATTTTTTCTGGGCCAGATACTTTTGTAGGATGATGGGAAATATATAAGAACAGGCTACGATGAATAGGACAAAGTCTGGGAAGCTCAGGATGCCAAGATTTTAGCAGCTGCACAGAAATGAGAAGAAACATGGTCATAATAAATGGCGGAAGGAAAATCACTTACACTGGGACAGGCATCTTCTCCTTGTTGTCCCACCAAGATATATAAAGTATCATTCTTCTCTAATGGAAATATTCCCACAACATTCACACCATGGGACCTCATCATACTGTTTTTCCCTTTGCCACCAGCTGCTCCATAGCCTGAGATGCTGCAGGTAACAGAATAACAACACAGAAAAAAGGCAAAAAGTCATATGAGAAATACAACCAGAATTATTTCTTCTGACCACAGTATTACCTAGTACAGTGAAACCTTGTCTTACAAACTTAATTGGTTCCGGGACGAGGTTCTTAAGGTGAAAAGTTTGTAAGACAAAACAATATTTCCCATAGGAATCAATGGAAAAGCGATTAATGCATGCAAGCCCAAAATTCATGCCTTTTGCCAGCCGAAGCGCCCGTTTTTGCGCTGCTGGGATTCCCCTGAGGCTCCCCTCCATGGGAAACACCACCTCCGGACTTCTGTGTTTTTGTGATGCTGCAGGGGAATCCCAGCATCACAAAAATGAGTGCTTCGCTGGCAACGGAGGTCCGGAGGTGGGGTTTCTCAGCGAAGGGAGCATCAATGAAATTGCAGCATTGCAAAAACACCAAAGTCCTTGAAACCCCACCTCCAGACTTCTGTGTTTTTGTGATGCTGCGATTTCACTGAGGCTCCTCTCGCTGGGAAACCCCATCTCCGGACTTCCGTTGCCAGCGAAGCACCCATTTTTGCGCTGCTGGGATTCCTCTGCAGCATCACAAAAACACAGAAGTCCGGAGGTGGGGTTTCCCATGGAGGGGAGCCTCAGGAGAATCCCAGCAGTGCAAAAATGGGTGCTTTGCTGGCAACGGAAGTCCGGAGGCAGGGCATCCCAGTGGCAGCGGTAGGTTTGTAAGGTGAAAATAGTTTGTAAGAAGAGACAAAAAAATCTTAAACCCCGGGTTTGTATCTCGAAAGGTTTGTATGACGAGGCGTTTGTAAGACGAGGTATCACTGTACAGATTTTGTTTCCTGGATTCGTCATTTACATTTACTTGACAACAAAGTGATACTTCTTTGCTATATCTTGGTCACAGGTTTAACTAGCTTAGAATCTAAACTCCTTCAAGATGATCAGAAGCTGCCAAAGGATTTGCTTAAAACATTGGCTCCTAGCTCCAAATGGCTCATAAAGCATGGTGGGGGGGGGGATGTGTTGGAATCTGATCCGATGATGCTCATGTGTCACTTTCCATAAAGCAAGCTATCATTCTTTAATAAGGCAGAAATTGACACATGAGAGGACATGATGGCCACGAGATAGGAGCTCCTAAACAGATGCTAAGAGGAACAGGAGGCATTGAGCTGATTTTCAGCAGGAAACTGTAATGGCTAATGAGGTGCACTATTCAGCAAGGCAAGCTGGCAGGGCTAATTGGCAGCAATTAGGGGCCATATTTTTCTGTGTAAGAGTAGATTTTGCATATAAGCAATAAAGTCAGGAACCCAGAGAGATGCTCTTAGTGCCTCATTCACCAGCTGTGAAAGAAGAACAGTTAGCTTCAGGTTACAACTCTACACATTTGTCAAAGCCTATCGCTACAAAGAGGGCATTTGTTCTGCCATCGATAATGCATGGCAAATTTGCACAGCTCCTATAGTGCCAATTATCATCTTGTTGGAATGAATGACAGTAGCTGAAACAACAAGAATGTATACAAAAGTGTTTTTCACGATATCAGGGGATACAGAAATGGGGATTTGTTTTGCAAAAGAAATCCATGCTTGCTGCGTTATTATTGTTTTGAAAGACACTAAATCACACCGTAAGAAGCCAATTGACGGTCTTTTCTATGTCAAAGCAATTTGTTTGACTTGGGATATGGACTGTCTGCTATAGAATTTGGTGGGAGGAGGAGTGCTCTGAGAAATGTAGATAAAGAATAATAACAAAATGAGATCTTAACCTTCTTTTCTCTTAAATTGATTGCATATATTTCTTGAGTTCTATTTAATGTTTTCTTTCCTATAAAGTACTTACTAGAGCAATGAAGAGGGAAAATACTGTTTAAAAATACATAATTTTTAAAAAATTCCATTCTATTGTCACCATTAAATAGCAGGAATAAAATTAATAACAGAATAGGCTGTGGTACTAAAATTAAAATTAAAATTTAAAAAATCCTATCCTATACTGTAAAAAAAAATGATGTAAAAAATAACCTCTGTAAGTGTCTGGTTTGGTTCTGCAATCCAACAAGACAGACTCAGACTTCAGAGGATAATCAGAAATGCAGAAAAAACAATTACTGCCAACCTGCCTTTCATGAGAACCTGTATAGTGCACAAATCAAAAAGAGGGCTGTGAAAATATTTATGGACCCCTTGCAACCTGGACATAAATTGTTTCAACTCCTACCCTCAAAAGATCGCTATAGAACACTGCACACCAAGAGAACTAGACACAAAAACAGTTTTTTTCCTGAACACCATCACTCTGCTAAATAAATAATTCCCTCACCACTGTCAAACTATTCACTAAGGCTGCATTACTATTATTATTAGTCTTCTCATGATTCCTATCAGCCATCTCCTTCCATTTATGACTTATGACTGTAACTGTTCCTTGTACATGATTTATATTAATATTGATTGTTTCCCAATTGCTTATTTGTACCCTATGACAATCATTGTACCTTATGATTCTTGAGAAATGTATCTTTTCTTTTATGTACACGGAGATCATGTGCACTAAAGACAAATTCCTTATGTGTCCCATCACATTAGGCCGATAAATAATTATATTCTATTCTATCACCAGAGAATAGATGCAAGAGCTATAGGTTACACTGTGAATTTGCCATTAAAATCTCTTGTTTTGTTCTGTTTTTTTAAACAAGAGATTTTAATGGCAAATATAGCTAAAGGAAATAACCAAGCAAAAATTAAAAAGGAATACTAGACCAAGATTTGTAAAAACGATACCAATATATTATACTACACATATTCACAGCTGGGAGAATTAGCTTAGCACAATACTTCAAACTTGACTGTAAAAAATATGACTTTAACAATCGAGTTGTCGAAGCGTGGAACTCATTACCGGACTCAATAGTGTCAACTCCCAGCCTCCAACATTTCTCCCTTAGACTCTCCACGATTGACCTCTCCAGGTTCCTAAGAGGCCAGTAAGGGGCGTACATAAGTGCACTGATGTGCCTAACGTCCCCTGTCCAATTGTCTTTCCTTTTCTCATATGTCATATATATTCTCTCCCTCTCATCTACTTCTCTTCTTTTTTACTTACTATCTTTATATATATTACTTAATGTCTATTCTCTTCCATAGGTATTGTATATTGGACAAAGAATAAATAAATAAATAAATAAATAAATAAAATAAAATAAATAAAAAATATTGGAAGCAGGGACAGGTACCGAATGAAAATATACTGATTAAAAATATTTTGGAATGTGCAGAATTAGACAAGATGATATTAGAATTGAAAGAAAATAAAAATTTCAGAATACAGTGATCCCTCGAGTATCGCGAGGGTTACGTTCCAAGACTCCTCGCGATACTCGATTTTTCGCGATATAGTGGTGCGGAAGTAAAAACACCATCTGTGCATGCGCACCCTTTTTCCATGGCCGCGCATGCGCAGATGGTGGAGTTTGCGTGGGCGGCGGGGAAGACCCAGGGAAGGTTTCTTAGGCCGCCCAGCAGCTGATCTGCTCGGCAGCGCGGCAGCAGCGAGGAGCCAAAGATCGGGGTTTCCCCGCCGCCCACGCAAAGGGGAAACCCCGATCTTCGGCTCCTCGCTGCTGCCGCGCTGCCGAGCAGATCAGCTGCTGGGCAGCCGAAGAAACCTTCCCTGGGTCTTCCCCGCCGCCCACGCAAAGGGGAAACCCCGATCTTCAGCTCCTCGCTGCTGCCCGCCCGCCGCTCGCCCGCCCGCCCGCCGCTCGAGAGCAAGAGATAGAGAAAGAGAGAGAAGGAAAGAAAGAGATGAGAGAGGGAGGAAGAGAGTGTGAGAGAGGAAGAAGCAAGATAGAGAAAGAGAGAGAGAAAGAAAGATGAGAAAGGAAGGAAGAGAGTGACGTCATCAGGTGGGAAAAACCGCAGTATAGCAAAAAAAACCCCGCGGACGTATTTTTAATTTATTATTTTTTAAAAAATCGCGATATAGCGTTTCATGAAGATCGAGATCGCGAAAATCGAGGGATCACTGTATTATGAAACCTGGAATATACTGAATGATTGGCTTCAAAAAAGAAAACAAAATAAACACATTAAGGATTAATTTAAAATAAATTCAACAAAATACCGATATTGTTATTAAGATAATTACTTAAATATTGAAGATCTTGGCATATTCGGGTTTCTTCCTGTGTAAGTTTCAGAGACTTCTGGCAACGTTTCAACGAGGTCCCACTCATCATCTTCACACTGGTGCCATCTTCAGGCTGGTGCTTTTGTCCTTGTGCTAGGGTGAACACTAGCAAAGGATAAAAGCACCAGCCTAAAGATGACGAGTGGGACCTCGTCGAAACGTCGCCAGAAATCTCTGAAACTTACACGGGAAGAAACCCCATATATATGAATATTTATTTACTTACTTACTTACTTACTTACTTACTTACTTACTTACTTACTTACTTACTTACTTACTTAATTCAATTAGTATGTCACTCTAAAATACAAAAAAGAAAGAAAGAATAAATTACTCTAGAGGTAAAAGTGTATACATGTAACTGTTTTGTTTTACTGTGTTTTGTATAGTGTTTTGTTTGTGTCTTTTTTAATGTATATAAATTAATAAAAAAACTATTTTTGAAAGAAGAAAAATCAAGGAGTAGGCAGCAAATACAAATGCCTACTCAAATGCATCTCTCTCTCTCCCTCTCCCTCCCTCCAACATATTGTAAAGTTGGCAAGGTTAAAAAACACTTTTGTAGGAATTAATTAATTGGTTTTCAAAAGCAGGATGCTGATTGTCAGTAGATAAATCAAGTACAGTGGTACCTATACTTAAGAACTTAATTTGTTCCGTGACCAGGTTCTTAAGTAGAAAAGTTTGTAAGAATAAGCAATTTTTCCCATTGGAATCAATGTAAAAGCAAATAATGCATGCGATTGGGGAAACCACAGGGAGTGTGGAGACCCTTTTTCCTCCCAGGAGATTCCTATAGAGGCCCCACAGAGGCTTCTCCCTGCCTTTTCCGGCCCTGTTTCCTCCCAGGAGATTCCTAGAGAGGCCCCATGGAGACTTCTCCCTGCCTTTTCCGGTTACAGTTTCGGAGGCTAGGGTTTGTAAAGGGAAAATGGTTCTTGAGAAGAGGCAAAAAAAAATTATTGAACACCCAGTTCTTATCTAGAAAAATTCATAAGTTAGAGGCGTTTGTAGGTAGAGGTACTATTGTATCAGACTTTTCTACCATTTATGTCTCTATGGTATCTAACCAAGCTCATTTTAGTTAAAAGATATACGAGACTCTTAATCTTAAAGAGAACCACCAATTAAATGCTGCACATGGACAATTTGTTGTTCATTTTTTTTGCTCTTTTGTAAGGGATTCCCCCCCTTTTAAAAAAAGCTCATTCATTTTGTCATATTTTAGTCCAAAATGAAAAATATCCTTTTGCCCAATGACGCACCCCACACTCCATCATGTCTTGATGTATTTTAAGTACCAAAGAGCTTCAGCTGATATCATGCAAGGAACCATGGCTAGCAATACTGAAGATCTAACACTAGAAACAAGATAATTCCAATATTCTAAGTGTGGCCTTACCAAGGCATTATAAAATGTTAACACCACTTTATAATGCCTTGGTAAAGCCACACTTAGAATACTGCATTCAGTTTTGGTTTATTTCTACAGTGAAAACTGTAGAAATAATGCAGTACATCTGTAATGGGTACATCTAGTTTAATGAAAAGAAGGATTAGGAGAAAATATAATAACAGTTTTCCAATATCTCAGGGGTTGCCACAAAGAAGAAGGAATCAAACTATTCTCCAAAACACCCGAGGGTAGAAAAAGAAGCAATGGGTGGAAAGTAAACAAGGAGAGAAGCAACTTAGAACTAAGGAGAAATTTCCTGACTGTTAGAACAATTAATCAGTGGAGTAGCTTGCCTCCAGAAGTTGTGAATGTTCCTACACTGGATTTTTTAAATAAGATGTTGGATAACCATCTATCTGAAATAGTGTAGGATTTCCTGCCTAAGCAGGGGGTTGGACTAGAAGACCTCCAAGGTCCTTTCCAACTCAGTTATAGTTGATGTTGTTGTTGTTATCATCATCATCATCATCTAGGGAAATTGACCCAAAGGAATGTTCTGATCAACTCAGCTAAGCCAATTGCAGTAATTTCTCTTAGTCAGAAATATCAATCAAAGGAAAGTGTTTCCATGATATCCCAAAGAAGCTTTTATGTCTGGTATTGTGCAACAGCAGGCTAAAATATCTTGCAATATAGAGAATACTTTGACTCAACATATCTCTAAAATAAGCAGAATTAAGTATTAAAACATGAAATCCCATTAAAAAAGCTAGACGCTATATTGATGACTTGTAAGTTTTGATCTACTTGTTAGTGTATTAAAGAATAAAATCAGTCCTGGGATACTATTAAATGTTTCTTCTTCCAACAGCATTAACATTAGATAAATGAGACTTCTGTACATATAATTTAGTATACTTTTCTTTTACATTATGGCTATATTTTATATATACTCATAGTACATGCCAGCCTTGAAAAATTCTTCCTACCTGTTCTCCCATAGGCCAGCTGTGCTTTTATTTATTTATTTATTCATTTATTCATTCATTCATTCATTCATTCATTATTTAGATTTGTATGCTGCCCCTCTCCGCAGACTCAGGGCGGCTAAATGGCTGAACATTATTAGTTTTTTTTTTTCATTAGTAGCAATTTCCCTTAATATAGGTAGGCAAGCAGATTTGGGTACTTTTTCTGCTTAATTTCACCAAGTTGAGTCTCAGCTATTTAAACTTATATGGGCTAATTTGGGCACTGCAGGGAGTTTTATCTATTGCCCGCCTGCCTCTCTGTCTGTCTGTCTGTCTGTCTGTCTGTCTGTCTGTCAGTCAGTCTGTCTGTCTGTCTGTCTGTCTGTCTGTCTGTCTGTCTGTCTGTCTATCTATCTATCTATCTATCTATCTATCTATCTATCTATCTATCTATCTATCTATCTATCTTCAGGAAAATGGACGGTTTTCATCAAAATGACAAAAAAACCCATAGTAATTTCCAGTGAATAGACCAGTTCTTTAGAACCTCTCTGGATAAGAGAGAATTAAAGTTCACCCATGTGTACTCTAGATAACTGTTCTTCATGAGAACAAAAGACCATAGGACATTTCGAGTGCTGGGAAATGAAAGAATCATTCATCTTCCTCATAAATATGGCAGAACCTTTAAATGACAATTCATTTGCAAGCTTTACTTTCTAACCATTTCCAAAATTGCCTTTCTACCAACTTAAAGCTACTAGAGACTTTTGAAATACCATATTGGAAAAGTCTTTATCAGGTAAGTTTATTTTCAATTCTGAACAAAAGAAAAATTAATGAATGTGAAATAAATAGCAAAAAACTAAGTAGGATTTTGATCTAAGAAAGTTATATATGGATTAGTGGTCCAGATAAATATGGAACATTGATTTTACTATCAGATTTTGGAATTAGCTATTAAAAAATAAACAGTTTCTACTGAGAAACAGATTTATTTTGGCTATCCAAGGTCAGAAGAAAGATAAGTGGTAATATTAGAAATTGGATGCTAGCGACGACTAAAGATTCTAAGCGAAAAACAAAATATAAGCCTATTTTTTATCTCAGTTAGTTCTGTTTTTAAAAATAACACAAAATGTTATAAGAATAGAATAGAATAGATTTTTATTGGCCAAGTGTGATTGGACACACAAGGAATTTGTCTTGGTGCATATGCTCTCAGCGTACATAAAAGAAAATATACATTTGTCAAGAATCATGTGGTACAATACTTAATGATTGTCATAGGGGTCAAATAAGCAATGAAGAAGCAATATTAATAAAAATCTTAGGATATAAAGCAACAAGTTACAGTCGTACAGTCAACATGGGAGGAAATGGGTGATAGGAATGATGAGAAAAACTAGTAGAATAGAAGTGCAAATTTAGTAGAAAGTCTGACAGTGTTGAGGGAATTATTTGTTTAGTAGAGTGATGGCGTTCGAAAAAAAACCTGTTCTTGTGTCTAGTTGTCTTGGTGTGCAGTAGCGACGTTTTGAGGGTAGGAGTTGAACGTTTTGAGGGTAGGAGTTGAAACAGTTTGTGTCCAGGATGTGAGGGGTCAGTGGAAATATTAAAGAATATCTTTGAAGAATGGAACAAGAAATTATTAACTGCAATATCAACACTGTCAGTAACGATGTCTGCTTCAATGGCTAGATTACATCTAAAATATATTAATGAAGGAATGACAGATAAGGAGCAAATTTTATCTGAAAGACAGAGAAAGTATTGAAAAATGGAAACAGCACATGGGAATGATTTGAAAAAGGATGATTTACTGGATATACATAAGAACCAAGTTGAAATTTTAAAAATTGAAAGGGAACTACGAAGGTTGTCCAGAAAGGAAGGCTACAAGCATGGAACTTTCACAGGGAATGTTTGTGGGGGAAGTTGGTATTACTATCTTGTAGCGGGAAGCCAGCAGAAGTGAATGAGCTGCTGCAATGGGTGCCCAAGATGCTTACTGAAGCGCACAAAATTGACAGTCAGTGTCACCTGAGAATTTCTTGACCATTTTGAGATTGAAGGCGAGACTTTTCTCAACTGTATAGAGACAGGAGATGAAATTTGGGCTTATCACCATACTCCAGAGAGCAAATGTTGATCAATAATAATAATAATAATAATAATAATAATAATAATAATAACAACAACAACAACAACAACAACAATTTATTAGATTTGTATGCCGCCCCTCTTCGAGGACTCGGAGTGGCTTACAACAACAATACAACAACAACAACAACAACAACATAATAATAATAATAATAATAATAATAATAATAATAATAATAATACTTTATTAGATTTGTATGCCGCCCCTCTCCAATGTTAAAAAACAATTTAAAACCCTTATTATAAAAAAGAAAAACAATCATACAACCTAACAGACCATACACAAAACCACAATAGCTTGGGGTATATCAATTATTCCATGCCTGCGACATAGGTGGGTCTTCAGGAGCTTTCGAAAGGCAAGGAGGGTGGGGGCAGTCCTAATCTCTGGGGAGGAGTTGATTCCAGAGGGCCAGGGCCGCCACAGAGAAGGTTCTTCCCCTGGGTCCCGCCAGACGACATTGTTTAGTCGATGGGACCTGGAGAAGGCCAACTCTGTGGGACCTAATCGGCCGCTGGGATTCATGAGGCAGAAGGCAGTCCCAAAGGTATTTTGGTTTAGTGGTGCCATCCCCATTCTCCATCAGCCAAAAAATTCAAAACTGAGCAATCGGGGAGAAAAATCTTGAGCACCCATCGCAGCAACGTTCATGCCCTTAGCATTCAGGTAGCGTATTACAGTGCTTGGAGGGAAACAGAATGAGGATGCTCATCTCTAACCTTCACCACAATGCCAGTCGATGATCTAATGACCACTGGCATTGCTCGTTCGCTTCCGCTGGGTTCCCACTACATGATAGTAATACCAACTTCCCCTGCAAACATTTCCCACGAGAGCTACATGCCTTGTAAACTGACTTTCTGGATAACCCTCATAGAAATGATAAACCAAGAGGATGATATGGAAAACTGTGTCTCCAAAAGAGGTATTAGGTCTTATTTTCAGGGAATGTCGTTTCCACGGTTTAACATTGCCGAGGCAGCACTGACAGCCCCATCCAGTAGGAGCCCACTGCCTGTGGCCACTGACAGCCCACTTCTTCTGCCGGCACTTATCACCACTTTGTGTGTGGCATCCCTGGTCTTTGTTTTGCCATCAGAAGCTTTTCTAGATGGGAAAAACAGGCCGGGAGGTGGGTGTCCCATTCACATCAATCTGGAGCTCATTTCTCAGCTGCAGAAGCCTTTCCTGAAGACCTCCTAAAGGTGAAATAGAGGCTGGGGGGCAACACATGCAAGTAGTGGCAAGCGGCCACAGAATAAGTGGGCCAGCAAGGTGAGGCAGGTGTTGGGGAGTGGGAGGCCTGGGTGAAACTATCATAAGGTAAGAGGGTGTGGGGATGTGGGGCAGCTCCATCCACATCCTGCCCCAGCTTGATTTTACTCATGTGCCTCACCCCACCTTGTGCGACCAGGTGCAGTGAAGTGGGTGGGATCTTAACTAGGGCTTATTTTAGGGGGGAGACTTATATTCAGGAGCATGTGTAAAAATCAAACTAGGACTTATTTTCAGAATAGGGCTTATTTTGGGGAAAACATGGTATAGTTGTTCATACCTGTTTTGAAGGTTGTAAGTCACTTCTTTATATATTCTTTTCCTTTTCTACATTATTCTTTTTTTCTTATTCTTTTTTTCCTGCACTTTCACTCTTTTCCCCACTCTCTTCCCTTTTTCTATGTTTACTTTGTATAAATTTTATTGTTCTAATTAAAGTTCTTAATAAAAATATATTTAATAAATTACATAAGTAAAATTAAGCCATTAAAATACTCCTTACATCTCAGTGCAGATCTCTTTGCAACATTTGGTACTCCTTGGTGATGTTAGGCAAGATTTCATTTTCTGTACAGTTTGGTTTAAAAATTTAGAATTTGATGATACAGTTTGAAGTTCAAAAATATGGCTATAGAAAATACCTGTACATATATTTTCAAATTATGTTTTGTATTGTATGAGTACAACAAATAGGTATATTTTGGAAAAAGAAAGCCAAAGTTAAATATCACAGGTAGGATCAACTACTATGAACTCACGTGGAAATGGCAGAGTTTAGGAATAAACTGAATCACACATGCCTATGTCAATCTTCTAATTTTTCAAATGTTTTTTTAAATAATGCAGTGCTTTCATTTCTTTGAAAAACCCCAAATGTGATTATCTTGGCAATTTTTAACCTACAAATAGGTTGAACATAGTAACATTATAATTGTGTTTCTAAACCGTGTAACAATTATACACTTGACATTGGATTCTGGGCAACACTTAGGACTTCCTCAGGTTGGCAGCCCTTTGGTAGTTTCACTATTCACTGATATCTAGAAATTCTAAACCAGAAGTCATCAACTGTTGTGAAATAGCGAATCTGACAACTCCTCCTCCCCATAAATACAAATAGAGAAAAGGAGAAAACTGCAGAAAACTACAAAGCTATTAAAAAAGAAAACTTTGGAGAGTTCTCAGTGAACTGTTGCAAGAACAAGGAGACACAATCTGAAGTTAGTTGGGGGAAAGATCAAAAGCAACATGAGGAAATATTATTTTACTGAAAAAGTAGTAGATCCTTGGAACAAACTTCCAGCAGCCGTGGTTGCTAAATCCACAGTAACTGAATTTAAACATGCCTGGGATAAACATATATCCACCCTAAGATAAAACACAGGAAATAGTATAAGGGCAGACTAGATGGACCATGAGGTCTTTTTCTGCCGCCAGTCTTCTATGTTTCTATGTTTCTATTTTGGTCATCTCCTAAATTCTTACACTGGATTATACTATAAGCTTTAAATATTTATTTAATTATTATGAAAAATATTTCTTGGAATTGCCATGTGTTATGGTATCCTTGGATACTGTGCTACCACTCCCATAAGACTAGACTAGTGTCAGATTTAACTCTGCACAATTGTCTCCTTAAACTGATTTACTGCTCTACTCATACTACAACACAGATATGAGAGTTCCTTATGCCATTTCATACCTGCTCCAATTGTAATTGCTAATCATACCTCTTAAACATGGGCTCATCTACACAACAGACTAATTACCGGTAAGCTCTTTTAAATGGAACTGGCCAAGGATAAAATCTAGGGTCATTAGTTCACTTTACATTTTTCAGGAGTAAGGATTTTTCTTTCTTTCTTTCTAGTCCCTGAAATAATTGATAAAATCCAGTTTTGCCGTTTGAAGGTGATGGTGAAATTTCTTAGTTTCTTCATTTTTTCATGTTTCAAGGCTTAGCAAAGTTTAAGGGAAATAGATTTTAGAGATCAAACTCTGCAGATGTTCTGCCAGCTCATTTTTTAACTGTTGTAAGAAACAAATAGATTGTAATTCAGTACCTTTCAGTTTTTCTTCCTCCTCTTGTCTTTCCACATCACTTTCAAAATATATACTGTGTACCGGTATATATATATATATACTGGTACACAGTATATATTGGAACATTTTAGGGCTGAAGAATAGGATATCAATGTTTCAATGAATAAGTAAAAGAAAGCTCACCTGTATATATTGGCTGCAGGAACCCTCCATATCTGGACACCAGGAAAATGTTCATCTGTTCCTACCAGTACACTGAAATTAGAGATCCTATAGGCATCATTGCACTGGGTCTGAGTAGGCCCTTGTGATCCAGTTGCACCACAGGTATTAAACACCCAAGTATCTGAAAGAGACACGTGCAAGAATATCCTCAGTATCCAATAGGTGGCAGTTAATATCTTCAGCTGCACGCCATCTACATGAGCCTCTTTAAAGAAATAAACTTCACATTCAATTATTTCAATATGCCATGTATTCCAGTATTGGGTTGCTACCTGGTATGAGCCACACTGTGCACCGGTAGTGAAAATGGAGCTGCGTGCACAGCTTTGTGTCTCTGGCATGCATGCAGAACGTCCCAGTGGATTTTGGGGATGCACACATGCATGAGATTTGGCAATTTTTTGCTTCTACGCATGCGCGAAAGTAAAAAAAACACCCCAAAATATCGCTGGAACGCACGCCGGTGACCCGAAGCTGCATGTGTATCACACCAGTAGCAGAGGTAAGTAGCAATCCCTGCCTGATATACTCTTATTTATTTTTTATTTTATTTTATTTTTTATTTATTTTTATTTGCCATACAAATATAGTATTGTATTGTAGTATGTTTAATATAATATAAGGATAAAGTAGAGATAGAAAAGATAAAAACACAATAGGACAGGAACAGTAGGCACAAAGGTGCACTTATGCACGCCCCTTACAGACCTCTTAGAAAAGGGGAGAGGTCTATTGTAGATAATGTAAGGTTGAAGATTTTGGGGTTGGGGGAAGAAACAACAGAGTCCGGTAGTGAATTCCAGGCATTGACCACTCTATTGCTGAAATCGTATTTTCTGCAGTCTAGTTTGGAACGATTTACATTAAGTTTGTATCTATTGCATGCTCTTGTGTTGTTGTTGTTAAAGGTGAAGTAGTCACCAACAGGGAACACAGTGTGATGTATGATTTTATGAACAACAGTTAAATCAGTTCGGAGGTGGCGTAGCTGTACATTTTCTAAACATAGTAATTGAAGTCTGGAGGAGTAAGGTAATTTGTTGCGTGAGGAGAAGTGGAGGACTCTTCTTGTGAAGTATTTCTGGACTCCTTCAAATTTATTTATTTATTTATTTATTATTTGGATTTGTATGCCGCCCCTCTCCGAAGACTCGGGGCGGCTCACAACAAGTGAAAAACAATCCAATACATAATCCAATTAATTAAAATATTAAAAGTTTTTTAAAAAAACCCTATACTAACATACACACACACAAGCATACCATGTATAAATTCAGCGGGCCCAGGGGGAGATGTTTAGTTTCCCCATGCCTGACGGAAAAGGTGGGTTTTGAGAAGTTTACGGAAGGCAGGAAGAGTAGGGGCAGTTCTGATCTCCGGGGGGAGTTGGTTCCAGAGAGTCGCTGCCGCCACAGAGAAGGCTCTCCCCCTGGGGCCCGCCAACCGACATTGTTTAGTTGACGGGACCCGGAGGAGGCCCACTCTGTGGAACCTAATCGGTCGCTGTCTGTTATGCAGTGAGGATTCCATACAGGTGAGCTGTATTCAAGAATTGGTCTGGCAAATGTTTTGTATGCTCTGGTTAGTAGTTCATTGTTCATTTTTCTTTTTTTCTTTTAAGTAATTTTTATTAATTTGTTTTAAAAAGCATAATCAAGAAAATACAGTAATAACTCATCTTACAAACGCCTCATCATACAAACTTTTCGAGATACAAACCCAGGGTTTAAGATTTTTTTGCCTCTTCTTACAAACTATTTTCACCTTACAAACCCACTGCCACCGCTGGGATGCCCGGCATCCGGACTTCTATTGCCAGCAAAGTACCCGTTTTTGCGCTGCTGGGATTCCCCTGAGGCTCCCCTCCATGGGAAACACCACCTCCGGACTTCTGTGTTTTTGTGATGCTGCAATTTCACTGATGCTCCCTTCGCTGGGAAACCCCACCTCCGGACTTCCGTTGCCAGCGAAGCGCTCGTTTTTGCGATGCTGTGATTCTCCTGCTGTGATTCCCTTGCAGCATCGCAAAAACACAGAAGTCCGGAGGTGGGATTTCCCATGGAGGGGAGCCTCAGGGGAATCCCAGCAGCACAAAAACGGGCACTTCGGCTGGCAAAAGGGGTGAATTTTGGGCTAGCACGCATTAATCACTTTTCCATTGATTCCTATGGGAAACATTGTTTCGTCTTACAAACTTTTCACCTTAAGAACCTCGTCCCGGAACCAATTAAGTTTGTAAGACAAGGTATCACTGTATATACATTGACATATTTGCAATATTTGTAATACACAAAAAAGAAGATAGAAAAACATACATACACTTCTAAACAAACAAAAAACACCTGGACAATTACAAAATGTTCATTTTTCATTGGTTAATGAAAAAGCTTTCTTTCCTCCAAAGCAAATGCAGAATAGATTTGCTAGTAGAACAAACGTGGGAGAACTTTGAGGTTTGAAGAGAAAAAATATTTGTAGGAAACAAACAAAAATGAGAGATAATCCCAAAGGAACTCAATAAGGACTGAGTATCTTCAATAGATATAGAGTAAAAAAAAAGCACAGAGAGAAGACGGGAAGAAGAGAGAACGGAGTAGAGGTACACAACAGATTCAATTCTAATATAGTTAAGTCTATCCTTCGTACCACAAGAATCTTCCCTTAATGCTCCCCAGTTAATGTAAAATCTACAGATAAAAAATTATTAGTTCCTAATTCATACTGATGGAGAAAAATGATACCATAAAGCAATTAAAACTTAATTGCAATTGCTGTTAGCTATATTTGTGTGATTTGGGTTTCCCCCTCCATTGTGACTCGCATTTAAAAATTTTTAAAGTTCAGCTGAATGCTTGAAAATGGCTTGAGAATGTCCCTTTTTCTCCCAGACTTTCACAAGTTCAGTTGCAAATTCTGAAAAGGAATTATAATCATATTTATTTGAATGCAAATGCAGCATTCCCTGTGATCTGGGTCCCAAATAAAGCAGATTTCCCGATTGTGGGGGAAATAGTATTCACATTCAAGTAAGAACAGTTCCATGTCATATATCAAAAGAATAATTGGTAGGCTCAGTATACAGATTTCCAAAATCTGAAGAGACTTTAAAGTGTTCATTTCAAATGAAATTCAGTAGAATTCAGTAGAATTTATTTTCAGAAAACCTGAATGTAGAACTGGACTGTACTTTATTGAGGGTTTTTGTATTATTTTGATTGTGTTATGCTATTTCATTGATTTTGCTAATAAAAGGGTATGATAAAAACTTCAAAATCAAGGATGAAAAAATGCACATTACTGCATATCTTTTTCAATCCACAGATCCAATGGATATACCAAATTTTACATGCCACACTTTAAAAAATATACCTGAAACATTAATGGACAAAATGGGTGCCCTAAATTTTTTAGGAACTTATTGAAAATTATGTGATAAGTATATGTTTATTATTTTGCCCTTCTTGGAGAACTGATCTAATGATAATAAATTAACCACTTTCAGGACGTTTATCTTAATGTGAAGGCTTGAAACTTTTCTGTACACACATCTGCTTCCAGAAATGAGAAATAAAGTCCATAGGACAGAAAAACAAGAAGAATTTGTAACCTTTAGTGTTGTGGTTAGCTCTGGCCCAGCTCCTGCCCCAAAAACTGTGGATGTGGGGGAGACATCCACATGCTGCAGGCCTGTTTTGCCCCCGGTGGAATCTGCTGATGAAGGCTCCTCTGACCAAGAAGACATGAGTGACAGGGAGGAGGAGTGTGTGGCAAACAGCTCAGAAGGAGATCAATTATCTAGCTCCTCCTTGGGGCTGTGATGATTAGTGAGGCTGCTATAAATAGCAGCCTGTGGGTTTGGCCATTGTGGAGGATTATCTGATCGTTATGTTTCGTGACTGCTTTACTGACTTTGACTTTTTGTGTGCTGATTTCCCCCCGCTTTGAAACTAAACCAGAGCAAAGTGTGTTTCACTTTGTGAAAGAAGGACTGTGAATTACCTCACAGCTGCAAGCTAAGTATCACAGAACTGATAAGGGACTTGTACAAATTACCAGTTTGTTTGGAGACGAGTGCTCTTTGCTATACCAAAAGAGGGTTTAGGTTAAGTGAATTTTCATTATAAAGAACATTGTTTTGAATTTTCAAACGTGTGTGTGTCTGAAATTTGTACCTGTGAATTTTTGGGAGGAGTCTACCAGAGAGCCCGACAGAACACTTTAGAATTCCATTCTTAGGCTGAATTTTTTGTTGCACTGACTTAGGCCTGTCCTATATAGCGACTCATTATGATATAGCAGTGAAATCATTTTAGCACATTCAAAGTGAACCCAATGGATCTTAGAAACTGCTACAATGACAGTACATGGTCTATATATTCTAATTATTGCATCCTCTGTGTTTTTCTTAACATCGAATCCATTCTTTTTTCCATTGAAACTAAGCTGTCCATATTTTGAAGACCTAGAAGCCAGGATTTCATGACTCCGATGCCATGGGGCAACTGATGTTAATGTGGTGGTTAATAATTTCCTCAAATAAGTATTAGAGCTGAAGGCGACAATTTGTCATATACTTTCTATGTGATAGCCTTATGCTGTAGCAAGATTGCTTATAGCATCCAGCTAAGAAGGATGTAATCCTGATCTGTAATATAAATGAAGCTTTGCATTACCCTTCAGTGAGATGTCAAAGGCATTCCTGATGTCCCTGGTTTCATAATGCCTCAAGGGAAAGAATGAGAAACTGTGTGGAAGAATCCAAGATTTTCATATTAATGGAGTAAAGATTCCGAAGTACATTCCTTATTTGAACCTTTTCCAGCCAACTTAATCTTTTTTGAAAAGTATAGCGCTCTCACTGAAATTCCCGCTCCTCTGTTTAATTGCAAATCAGAAAAACAGAGGGATATCCTGCCAACAATCTTGAAGTTTTAACACTTTTCTGTCCCAATAGGTTTAGACCAGCTGCAACAGAGCATATGTTAAATAAAATGAGCAAGCAAAAGTCTATACCAGGAATATTAAGAAACAGTTGCGTTATCTCTGGTGAAAAATTAAACATGCTCCCTCAAGTGGTAGCAAGTGACCTTGAGAAAAGATTTTTTTTTAAAGAAAAGAGAAAAACCATACAGCAAGAGAGAAGATTAAACAGGAAAAATTGAACTGTGAAGATTTATCCCCATGTCTCATTAAGAAATAAGGACAGTTTAATTGTTGTTTAATGAGTTTTCTATATCATGAGCTTATCCTTTACATTCTAAGTCTGACATTGCTTAATTCTTCATAGTTTTTATGACACTGCTAATTGGTGCCCAAACATAAAGTAAGAATGTGCTAAAAGATGCGTGACACCACTTTGTATTCACAAACCTGTACTCCTAAATATATGTGACCTTCAAGCCTGAAAGAACTTACAACACTTTTTATGCCAGATGTATCATCAAGACAGATAATCAGACATAAGAAATATAATGTATAAAGAATGTTAGGAACTATATCCAATTATTTGTACTAATTATTTCAAAATATTAGTAGTGGTCATCCCCTTATGAAATTTAACTACACACAAACATACAAATACACACATGAAGAGGCAACAGCCATTGTGATTTCCGGTACATTTAAAATGTATTAAAAACTACTAAAATTAACTAAGCTTTTGTTAGTCCTCTACTAATGTCGTCAGAGTGTTAAAATCCCCATTGAAGACAGTTGATTTTATATGATGCTGCTCACTTTTCTCACTGCCTGCGTCATAGGCCCATGCCCTTACTTCCCTACTGTAATTAGCTTAGCCGTTGCTAGCTTAGTCATATAAACAGGTGGAGTTGCTGTTCCTTCTTTATCTTTTGCGTATATCTTTTGTGGGGATCACCGTCTTCAATGGGGATTTTAACACTCTGACGACATTAGTAGAGGACTAACGAAAGCTTAGTTAATTTTAGTAGTTTTTAATTAATTTTTAGCGTTCCAGAGATCGCTATGGTTGTTGCCTCTTCATTTATAAATACACCTGGAACTCACATTTTTAGGACATTTATATATAGATAGAAATAGATCTATCCTAGTCTCCCTTAATTTTCAAATTCAGCAAAAACATGTGACACATACAGAATATAGTTTGTCGGTTATGAATAAGTTAACTGCCTTGGAAATGGCCCTGGGTTGGGCCAAGAGGCAAAAAAGGAGCTGTGATGTTCCTTCAATATACCAGGGTGATTCGACACAAAAAACATGTAACCCTTCCCTGGTACAGAGCTGAAGGGATTGGATACTGTAGCCTAGAGGTTAATTCTCTGCCTCGCAAGGCAAAGGTTGCAAGTTCAAGAAGATTTTCATGGGTTTAGGTATGTAGGTCTTGGCATATTCGGGTTTCTTCTCATGTAAGGTTCAGAGAATCCTGGTGACATTTTGGAGGTCCCATTCGTCATCTTCAGGCTGGTGCTTTCGGCTTTTGTTTTGTTCACCTGAGCACAAAGTCTAAAGCACCAGCCTGAAGATGATGAGTGGGACCTCATTGAAAGGTCGCCAGGATTCTATTACATGGGAAAAGACACGAATATGCCAAGACCCACATACCTATCCCTGTGAAAATTTACGAAAACACACACACGCACACACATAATGAAATGTATATCTTAGTTTGAATATAAGTATGAAGTATGCCACAGATTGATTTAATTCACTTTCTCTCTACCAAGAAATTTACATAGAATCCACATTGATCTAAAAGCTTTATTAAATATAGCATTTGCCTGAAGCTTTAAGCATATCAAATATCCAATACTCCTTTAAACACAGCCCACGATACTTTGGAGAAGGAAGAAGTCATTTCCAGTAAAAATCAATATTTCTGTTTTGTGTATTATTGATTTTTTTCCACTCGTCTCTCCAAGAACCGAGGAAAGGAAATTTGCAGGGTGTCACACACAAGCCATTAAAACAGCTTACAGAATAGTTTCTATAGGTTGCTACATGTTTGGAGGTAATTCAGTTTACAGCCTAGCTTTTGATCTCCATAGATGAAAGAACCCGTGATGAAATGGAACCCCTTCAACTAGCTCCAGAGACTCTGGTGTAGCATTTTCCATCTGGAGACAACATAACGCTGTTCTGCATTGCATTGGCAAATGAATGTGTTTCCTTTTGTTCTGTATTGCAGAACAGAGAGATACATCAATTGGATAAACCCGTTATCTGAAGCAAGCCTACAAATTTAAACCACATTGTTGGATATAATCAATTGCTCACTGTTCAGAAGAAATACTAATACAGCAAAAAGGGGGTGATTGTCTTGCAGTTAAGCGTAATTCTGAAAAATCCAAGTGCAAATTGCTATCCAACAAAAAATACACTTCAAGTAAGGATTCTCTACTGTCACTTTGTTTGGATCTGTTGGCCTTTTTATGGCTCCAAGCATGATTTCTATATATGATTCCTGCTATATAAGATGTTATTTTTTCATTCACAAGTTTTACCGTAAACAGTCATAGGACATTATTTGTCCACTGGGCAAAAAGTTTTCACATTACCTCATGGCATCTACACACAAATACACTATATCACTAAGGTCTTGGCAACATGAAAAAAAGACAAATTATTTGGATTATTTGTATCATCTGTTGAACAGAAAGTTGAGCAGCTGAATAGAAATGAGCCCAGCATTTCAGTGGTTTGCTCCTATAATCAGCCCTGGCAACATGTACTTTTTAAGGGGATTAAAGCTGATGCAATTTATCACTTAGAAATTGTAGATTTCAGCCAGAGAAATATTGCAGCCAGCTAATAAGCTATATTCGTTCCAACTCTGCAAAGTCTTCAGTGGATTGTGATATCAGGAAACTTCTAGGTGATGAGCTTTTCTATCATCCAAGTTATTCAATCTCACAATTAAAAAAAAAATCTGATATTTTAGGATGTAAGAGTCCATTGAAACAATGGACTCTTACATCCTACATTTCACTTGCTTTCATGTTTACAGCAACTGATAAAGTATATCAAACTTTATCCTTCCTTGTTAATATTGAATATAAAGAAGTCTCATTTTGGGTTCATTTGCCATACAAAGATTATCTTCCAACAAAACTCAAATCTCTTCCTTTTTCCTGCTGAAAACCTCGTTGTATGTCCACTGTAGCAGAATACCCCCTGACGCCACAATTTTGTGTAGAACCCCTTTATGTAATGCTGCCAATGCAGGAATGAAGGAATAATCAGAACAAAACATTACCTCCCATAAAACTGCAAATCATGCTATGTAAGAGGATCTTATTTTCAACAGAGAGATAGTTTCAAGATCACATAAAGTGATTGTACCACTTTATACTGTACTGGTGAGACTACACGTAGAATACTGTGTCCCATTCTGTTTACCACAATACCAAAAATAAAAATAAAAATGGAAACCCTAGAAAAAATTCGGAGAAGAACAACAACATAAGGGGTTTAGAGGTTAAACTATATGCTGAATGACTGAAGGACTTAGTAAGTCTAGTCTAAGAAAGAGAGAAATTAGGAGAGATATGATAGCATTTTTCCAGTATTGAGGGGCTCCAAAGCACCTGAGGGCAGGGCAAGAAATAACAGAAGGAAGATTATTAAAGAGAGATCCAACTTAGAACTAAGAAGAAATTTCCTGACAGTGAGAACAATTAATTAGTGGAATGGCTTGCCTCCAGAAGTTGTGATTGCTCCATCACTGGAAGTTCAAGAAGAGATTGAATAGTCATTTATCTGGCATAGTAGGACAGTGATGGTGAACCTTTTTTCCCTCCGGTGCCAAAAGAGCGTGTGCATGTGCTATTATGAGTGCCCACACCCATAATTAGGAAAAAACAGCTTTCCCCGCCCCCAGAGGCCCTATGAAGCGCAGGAACAGCCTGTTTCCCAACTTCTGGTGGGACCAGTAGGCTTGTGTTTTGCTCTCCCTAAGGCTCCAAAGGCCAGGGGAGGGTAAAACAACCTCTCCCATCCCCCAGAGGCTCCTTGGAATCCCAAAACACCTTCCCAGAGCCTCTGTGCAAGCAAAAAATCAACTGACCCATGCACACATGCACATTGGAGCTGAGCTAGGGCAATAGCTCGCGTGCCAGCAGATATGGCTCCCCGTGCCACCTATGGCACCCGTGCCATAGGTTCGACATCACTGGTATAGGATCTCCAACCATGGTCAGGAACTAGAAGACTTCCAGGATCCTTTCAGTTAGAGGAAGGAAGAAGAGGAAAATAGGAAAAAGCCAAAGAAGAAGAAAGTAGGTACAGAAAAAGCAGGGAGGTAAGAGAGGGGAGTGACATGATATGATAAGGGGGAAATAGACGGGCAATTGGATAATGATGTTGGTTTATTGGATACTAATATTATATATATATATATATGTATGTATGTATGTATGTATGTATGTATGTATGTATGTATCTATCTATCTATCTATCTATCTATCATCTATCTATCTATCTATCATCTATCTATCTATCTATATATATATTTGTTTTCATAGATTTTCACGGGTACAGGTATGACGGTCTTGGTATATTCGGGTTTCTTCCCGTGTAGGATTTTGAAATTTCTGGTGACGTTTCGACGAGGTCTCACTCGTCATCTTCAGGCTGGTGTTTCTGTCCTTGTTCTAAGGCGAACACTGTGAGACCTGAGCTGCCTTCCTTCTATAAATACTGGTGGCTGGGTGTGGTCTGATGGCTCAGCAATTGCCTGTTGTGTAGAAACTTCCTGGTGAGTCAGTGGCGTAACATCTGGGCTCGTTGATGTAGCTGAGGTATGCTGATTAGTTAATGGTTGTAGATTAGGTGTGATATCCTGAGTAGTTGGAACTTGCAGGCTACTTGATTGTTTTACAATGTGTGTTCTGAGTCTGGTTTCTATGGCTGGGATACGTTTGAGGGCTGGTTTCCAGATGTCTGGTAAGCGGGAGGTATCATCCTGCTTGTTCATATTTTGGGGATGTTTTTCTATCTCAATGGCTTTCATAGATTCCTTGGTGTTCTAGTCAAGAACAGGATAATGGTACCACCCTCCTTCCTTACATCAAGGGCACCCCAGACAAAATTAGTAAAATTCTGCACAAGCATAAGATCAAAACTTCATTTGTCACTAACCAAAAAATAGGAAACATCCTAAGGAACCCAAAAGATAAAATCCGACTAGAACACCAAGGAATCTATGAAATCCCTTGCAAAACATGTGCAGCCACATACATTGGACAAACCAATCGAAGAGTGAGCGCACGCATTGCAGAACATAAGAATGCAGTTAAAAAAGAAGAAAAGACTTCCTCCTTTGTCCAGCACATTAAAAAAACAGGGCACGAAATTGACTTTGAAAAAACTAAATTACTTTCCAAAACAGAAAATTTATATAGAAGAATTACTATGGAAGCAATAGAGATTGAGAAACACCCCCTCTGCATAAACAAAAGAGATGATACGTCCCGCCTACCAGAGATTTGGAAACCAGCCTTAAACAAAAAAACATTTCATAATAATCACCATGTCAATCCTTCAAGTAATTGTGATTCCACCAACCAATCAAATCACTAAAACATAGACACCCAATCTATTTGCTACATTCAAACCAAATCTCCACCCCTAACACTATATATAAGGAAGAAATGGCAGTTGCAAACATTCCATATTTACAACAGCACGAAGCTTAAAACTTCAGCCTGATGATGGTGAATGTGATTTCACCGAAACGTCGCATAGACACTCAAAATATTACACGGGGCAAAACCCAAACTCAGAACAATCTACATACATATACCCGTGAAAATCTACGAAAACAAATATATATATATGTGTCAAATGTTTTTTTTAGCTGGAATTTTTAAAATTAAGGGAGACTAGGATGGTCCCATTTCGGCCTTGTATATATATATATATGACGGTCTTGTAATATTCGGGTTTCTTCCCGTGTAGGATTTGGAAATTTCTGGTGACGTTTTGACGAGGTCCCACTCGTCATCTTCAGGCTGGTGTTTCTGTCCTTGTTCTAAGGCGAACCCGAATATACCAAGACCGTCATACCTGTACCCGTGAAAATCTACGAAAACAAATATATAATTTTCAAATTCAGAAAAAAAACATGTGATATATATATATTCCATTTACAACAACACAAAGATTGGAACTCCAGCCTGAAGATGGTGAATGTGATTTCACCGAAACGTCGCATAGACATGCAAAACATTACACAGGGCAAAACCCGAACTCAGAACAATCTACATATATATATATATATATATATATATATATATATGTTATATATATATATATATGTTATATATATATGTTATATATATATGTTATATATATATGTTATATATATATATATATATATATATATATATATATATATATATATATATATATATATATATATATATATATATATGTTTTCGTAGATTTTCACGGGTATATGTATGTAGATTGTTCTGAGTTCGGGTTTTGCCCCGTGCATAGACACTCAAAATATTACATGGGGCAAAACCCGAACTCAGAACAATCTACATATATATATATATATATATATGTGTGTGTGTGTGTGTGTGTGTGTGTGTGTGTGTGTGTGTGTGTGTAATGTGGAGAAAAATAAAAAAATGCAAAAAATATTATTAGGATTATGACATTTTTAATTATGAATTATTCAATGTATACTATAGATACTTTAACTTGTAACTGTATTATTGTTGATATTTTAACTGTTGGTTTTTTTAAATAAACATCAATAAATTTCAGATGATTGGCTTTATACAAACGTACTTGATAAATATATGTATTCATGCATGTCTGCAAGAGAAAAGTACTATTTTCCACAAAGTGACTTAAAATTAATTTCAGTTTCAGGTAGATGTTATAATGATTTGTTCCCTTGGAGTCAATCCTCATAATTTACATCACTTATAAGCTTTAAGAATTAACACTGCACCCTATATGTCTTAACCAGCTTCACATGATTTATATTGCAGATATCACCAAACATCTGGAAGAAATATGTCCTGGAATTAAAGAAAGCCCAGGAACATGTTGCTGATGAAGAGCAGCTGGTTAACAACTCCCCTCTCACCTCAACATATTGAAAAAGCAAGTAGCCAAGAATCAAAGTTACAAGATATTGCAATATACTAGCACAGCAGTCCCCTTTTGAAATCTATTCATGTAATTCTCAGCTGTCAAAAAATCACTCGCAGAGACTAAGAGAGGCAATGTAAAAACATAATTATTTATATTGGAACAAACCAAGTTGCACCCGGCCCACCCATTGATCAGGAATCTCATAATTCTAATGACAGCCTTGAGAGAACAATGTGTACTTGTCATTGTTACCTCAGCAGGGCTTCAGGGACATGGAAATTTCCACAGGAAATACTCAGTATCCCTGAGGTACCACCCAATGTCCTTGGAATGCCATCAAGGGAGGGTTGGCTATTTCTGTGCTTCTTTATCTTATCTAGAGAATGACAGCTTCTCTGTATAATGAAGTAGACAACTTGGCAAGCATATACATGTCACAGTATGTTTAGGGTTCCCTCTTGCTTTGAGAGATATGTCATTATCCAGCTGAAAAAATGGGTACGTATTATTTATTTATCTAATTAATAGGTCACCCAACTCCTTCTTGGTGGCGTATAATATCTAAAAACAATATAAAAACAGCTAAAAGCCCATTAAAAAAGAAAATAAAAGCCATTCATATCTTTTTGGCCGTATGTAGTTGGTACCATATTGCTCAATGGCCCCATGTTTTCATGGCTTTCCAGAAGGCCAGTAAGGTGGGGGCAGTACGGACCTCTGGGGGCAGCTGGTTCCATAAAACTGGTGCCACCACAGAGAAGGCCTTCCCACACAGCACTGCCAACCGACACTCTCTAGCCAACAGGACCTGGAGAAGGCCAACCCTGTGGGACCTTGTCAGTCGCTGGGACCTATGGGACAAATTATCGAGGCAAATACCTGGACTCTGTCTTTATTTCTACCAAGCCACACTTGAGACTGGCAAAACGGGACTGGAATTGCTTCTACCAGATTCTTTAACAAAAGTAGTAAGTCAAACTTTAAAGCAATGCTTTACCCATATGGTGTCCTACAACAGCCTCCCCCCCTTTCACCAGATTGCCTCTCAGCATCAGGACTTCCATGGAGCTATCAGAGTTAATAACAACTATCTGGCACTCCCGCTCAACATCTGCCACATCTTGCAAAATAGAGCATGCCTAATGTACAGAGTTGCTTAAACAACTGTAAGTATTTTAAGATTAATTTTAGAAAACTTAATCTGACCTACAGGGAGAGGAGACATTCAGCGGGAGTAGAAAGCAATTTCGCTGCTCAAAAATGTGAGCGCGCTACTATAAGGAGAACAGCAGCAGGCATCTTAACTGTGCTTCATAGGTCTAAATATATTAACATAAGTACTTCTGAGCCAACAGTTAATTAAAGAGATTTATTCAAGGAAAGCTTTTATTAAGATTAGAAAACACATCACATAATTACATATTGCTTGAACCTAATACTACCTGGCAAAAACCATTCTCTAACAGACCTTCCCCATCCCAGGAAAAACATAACATAACTTTGAAACGCTATTACTTAGTATGCCTTTTTTGGTGGCATAAACTTTCCTAGACACATGATGCCTTTTTCCCAATACCGTAGCCAGAAGATACTAATCTAATCCAGCCTCTTCCTATTAACATTCAAACTGAATGATCTCACACTTATTGGTCTCAACATGAAGTGGGACTGCCCATAAAAAAGGCATCAGATTATATAGACAGGAGAACACCCTGGGAATGCAGGAGGAAATTAATTTTGCATCATTTATTATTTATTTATTTATTTATTTATTTATTTTTATTGGATTTGTATGCCACCCCTCTCCGTAGATGCGGGGTGGCTAACAACAATAATAAAAACAGCATGTAAATCCAATACTACAGCAACTAAAAACCCCTTATTTTAAAACTAATCATATCTACAAGCAAACATACCATGCATAAATTGTAAAGGCCTAGGGGGAAAGAGTATCTCAGTTCCCCCATGCCTGATGGCAGAGGTGGGTTTTAAGGAGCTTACGAAAGGCGAGGAGGGTGGGGGCAATTCTAATCTCCGGGGGGAGTTGGTTCCAGAGGGCTGGGGCCTCCACAGAGAAGGCTCTTCCCCTGGGCCCCGCCAAACGACATTGTTTAGTTGACGGGACCCAGAGAAGGCCCACTCTGTGGGACCTAACTGGTCGCTGGGATTCGTATAATCATAAATGGCAAACCAAGAATCTGTGCTCAGTGAACTTCCAGGGATTATGTGGAATGTGAGAGTAGTTGAAGGCCAAGGTTGCAAGAAAAAGGAAAAAGAAACATTGTGTGTGTTGAGTCAGACACACTCTACTTCAGCTTCTACCACTGTACAATGCAGCCATGTGCATATCACATGGGGGGAGGAGATGAAGATACTTTAGATGTACAGTGGTACCTCTACTTACGAACTTAATTTGCTCCCTGACCAGGTTCTTAAGTAGAAAAGTTTGTAAAAGAAACAATTTTCTCCATAGGAATCAATGAAAAAACGAATAATGCATACAATTGGGGAAACCACAGGGAGGGTGGATGCCCTATTTCCTCCCAAGAGATTCCTAGAGAGGCTCCACGGAGGCTTCTCCCTGCCTTTTCCGGTTCCGGTTCAGAGGCTCAGGTTTGTAAGTGGAAAATTGTTCTTGAGAAGAGGCAAAAAAATCTTGAACACATGGTTCTTATCTAGAAAAGTTCGTAAGTAGAGGCGTTCTTAGGTAGAGGCACCACTGTACCTGTAAAACTCTGCCTAGCTTTTTAAATGAATTTAGGACATGTAAGAAAATTTCAGCTGAGCATATTTTGTCATATCAATGCCTTCACACATAAGCCAATATTTAGGAGAGGACGTTTTATACTTTATTCTCAACCCCAATCCCAATAAAGTGCCGAGAAGTAATGAATAAGTAATTGTAGGTCTAGGCAATTAAATTACTTATTATTTGTTTTCTATGGATATTTTCTTAATTCCAATTTTGTTGCTTAGAGACATTATAATAATAAAAAGACTTGTCATTTAATTCTTGGGGGAAAAAAGGATGTACTGTACATTGTGTCCCAGACAAATAGCTAGACAAAACATATCTCAATAATTTAATAGACAAACTGTCTAACACAGTAAAGAAGGAAACTTTTCATTTGTGTTGTTCCTGCATAATGGCATCTCTGTGTGCAATGGAGTGGGACCTAGCACATTAACTTTTTCCCGCAATAAGTTGGAAAGAGGTTAATGATGGAAGGAAACGGGGAAGATGGCCTTCAAGTTTGCAATGCTGGATCTGCAGGAAGGCTGAAGATATCTATATCTGTATAATATATTGTTACATTGCAATAAACAGTCAAATGGAGAGACTGGGAAGAAGCATAGTAATGAAGAATATAATGGGTCTTTCTGCTCTGTGGAAATTAAATGGTTTTGTTAGTTGAGCAAAAGAAGACCAAAGGCAGTGAAGGAAATTGCAGAGAAGTTAAATGAGTCATGTATGTCAACCCTCATTGCACAGGATATTAGAAACATCCACACCCCAGACCTTGGGGGTGGGAGGGAAATGTAATCTGAAAAATTCTTAATTTGCAAGTTGGGTGGCCATGAACAATGATTAAATAAAGAACTGACCTCTGTTAATTAGAAGTGAGAAAGATCATCTGAGCCGACAAATAGAAAAAGCAAAAGCAAAGAGTCAGAGGAGTGTGAAGGCACGGGAGCAGGCCAGTCAAACAGAGGCAGTGAACTGTCTGGTTGTGGGGGGTTTTAAAATTTCTTTGTGGTGTATATTTTGCTTCTCTGCTGAGGAGGCACTCACTGTTTTAAACTAATGCCATTTTGATCTGGGCTGTTGAATCAAAGTAGCTGTGCTAATTGCTTTCAAGGGTGGCTTTGCTCATCCTTTTTCCTGTGCTGTTCTCTCTTCTGATTCCTCTGTAGCCTGGTTCTAATTTCTCATCCAGCCTCCTCCCTCCCTCCTTCTTTTTTATTACATATACAGTGTTCCCTCGATTTTCGCGGGTTCGAACTTCGCGGAAAGTCTATAGCATGGTTTTTCAAAAATATTAATTAAAAAATACTTTGCGGGTTTTTTTCTATACCACGGTTTTTCCCACCCGATGACGTCATATGTCATCGCCAAACTTTCGTCTGCCTTTAATAAATATTTTTTTAAAGAAACTTTAATGAATAAACATGGTGAGCAATCATCTGAATGGTTGCTAAGGGAATGGGAAATTGCAATTTAGGGGTTTAAAGTGTTAAGGGAAGGCTTGTGATATTGTTCATAGCCAAAAATAGTGTATTTATTTCCGCATCTCTAATTCATGGAAATTCAACTTTCGCGGGCGGTCTTGGAACGCATCCCCCGCGAAAAGCGAGGGAACACTGTACACTGCTCAAAAAATAAATAAATAAATAAAGGGAACACTTAAACCAGTGTTTTTCAAGCAGTGTGCCGTGGCACACTAGTGTGCCGCGAGACATGGTCAGGTGTGCCGCGAAGCTCAGAGAGAGAAAGAAAACAAGAGAAAGAGAGAGAGAAAGAAAGAGCAAGAGAGAGAAAGAAAACAAGAGAGAAAGAAAGAAAGAAAGAAAGAAAGAAAGAGAGAAAGAGAACAAGAGAGAAAGAAAGCAAGAGAGAGAAAGAAAGAAAGCAAGAGAGAGAGAGAGAAAGAGAGGGAGGGAAGGTGGGAGAGAGAAAGACATAGAGGGAAGTAGGGAGGGAGAGAGAAAGAGAGCAAAAAAGAGGAAAGAAGGAAGAGAGAAAGAGGGATGGAGAGAGAGAGAAAAAGAAAGAGGGAGAGAAAGAGGGAGAGAGAAATACTGTAGAGCGAAAGGTAGGAAGAGAGAATTTTTTTGTCCAAACTTTTTTTAGCGCCCCCCCCCCCCCTCAATGTTCCCCATGGTTTTGTAAATGTAAAGAATGTGCCGCGGCTCAAAAAAGGTTGAAAATCACTGACTTAAACAACACAATATAACTCCAAGTAAAGTCAAACTTCTGTGAAATCAAACCATCCACTTGGGAAGCAACACTGAATGACAATAAATTTCACATGCTGTTGTGCACATTCAACTTTGTACAGAACAAACTATTCACTGAGAATATTTCATTCATTCAGATCTAGGATGTGTTATTTGAGTGTTCTCTTTATATTTTTTTTGAGCAGTATATATAGCTGCCCATCTTATGCTGAACTCTGGGCAGCATCCAGTCAATTGAAACATTAATTTAAAGAAGTAAAGTATAAATCTGTTAAAACCATTAACTTTGAAAACATGGCATTGAAGTTAAACTTCAAACATCCTTAGGAAATTCTTTTATCTGCTTCATTCCATTCCAGTGTTTAGGCGGAAAGCCACGTCTTTATGGAAGAGTAGGAGGGCAAAAGTAAATTTCAAATAAAAGGATCATAGGACTTCATAGGACAGTGGCTTTCCTAGATCCTGTGAAATGGCAATGTTCATACGGAAGCGATAAACAGGAACTTTCCCACCCTATCTGATCTGGTAGGATGGGTACCTGTCCTTAGGGAGAGGCAATCCCTCAGATAATTTATTATTATTATTATTATTATTATTATTATTATTATTATTATTATTAATTAGATTTGTATGCCGCCCCTCTCCGCAGACTCAGGGCGGCTCACAACAGTGACAAAAAACAATATATACTGACAAATCTAATAATTAAAATCTAAGATAGCAATTATACATTTAAAAATCTAAAAGCAAGGAACCCCAATATATAAATAAACCATACATACAGTCATATCATGCACTAGGACTACATAGGCAGGGGGAGATGTCTCAGTTCCCCCACGCTTAACGACAGAGGTGGGTTTTAAGAAGTTTACAAAAGGCAAGAAGGGTGGGGGCAATTCTAATCTCCGGGGGGAGTTGGTTCCAGAGGGCCGGGGCCGCCACAGAGAAGGCTCTTCCCCTGGGCCCCGCCAAACGACATTGTTTTGTTGACGGGACCCAGAGAAGGCCCACTTTGTGGCACCTAACCGGTTCCTTACAGAGCCTTAAAGGTAATAATCAGTTGCTTGAATTACACCTGGATTGAAACTGAGAGGCAGTGCAGCTTGCACAGCAGAGTGTTATATGGGTAAACCTAGGGGCACCCATCAACTGTGTGTGCTCCTACATTCTGGACAGTTATAGCTTCCAAGTGGCCTTTGAGGGCAACTCCATTGCATCTTTGCAGTAATGCCAATGGGGAATGACCAAAGCATGAATGACTGTAAGCAAGACTTCCTGGTTCGTGAAAGGGCTCAATTGGTACATCGGATGGATTTGTGCAAAACACCCCCTCCGCCAGGCATGGCTACTACCTGTCCCTCAAAACAGGATTCAAGGATTCAGGAGAATTCCCAAATTGTAGCTCTAGCTCTGTTCCTGGAACATATGCTCATCTGGGCCTGGAGGGGGTAACAACCCATAGCACTCTATCTTGCCAGGATTGAGTTGGAGCTGAGATATGTCCATGAGACAGGCCTGGTGGCAGTCTACCCAAACCCAGATCATGATGCCACTGCCCGGAGGTAAAAATCAGAGTTGATGTGTGTTGTGGTTAGCTCTGGCCCAGCTCCTGCCCCAAGGACTGTGGATGTGGGGGACACATCCACATGCTGCCGGCCTGTTTTGCTCCTGGTGGAATCTGCTGATGAAGGCTCCTCTGACCAAGAAGACATGAGTGACAGGGAGGAGGAGAGTGTGGCAGACAGATCAGAAGGAGATCAATTATATAGCTCCTCCTTGGATTCGGAACAAGATTTAATGATACGGCCACGCATGCGGAGAGTGATGCTTAGGCAACAACAACTGAGAGATTATTATCAAAGAAAATGAGGTCACCTGTGGTTGGGTGGGGCTGTGGTAATTAGTGAGGCTGCTATAAATAGCAACCTGTGGGTTTGGCCATTGTGGAGGATTATCTGATTGTTGTGTTTCGTGACTGCTTTACTGACTTTGACTTTTTGTGTGCTGATTTCCCCCCGCTTTGAATCTAAACCAGAGCAAAGTGTGTTTCACTTTGTGAAAGAAGAAGGACTGTGAATTGCCTCACAGCTGCAAGCTAAGTATCACAGAACTGATAAGGGACTTGTACAAATTACTAGTTTGTTTGGAAACAAGTGCTCTTTGCTATACAAAAAGAGTGCTTCGTTTATTTGCATTTTCGGTATAAAGAACATTGTTTTGAATTTTCAAACGTGTGTGTGTGTGTCTGAAATTGTATCTGTGCATTTTCGGGAGGATTCTACCAGAGAGCTTGACAGAACAATGTGAGACCCACTGTGTAAATACAGTCATGGACAAGTTGGCCAGATCCATGAATTCCCATTCAACCTCAGAGCTCAGACCGAGAGGAAAAGCATCAACCCCAGAATTATAAAACTTGTGAACTTCACTGCCAGTCCACACAGAGACCAGGAGTATGGACAATGATGCTTTTACACTGCCGGAAGGAAAGAAAGTGAGCAATCATTTCCACTGATCCCTATGGCCCCAAACTCACAAAAAGGGTCTCAAATCTGGCAATGTCTGAGATAGAACCCCCAGTGGCCACTAGAAACTCCCAAAAGACAATAGCTACACCCCCATCCCTGCCATGAAGTTGAAATTGGGCCACACATGAAACCCCAGAGGACACATTTCAGAAAGGAGAACACCCTCCATTAATAGGAATATTATTGTAGTTCTGGAGATTATTGTTTCATTAAGAGCAAAACCTGCATTCCTGACCCTGGATGAAACAATTCTTGACTTCATGTAGTCTCTACAAAAAGGCAGGCTGTCCATCACAGAGGTTCTGTAGTAAGAGCTGACTTTTTGTGCATTTCCTAATATCTCCTTCTTCATCTTAAACCTTTACCAAAAAGGAATCATTCTCCTTTAACCACTCACTATTCTTAGGCCAGTTAGCTATTATATAATCATCAGGTCTTAAGCATAAAATATATCAGGAAAGACTTAATGAACTCAATCTATATAGTCTGGAGGAGAGAAGGAAAAGGGGGGACATGATCGAAACATTTAAATATGTCAAAGGGTTAAATAAGGTTCAGGAGGGAAGTGTTTTTAATAGGAAAGTGAACACAAGAACAAGGGGGCACAATCTGAAGTTAGTTGGGGAAAGGATCAAAAGCAATGTGAGAAAATATTATTTTACTGAAAGAGTAGTAGATCCTTGGAACAAACTTGCAGAAGACGTGGTTGGTAAATCCACAGTAACTGAATTTAAACATGCCTGGGATAAACATATATCCATCCTAAGATAAAATACAGAAAATAGTATAAGGGCAGACTAGATGGACCATGAGGTCTTTTTCTGCCGTCAGTCTTCTATGTTTCTATCATTGGGCAAAATGATTTTTCACCAGTTCCTCCATGATTTTATTTTCATTTTGTCCCCAGACCATGATCGCGACAGCATTGAGTCACTATCAGCAGAACTGAATCAGAATAGCATTTCCTTCTTATTCTGTCACCATCCAAGGGCAGCCTTAAGAGTTGCAAAAATCTGCTAGTATTTGCATTCCAGTATTTTGGAGGCAAGTTGGCAGATTGGCAGAGACTGGGAACCAAGGCAATAAAGATGGAGTAGAATCATCAATGTGAACAGCAGATTTTATGTCTATATAGTTTGTTGCCAATCCAAGATGGATGGGGAGCATTGTAATATAGTCATGGGGAAAACACTTAGACAGCTGAAGTCACATCTAAGACTAATGCATCTAACACTTCTACCACAAATGCTTTTTGGATTAGAACTGGTCACTGACTGAGTTAACTGCCACTTTAGGTAGAAATCCAATTCTGCAGACATCTTTATTGCATTATGCCAACAGTTCAGTTAGTATAATTGCATGCAAAGAGCCAACAAATGCAATTTTATTGTAATTAATATTTGCTCTGCTGTTCCTTTCAGCTCCTTCATCTGATTAGCTCATGTGATTCACAATCTTTACCAGGAAATGCCATTTGCCATCTGAAAAAGGATCTACCTTCTGATAGACTCTTTGGGAGCCATTCTGCTGGCAGAAGCTGGAAGGAAGGAGCTAGCAAAGAGAAAGAAAAAGAAATAACAATAATAAGAGATAGAGAGGGAGAAGGAGAGATATTTTTGTTTGTGTAATATTTTACACACAGGCACACAGACACAGAGAGAGAGAGGGGAGAGGGAGGGAGGGAGGGAGGGAGAGAGGGAGGGAGGGAGGGAGAGAGAGAGAGAGAGAGAGAGAGAGAGAGAGAGAGAGAGAGAGAGAGAGAGAGAGAGAGAGAGAGAGAGAGAGAGTTTCCCTCCAAATAAAGACAACTCCTGATAATAAGCTCAGTCGGGCTTTTGAATGCATGGCACTAAGGCCAAGTGCTTATTTCAGGGTTAAATATATATATATAAGATAGGAAACATGATAGAGATGATAGGGATAGAGATATCTCACAGATATCTCACAGAGCTTCATTGAGTGGCGATTGGTCTCCAAACTCAATTTAAAGTGTTGGTCATGATCTATAAAGCTCTACATGGCTTAGGACCAGGTTATCTACGGGACTGTCTCCTACCTTATGCATCCCGGAGGCCAGTCAGATTGCACAGAGTCAGCCTTCTCCAGGTCCATCAGCCAAGCAATGCCTGCTGGTGGGACCTAGGGGTAGAGCCTTCTCTATGGCAGCCCTAGCCCCAAGAGTCAAAAGCATACAGTCATGCCCCACCAAAAGAAAAAAAAAGATGCAAACAAAAAAAATCAACATAAAGTGGAAATGAATATGGTTCATCAACATAAATGCCAAGAATCATTTTTCTCAGAAGAGAAAGATTTAGGGATAGTGATTTCTGACAGTGTCAAAATGGGTGAACAGTGCAGTCAGGTGGTAGGGAAAGCAAGTAGAATGCTTGGCTGCATAGCTAGAGGTATAACAAGCAGGAAGAGGGAGATTGTCATTCCGCTGTATAGAGCGCTGGTGAGACCACATTTGGAATACTGTCTTCAGTTCTGGAGACCTCACCTACAAAAAGATATTGACAAAATTGAACGGGTCCAAAGATGGGCTACAAAGATTATGGAAGAAGGTCTTAAGCATAAAACGTATCAGGAAAGACTTAATGAACTCAATCTGTATAGTCTGGAGGACAGAAGGAAAAGGGGGAACATGATCGAAACATTTAAATATATTAAAGGGTTAAATAAGGTCCAGGAGGGAAGTGTTTTTAATAGGAAAGTGAACACAAGAACAAGGGGACACAATCTGAAGTTAGTTGGGGGAAAGATCAAAAGCAACATGAGAAAATATTATTTTACTGAAAGAGTAGTAGATGTTTGGAACAAACTTCCAGCAGACGTGGTAGATAAATCCACAGTAACTGAATTTAAACATGCCTGGGATAAACATATATCCATCCTAAGATAAAATACAGTAAATAGTATAAAGGCAGACTAGGTGGACCATGAGGTCTTTTTCTGCTGTCAATCTTCTATGTTTCTATGTTTTTCTATGTTTCAGTGTCCTCTGCTTTTAATTTATTTATTTATCTATTTATTTATTTATTTATTTAGATTTGTATGCCGCCCCTCTCCGCAGTAATGCAATAATGCAATACAGGTAATGGCTCTGGGAGAGGAAAATTGTTAATGTAAGAAGAGCAAAAGGCCAACTTCTCTTAAAAAATGAGTCTGAGACAGCTTAAGAGGAAAAATGGCATCTCAAACCAATATACAGTATATACAAGGAAAAAAAGAGACGATGTTTCTTAAAGGTTTGGGGCAGCAGTGGTTTCCACCCAGTTTGGACCAGTTCTTAGAACCAGTAGCGGTGGTGGTGGGAGGCTCCTCACATCCACCCATGATGCTTCTTCACCAGAAGCATCATGTTCACATGCTTGATAATGTGCAAACTGGTGGCAATTGAATTTAAAACCCACTTCCAGTTTGGGGGATTTTAAGTGTCAGAATATATTTACATCCATAGAAACATAGAAACATAGAAGTCTGATGGCAGAAAAAGATCTCATGGTCCATCTAGTCCAGTGTTTTTCAACCGGTGTGCCGCGGCACACTAGTGTGCCGCGAGACATGGTCAGGTGTGCCGCGAGGCGGTTGGCCCCCCCCCCCGCTATTGCCCCCCCCGCCGCCGCCGCCGCTATTGGCACCCTCCCACGGGAGGCCGGCAAAGGTTGCTTTGAAAGTCGGCCCCCTCGCGCCCATGGCTTCTCGTCGCTTCCCCAAAGCACCGTCGCTTCCCCGAAAGCGCGCTCCTCATCTCCCTGCCAGCCCGCGGGGGGGGGGGGGAAGGCGCCGGCAGCAGAAGGGAAGGGAGCCACGGCCGCCCCTGCCTCCCCACGGTGCCTCCGGCCCCCTCGGCCTTTCGGCGCTGCCCCCCGCCCGCCCCCTCTCCTCCTCCGCTGTCTCCTGCCTTTCGGCGTGGCTCCTCCCGCACCCGGAACACAGGAGACAAAAAATGGCCCAACTCTCGTTCTCTCTCCGTTCTCAGCGGAGGCCAGCGAAGGTAATATTCAATGTCGGGAGCGCGCGGGCGGTTGCGCGCGCTCCCTACCCCCCTGCTAGCCGCTCGGAATATTCAAAATAAGAAAAACCTTCGCCGGTGAAGGCTTTTCTTATTTTGAATATTCCGAGCGGCTAGCAGGGGGGTAGGGAGCACGCGCAACCGCCCGCGCGCTCCCGACATTGAATATTACCTTCGCTGGCCTCCACTGAGAAGAACGGAGAGAGAACGAGAGTGAGTGACAGCAACAGACAGCAAGATAGAGAGAAAGTGAGAAAGAGAGAGAGAGAAAGGGGGGAGAGAAAGAGATAGCAAGAGAGAGAACAAGAGAGAGAAAGAGTGTGAGAAAGAAAACAAGAGAGAGAGAGAGAAAGCAAGAGAGAGAGAGAAAACAAGAGAGAAAGTGAGAAAAAGAGAGAAAGAGGGAGGGAGAGAGAAAGAGAGAGAGAGAGAGAAAAAATAAGAGAGAACAAGAGAGAGAGAGAGAGAAAATAAGAGGAAAAGAGATAGCAAGAGAGAGAGAAAGCAAGAGAGACAGATAGGGAGAGGAAAGGAGAGAGAGAAATGAGAACAAAAAGGGGAGAAAAAAGGAGAAATGATTGAGGCAGAGAATGAGAGGAGAGAGAAACAAAAGAGAGAGAGAGGGGTGATTCTTGAAGCATATGGTAAAAAGCACCCAAATAATAAGAAATGCCCCCCAGCCCACACCTCTTTTTGAAAAGAATAAAAGAGAAAAAAACCCAGCCCTCAACTGGTTTTGGAAATGGTTCCAGTGTGTATACACACACACACACATAAGGGGGGGAGAGAGACAGGGATGGAAAAAGAGAAGTGAGAGGGAAAAGGAATGAGGGAAAAAGGGAGGAAGAGAGAGAAATGACAAACATGAGAGAGAAAAGGGGGAAAGACAGGAGAAGTACCCAGAAATGAGATATAAATTTGAGTAGGGATGATTGATGATTGACTGTATTTATAAGGGGATGTATATACGAGGGGGTTATGTATGTATGTATGTATGTATGTATGTATGTATGTATGTATGTATGTATGTATGTATGTGTGTATGTGTATGTATGTATGTATGTATTTATTTATTTATTTAATTTGTGTCATTTTGGTTGGTGGTGTGCCCCAGGATTTTGTAAATGTAAAAAATGTGCCGCGGCTCAAAAAAGGTTGAAAATCACTGATCTAGTCTGCCCTTATATTATTTTCTGTATTCTATCTTAGGGTGGATATATGTTTATCCCAGGCATGTTTAAATTCAGTTACTGTCCTTGCTTTATTGGGAAAACAGTTATGATTTAATGCAGCTATGTGTGGCAGACAGAAGTCAAAGAAAATTCTGCCCAATTTATCTAGAGTTAAATTAAAAATTAAATTAAATTAAATTATCTAGAGTTAAACTTTGCCCATTTCCCTACCCATTAATTTGGTTGAAAAAGACTTTACGAAAATCTTACTTTTGGCTACACACAATTGCCAATGTTTTGATATCGAGCACAGATATAACACTAACTTTGTATAGTGCTAAGTATAAAATTATTTCAGGTAATTCCAGTATCTTTGAGGTCTCGTTCATTCTTCCTTCCAAGACAATTTGAATGCCACGTATTTGGAATAACATTACTTCTAGCAATTTCAGTGCTTATATATGAAAGATATGGCTGAGAAGAATAAATATGAATTCAAAGATACCCAAATCAGTAGAAGTAATTGGCAAATACATGGCCTGCAGATGGCATGGACAATCTGCCTGCCAACCACAACCATTGGCCGCCTTAGGGGAGTTGGCATACACACACCAGCTGAAACAAGGTTCCAGCTACTCCTACCACTTTAGCTTGTTTGTGACCAAAGTGCCACACATTATGCAAAGAAGCAAAACTTCTGTTAGAAGCAGATGGAAAGTTGAGAGAAACCCAAAGTTATCTGCACTCATGAGAATGTATCCTTAAAAAGTAGTTTGGAGAGGTATTTTAAGTTTAAGGGGATATGTGGAAGTGCCCTAACGGTAAAAATTCAGAGAGTATCTTGCTACTCAATTAGAAGATGAGAAGATGAAAGGGAAATATTTATAAGAAGTCATATTAAAAAAGAGCATGAGACACAGTTGATTAAGTAACTCATATTAGAGTACAATAAAAATTATTTCTGAATGGAAAATATGATGCAGAAAAGTTATGGTCACAAATTTATGTCTGTCTGTCTGTCTGTCTGTCTATCATCTATCTATCTATCTATCTATCTATCTATCTATCTATCTATCTATCTATCTATCTATCTATCTATTATCTATCTATCATCTATCTATCTGATTTTTTTATGCCGCTCTTCTCCTTAGACTCAGGGCGGCTTACAACATGTTAGCAATAGCACTTTTTAACAGAGCCAGCCTATTGCCCCCACAATTCAGGTCCTCATTTTACCCGCCTCGGAAGGATGGAAGGCTGAGTCAACCTTGAGCCAATGATGAGATTTGAACAGCTCACCTGCAGATCTACAGTCAGCTTTAGTGGCCTGCAGTACTGCACTCTACCTGCTGTGCCACCTCGGCTCTTATTCCAGGCCACATGGACATTCTAGGCTTCTGCAACCCAGTTGTAATATTTTTATCATTACTCTTAGTATGTTATCCAATTAACAACAGAAATTAGAGGGTGGGTAATTTATTCCTATGTCTATCTGACACCCCCAACTCTAGTTCCATATAATAAAGTGGGAAGAAGCAGATTGATTGTTTCTTCATTGCTTATTTGACCCCTATGACAATCATTAAGTGTTATACCACATGATTCTTGACAAATGTATCTTTTTCTTTTATGTACGCTGAGAGCATCTCCACCAAAACAAATTCCTTGGGTGTCCAATCACACTTGGCCAATAATAGAATATTCTATTCTATTCTATTCTATGCTAATCTATGCTATTCTATGCTATTCTATTCTATTCTTATAAACATAGGGTCCCCCCTCCCCAGGAGCAGGCCCTTCCTATGTACATATTGTTGCACTGTGCATACATCAGTATGCACACATGCACAGAAGCAAAAAAAATCCCAAAAATTAGTTTTAAAAAATGGTGCTGGGAAAGACAGCACCAGAGCTGTTGTGCGCCAATTGCACAATCGGCAGGCCACTACTGGACTACTGCACTGGGATGTACCGGTAGGAACCCACCTCTGTTCCCCTTCCACTCTTTCAATAAAGATTTAATCCCTACATCAGACCATATATTATCCATTATCTTTCTACCAGAATTTACATATATTAAAATTTCTTCATATGTTATTCCATCTTTAGTAAACATTATTCAGGGGCACACAGATTCATCTACTTATTCTAGAATTTTTTTAAAACCATTTTTTCTTGGCAAACATGTTGACTGCGTTTCCTCTGTCAAACACAACTATCTTGGTCTTTGATATATTAACTTTCAGCTATACTTCAATACAAAATACAATCTGTCTAACATTTGTTGCAAATCATTCAGGTTCTCAGCCAACAGCACAACATCACCCGCATACAAAAATATCATCTGCATACTTTTCCTCCCCAACCGACACGGGACATATGTATTCCTTATTATTAGACAACCATGTGGATGTTACATATCCTTCACTTATTTCCTCTTGCTGTTGAACCATTTGCTAAGAAAGTTGTTTATTCTCATGCATGCTTTATTTCCATCATATTGCTCTTACTGCACTCAGCAAGCAAAACATTCCATTATTCAAGCTGATTCACTTAAGCATGCACTTTCTCTGAATAAACAATGATAAAGTAAATATTTCTTCTCATGTTCATACATTTATCAATCAGCTGCTGAAGGGACAAAATTGTCTGCCCGACTCCCATCAGGCCTAAAAGCACCCTGCATATCTGGGATTTTATTCTTGTACCTTTTTGATCAGAATTCTGACAAAGACCTTTTGTTAGACTTTTCTAAGGAAGCTGGAGTGGAAACACAGAAACAGATATTCAAGAATATCAAGAGCTTGTAGAAAAATGAATGAAGCCATTACCATAGTATTACAGTGACTAATTTGCGATTAATAAATGCAATGCCTATTTATAGTGTCTCTGGGCTAAAATGATTGTGCTATTTTCTTCCACCCATAGGAAAAATAATGGCCAGAAGGAATGACTTCTATGTGTCTGCTGCTCCATTGGCAGACAAATCTGATATCACACTGGCTCTCTGTGTGCTTTGGAGAACTGAAATGAACATCTTTCTATGTGTGCCTACTATATCCAGGGGTGGACTGTTGCCCGGATGCGGGGGAATGTATTGGGGTAGCGAAAATGGAGCTCCACCCCAGAGCACCCAATTTGCACTGAAAGATGTTGAAAGGGCGTCCTGCATAAGCCACGCCCACAGTGTGGTAGTAAAAATTTTGGTAGCTGTTGTGCTTAGCTCTGGCCCAGCTCCTGCCCCAAGGAATGTGCAGGTGGATGTGGGGGAAACATCCACATGCCACAGGCCTGTTTTGCTCCCGATGGAATCTGCCAATGAAGTCTCCTCTGACCAAGGAAGCGTGAGTGACAGGGAAGAGGGGAGTTTGGCAGACAGCCCAGGAGGAGATCAATCATCTGTATCATCCTTGGATTCTGAACAAGAATTAATGACACATCCACGCATGCGTAGAGTGATGCATAGGAGACAACAACTGAAGGATTATTACAAGAGAAAATGAGGCCACCTGTGGTTGGGTGGGGCTGCTGTAATTAGTGCTACAGATAAAAAGAACAGCGTGCTGGTTTAGCCTTGTGGCAGTTTATCTGATTCATTGTTTCGTCAAGATCGTGGGTTTTGTGCTGTTCAAGATTGTGTGTGGACTCTCTGGACTTTAAAATTGGACTCAATTTCCCAGTTATTGGGTGAGCAATGGGATTGCATTTAACCTGTGCCTTGTGTGTACCAGAAAATCCCTTTGACATTTAAAAAGGGAGCTGTTTCTGTTTTTCTGTTTATAAAAACTTTTGGGTTTTCCCTTTTATCGTGGGGTGTGTGCCTTCCTGGACTAATTACCCTGTAATTACGGACGGTTTAGACACGCTGGCAGAACAGGTAGCCCTTCACTGACTATATCTATAATGTTTCCATTCAATCTTATTATCTTGATCTTTGAATAGGGAAACAGTAACAGCTTTCGGCCTATTGTCAGACAGAGATGCAGTCTTTACACACAGTAAACAAGTCTCATTGCCACTCCATATGAAAATCAATCAATCCTTTTTTTCAAGTTTTCCCCAGTTATACCCTTTACATCTGCAGCCTTATTGTTTTCAATATTCCCACAGTAGCTGTGACTCCTTTTAGCATTTTCCTGTGCGCTAACATTCATAGCAATCTTTTAAATTCTCCTCTTTGATTATCATGTGCAAATATCTAGAGTATTTCTTCCAGCTTTCTCTCGCTTCATTATTTTAGCATTTTCCTCAAAGACCTATGAGCAAGTATTTCTAAAAAAAAAGGACATTAGTTAACGACTTTATCTAAATGCCAAAACATTTTTTATTATGACCTGTAAAAGGCATGACTTTCATGTAACCTACATCCTGTATCACTGTGATGTGAACATTAGTGAAGGAGAAAGGGCACTCTTCAAATTTTTGCTGGACAATAGAAGGCTGCTAGACAGTATTAAGAAAGGGCATATGTATCAAAACTAATTCATATAGATTTAGTGAGTACATATCTAATATTCCTTTTCACTGTACAGTTTAGTTGGAGTATATTTGTTTTTTTAAAAATCCCTCACTCCTTATCACTGTCCTCTTTTCACGGGACTTTCCTTTCCTATGTTCTCCTGAAGGGAAGTTTTCTGTAGAGATGTAGGTAGCTTGGCATAGATTACGCTAGAAATGAGGAAGTGGGTGGGTTCCTACTGGTTCTAACTGGTTCTTTAGAACTGTTAGTAAACTGGGGATGACATCATGGAGCTCCTTGGGTGCTGCCATCTTGGATTTTGCTTCTGCGCATGTGCAGAAGCTATTTTGATTGCTGTGGGCGTTCACATTTGCCTGGCACAACCCTGAGCAAACCAGTAGCAAAAGGATCCACTCCCCATGTCTGGTCCCACCTTAGGCACAAAGTCAGTTGGGAGTCTTGGACCAGTCATTCTCTTCCAGTCCTAGGAAACAGATAATGGTAAGCCACTTCTTGCGAATGGTAAGCCATTTTTCTTGTGAAGAAAAATGCAAGGATTTGTCCAGGAATGGGACTTGAAGGCCCACACATGCCTACTTTTTAAAGCATATTTTAATGTCTAGACAGTGGTAAGACCAAACCCCTCCCCATCTTACTGGTGGGAGTTGTGGAGGATTTATCATTACCTGGGCTCAAGATGGTTATTACAATTCTGACATTCCCCCCATCTAACACCACTTCCTACCTGCCATACTGGAGAGGGAGAATAAGGTTGGAAAATATTGGTGTTATTTAAGAATGTTCAGACATGTAGACAGAAATAACTCAGTTGACGTTCTATTTATTTGATTTGTAATGCACCTCACGCCTATAGAATGCTTATATTTCGTTGTCCACAAAGCTCTTAATGAAGATTTTTATCAAGGTCCTTAGTTTAAGAGTAGGAGCATTGGATTAAATGTTCAGGTAATCTTAGCCATGTTACTGGTTAGGATGGGAAACTAGGGGTAAGAATAACTGGAAATTAAGTTATTATTTGTAGAAATAACCTATTCTTTAGGAATAATTTGCTCACCGAAATACATACCTGTTCATTGTGTAGTTTCTACAGAAAGCTGAAAATTTCTGGAAAATTATTTGAGGGAATGATAAATTTGGGGTAGGCTCCTATTTGGGGATACCATTGCATTGAATTGAGATTCCCTTTCCCCTTAGGCCTTTACAATTGTATGCATGGTATGTCTGTATGTATGTTTGGTTTTTTATATTAATGGGTTTTTAATCGTTTTTAGTATTGGATTATTATTGTACGTTGTTTTATGATTGCTGTTAGCCGCCCCGAGTCTTCGGAGAGGGGCGGCATATAAATCCAGTCAATCAATCAATCAATCAATCAATCAATAAACAAATAAATAAATAAAAAATACATACATACATAAATAAATTTTGGTTCACATTACATTATTTTCTATTTGTTGTATTTTCTATCTATCGTTTGTTATTAATCTTTGCTTCTACTGTAGCCTTTAGATTGGAGTGACACTGAAATGTTTGGATTAAATAAATAGATAAATAAAGAAAAAGTGCAGTCATGTAATGGTGGTTTTGTTGTTCTGTTTTCTTTGAAGTTGTAGTGCAGCCACAGTTGCACCATTATTTCGTATTCTAACTCGAATGGCATTGCAAAATGTTTGCTGTATTTGGATTAAAGCTATGAATATTATGTTTGAAAAGGAAAAAAAAACCTTCTGTTCTCTCTCGCTCTCACTTTTTCAGAGTAGATTTATTATATCTGAGGAAATTTGTAAATGCCGTGATAAAGGCTCCAAAGATAGATGCTACCTGCTGACTTCATGAGTGAGAGTGTTTGTCAAGGACTTTCAAAATAAAAAAGACCATCTGAAATGCTGCTTCATGGATCAGTGGCATCAGATCCAGCAAGAAAGGACAATAGGGCTTCTTAAGCATTTGCTTGCATTTGTAATATATAGCTTATGCAAAATGGATTTTGTATTCTATCACATTATACTGCTGCCATAGAACAGCAAGATAGTCTGTACTTGAAGTATCATTCTTCCCAGGAGCAATAAAGTAGGCTTGATTATTTTTTCTTCCTAGAGTGCTTTCATTTATTATCATTTACTATGTCAGACTTCCAAAAAGCTGAGAGGAAAAGACATCCATGCTCCTTCAGACCTTTTCTTTTAAGAATCAATTTTTACATCTATTTTTGTTTTATGGAAACTGTTAGTCCGTTTAGAAACATAGAAACATAGAAGTCTGACGGCAGAAAAAGACCTCAAGGTCCATCTAGTCTGCCCTTATACTATTTTCTGTATTTTATCTTAGGATGGATATATGTTTATCCCAGGCATGTTTAAATTCAGTTACTGTGGATTTATCTACCACGTCTGCTGGAAGTTTGTTCAAAGGATCTACTACTCTTTCAGTAAAATAATATTTTCTCATGTTGCTTTTGATCATTCCCCCAACTAACTTCAGATTGTGTCCCCTTGTTCTTGTGTTCACTTTCCTATTAAAAACACTTCCCTCCTGGACCTTATTTAACCCTTTAATATATTTAAATGTTTCAATCATGTCCCCCCTTTTCCTTCTGCCCTCCAGACTATACAGATTGAGTTCATTAAGTCTTTCCTGATAGGTTTTATGCTTAAGACCTTCCACCATTCTTGTAGCCCGTCTTTGGACCCATTCAATTTTGTCAACATCTTTTTGTAGGTGAGGTCTCCAGAACTGAACACAGTATTCCAAATGTGGTCTCACCAGCATTCTATACAGCGGGATCATAATCTCCCTCTTCCTGCTTGTTATACCTCTAGCTATGCAGCCAAGCATCCTACTTGCTTTCCCTACCACCTGACTGCACTGTTCACCCATTTTCAGACTGTCAGAAATCCCTACCCCTAAATCCTTTTCTTTTGAAGTATTTGCTAACACAGAACTGCCAATACAATACTCAGATTGAGGATTCCTTTTCCCCAAGTGCATTATTTTACATTTGGAAACATTAAACTGCAGTTTCCATTGCTTTGACCATTTATCTAGTAAAGCTAAATCATTTACCATATTACAGACGCCTCCAGGAATATCAACCCTATTGCACACTTTAGAGTCATCGGCAAATAGGCAAACCTTCCCTATCAAACCTTCCCCTATGTCACTCACAAACATATTAAAAAGAATAGAACCCAGAACAGACCCTTGTGGCACACCGCTTGTAACCTGACTCTGCTCAGAATACTCGCCATTAACAATAACTCTTTGATGTCTACGCTTCAGCCAGCTGCAAATCCATTGAACTATCCAGGGATTAAGTCCAATCTTCACTAATTTATCTATCAGCTCTTTATGTTTCTATAAAGCTTTTCTTCATGGCTGGTACAGACTTTGTCACAAGGTTCCTCAAACATAACTCAAAATGAAGAAGGAAAATAAACGTAGCATAAATATTAAAATATCAAGCTATGGTAATTTACTTGCTTTTTCTTTTCTTCTTTATTTTTAATAATGTTTCCAAATGTAAAATAATGCACTTGGGGAAAAGGAATCCTCAATCTGAGTATTGCATTTGCAGTTCTGTGTTAGCAAAAACTTCAGAAGAGAAGGATTTAGGGGTAGTGATTTCTGACAATCTCAAAATGGGTGAGCAGTGTGGTCAGGCGGTAGGAAAAGCAAGTAGGATGCTTGGCTGCATAGCTAGAGATATAACAAGCAGGAAGAGGGAGATTGTGATCCCCTTATATAGAGCGCTGGTGAGACCACATTTGGAGTACTGTGTTCAGTTCTGGAGACCTCACCTACAAAAAGATATTGACAAAATTGAACGGGTCCAAAGACGGGCTACAAGAATGGTGGAAGGTCTTAAGCATAAAACGTATCAGGAAAGACTTAATGAACTCAATCTGTATAGTCTGGAGGACAGAAGGAAAAGGGGGGACATGATCGAAACATTTAAATATGTTAAAGGGTTAAATAAGGTTCAGGAGGGAAGTGTTTTTAATAGGAAAGTGAACACAAGAACAAGGGGACACAATCTGAAGTTAGTTGGGGGAAAGATCAAAAGCAACATGAGAAAATATTATTTTACTGAAAGAGTAGTAGATCCTTGGAACAAACTTCCAGCAGACGTGGTTGGCAAATCCACAGTAACTGAATTTAAACATGCCCTGGATAAACATATATCCATCCTAAGATAAAATACAAAAAATAGTATAAGGGCAGACTAGATCAGCGTTTCCCAACCGGTGTGCCGCGGCACACTAATGTGCCGCGAGACATGGCCAGGTGTGCCGCGAGAAGCTCCAGCTGGGCAGGGCGCTGCCGGCGCCCCTGCCTGAATGTCGTCCTGTGGATGGTCTTGGGCTTCACAGTCGCTTCCTGGTTCCCTCTCCTCCCACCGCCTGTGTCTCCCGCCGTCGCCTCCACCAAGCCGGCGCCCATTGCCATGGGTTCCTCGAGTGGGAGCTGCCGCTTCCCTCCGTCCAGCTCAGCCACGCTGCCGTAGAAAGCACAGAGGTTATTGCCACCGCTTCTGCCTCCACTCAGGGAGCCACCGTAGTCACCGCGCCTTTTCCTCTCGCTCAGCTCAACCACGATGGCTCCCTGAGTGGAGGCAGAGGTGGCGGCAATAACCTCTGCACTTTCTACGGCAGTGTGGCTGGGCTGCCTGGAAGGAAGCGGCAGCTCCGAGAAATGAGGCGCTGGCGGTAGACACAGGCGGAGGGAGGAGAGGGAACCAGAAAGCAACCGTAAAGCCCAAGACCAGCCACAGGACGACCTTCAGCCAGGGGCACCAGGACCGCGCGCAGCCATGGTGGGAGCAGCATGAGAAAGAGAGGATTCTATCCCACGAGGAGACGCCCATCGAGCTGCAGGTCCCGCTGCCGTCGCCTTCTTTCCCTCCGCCTCTTTCGCCTCATGCAGCCTGAGCCCGCCTTTGCGAGTCCGCCCTGGCTTTCGCTTCGCCCCATGATTTCCCCGCAATTTCATCCAGGCCACCTCTTGCCTCCTTTTGAACTGCGGGGAAATCTGCGGGCGAAGCAAAAGCCAGGGCGGGAGAGAAGCATGGGGGTGGGGAAGGAGGAGAGCCCCTCAGCGCTTCCCCTCCGCCAATCTGCCTGCTTGTCCTTGCGCCTCGTTGCTACCTCCTGCCTTTTTCCAGGGGCCTTTGGAAGGCACCCAGGGAAGGGGGGGATTGGGGGTGGCTGCAGCGGCTTCTCGTCCTCCTCATCCGGCTGCTAACGCCCGCCCGGCCCCTCTTGCAGTCCCTTCACTTTTGTCCCAGGCTGTCAGCGAAAGGGCTACAGGACAGGCGGGGCAGGCGTTCTTCTCACAGCTGAGGCAGGATTTGGAATGTCGGGTGTGTGTGCGTGCGGGCTCCGCATCCCCCTGCCACCCGGAACATTTAAAATAAGAAAAACCTTCGCCGGCCTCCGCAGAGAAGAAAGGAAGAGAGAGAAAGAGAGAGAGAGCAAGAGAGACATAGCAAGAGAGGCAGAGAGAGAGAGAGACAGACAGAGAAAGAGAAAGAGAGAGAAAGAGAGTTAGCAAGAGAGAGAGAAAGAGAGACAGAGAAAGAGAGACAGAGAGAGAGAAAGAGATAGCAAGAGAGAGAGAAAGAGAGAGAAAGAGAGAGAATGAACGAGAGATAGCAAGAGAGGCAGAGAGAGCAAGGGAGAGAGAAAGACATATAGGGAGGGAAGGAGGGAGAGAGAAAGAGAGCAAAAAAGAGAGGAAGAAAAGAGGGATGGAGAGAGAGAACGAAGGGAAGGAAGGAAGAGAGAGAAAGAGTGAGGGAGAAATAGAGCGAAATGGAGGAAGATTTTTTTTTGTCAAAACTTTTCTTTAGCCACCCCGTTGTGATTCCGTCTGAGGCCCCTCAGGGAACGGCTGATCCTCTGCCGGCTTCCTGCTCAGAGGGGGAGGATGAGGAACAGGAGGTTCAGGCAGATGGGGAGGAGGAATCTCAGGCTGAGGGAGAGGGAGGACAGCCAGAGTCCCCCGAGAGGGAGCTCTCCCCAGCAAGCAGCCTGGATTCCTTAGATGAAAATGCACAAGCAATAATCGATCTCCGGCAGAGAAGAGCAACACAACGAAGGGGACAATTAGCCAGGTACTTTCAGCACTAAAGAGGCAACAGCTGGGTTTGGGTGTGGTGCTCTCTGGAAAGGCTGAAAAGGCAGACCCACCCTTCCTGTATTGTGGAGTATTATCTTTGGGAGTCCTGGGACCTGGCTGTGATCTTTGGCGTCTCTGATTCTGGCTTGTGGCCTTGAAGGCTGAAACCTTGGGGGAAAAGGCGTGGGGGCTTATTCTCTACAGTGGTGTGTGTGCCAGCAAGAAGTCTGCTGTATTGTCTGGCCGTCAGGACTTTACTGTGAAGTCTCATAGCCTGCCTGTTGGGAAGAACAGGTTTTTCTCTGTGTTTATTTTTCAAACTATAAAGTGCTTTTGCTTTTACCAGCATGTCTGGCTGCTTTTTCCAGTTGGTGTTGAAGTCTGGGGGCACCCAGACAGAACACCCCCCCACCCACCCTGTTCAGTGTTCCCCAGGATTTTGAAAATATGAATAATGTGCCGCGGCTCAAAAAAGGTTGGGAAACACTGGACTAGATGGACCATGAGGACTTTTTCTGCCGTCAGTCTTCTATATTTCTATGTTTCTAATAGCTGGCATATTTCAAGAGTGACCCATTAGATGGTGTCTTATTTTGATAGTTGCTTTTCTACATCTCAACATTAGTGGTGTTATGGTGGTGCAATCAATGCACATCAGGAGGAACTTCAAACATACTGTAGGGGCTACCATCATGACTTTTTATCTTTTTATTGTCAAATTTTGCAGACATCTCTGCTGAGCATAGATCCAAATGCTCACTGTGACTGGAGGTTCTAAAAACTACAGCTGGCCACAAGTGGCTTTTCAAAATGTTTCACAAAAAAACCTCCAACAATTTTTTAAGGGCAAGACTCTCGTTTAATGATGATAAGGTAGCAGCACCACTACTGAAAAAGTCCAGATGTTCTCTCACAATCATTTCGTTTGAATATGTGGATGACTGAATAAAGTATTGTGCGATCAAAAATGAGAGATTTACACATACTTCTTGATCATCTCCTAACAAGACAAACACAAGAATAGTATAGTCCATTTTACCCATGAATTCCCTTGCCCCAGGGAAGTTCTTCCAAAACATTCTCTTCTCAAACTGAATGAAAACTGATCTAAAATCTATAGAAGATTTTATTTTTGTTATCAGCCTGAGACAATCACTTGACTTCACTTTAAGGAAGGATTTGGTATAGACCTTGAGACTTTAGAGAACAACTGGGCAGGTTTTCCTTCTGGATAAACTTGCACAGCTGTCAATGTAAATCGCAATACACAATATTTGTTTTCAGAGTTGTTTATTTGCATTTAATGTATTTTCATGCTGGAATTTATTTTTTGATATTTGTTGACCTTTTTTAAATTCTTGCAAACTGTTTTAGGAGCTTTTGCTGAAGAGTAAGTAGTATATAACTTATAAATAAATAAGTACCTTATCTGTAACTCTTGATGTTATTTTGCTGCTTAGTCCTTCTTGTTGCTGACATCTAATTTTATCCTGTGGACAAGTAATTAGGCTGTTCTAAGGAAGTAAATAGATGATTTTGCTGTGCTTGAGAATTTATCTCCCCCTCCATCCCTGCTGTGCCTTTTAGCTTTATTTTCAAACTGAAAGCAAATATCTCCTGCAGAGCTGTAGCCAAATCAATTTTAGTTTCCAGCAGGAATGCTAGACTGTCACTTTCATGATGAGGGACATGCAACCATCAAGAAAAGAAAAAATCTATAAGAAATAAGAGAAAATACCCAATCATGTGTGCTAAATGTGTTCTCAGCATTCTGATGTAGATCTGCATTCATGAGATGCTGGTCACCCATTCATGTTGGCTTGCAAGGTACTCTCCAGATTAAAGATCTTACTTTTCAAAGAAGGGCATGAAAAAAATTTAGGATAAAGCTGGGCTTGGGTTAGTATAGTTGAAGGATATAATACTGTCAGTTTGGATAAATTTTGCCCAGAATGAATGGAAATGCAAACTGTTTGGTAAGTACCTGCTTCAAAAAAGTTCTCATATGATTTGTGTCTATGGAGATACTCAGTCATCCAGGTCATCATTGTTCCAAAAGGGTGCTTTCAAAGGGCAATTGGACTTTCTTGCTTTTCCTTGAAGACAATTAGTTTCTCATACAAGAAATTTCTTCAGTTTTTCATGAACTGAAGAAGCTTCTTGGGTGAGAAGTGAAAGGTCTTCAAAGAAAAACAAGAAAATCCAGTTGCCCTTTGAAAGAGAAACTTTGGGATTCTCATAATTCATATACAGACCTTAAACATTTGTAATCATTTATAGAACTGGAGCAGAAATGCATATAAATCTAAAACACTATCAATTTCATTATCTACAAGAATAAGTTGACAATTAGGGAATGACATAAGTGTGGGACAGGACCATTTTTGTTATTGTCAAAAGGGGATTGGGAGGAAAAGTAGATATAGAGAAAAAAAAGAAAAAAGAGTGAAATCTACAATAAAGAGATAGTAAATAAATAAATAGTAGATTGTAATAAATAAATAGTGGATTGGCCGCAGGCTGAGAAAGTAAACTTGACTTATAGAAGTTAGATCAACCTCCCTGAAGAGAATATCTCATGCTTTTAATCTTTTTGGATGTCTTTTGTTGTTGTTGTTATCTGTTCTGGCTAGCTTTCTGAACTCTGAATAGTTTGCTTACCCTCAAAGAAGTAGCATGATAAATATGTACTAGGCATATATCTATGTAAGTAAGCAACATATCTTTTCGATAAACATCTTGGTTTTGGTTTGTAATCTCTTCCTCTCACACATTTTTTTCTCATAGGCACATGTATATTCCTCAGTTTTTTCATTCTATGCATACTCTTTTTTCACAAGAGCTATATAAGATCTGGGACGTAAAAACACAGACAAGTGAAGAGTTTTCTGCATCACTTTGTGACTATTTAATAGCAGAGGGAGGTTCTTACTGGCTTAGACCAGTTCTATAGAACTGTTAGTAACTTGGCGGCCTGGGTCACTGGAATAGGCAGTGAACCAGGTCTGTCATGCCCCTGTGTCAGTTCTCTTGGCAGTGCCTTAGGTGCCGCCATCTTGGGTTTTTTGCTTCTGTACATGTGCAGCTTTTTTTTAGTACTGTACATGCATGCACGCGCAACGCCCACCGCTCAATTTTATTTTTGAGCAAACTGCCAGTAGAAGAAATCAGAACCTAACTCTGCTTAATAGGAATGCAGCCTAAATACGTTATCCCTTCCACCTCCGTACCAGACTCTGGGAATAAAGATTCTCCCAAAAGCTTGTATGGGAGAGCCTTGAGCTTCAGGGGGGCATTAGGTGACTAGCAGACAGGAGAACACTTCTTCTTCATCACTTGCTGATGGCCAATGGCTGTAATTCAGCCCCTGCATCATTCTTTCTTTCTTTCTTTCTTTCTTTCTTTCTTTCTTTCTTTCTTTCTTTCTTATTTACTTATTTACTTATTTACTCATTTATATATTTATTTTTAATTAATTAATTTATTTATTTGATTTGTGTGCCGCCCCTCTCCGTAGACTCGGGGCGGCTCACAGCATACTAAGACAATTCACAACAAATCTAATAAATTTAAAAAACATTTAAAAACCCCATTATTAAACCAGTCATGCACACAGTCACACCTTACATAAATTATATAGCCACGGGGGAGGGAGGGGGAATGCCTCAATTTCCCCATGCCTGACGGCAGAGGTGAGTTTTAAGGAGTTTACAGAAGGCAAGGAGGGTGGGGGCAGTTCTAATCTCCGGGGGGAGCTGGTTCCAGAGGGTCGGGGCCGCCACAGAGAAGGCTCTCTGCACCTCCTCTGTTACCTGCTTCAGCTCATACAATATATTCAAGAAAGAGGCAGGAAATATGCTGCTCAAAAAAATAAAGGAAACCCTTAACTAACACATCCTACATCTGAATGAATGAAATATTCTAATTGAATGCTTTATTCTGTACAAAGTTGAATGTGCACAACAGCATGTGAAATTCATTGTCAATCAGTGTTGCTTCCTAAGTGGACAGTTTGATTTCACAGACGTTTGATTTACTTGGAGTTATATTGTGTTGTTTAAGTGTTCCCTTTATTTATTTACTTTGAGCAGTGTAGATATGGGTGGTTTGGCCAGGAATGGAGGAGAGGAGGTTTAGGAGATTGGTGGAGGGACACAGGCACAGGACTGTGAAGTTTAGGAGATTGGTGGAGTGGCGCAGACATAGGACACAGGCATAGGACTGTGCTCTTCCAGCTGTGGCTGGTAGAGCACAGGGATGGATAGAGTGGGAAGTGGAAAGAGGTTGAGTTTTGGAACCTTGGCTTTTCCAAGCTGCAATGCAACTGCTGAGCATACTCTATAATTCTCATAAAGCAGCCTTGCATTTACACATGTTTTGCCATTCTGAAATATAAAGGGTAAGTGCAAACAGGTTGCTGTTATAGTTGATCACTGAATAAATTGTCATTGAGTGAGGAGAACGTGTAATTATAAAATATAAAATGTATAAATAAAATATAAAATTTATGTTTAGGCATTTTACAGTTGGATAACAACAAACATTCACAAGTTGAAAATGTGATTAGTAAAGAGTGAGAAAAGTACTAAAGAAAAAATTGAATGGGGGAAATACCATCAAAGCCATCAATGCCTGGGTCATTGATGGATCCAGGCTGAACTGGACTGTCTGAACCCAAAAACTAAAAAGCTAGTCACTATTCATTTTGCATTACATCTCTGTAATGATACCGGAGGTGGAGGTTTACTGGAGGTGGAGGTTTACCTCAAGTCCAACAAACGGTCAAAGAGGAAAAGTATGCATCAGAAAATGAATATTGAAATTGCATAATTAAAAAAAGACACAGAATGTGGGCAATTAAAAAAACATGTTCAACTTCTAGAAAGATCAAGTGAAAAGTGGATAAAGGTAAATCCTGGCAATAGCTTATAACTGGTTCATTACAAAATGATTCTCTAGCCTTGATTTTCGCTACTCAAAAGCAAGCTATTTGAACTAATGCAATCAAGGTCAGAATTGAAAAATTGTCTAATGAATCAAAATGCAGATTGTGCAAAGGGACAGTAGAAACAGTAGATATATACTCAGCTCATGCAAGATGATTACACAAACTGATGATAAAAGATATAACATAGTCATCAACATGATTCACTGGAACATCAGTAAAAATTATCCATAATGAAAAATCATTCTGAACATAAGAATTGAAAAAATAGTTAAAAATAAGCAGGTTAAAATTTCCAAATAGTCTTTGTGTATAGCATACCAGATTTAACTGTGGCTGAAAAGAAGAAAGTGTGGATATTTGATGTGGCAATACAAGGAGATAGTAGAATAGGTAAAGAATTGGAGAAGGTCACAAAATATGGAAAAATTGCAAGTCGCAAAATTGAAATGGAAAGATTATGGCATAAAAACAACATGTAGTTTCAATGGCTGTTAGCACACATAGAGTAGGTTGTTTGGAAGAACTGGATGTGTATGGAAGCCATCAACAACTAAAGAACTGACAGCTGTGATTTCACATTTTTGTCTATTATTATAATATGGTTATTAGCATATGTGCAATAGGTAGTTGGAAAGAAGGCAATGCATATGAAGGGCAATATTAGATAAAGAATTGGCAGCTATGATTTCACATTTTTTCTATTTAATAACAATAACCATAGGACTCCTAGACAGAACTGGGGGGGATGAACTGGAGAATTCCATTCATGATTATCTCAATTTTTCCTACATATTGTAAGCTACACAGTAACCCCTCGGTTCTTCCCGAATTCCATTTTTATTTCAGAATATTTTTCTTTTATGATATTTGTTGAATACTTTAATTATTTATATTGATTGATACCTTTAATCTTTAAGGTGTGTATAGTCTGGAGGACAGAAGGAAGAGGGGGGGCATGATCGAAACATTTAAATATGTTAAAGGGTTAAATAAGGTTCAGGAGGGAAGTGTTTTTAATAGGAAAGTGAACACAAGAACAAGGGGACACAATCTGAAGTTAGTTGGGGGAAAGATCAAAAGCCACATGAGAAAATATTATTTTACTGAAAGAGTAGTAGATCCTTGGAACAAACTTCCAGCAGACGTGGTAGATAAATCCACAGTAACTGAATTTAAACATGCCCGGGATAAACATATATCCATCCTAATATAAAATACAGAAAATAGTATAAGGGCAGACTAGATGGATCATGAGGTCTTTTTCTGCCATCAGTCTTCTATGTTTCTACGTGTGTACACAGGCTGGTATTAACTTTAATTCTTGTTAACTGATACTGGTGTTGGTTATCTGGTATCAATATTTCTCTTTTTGTTGTTTAACCAGCACTGCATTGGAAACCTGCACTCTTGTGAGTGTCCCAATCATTCTGAAATCGTTGTCAAGAAACCAATAGCCTACCTCCAGAGCCAACTGGAACAGTAAACTGTGTTGGTCTTTCTTCAAAATGTCGTTCTCCCCTACCTCTTTCATCGAGCAGATTGCCTGCATCTGGTCTGTTATGTCGATATGTCTTCTCTTCATTGACTGAAACACAAAAAGTAGTCTGGTTTTGGATCATGTAGGGCTAAATGAAAAAGTTAGCAGAGCAACAGCTGGGGAATCAAACCAGGCTAAGTGTTTGCAACCAAAATGTTAAAGTGTTAAAGAGAAAGGTAGCCAGACATCTAACATGATTTGAAAGAAATAAAAGGAGAAAACACGAGGAAAGAAGAAAAGAAAGAAAGAAAGATGCTAAAAGACATATTTATTATAATTGCAAAATTCCAATAGAACCTTTATAGCCCAGTGACAGCAAATTTATAAAATTTTCATAATAGTGGTTTCTTTCTTTACATTCTTTCTTTATATTTCTTCATAATTGTAGATGCTAAAATTGAACATTATTTGCATTAGTGCACAAAAAGTACAAGCAAATGAAATTCATTAAAATAAAGGACAGGTTTCTTTTGGAATGCTTTTGAGCATGGTTGTAAAATAGCTAAGCAATAAATACAGGTTGTCCTAGACTTAGTGACCATTCATTTAACAATAATTCAGAATTACAATGGCTTTGGAAAAAGTGATTTATGACCTGTCCTAAAAGACTTACACAGAATTCTGAAATGTTTTACTGTTTTAAAATGTTTTAAATTGCAATGTATTTTCTGAACTGTAAGCTGCTCAGAGTTATTCATTTTAATGGGAAGCTATAGAAATTGAAAACAAACAAATCTAGCAAGTATAACATGATGGCAAAATGGGATCTATAATGTTTTGTATCTAGAAAATCATTGAATTTCTTGTCCATATTCAACACAATAAATGCAGAAAGCTTTGTGTCATAAACCCCCAGTACTACTGGGCTCGCCTTATATAATGGGCAGAAGGAATAATTTTGAGGAACAGAGAAAGAATCCCAAACAAGACAATGTTCAGATAAAGGAAATATGCATCTGAAGCAGAAATGCAATTTGACAAAGCATCTGACTCCCTAATTCTCATGAAGGAGGGAGGGAAGAAACACATTTAGATCTATAAGATTCTCTTACCCAAAACTTAGAATATAAATAGCATTAGCATTCATAACTCCAATTTCCTAGTGTGATCCATCTTAAAGAATTGACACCTTATCTTTCCTTTTCAAGATATCGGGAAGCACCAAAGCAGGAAATCTAAGTTACACCTACATTCTAAGTGTAATGGAAAACATATAGTCTTTGGTGAGACATATGGGCACTCTACCAATCTAAAAGCTAAGCATAGGCTTGCTCACTTGTCAGATAACAGTCCAGGCTGAGAGACACATTATCAAAGGCAATGATGGCATCTGATCCAGCTTTCCAGGATGCAATAATCTGAAGCCAAAATCTGTAAAAGAAAAATGGAAGAGATCAGACAATGTCAGTCAAGGCAATCGACTCATAATAAAACCACTTTGCTCTTGATACGCTCAACCTAGTCTTAAACTAAAAAAGCAGTTCTCAAATTGGTGCCCTCTGGTTGTGTCAACTGTACAGACTGAGTATGATGGGAGTTGTAGTCCACACATTTGAAAGTGTTGGATTTTGGATGATAGATAAAACACACTCCTGGAATCTAGCAAATCTTTTTTTTTTAAAGACAAGAGCAAGTATTTAGTTTGGGTATACATGTGAAAGTATATCTGCTGATACACCTAAGGCTTCACTATGAAGCCATCTTCAAATGGGTGGAGAGCCACAAGAGCAAAAACAGGTGTCTAATTTCTGGGATTATTCATTGTTTCCGATTCTGTTTCCACTTGGGATCATCTGTATACAATGTGTGATGCTGCCTATTTTTCTTCAGAGGGCCTTTGGCACAGTTTGTTAGATAAAGGGAAACTCTTTGCTATGTCTATAGAAAGGCGTCTTGGACTTACACTTGGTATCTATGTGACTTTCAGCAGTGTTAATCAAAAATGCTCAGAAACATTTATCTCTGATGCGTTTTACACATGTATCAGGATGGAAGATCGACAGAAATCCCAGAGTTTCAGGCCAGACTGGGAGCTTGAAAAAACATCTTGGAAGAAAATGTTTTTAAATTATTTTTTTCTTAAAATACCTCAAACTGATAGACACAAGGAAGTATTTTTGCACTTAACTTTAAAGTACATGCATATTTAATAATACTTTATTCTGGTATATTTTAAGCTGAATTAGTAGGAATATTTAGATATGAATGTGAATACATGTATATGTACAGCTACATACACATTCTTATGCAAACATGTGTGAAACCATGTACACATACATGTCCATATATACACACACACACACACACACACACACACACACACATACATATGACGGTCTTGGCATATTCGGGTTTCTTCCCATGTAGGATTCAGAAGTTTCTGGTGACATTTCGATGAGGTCCCACTCGTCATCTTCAGGCTGGTGCTTCTGTCCTTGTTCTAGGGCGAACACAGGGTGTGTATTCACCCTAGAACAAGAACAGAAGCACCAGCCTGAAGATGACGAGTAGGATCTCATCAAAACGTTGCCAGAAATATCTGAATCCTACACAGGAAGAAACCCGAATATGCCAAGACCGTCATACCTGTACCCATGAAAATCTACAAAAATATATATCATTCGACACAAAAATATGTAACCCTTCCCTGGTGCAGAGCTGAAGGGATTGGATACTGTAGCCTGGAGGTTAATTCTCTGCCTTACAAGGCAAAGATTGCAGGTTCAAGTCCCAGTGAGGTTATGGCTAGCTGATGAGGCCAAAATAAGGCCGAAATAGATGTATCCTAGTCTCCCTTAATTTTCGAATTCAGCAAAAAAAAGATGTGACATACACACACACGCACACACACACACACACACACACACACACATATATATATATATATATATATATATACACACTAGGATGAAATATATTTCCTGGTGAAAATAGTTATTAAAGAGTTATCTTTAATAATGAATATTTCAGAAACAGACAATACTTGAAAATATCCATTTCTCCCTTTAAAAAATGCCTTCTGCTTTAATCCTCATTTCCTCTGAAATACTCCCTATAGAGTTCAGATCTTCCTACTTATAGCTGCATTGCAATTTCCTGATAAGGTCACTTTTATTCTGTTTCATATATGAGTTCACTTGAATTTTAATAGTTAAATTAAGAACCTTGATTTCCATCAGATGAATGTACTATTGATCTGATTAAGTTAAATAAATTAAGAGTATATTATTGACTTTATAATTTAATCATATTAATACAACATAAAGCTCCATTGATGAGGGTAATGGTTTAGATAAGGATAGATTATTGTGCCATCAAAGATAGTTGTATTCTAACTAATGGGGTTTTTTTTTAAAAAAATATTTTCTTAAATACAGAAAAACTGTGTATTTTATATTAAGAGTGAAATGTACTGTATATAAAACTCTATACCAGTGATGGCAAACCTTTTTTCCCTTCGGTACCAAAAGAGCATGTGTGTGCACTATCACACATGCACGAGTGCCCACAACCAAAATTCAATGCCTGGAGAGGGCGAAAACACCTTCTCCCCCCCTTGGAGGCCCTCTGGAGACCGTAAATAGCCTGTTTCACAACTTCTGGTGGACCCAGTAGGTTCGTGTTTCACCCTCCCCAGGCTCCAAAGGCTACCCTGGAGCCAGGGGAGGGTAAAAACACCCTCTCCCATCCCTTCGGAGGCTCTCTGGAAGCCAAAAATGCCCTCCCAGAGCCTTTGCATAAGCCAAAAATCGGCTGGCTGGCACACACATGCGTGTTGCAGCTGAGCTAGGACAATGGCTCATGTTCCAGCAGATATGGCTCCGCGTGCCACTTGTGGCACTCATGCCATAGGTTCGCCATCACTGCTCTATACCTTCAAGATCTCTCTCTCTCTCTTTCATCTAGCATAGCTGTCCATCTTAGAAGTGAAATTCGTTGCATCTCACAATTAAAACAACAGAAATAGTAAAAAAAAAAAATTAGCACAACATACAACTATTTTAAAACCATAATGAAAAATTCAATAAAACATATAAATAATACCCCCTTAAAATATAATCATTACAAGGCTCATCACTATTGCCAAACTCCCAGACACAACATCACAGCCAAGTCTTCAGGAAGTTCCTAAAGGCAGGATATAGGTGCCAATCTAAGTTATATTACAATAATAGCAGCCATCAAATGGAAAATCTTCATTTCTTTATTTGAAAATGCCAAACAATCCATTAGGGATGAAAAATTAAACTGGCATTTCAGGTATCCTACTCCTAAATGCGGTAGAAATAAATTGGTATTCTTGATGGATTATTGTAAAGAAAACATTCTAAGAATTGGTGCAAGGAGGCAAAAATCATGCCATTAGTTTCTCAAAAATATTAAGCCTTCTCTGGAAGGGCATCTTAAAACCTGTAACCTCTACATTTGAGGCAAGACAGCAAGACAACTTATGCATCCCTTCTTACATTATTGCTGTTTTCTTCCTATCTGCACCATATGTAAAATATGCCTCTCAAAACAGAAAGCCACTTTTACCAATGGGACGCCTCTATATGATTTAGAACAAGGACCTACAACATCCATATTCATTTCACTTCTACTTAAAAATGCTATTCAAAAACATGAAATAATTCTCAAAGCATTGAGCCATGATAATGAGACTAACTATGGGTAAGAAGAACTTGTAGAAGGCAATCATGTTCTGATGATTGCTCAGAAGGAGTCTAGGGAATAATAATAACAAAGGAAACAACTCCCATGGGGCAACATTGTTATGAATTCTATTAAATTATTAACATTCTACATATTAAACAGACCTTATGTACATTTATCAAAATACATTCAACTTTTCAGGTGAAGAGTTAATTTAGGAAATAAATGTTGAAAAATAATAAAATAACACTGCCAATCAATGCGTTCCGAGACCGCCTGCGAAAGGCGAATTTCCGCGAAGTAGAGATGCAGAAGTAAATACACTATTTTTTGGCTATGAACAGTATCACAAACCTTCCCTTAACATTTTAAACCCCTAAATTGCAATTTTCCATTCCCTTAGCAGCCATTTAGATTATTACTCACCATGTTTATTTATTAAAGTTTATTAAAAAAATGTTTTATTAAAAGCAGACGAAAGTTTGGCTATGACATATGACGTCATCGGGTGGGAAAAACCGTGGTATAGGGAAAAAACCCGCGAAGTATATTTTAATTAATATTTTTGAAAAACCGTGGTATAGACTTTTTGCGAAGTTCGAACCCGCGAAAATCGAGGGAACACTGTAATACAGATGAATCATGACAAACAAAGATTGTTACATCTACTTTTGTTCACAGAATATGGACAATTCATACATATAAAAAAAACATAAGAACAGAAATTGGTATTCAAGGATAAGCTTTCACAGCACAATCTCAACTCTAGTCAATAACAAAACTAAATCTTAACTTTATAACTTCTTGTCCTTCACTTCAGTGTCTATATTAAGTAGACCTGGCATTTTACTGCTGGATATAGTGAATGCAGTTTGAGTGGGTTTTAAATTGTAAAATTTGCAAGAAATACTTGTAAATAAGATCCAACAAATATTCTGAGTTTTGTGTTAAATCTTTTTCAATTGTATTGACATGCTCGTCTATTTCAGTGGACGGGGGGGGGGGGGGGGGACACGACAAAAACCAGTACAGCCTAAGATGAAGAAAGCTTTTCCAGCATTTTTGGAAATCAATTCAGTACTTAATTTCTTTATATGAACTAGGTGGGGTGAAACAGATCATTTTTTATTCTTCCTTCCACTTGAACAACTGCATTATGCTTCTTACTTGTGTCCTCACATGAATGTATGTTATGGGGAAAGGCACCATAAAAATAGTTTCACAGTTCTTTGGTTCCTGGAGTAGTATTTGGTAGCTGATTTAATTTGCTGTTCTGTTATGCTTTTACTATAATGCTGCCTTTATGAGTTTACACTGCATTTCTATTTGTTTCTTACTGCATGTTTCATCTTCACTTTCAATTTTCATAGTGTTGTTTAAACTTCCCATCCTACTGTCCTACAAAGAAAGAAAGGTTAAAACTTTAAGTAAAGTTTTACTGAATAAATACATGCTAATGTATATATTAGTCTCTAGAATCACAGAGGGGTGTGAATGATGCATAGTGCATTTCAGGAAGCACTTAAAATGAAGGCTATTTTAGAATCACTATTTGTACCTTGTCCTAATCATTTACCTTCCTGTAGCTTTGGTCTAACAGGAGCCCCTCCGTCCAAGAATTGAACTAGTGGCCATTGTATTTAGCTCTTTCACCATCTTTCCTTTAATAACTCTTTGTGCGTTAATGCTTTACATATCTGAGCAATTTAATATTGGTTTGCAGGCACTTCAGACAAAATCACACAGCTTTTTTGAATCCAGGAATTGCTCCGTAATCATTACAATCAAAATTCCATTAAAGTCGAGGATGGAAATCCCATATAGACTCAAAGTAAGACAATCAAAAGTGAAATAGAGACCTACAGAGATAAATATAGAACATGCATATGTCTCTCCCTACCCCTTTTTAAAGGTGTTTCCTCAAATAACAAGACCTGTCCACATCTTCACCCAGATTCTGGCTCAGATTGAAGAAAAAACTTCATAAACTCTGGTTCTAGTAAGTTTGGATTTCCTCTTCCCAAATGACACATATGCAACTTCTAGTTCAGTAAGCAGGGGTGGGTTACTGCCAGTTCAGATCGGATTGCCTGAATTGGTAGCGATCCACTGCTGATGTCATATCTGGTTTGGTTGGTGCTGGTCTGTGGGTGCCGCCATCTTTTTTTGGGAATTTATGTACTATTTGGAAGGTGTTCCTCTGCAGCTTCTTGAAAAAGGGCCCTCCCCGACTGCCCCTGGGTTTATATTTACCTTTATTCCTTCGCCCGAAGCATAGCTGATCAGCTCCTCAGCAGTGTTTCTGGCTGATGATAGCTTCTGACCATGCGCAAAAGCAGAATTGCACAAGAGGTCATGCGCATGCATGCTCGCCCCATTCACTTGCATGAAACTTTGTGATGCGAACCAGTGGTGAAGGTAAGGAGAACTCATCCCTCTCAGTAACTGGGAAATTTCATGACAGGATAAAAATGCTGCTTCAGAGAAAGGGCAGACTATAGGTATCAAAATGGGATGAGATTCAAAGTCCTTCTGACAAATTAAAAGAATCCCATTTCAACAGTTTTAATTCAATCGAGCCTAATTTTATTTCAAATAATCCCCTCTTCCCTCATGTAGCTCTATTTTATTTTTTTTTATTTTTTTATTTATTATTTATTGTTAGAGTTGGAAGGGACCATGCGGGTCATCAAGTCCAACCCCCTGCCTAAGCAGGAACCATATAGCATCCCAGCCAAATGGCAGTCCAATTTCCTCTTAAAAATGTCCAGAGTATTGGAGTTCACAACGTCCACTGGTAGGTTATTCCACTGGTTGATCGTTCTGACCGTCAGGAAGTTCTTCCTTATTTCCAGGTTGAATCTCTCCTTGGTCAGCTTCCAGCCGTTGTTCCTCGTCCAGCCCTCCGGTGCCCTGGAGAATAAAGTGATCCCCTCCTCTCTGTGGCAACCCCTCGTATACTTGTAGAGTGCTATCATGTCTGCTCTGGCCCTCCTTTTCTCTAGGCTATCCATGCCCAATTCCCGCAGTCTCTCTTTGTAAGTCTTGGTTTCTAGACCCCTGATCATTTTGGTTGCTCTGACTACCTTCATTCTGTTGTGGTTGGCTCTGGCCCAGCTTCTGCCCCAGGGAATGTGGAGGTGGATGCAGGGGAAACTTCAACATGTCATAGGCCTGTTTTATTGCTGACAGAGTCAGGTAGTTCAGTTTCCTTGGATGAAGAAGAAGGTGGGAGTGACTTGGAAGAGGGGGGCTTGGCACACAGCCCAGGAAGTCAATCTCCATTATCTTCGGTCGATTTGGATGTGGAAGTCTTGGACCCATGCAGGCGCAGAGTTATGCGTAGAAGAGACTAATTGAGGACATATTATAGGAGATAAGAGAGGCCACCTGTGTTTGGGTGGGGCTCCAGTAATTAGTGCTGCTGATATAAATAGCAGCTATGGGTTTGGCCGTTGTGGAAGATTATCTTATCGTTGTTCTTCAGGACTGCCTTGCTGTTGATTTTTCACGACTTTGAAACCAAAGCAGAGCAAAGTGTGTGTGTGTTTCACTTTGTGGAAGAAGAAGGGCTGTGACATTTCTTCACAGCTGCAAGCTAAGTGCTTAAGGACTGATTAAGGGAATTGTATAGCCTACAAGGTTGTTTTGGGATGAGTGCTCTTTGCAATACAAAAAGAGTGCTTAGTTTATTTTGAATTTTGTGATAAAGAACATCGTTTTGAATTTTCAAACGTGTGCGTGTCTGAAATTTGTACCTTTGAATTTTCGGGAGGCTCATACCAGAGAGCCTGGCAGAACACATTCTGATTTGTCTTGTAACTTCGACTAATAGTCTGAGGTGATTGGTTGCATACAAATGTGTGTGCTCAGGTGGCCAGTGTGATTTTAAGTGACTTGGATTTTCTCAGAGGAGCCGCAAGTAGTGTTGAAGCTACTGAGCTGTGAAAAAGGTAGTAGTTAATTTTTCAAAAACAGGGCTAAGAAAAGATAAGAAAGGGATGGCAATAAAATATTCTTTCTTGAACTGTAATCCATAGAAAAATGGTGCAATTCTACTAATAATACTAGTCAGGAGCTGCCTGCCAGGTATCCAGCTATAAAAAGTATAGTATTTTTGTTAGTGGTATAAAATACCTTAATATCTTTATTGTGCTTTTACTCAGAACAGCCTTAAGAAGTAAGCTTATTCTGTTAATCCTATTTCACAGATGAGGAACTGAATATGACTAATACAGGAAAGTGACTTGCCTTATCTTTTGAAAAATTCACCTTTCATTTTGAAAATATAAGCATGTTGCAGCTCTTATTATTGAGATGATAGGTTTATCATTTATGAACAATCCCTAGTTGAGATCTCAGAAGCCAGGACACCGATAGAGAAAGATCTCTGTTTTTAAAATCTAATTACAGTATAAGATACTTCGTACAGTATAAGCTACAGTACTTTGGTTTCTAACCAAAATAAGAATACATGAGAATGTAGTTAGTCAGCATTACATTTTATAGTTTCTCTGCATCCAGAGACCAAGTCGCATACATTAGGTTTACAATACATCAAAGACCTGGACATTGTGAAACCAAACACATCGAAACTCAATATCACTACTGTAATTAGCAATTAGCTTTGAAATTCTTGTGATAAAAATAATGCAAGAGTTTGCAGAGACAAGCCATATGGGGATATTGTGGTTCAAAACTGCTTCTCATATTTATAGACTTTCTTTGGCTCTTTCTACTGGAAATGATTCCATTTGAATTCCACTTGCCTAGCGATATGGCCCAGCTCTTTCATCCTATGCTGGATTATTAATGGAAAGCGTCAAACAATGACTTTTATTTCTCCTTTTTCTGGGTAAATGTGGAGCCAGATGAAAACAGAAGCTGCTCTTCTGCTGCTCGCAAAAAAGCAGAAGCAAGTGAATGCGATCAACACATTTGAATGCAATGGAGTTAATTCCAACTGAGATGTCGGGATTGATAGGGCCAATAAACTCATTAAAAGAAAACAACCCTTTCAATTTTGTACACATAACTATTTCTATCTTTGATTTTAAAAGAAGGATGCTGATATTGCCCTGGGTAGTCAGTTGATTTTACTCCATGGGAACCCAACTATATCTATCCAATATATCTGCCAGCACTAAGCTGGAAACATTTTCTTTAGAGTCCTAAAATAAAATAAACTGAGTAAAATTCCTTTCAAGCAGTGGTTTGGACAATCAGTAGAATTTTTCCTTTTAGTACCTGCTACCTTGTATAGTGCTACCTCTACCTAAGAACGCCTCTACTTACAAACTTTTCTAGATAAGAATCAGGTGTTCAAGATTTTTTTGCCTCTTCTCAAGAACCATTTTCTACTTAGAAATCTGAGCCTCTGAAACTGTAACCGGAAAAGGCAGGGAGAAGCCTCTGTGGGGTCTCTCTAGGAATCTCCTGGGAGGAAACAGGGCCGGAAAAGGTGGGGAGAAGCCTCTGTGGGCCTCTCTAGGAATCTCCTGGGAGGAAACAGGACCGGAAAAGGTGGGGAGAAGCCACTGTGGGCCTCTCTAGGAATCTTCTGGGAGGAAACAGGGCTTCCATCCTCCCTGTGGTTTCCCCCATCACACACATTATTTGCTTTTACATTGATTCCTATGGGAAAATTGCTTCTTCTTACAAACTTTTCAACTTAAAAACCTGGTCATAGAACGAATTAAGTTCGTGAGTAGAGGTACCACTGTATTTCTAAAAGATTGATGGCTGCGCTGTTTTGACTACGGACCCTTCTTTAATTGTTTATAAAAATACCATTTGTCCAATCTATCTGAAAACTACTTTATCTTCTCTTTTCCAAGGATAGTGTACTGTCTCAAAATGAGATGCCACTGAAATGGAAATCTCAGTACTTTAAACTGAGACTACAGTCACAAGTAAATATTCACTGAAAGTAACAGGAAACTGATAAGATGTCAGACCATATTAAAATGAAGTATTTTGTAAACTCTGCTCACCATATGCTGAACCATCATATGAGGGGTAATATAATACTGAAAGGCATCTCTTCAAAGGTTTATGATATATGAAAGTTATTGTGTTAAATCTGAAAATATTTTCAGTTCATGTTGGTCAAAACAATAGAGCTTTACCCTTCTATGTAGCAAAATAGAAATGTGAGATGTGATCAAGAATCCCAACAATAGTAGTTAGTAGTTCCTAGTTTCAAGGTACAGAATATGAAATAACATATTCAGTTCCAGGAAGGCAGATTCCAATTGTGTGGCAGAAAGAAATTTGTTAACAATAAGAGCAGTTTGGTGATGGAACCAATCACACTGATGTGTTCAGACAAAGGCCAGACATCCACTTGTCTGGATATTTTAAAACTAAATTGAGGTGAAAGTTCTATTCTAGTTCAGTCTTAAAGGCCATTATCCTCCCATTTGTTTTCTGTCCAACTATCATCTTCAGTTTTTAATATATTTTTTTGCTTTTAAGACATGTAGTTTGCTCATTTTTTTTACCCTTAAAATGGCAAACTAGAATAGAATAGGGTGGCAACAGTAAAAAATGCAATCCATCTTCAATCTCAGAATGTCACATTAACACAATTCAGAAGTTTTAAAGATTTGCAACTTCTGTTTAATGAGCAGATTGCAACGGTGGTCCAGAAGGGCTTTGCCCTGCTTTATCCAGTCCATTAGTTGCACTATTTCCTCAATTGGAACACACTTGAGACAGTCACTCCTGCCCTAGTTATTGTTCTGATCAAGCTGAAGCAACTCCCAAAAACTCGCTTTTGATTTTCAAACTAGTAAATCTTTATTTATCTTCTTACACTGGGAAGATCATCACGGTTACAATGCTGCTATGCGAAAGCACATTCCAAATCTAACGAGCTGAGTTAGCAAAGCTATAAATCCTTTCTAATGAGCTGAGGAGAACCTCCTTGCTAGCTGCTTATCTCTCAGTCATTTCATTTCTAAATTTGCACAGTTTATCAGGATTATATCAAAAGCTTACTTATTTATTTATTTATTCATTATTTATTTATTTATTAGTTGGACTTGTATGCCGCCCCTCTCCGAAGACTCGGGGCGGCTCACAACAAGTAAAAACAGTCACAACAATCCAATTAATTAAAATATTTAACGATTTAAGAAAACCCCATGTAATAGCAAACACACACACAAGCATACCATGTATTACTTCTCGGAAGCGAGGAATGCCATCCATATTTCAACATGCAGTTTGCACAAAAGCAGCTTCATTTCCGCTACCTTTCAGGACATAACACATTGGTTGATTTACACAGTTCTAAATTGCAGATTCAAAACTTTTTCCCAAACATCTTTTTGCGAATCTCCTAAATTTGGGGTTCACCAGGGACTGTCATCTACCCCACCACTCTCTGAAAATGAACTGCTTTCCATGCTAACATCTAACTCATTTTCACCTATGCCCTCATCTCTACTGTTCTCTGACAACTCTCTTAAATCAGGGTACATTAAAGCTCCTGTCTCTTCGTCCTCCTCTGAATCTGGCACTTCCTGAGGCTGACAGGGAATACTCACAACAGTTATCTCATGGCTTGACTATTGCTATATGCCATTCAAGTACAAAGTGCCCTTGAAGTCCAAGAAGAATCTTAGAATGGTCCAGAACGCAACGGCACAGACAGTAATTGACATGCCTCGGTATACTCATGTGACACTTCTGCAAGTTATACATGTTGTAATTTGTTTCCTGGTCAGGTCAAGGTGCTGATTATGATCTATATAGCCCACCATGGCAGAAGGTCTGGATTGTTTGCCTATCCTCAGTCAATTTACGCCGATACGGCTGGTATGTTACATCAATCAAATGTATCCGAACTAGGAATTTTGCCTTCTCCCTAACAACAGTTATCTCTGTACAGAGATAGCCCAGAGGTCCAGATGGCTCCCATCCTGTTTATATTTCAAAGAACCATAAAGTGTGGTTATTTCCTTTGGATTTGTATGGGTGGAGTCCTCTTTGTTTGATATAAAATGTGGCAAAAGTTTTGAGTTGTTTGCTAGGTTTGCCATATTATTCCTTTTCTCAGTCTCTAGTTTTGTTTCTTTTGTGTACTGCTGATCTTTATTTTTAAATAAAGATAGATCAGATGATAGATAAATAAATAAATAAATAAATAAATAAATGATAGATAGATAGATAGATAGATAGATAGATAGATAGATAGATAGATAGATAGATAGATAGATAGTGGATAGATGGATGGACATACATAGATATTTATGTTGCAGTATTTCTATTATGGTTACCTAGAAATGTGAATAAGCACAGCACTAAATTTTAGCAGATAATGTAAACTTGATACAGTCACAAAGTATATGGTGGACAAGCGAACTAATTTAAATGTAATTATTCTTGCAGTCATTTCAATTTAAATTGGATGAAGAAGTACAGAGAACCTGGCTGTACTATGTGTGCTGCAGATAGGATTGGACTTCATTGAAAGACAGATATCACAACAAATTGGATATTCCTTGATTGAAGAAGAAATCATTTCCAGAGGTTTAAAGAAAATAACAGTTTGGGGAAAATAAATTGCTGTGGAAGTTAATTATTTGTAAAGAAAATTATTTGGGGTTAGGCACAGGAGAATGTTTTCAATTCACAATGCTTAGGGAAATTGCACCATATTGTTCTGTGCATCAAAATAGAAACGTGATATACAATAAAAAATCATTAGTTCAAGATGTTTGTTTGGTTTGTGAATTGCTATTAATATATTCATTCCCTGATTGTATCATCACTGCGTGTTGACATGATTTGAAACTACATTGAGCAGAGATTGCCAGAGCTATTCCCTTGAAAGAAAAACAAGTGAGCAACGGTCACAATTCAAAGTGTTGGTTTTGACCTATAAAGCCCTTCATGGCATTGGACCAGAATATCTCCGGGACCACCTTCTGCCGCATGAATCCCAGCGACCGTTAGGTCCCACAGAGTTGGCCTTCTCCGGGTCCCGTCGATTAAACAATGTCGTGTGACGGGACCCAGGGGAAGAACCTTCTCTGTGGTGGCCCCAACCCTCTGGAACCAGCTCCCCCTAGAGATTAGAATTGCCCCCATGCTCCTTGCCTTTTGTAAACTTCTTAAAACCCACCTCTGCCATCATGCATGGGGGAATTGAGACATCTCCCCCAGGCTTACGCAGTTTATGCATGGTATGTTTGTGTGTATGTTTTTTGCTTTTTAATAAGGTTTTTTTTAGTGATTTTAAATTATTAGATTTGTTATACATTGTTTTATTGTTGTTGTGAGCCACCCTGAGTCTACGGAAAGGGGCGGCATACAAATCAAATAAATAAATAAATAAATAAATAAATAAATAAATGAATAAATGAATGAATGAATGAATGAATGAATGAATGAATGAATGAATGAATACACACACACACACACACACAAACAAACAAACAAACAAACAACTACATGTTGTGGTTAGCTCTGGCCCAGCTCCTGCCCCAAGGAATGTGCAGGTGGATGTGGGGGAAACATCCACATGCCGCAGGGCTGTTTTGCGCCCGATGGAATCTGCCGACGAAGCCTCTTCTGACCAAGGAAGCGTGAGTGACAGGGAAGAGGGGAGATTGGCAGACAGCCCAGAAGGAGATCAATCATGTGTTTCATGCTTGGATTCTGAACAAGAATTAATGACACATCCACGCGTGCATAGAGTGATGCATAGGAGACAACAACTGAAGGATTATTACAAGAGAAAATGATGCCACCGATGGTTGGGTGGGGCTGCTGTAATTAGTGCTACAGATAAAAGTGCAACCTGGTGTTTTAGCCTCATGGCAGTTTATCTGATTCATTGTTTCATCAAGATCATGGTTTTTGTGCTGTTCAAGATTGTGTGTGGACTCTCTGGACTTTAGAATTGGACTCAATTTCCCAGTTATTGGGTGAGCAATTGGATTGCATTTCACCTGTGCCTTGTGTGTACCAGAAAATCCCTTTGACATTTAAAAAGGGAGCTGTTTCTGTTTTTCTGTTTATTAAAACTTTGGGTTTTCCTCTTATCGTGTGGTGTGTGTCTTCCTGGACTAATTACCCTGTAATTACGGGCAGTTGAAACATGCCGGCAGAACAGTACAGGAGGGAAAAATTAAGAAACATTCTATATGTCAGTGTCCTCCTTCAGACTCCAGAGTCCATGGCTGTCTTTAGAAATAAATACTTCAAAAAAACCAAAACAATACAAAACAAAACCCACCCAGGCATATGACTGAATGTCACTTTTTGTTTGGCCATTGTTTGTCGCCCAAACTATGAGTATCTTCTCATTATTGTTTGGAGAAGTAAGATCAGCAAGTTTGGAGCTTGTCCATGTGTATTTCTTCCTCCTTCTGTTATCATAAATATAGAACATCTGTATGGGTGCAAGATTATGTCATTGGAGGACAGTCATCCAGGGCATTGCAGATCCAGATAGCAGGAAATGTTGACTCAGTAAGAGATTGTGCACAATAAGTAGCAAACTGATAGTTTGAAATTGATCCAGAAAAATAAATAGCCCAGATTCATCTGCATGTTTTGTGGTGAGGAAAATACATAAAAACCACATTCAGTGGAGAGAAAAAAGGTATGATTATTAAGAATTTAAAAAACCTATAATACTTTTTCTTCATAATGATCTGAATCACCTGGTTTCAATACCTTTCAATAGCTTGAAATAAGGAGCATGGTTTCAAAGAACGTTATAAACAAGGGGGAATATTTAGAGACCTGGTTGAGTTTGAAAATCTTGTATGAAACTCATAGCACTTGCTGGGTGAAATATGATTCAGAAACTAAATAAGTTAAAGATTTTATGATTAAATGGGCGATACAACTATTTTGATGGATAGTGGAAGTAGAAATTGTTCCTTTAGTGTTTTGAATCCTTCTAGCAGCTGGGAAATAATCAGGCAATTTTGTGGTATTCTTAATAACTGTTGGCTTCAGAGCAGCCATGCGAGAAGTTCACAAATGTGAATGTATAAAACACATAATCCAGATTGTAAAAACATATTTAAAAACCAGCAGAAGTATAGTAAAGCCTGATTTAGAATGTGGCTATAATAATAATAATAATAAAATGCTGGTTCTCTCTATCTATTATAACTGTTTATCCCATGTTAGAATATAATCAGGAATAATTACAGATCCTTAGTTCCATAATAGCATTTATTCCCACTTGGATAAGCACTTAAAACCAGGACAATACAGAAAGATTTAATTTCTGCTAGATCATAGATCAATCCAGAACCAAGTTATTTGTTTTTAAAACCACTTATCTAGTTGTCTTGTATCTGTGAACTTCTCTTGCAGCAAATTCCTGAATACTCGATGAAATATCTGAATCAAGATGTATTGCCTAGCCTGTCACAAAGTCTAATACAGATTTACTAGCTGTGTACCCCAAGGGATTGCACTTTCGGTAGATTAACGGCTATTTTGGTCTTTTTATGCTTCATGCCGTTTTCCCCAAATTTGCTTTTCTCTCTCCCTTTCCTTCATATTTTTTGTCTTACTCATGTATGAACCTTCAGTAAAATTTGTCATATAATTCAAACATAAGATTCTTCCAACCAATCAGGTGTCCTTCTCCTTCCATCTCTCACTGATAATAGTAATCAACGTGTGTGATGTGGTAATTAAGATATCGCATTAGGAAAAAGTCTATTTTCAGCCATTGAAGTAAATTGGATTACAAAGTGTCAGCCATTTTCTCTGTATCCTCAAAAGATTATTATGAGGAAAAATCAGAGAAAAGAATATTATGTCCACCAATGAAATAATTGAACAATCTGATTATGTGCATCAAGTGGGTGCAAACTCTTAGTAACCAAATAGACAGACTTTCCTTAGGATTACTTCTCCCCATTCTGGCCCTTCAGGTCTCCAATAATGTAGTAATGTCAGTGTAATTGGGTCTACTCAGCTTGCTGCTTTCCCCCCCTCTTTTCTTTCACCTTTCTCATCATTATATCTCAGCTTCTCAAGATAACAGGTCTTCACATAATATGTCCAGAATGTGACAATATGAGTCTGGTCATTTGTGCCTCAAGTGAGAGTGGAAGGAAAGTGGGATAGAAATCTAATAAAAATAAATAAATAATATTCATCACTTTTTCTATAAAAATAAAGGTCCTAAAAAGATCACAGAGAGATTTATTTATCTCAGGAACATCTCTATATTCCTAGCTGGCTTCCCCAATACTAACCTAAAAATACGAGAAGGTTCTGAGTGCTTAAGCCTTTGTTGTCAATAATATATTTAGTCTATGGAGAGGGGCGGCATACAAATCTAATAAATAAATAAGTTTGTGTCTCAGCCTTAACTCTTTCATTCATGTTAAAAACAATGCACATAATTTTAATAGCACCTTGGTGGAGATACTGTGCCAAAAATATATTTCATCTTTCTGACTCTTGACATAGAATAGCATTGTATGGGTTAATACAAAACGCATTCTGTTGTGGATATGAAATTAATGTAAGATACAAAACTATCAACATTGTCTCCTTTTGCTGTCCTTTGTTGCCTCTGCCATCCATAGTAAGATGTAGTGGCTTCATTTAGTTTAGTTATCTTCCATTTTTCAGCAGCTTTTTAAAATTCATTTGTCTAGCATCATTTATGTGTTGCCAAGGCAACAATTTCCCCCTAAACCCTATCCATTCTCGTATACTTCACTTGTGAGGCTCCATTCTGACTCTCACATTCTGCGCTGCTTTCCTTCTAAGTATTTGCATGGTCAAATGCAAATTTATTCATCTTTATCAAATTATCATATAGATGCTGTTTCATATTCATCTTTTTCTTAGAAACTTAATATGGTCTATGGAGAGCTCTACAAGAATCTTCAGCATTCAAAACAAGCTTTTTGAAAGAATTCTCGAATTTAGGAAGCAATCAACAGAACTATTTTATTAGGAATGGTATAAACATGGTATTAAGATACCTGCAAAAATAACATTGAGAAGTCTTACAGTAAAATTATTGGGTGTTTTCCCTTTCCTCATCCACTTAACTATACCTAGGTATATAAATCTATTTATATTTATTTAGACAATTTTTTAACAACCTCTATTCTCATGGAATGAGAAACAGATTAAAAAATTATCAGTATGGATGCTATACCATAAAACACTGTAAGTCTTTTTTTCCAAATCAAACTCAGCTAGGGGTGGTTTCAGAGAATATCTATGCAATTTTCTTGCAATGCTTTTGCTTTATTTGTGAATTTTTAGATGGATTGCCTATGTCTCCCATCAATATAAATTTTGTGGAAAAGAATTCACCTCTTCTTGGATTTCCTCAAGTTTTGCATATAATTGTCACAAAACGTTATTAGAATTTAATCTAAGATACAGTCAGTTAGTTCAGTTAAATTTAGGGGTAGTTGTAGAAATGCTCCATTCATCAATAGAGGGTGATTTTGACGAGCCCTGCCCTGTATATATTTCATACATATTGGGTCCCTTGTCACAGTTCTCACCATAACAATACAAGAAAGGTCTAATGCCTTCTCAAAATAATTTTCCGGAAGCTTGAAGTAATTTCTGGCTATAATTTTAGAAAAAGTTTCTAAATCATTTCTAAAGTTTTGGATTTCTGCCAGGCCACCATCTGAGTTGTAATCTTGAAATGGAGATTTAGAAGAGATGCAATTATCTAGACAAAATCACTTCAAGAGAATAAGTTTAAATTATTCAAGAGGTTGCAAACTATTTTAACATTGGCCAAATTAAAAGTCCTTTTTGAACAATAAAGTCAGAAGTTAATTTTAAGAGTATCTACCTTTACAGCTTGTGTTTAAAATATGTTATGGAATAGGAACTGATTTTTCCTGACAAGGTTGACATTGAATTGAAGGTGGATTTAAAAATAACAGACAACAAGAATGACATGGAAAAAGATGTTACACTGGACATGCAAAAGAAACTGGCTGATGTCTTAATAATTATAAGAGATATACATATAACATACTAAGTGAATGACCTAAATAATTTCCCTAAATTGGATTTACAAAAGCGATAGATTGAAGTTTTGAAGAATTTTGTGAGAAGGGACAAAGAAAAAATAAAAATAAATCAAGTTCTAGGATATTATTTGGACTAAAGATCAAGATAGTTAGTAGCAAAGGGAAGAAATATTAAGTTGTTTACTTGATCAAGGTTAAAATACATATTTTGTTACCTCTGTTAACCACTAATGAACTTTTGCTGACGTCAGGACTGAAACGAGAGGCTTTAAGGATTTATTTATAAATAAGAAATGAGAAATAGGAAGAAGAGATTGTTTCTTTTATTTTATGGAAAGATGCTAAATTACTAAAATTGTTTCAACTTATGATGAATGGGAGAGCCATTTCTTTATATATATTTTCTTTATTCTATTGTTATTTTTTATTTCTTTTTTGTTGATCAACTTAAGCTGAAGTAGAAGTAGGTCACGCAGTAAGATAATGATACCATGTATACAAGTTAGTGATAAAGACAAAGGATAAAGAAGTGCAATTCAATCATTTTGAATGACCAAATCAAAGTCTAGATCTGAATTCCCTATAACTATTGCAGCATGTCTTGAAACAAACATTTTAAATTTTATTGAGTTAAAATCATGGAAATGTGAGCCAAAATCCCTGTAAAGTGATGGATGGGACCAGTGATGGGCTACCAAAACTTTTACTACCACACTGTGGGTGTGGCTCATGCATTTTGTTTCAGCATCTTTCAGTGCAAATTGGGTGCTCTGGGGTAGAGCTCCAAATTTTGCTACCGGAACTGCTTTCCTGACCGTTCCCGTAGGAGCCCATCACTGGATGGGACTGATAATCATTGGTTGTAGCTATGGAAGCACCTAGTTACTAAATCTAAGGGGAACAATTTATTTTTCATGATGACACCTCACACATTGAACTTATTTATTTATGAGATAAATTAAAGAAGCACCAAACGATAGTGGTCACTCAAGCTCCTGACATGAACATTTACTGGCAAAAATGAATAAGGTAAAAAGAAATGTGGGAAGAAAATCACATTTTTTCACAGAATTATGCTAAACAGGACTGACCCTGCTGAGCTGCCAAACTAAGCTAAGTTAGCAATGTTCTCAAAGATTGTTAAAAGATTTTTTTGTTTTTAGTTTCATTGGGTACCTGAACAGAATAACTAACCCCGCTCCCATCACTGACCTCTTGCAGAGTGCTTTCAAACCTATTCTATTCGTTACTTGTATATTTAACCCTGCTGTTCTGTTCGGGTTGTATGCGACCCGAAGCCAAGTTTGAGTCCCGGTAAAAAATTTTCCCTGCATATCTGAAACTTGAAATTTCATGACTTTTCATCATTTCAGGGGTTCTCTCTATGAGAATTTTTTTTGGGGGGTGGGGGGCTTAGTTTTTGCTGGGCAAAAAAAGTTACACTTCTTCTGTTCCCGGGTCACCCTGACCCTGACCAAAAACTCTTCACTTGCAGTGCTTATGTTAGGTCTTTTTGAAAGCTTTTTTCACTTGGAAAGTAGTCTGAACATTTATGCACACAATGATATGAAAATTGAAATGAAAAAAGGAAATCTTATTGGTTTATTTTGCTGCTATAATGCATGCCCCCCCCCCGTTTTTGTGAAAGTTTTTTTCAATTTATGGATAGTTTTGCTTGCAAAATGCATTCTATTTTACTGAAGTTGGTGTGGGATTGGTAGCTTGAACATTTCTGAATATAAGAAAAATATAAAGGAACTGAAAAAAATGATTCTTACTGGTTTTTTAACATCAGAAATAAGCCCCCCACCCCCTCGGCTGCTTGCAACCATTTTCACTTTTTATTTTTTTATGCTCCAAATCCGAAATATTCTTTAAAATCTTAGGCATTCATTTACTCAATTTAACAATGCTGATCATCAAAAAAATATTTTTGGGGTGGTGGCTAATTGTTTTCTGGGCAAAGAAAAAATCATCACTTCGAATCTGTTTCTGTTCGTATATGACCGGACCAAAAAGACTTTTTTTAGGTACTTGAATTTGATCTTTTTGAAAACTTTTTCAACTGGAAAACTAGTTTGAACATTTATGAACATAATGATATGAAAATTGAACTGGAAAAAGTGAGACTTATATTTTTATTTTGATCAAAAAGCCCCTCCTCCTATCCTTTCTGAATTTCGTGTCAATTTATATTTTTTAAGGCCACAAATCCCTAAGGAATTTCCCCCCAAAAGGTTTGATATACTAAATTGAACAATCGTGAACAAAAGAAAAATAGAAATGAACTGAAAAAAATGATTCTTATTGGTTTATTTTTGAATATAAAACCATATTGTCTTATACTCGAGTATAAGCCTACTCGAGTATAAGCCTATTTGAGTATAAGCATGGGGGGCCATTTATGTGCAAAATAAACCAATATGCATCAATTTTTCCAGTTCAATTTTCATATCATTATGTTCAGAAATGTTCAAGCTACAAATCCCACACCAACTTTAGTAAAATAGAATGCATTTTGATAACAAAACTATCCATAAAGTGAAGACTATTTCACAGAAACGGGGGGGGCATGCATTATATCAGCAAAATAAACCAATAAGATTTACTTTTATCATTTCAATTTTCATATCATTGTGTGCAGAAATGTTCAAGCTACCAATCCCACACCAACTTTAGTAAAATAGAATGGATTTTGCAAGCAAAACTATCCATAAATTGAAAAAACTTTCACAAAAATGGGGGGGGAGGCACATTTATGTGCAAAATAAACCAATAAGGATTAATTTTTTCAGTTCAATTTTCATTCCATTTTGTGCAGAAATGTTCAAACTTGTTTCCAGGTGAAAAAAGCTTTCAAGAAGACCAAATATAAGTACCTAAAATGATCAATTTGCAGTCCGGGTCAAATAGACCCGGGAACATAAGATTAGGGAGTTTTTCTAAACAGAACAGCGTTAATGCAGTCAAAACAGAAGCTGTGCAATATGTGTCTTCTACAAATCACAGAAAAGCACATATTTATTCTTCTATATTATCTATCTATCTATCTATCTATCTATCTATCTATCATCTATCTATCTATCTATCTATCTATCTATCTATCTATCTATCTATCTATCTATCTATCTATCTATCTACCTACCTACCTACCTACCTACCTACCTACCTACCTACCTACCTACCTACCTACCTACCTATCTCCCTATCATAGAAACATAGAAGTCTGACAGCAGAAAAAGACCTCATGGTCCACCTAGTCTGCCCTTACACCATTTTCTGTATTTTATCTTAGGATGGATATATGTTTATCCCAGGCATGTTTAAATTCAGTTACTGTGGATTTATCCACCACGTCTGCTGGAAGTTTGTTCCAAGGATCTACTACTCTTTCATTAAAATAATATTTTCTCATGTTGCTTTTGATCTTTCCCCCAACTAACTTCAGATTGTGTCCCCTTGTTCTTGTGTTCACTTTCCTATTAAAAACACTTCCCTCCTGGACCTTATTTAACCCTTTAATATATTTAAATGTTTCGATCATGTCCCCCCCTTTTCCTTCTGTCCTCCAGACTATACAGATGGAGTTCATGAAGTCTTTCCTGATACGTTTTATGCTTAAGACCTTCCACCATTCTTGTAGCCCATCTATCTATCTATCTATCTATCTATCTATCTATCTATCTATCTATCTATCTATCTATCTATCTATCTATCTATCTATCTATCTATATCTATCTATCTATCTATCTATCTATCTATCTATCTATCTATCTATCTATCTATCTATCATCCATCGTCTATTATTTGTCTGTCTGTCTGTCTGTCTATTTTTTTAATTTAAATTCTTGGCTTTCAGTGGAAATTATATACACGGACAGCTCTTTCTAGCCTGAGAACTATTAGTCCTCATCTCTTCAGCTTTAGTTCTTACAAACTGATTTGAAAGATATTTCTTCCCAGCCATTTCTGCTCAGCTGTTAAATTTACAATTTACAAATAAAGCAAGCATTAAAGCCTTAGATCTCCACATTTTCTCATTGAAAGAGTAATGCTTTCAACACAGTGAAGCTGTTCCTGGAATACTTAACCACTCCAAAAGTAAGGAAAATTTCAGCCAAGCTTTCCCTCTCCTCAGCCATTTGGAGAGAGGAGATGTAAATGTCCCAAAGATGACAGAGAGCATCAGCTTTCTTAAAAAAGTGGATTGAGATTTGATTTTCATTTAATGTTTGTGGGAGACTTTTGTATCTTGAAGAGGTACAGAATTAGCTGTTTTGGATTCCCAGGGGCCAATACTAAATTATTGTTATTGTTATTGTTATTTTAAAGCAGAAATATTTTCTGAGTAACAATTAAGAGCATTTGTCTTTATTTTATAAAATAAAATGTATTTGTGTAGATTTGAATATTGACGGACTGGTGAATTGTGTGACAAGACATGTGCCTTGGGGATTCTCCAGTGCCATATTTAGCAGAGACCCCAATAACTAAAACGTTTAAGTCTTTTGTATTCGTTCTGTGACCAAAATAACATCTACTTCATTTCTGCTTCAACGTGTCTATGATTTCAATCCATTTCAAAACCTATGCAAGACAGAAGAAAATAATCTTTTGCAAGACCCACCAGATGTGTATCATATGCTAGAAAGATACTAAGCCTATCTTTTTACTAAGCCTATCTCCTGAAGTGAGTGCTGATATTATGTCTCAGGTCAAGGAAGCCGTTTTAAACTGAATCATCATGAAACCAGTCACTGGCTCAAAAATAACTTCCTTCATAAGCAGGCAGCTCGAACAAATAAAGAATGAGCTATGGGCAAACATGTCTGATGCTCTTCCCCACGCAAAGAAGGAGGAAAAAGAATTGATTTCAGAACAATGCTAGTAGAGAAAAAGTTATATTTTCTGCCTATGACTGTGTTGATCCCATTAAATAATGGACAACCAAGCTGAAGTAGATGAAAGTCATTTTTTAAAAAAAACCCACACTGCTTTCAAATAAAAAGCTTAAATCTGAATTTAAATGAGAAAAGCTCAACATCTTAATTGCTTATGAGTAGTTTCAGTCATTCAACAGTCATTCAAGAATTCATGGTTAACTGACATATGAAGAAGTATGCTATATCCTACCTGTCAAAAATGTCAGGGAGAGGTCTGATCATCTTTTGCCATGCTCCAAATACTTTCTGGTCATTCAAATGCCAGAGCTTTCTGCTATGCTCTTTTCCAGTCTTGTTCTCAACAAGGACAAGGGAGACATCTCCAAGCAACGTGCCTTGGAGCAGCCATGATATCTGAAGCTAAGAGAGAAAAATGTATGCAAAATCAATTAATACAGCATCCTAAGAAATAGCAACTAGCTTAATTATGTCAAATTAATCATGTTCAACATTTATTGAATCAAGAAGAGAAGCAACTTAGAACTAAAGAGAAATTTAGTTGACAGTTACAGTAGAACAATTAATCAGTGGGACATCTTGCCTCCAGAAATTATGGGTGTTCCATCACTGGAGGTTTTTAATAAGAGTTTGGAAAACCATTTGTTTAAATTGTATAGGGATTCCTGCCTAAGTAGGTGGTTGGACTTGAAGACCTCCAAGTCCGTTCCAACTCTGTTAGTCTACTGTATTCTATTGCATTGCATTCTATTCTATTCTATTCTATTCTATTTAGTCTAGCCTAGCCTAGCCTAGCCTAGTCTATGCACGTACTATGAAGAACTTCTCCAATGGTTGAATGTGACTCACTCCAATTTGTATTCATTCTCCCCTCTACCTAGAGTAATCTAAAATTGAGTTTCTATAAAAGTTTACATTTCGAGGAATATAAATGCCCCTTCTTTTTCTTATATACCTTAATTTATACAACGGATGCAGTAGGTAGAATAACTATTTTGTATGAAATTTTAGAGATAGTTTATGCTGGTTTCAATACTTTTTCAGCCACTCAAACCTAAACTTATAACGCTTGTGCTCCACTCTTATACCTTCTGCATGCCATAGTTTGGGAAATAAGCATCCGCCTCACTCTTTGTAGCTTCTATATAATCTGGCTGATTTGGGGATCAAAGCTCTGCATTTCTTTCTAGAAAATATAAGAGTTTACTTGTCTAACTCCAACTGATCTTAGACCCTCTTTTCATATTTATTAAGAATATTTCAGCCGCAAGGTTTATAACGCAGGTCTACAAAAATATTTTTTGTAATCAACAACGCAGTTGACCTTGTACTTTTCTGAATCAATTTTTTATTCTGATTTCAAAAATGTATACAGTATAGTTTTTTTGTAGCAGGTATAGTTTGTACGGAGCAACATCATTATTATAAGATTAGGAAATATACCGGCGACATTAAGAAAACAGTAATGTACATATCAGAAATAACAAAATAACAAAAATGCTTCTATATCAGACACTTCATGTGATAGAGCAAAACTAAACATATTTTTGGAATCAGCACATCAAATTCCATAAAACAGACATATTATTTTTTGCTGATGATTGTTTTGTGTTGACCAGTGTAATTCATTTCATACAGACCTTAAGCAAAAGGAGAGGTTATATGGAATTACAAATATTTCCATTCACAACATTCATCATTTTTCTCCCCTTCATAGCATCTTTCTAGGTACCTTTTAAATTATCCTACCATTTCTAACACGGGAGTTTTGTTTGTGTTTGTAGCTGTAACTTTATTAAATACGTCTCTTATATTAAAATTACTTTTACACAGTTCACCTCTAATTTTCTGTTATACATTTTAGTGTTGGACAAGCTTTGTTTTTTTTTTTAAATTTTTACAAAAAGCAAAAACATAAAACATAAAAAGGTGTGCCATCACCAAACAAGAAAATAAAAATTCCCTTCACCAGGGAAGATTCAATTCTGTACCCTTCATTTGCTTCATCTCTGGATTACATTGTTCATTCTTTGTAAAGTGGTTGAATTTTATTTTTTACATTTGCATCGCTTGCTGACATTGTTAATATATAATTTTTAACCTTCTCCCACCGCCTCATTGTTGCTGCTAATTTCTCTTCGTTATAGTTATGTAATCTAATTTCCATAATTTCATAGTGAATGTGGTCCACCATGTACCTGCACCAGTTTTTTTTTATCCATTTATTGTCATCTTTCCACCCAAGCACTATAGTTGCCTGGGCGCTTTCTATCGCTGCAGTTTTGATTCCTTCGTATTCTTTTACCTCACTATTTTTTATCAACAATGCTGCTTCCTTGGTTATTATCCAGTTACCGTTTGTAATTTTATTCACTTCCATTTGTATTTGCTTCCAAAATTTTTGAACTTTATTACATTCCCAAAACATATGCATAAATACTCCTTTTTCCTTACATCCATGCCAACAATTTCCTTTCCTCATTTTTTGAAAGCGTGCTAATTATACTAGTGTGTAATACCATTTATGTAAAAATTTTCTTCTCATCTCTCTTATCCTTGTATTTTTAACTCTTTTAATATTTCCAATTATGCCTTCCATATCCCATTCATCAATTTCTAACTCATCCTGCCAATATTTCGTCAGTCCTTTTATTACTTGTTCCTCTGCTTGTAATAATTCCCTATATATATTACTTGCTTGTGCTTTTATATTCTTACTCTTTTCCCTTAGTATATTTTCTAAATTTGTTTCTTGCTTGAGGAATATTTTTATATTTTCCTTTTTACTTAAATACATATTTATTGCATTAATTTGTAACCAATTTCGTTGTTGGACAAGCTTTGTTTAGTTCTGGTACCAGATACAAGGCCTTTCTGAAATCTCTGTCATCAAAAAACAGGGCACTTCCTATGCTGGAAGAGTTCTCAGCTCAGCGTGGCATTTAAATATGCTTCTTTTTCTAAAATGTACATTAATATTCATATGATTTTTAAATAGCAAAACCCCCTTTCTCTAGACATAGTTTAACAACTACATGTTAAAATACACAGAGGTTTGTTTTCTATAATGAATAATTTTGTATTCAGGCAGTGGCAGAGAGAAGTACAAAGAATGCAGTAAGAAGGTATTGCCAGCAATTATATAGTTATCTCTCTTGATATTAGAAAAATTGGTTTTATCTTTTCCCCTGAAGGTTATTATAAATTTTTCAATTATGCTCCAATGGTATTTGGATTTCTATTAATTAAAATATGATACACCAAAGCAGTCTAGCTGATTGCACTTAGGTTTATTTAAAGTAACCATGTCCCTCTGTGATCCTTTTATTCCTATAGATAAAATCCCTTCCTAATACTGTACTGCTATTTGCCATTTAAAATTGGCTTCATCTCATTGTTGAGAATGAAATAAATCTTTAGCAATTTTGGTAAGTCTCAATAAGGTGCAGTATGAATTTTCAAGTAATTATATAAATAGGAAATAGGAAATAGGAAAAAAAACAAGGAATTTACAAAATTGTGAAAATTCTGAAAATTCAGGAAAGTACAAACATTGAAATATATTATATAATATATATCCCTGAATGATATTAAAATACTGAGAGGTTTATTATCTGTATATATATACAGATAGATAGATAGATAGATAGATAGATAGATAGATAGATAGAGAGAGAGAGAGAGAGAGAGAGAGAGAGAGAGAGACAGACAGACAGACAGACAGACAGACAGACTGACTTAGGAAAGAAACCCTAATATGCCAAGACCTTCATACTTGTACCCGTGAAAATCTACGAAAACACACACACACACACACACACACACACATATTCAAACACACACACTATCTATATGTCTGTCTCTCTGTCACCCTGGTATTCTCACCCTCTGTCACCCTTTGTCACCATATTACCCTGGTATTCTCAAATAATAATAATAATAATAATAATAATAATAATAATAATAATAACAACAACAACAACAACAACAATAATAATAATAATAATAATAATAATAATTTATTGGATTTGTATGCCACCCCTCTCCGTAGACTCGGGGCGCCTAACAACAATAATGAACACAACATGTACAATCCAATAATAAAAAACAACTAAAACCCCCTATTATAAAACCAAACATACACACAAACATACCATGCATAACTTGTAATGGCCTAGGGGGAAGAGCTATCTCAACTCCCCCATGCCTGGCGGTATAAATGAGTCTTGAGTAGTTTAAGAAAGACAGGGAGGGTGGGGGCAGTTCTAATCTCCGGGGGGGAGTTGGTTCCAGAGGGCCGGTGCCGCCACAGGGAAGGCTCTTCCCCTGGGGCCTGCCAAACGACATTGTTTAGTTGACGGGACCCGGAGAAGGCCAACTCTGTGGGACCTTATTGGTCGCTGGGATTCGTGCGGTAGCAGGCGGTTCCGGGGGTAATCTGGTCCATTGCCATGTAGGGCTTTAAAGGTCATGACCAACACTTTGAATTGTGACCGGAAACTGATCGGCAGCCAATGCAAGCCACAGAGTGTTGAAGAAACGTGGGCGAATCTTGGAAGCCCCACAATGGCTCTCGCAGCTGCGTTCTGCACAATCTGAAGTTTCCGAACACTTTTCAAAGGTAGCCCCATGTAGAGAGCGTTGCAGTAATCGAACCTCGAGGTGATGAGGGCATGAGTGACTGTGAGCAATGACTCCCTGTCCAAATAGGGCCGCAACTGGTGCACCAGGCGAACCTGGGCAAACGCCCTCCTCGCCACAGCCGAAAGATGATGTTCCAATGTCAGCTGTGGATCGAGGAGGACGCCCAAGTTGCGAACCCTCTCTGAGGGGGTCAGTAGTTCCCCCCCCAGGGTAATGGATGGACAGATGGAATTGTCCTTGGGAGGCAAGACCCAGAGCCACTCTGTCTTGTATGGGAGGAAGCATCTTGTTTTCCTTGTATATGTGTAAAATATTTTAGCTGATAATTGAAAAGCAAGGGAAACTAGTATAGATCTATTTAGATCTATTTTGCGCTCTTCAGCTAGACATACCCTTGCTGGGATTTGAACCAGTAGATATCTGCTTGCAAGGCAGCATATTAAACTCTAGGCTACAGGCTCGCCTCCAAATCAGCTTGTACCAAGGAAGAGCTATATTTGTTTTTTGTGGAATCACTCTGGTATACCCAAATATGGGAGGAAGCATCTTGCTTTCCTATTGCCTCTCATCCGCACCTGGGGCTATATCCAAGGCAGAAAATTTTGGAGCCAACAAACTATAATCTACATGTATAACATTATTTAACATAATTTTGCTAAAGGAAGGGAGACATGTGTGTTTGTGTGTGTGTGTATGTATGTTTATATATAACTGAGCCATGTGGAGTTGGATCTTGAAAATCATCTACATGGGGCTTCCTTGGAAGAGTGTTCAGAAACTTCAGATCGTGCAGAATGCAGCTGCGAGAGCAATCATGGGCTTCTCTAAGTATGCCCATGTTACTCCAACACTCCGCAGTCTGCATTGGCTGCCGATCAGTTTCCGGTCACAATTCAAAGTGTTGGTTATGACCTACAAAGCCCTTCATGGCATCGGACTAGGATATCTGCGAGACCGCCTTCTGCTGCATGAATCCCAGCGACCGGTTAGGTCCCACAGAGTTGGCCTTCTACGGGTCCCATCGACTAAACAATGTTGTCTGGCGGGACCCAGGGGAAGAGCCTTCTCTGTGGTGGCTCCAACCCTCTGGCACCAGCTCCCCCCAGAGATTAGGATTGCCCCCACCCTCCTTGCCTTTTGTAAACTCCTTAAAACCCACCTCTGCCGTCAGGCATGGGGGAATTGAAACATCTCCCCCTTGCCCATGTAGTTTTTGTGTATGATTTGATTGTGTGCTTGTTTTTTATATATTGAGGTTTCTTTTTTGGACTTTTTAATCTAAAACTGTAATTTAGATTTCTAAATATTAGATTTGTTACTATGTACTGTTGTTTTTTTTTACCATTGTTGTGAGCTGCCCCGAGTCTGCAGAGAGGGGCAGCATATAAATCCAATAAATCTAATCTAATCATCTAATCCTTTATTATCCTAACAGTCACCCTAAATCCATCAACATCTTTGCCTGACCTGGAAGGCATTTCTCCCATATAAAGTTTACTTTTAGTCCCTTCTTTATTTTTCATGGTTTCACAAGCAACTACAGTACTGATAATTAGAACAGGGTTTCTGGATATATAACTCTCCCACTGTGGATAAATTACAGTTTGCAATTCTTGATATGCATTGCTAAGAGGAATTGCTAAGAGTTGTAATGCAGCATTATCTAGAAGGCCACACATGTCCTGCCTCTGCATTAAAAGATAGCTGTTGTTACCTATTTCCAAGAAGCATTTCATGATGTGCTTTTCACTTTTTCTGGCATTATAGCTGAATTACTGAGCAGGGCATAGTGTTCCACTGTAGAAATGGATTACTTCCCCAGCTAAGTATGCTCATTAAAACATTAAACATTAGAAACCAAACATAGCAAGTCACATTAACATGCACAGCTTGAAGAAGGAGCCTGCTGATGAAATGACAAACCCACACCCTCATATATTAATTTAGCCAGTCTTAAGGCTCTTCTGCTAATTGCAGACAAGCAACACTTCAGTGGTCATTTATGATGCCATTTTCAGCTCTCCTCTATCCTGCTGAGGAGGCAGACTGCAATGTTGCCCTTGGGCTTTGCTTTTAAAATGGTATTTTTTGCCCTTGCGTCAGATGATGAGTCTAGGTATGTGTTTTCTCTGCTGTTCTCTAATTCAATCTAGAGCCTGGGCAATGTCTGAATTTATATTTGTTAATATACAGAGTTGCCAAAATATTCCCTTCTGCCGCACGAAGCCCAGTGACCAATTAGGTCGCACAGAGATGACCTTCTCCGGGTCCCATCAACAAAACAATGCCATCTGGCGGGACCCAGCGGAAGATCCTTCTCTGTGGCGGCCCCGGCCCTCTGGAATCAACTCCCCCCAGAGATTAGGATTGCCCCCACCCTCCTTGCCTTTCGTAAACTCTTGAAAACCCACCTATGTCACCAGGCATGGGGAAATTAGTATACTCTTAGCTGTTTCGCTTTATGTATGATTTGCTTGGGATGTATGATTGTTTTTTAATAGGGATTTTTAAAACTGTTTTAATGTTGGATTTGTATATGATGTTTTGCTTGTTGTGAGTCGCTTCGAGTCCTTGGATAGGGGCAGCATACAAATCTAATAAACTACTACTACTACTGCTACTACTACTACTACTACTACTATTATTATTATTATTATTATTATTATTATTATTATTATTATTATTATTATTATTGGTTTTTAAAGAATAGAAACTGGTCAGAGAGGAACAATAGTGCATTTACAAAACACTTTTTTTTCTTTTAACAGATTCCATACTAGGCCAATGACACATCATTTTTTTCCCTTTTCCAGGTGAAAGGGAAACTTTTTCTTACAGCATAAATGACAGGATGAAGGTTAAAATTTCTAAAAAAAACTAAACTAAAACTAAAAACTAAACTTAAAACTAAAAAAGGCAAGGTGGGGGTTGAGTAAAACTGTGCACACATAGCCTGCTATATATAAGAATGTAGAGTAGAATAGAGCTGGAAGGGATCTTGGAGGTCTTCCCTCTGTTCAAGCAGGAGACCCTATACCAGTGATGGTAAACCTATGGCACGCGGACCCATATCTGCTGACACGTGAGCAATTGCCCTAGCTCAGCTCCAATGTACATGTGTGTGCTGGCCAGCTGAATTTTGGCTCACAAAGAGGCTCTGGGAGGGCGTTTTTGGCCTCCAGAGAGCCTCCAGGAGATGGTGGAGGGAATTTCTATTTCTATTGTATATTGTTCAATGATTGTTGTTAGCCGCCCCAAGTTTTCGGAGAGGGGCGGCATATAAATCCAATAAAACTTGAAACTTGAAACTTTGGAGCCTGGGAAGGGTGAAACACGAGTCTACTGGGCCCACCAGAAGTTGGGAAACAGGCCCAACAGAAGTTGGGAAATCAGCTGGCTGGCACACACATGCATGTTGGAAATGTGCTAGGACAACAGCTCATGTGCCAGAAGATATGGCTCCATGTGCCACCTGTGACACCCCTGCCATAGGTTCGCCTTCACTGACCTAGGGAATATCAACCTTTTTTCCAAAGTCTCAACATCTTTTTTGTAGTGTGGTGACCAAAATTGTTTGCAGTATTGCAGATGTGGTCTTACTTTTTTTTAATAAAAAGTGGGACAACAGTAAAAATAACACTGCTTCATGACCCTCATAAAGTAACTTCATGTGTGTTGGAAATCTTACACATCTCCATGTAGATCAGTACTGTTGGTTCTACTAGAAGGAAATCCCGGTAGGTCAGAATCTGTGAATCAATTCTTTGTAAACTGACCCTTTTTATTTATTAAACTTCTATGCCGTCCAATCCCGAAGGACCAAGAGCGGCATTTTTGCCTTCTGGAAGTTTGTTAAGACCTTTTGGTTCCCCAAGTGTTAGAGCCAGGAGGTTAAGAGAGACCAATAAATGCGTGTTTGTTTTGTAAAATAATTATATAGTGTATTTTTTATATATATATATATAATGGATAATTTTACATTTTGGTCTGGGAAATGTTTTTTATATATATACACTGCTCAAAAAAAATAAAGGGAACACTCCAAGAACACATCCTAGATCTGAATGAATGAAATATTTATTAATTAGATTAATTAATTTATTATTTATTTATTTATTAGATTTGAAGGCCGCCCCTCTTCGTAGATTCTCATTGAATACTTTGTTCTGTACAAAGTTGAATGTGCTGACATGTGAAATTATTGTCAATCAGGGTTGCTTCCTAAGTGGACAGTTTGATGTCACAGAAGTTTGATTTACTTGGAGTTATATTCTGTTGTTTAAGTGTTCCCTTTATTTTTTAAAGAAGTATATATATATATTAAATTGATCATCTGCAATGAATTGTTATATATTTAAGATGAGTGGCCAATGGAGTTTAACAAACAAACAAACAAGTTAATATTTACTGTGGAGGTCTCCTGTGGCAACAAACTTTATTCATTTTAGGAAGCCATTATGGTAATTTATGAAGGCATTTATGAAGTGAGGCTAAACTGTATTTTTTTTTCCCCTTTCAGTATGCCAGAAAGCAGAGAGCTGATATTCTCTTGCCAATTCAGAGCAATGTTGGTGCTGTATGTCTCTCAAATTATGTTGGCTGACAATGCTAAATGCAAATCATGCCAACTTCCTATTGTTCATTGCCTTTTTGCTTCTCTGGATTATCATTACCCACTGACTACCAAATGGGCATTTAGGGGGCTTTTCTCCCCTCCCACTTTTTTTCACAATTCAAGTCCACAGAGCCAATTGGGGTGGATTTTTCTGCTATTGCAAGATTCTCAGTGTTGAACTGACAACCTGAGAGAATTTTGGCAGGGATTCAATGCAGCTTCTGGCTAGCTCCCAATTCTGCCCAACAGGAAGAATGTATATCCGAGTCTACGGAGAGGGGCGGCATACAAATCTAATTAATAATAATAATAATAATAATAATAATAATAATAATAGAATAGCATAGTGATATCCCTTCTCAGACTTTTTTGGAGACTGACAAATTTGCTACACTATGCTACAGACCTCTGTTGCCCATGATATGTCGTGCTATGACCTTGAGAAGTATGTATGGCTTGCTTGAGCAAGAAAGGACCATAAACTTCTTGATTCAACAAATGTGTTAATGTCTTAAGACATTTATTGAGTGCTTTCCTTCCCTAAGCTATGCAAAACCTCTGGTTGATGGTCTAGTACTATTTCCCCCCTCTTGGCCAGTTCTTTCCTTATGGTTTGCAACAATGGCCTGAGACAAAAATGTGGCTCCTTGTGTGGCAGCATGGAACAGGTGAGTTCCAGTGATGGGCTCCTACATATAAGGTCAGGTATGCAGAACCGGTAGAAAATTTTTGAATGTTTTTCTTTTTTTCCCCTCTGGGCTCTGGGTATATTTTTCCTATCGCAGTAAATGAGGTTGAATGTGTATAATTTTAGAAGAGCTGTGCATGTGTGTGTGTGTGTGTACATACACATACAGTTTATATAGTAGATAATGTATATTTGTGTGTGCCTGTGGGCAGGGCCGCCATCAGGAATTTTGGGGCCCCATACAGCCTAAGTGTCTGCCCCCCCGCCATTTTAAAACTACTTTATTTTGTGACATACCAATTATGTATTAAACCGCCCCCCTCCATTTTTCAATTTGGCCGGGCTCCTGACGCCAGTAGCAGTAATACTGGCCTATCGGCGGCCCTGCCCATGGGTAATATGTATGCACACATATACATAGAATTAAATAATATATTTTGGATGTTCAATAATAGTAAATAGATAGGGAAATTGTATCTGTTTGAGGCAAGGAGAGGCCAAGCACCCTAACCCTAACCCAAACCCTTGATGTGAGTGACGTCAAGTTGGCCACCTTTAAGCCAGTCACATGATCTTTAAGCCACCCCCAGTCTCATGAATGTCAAGCCACTCCCTCCTTGTCACATGGCTGGCAAGCCACACCCACAAAATAAGCCACGCCCACAGTATGGTAATAAATTTTTTTGCAGCCCTTCACTGGCGAGTTCCTTAGAAGAAAAACAGTCGAAAGCTCAAAGAATATATATTTTTTTTAATCTCACTTTTTAGGCTTCTTTTTCGGAAGCCTCTGATCCAGTATATTCCAGTTGTAACACAATATTGAAGAATGCAAGTTTCCAGCACCACTGCCTTTGTATTTGTTGGGCAGCCATGTCTTTCAGGCAATCCTTAATTTGAGTGGGGGACAGGACTGAGGGTGCTGCTTAGAGTGACAATCCAGACAACTTTGCCCTCAGATATATTGGAGTCACAACTGAAACGAAAAGTGGCAGAGTTCTGTCCTATCTGAAAATCGCAAGGCAGCATTCTTTCCTCACATTTTTTTTATCCAAAAGGCTAAATAGAGACCTAAAGCCTTTGGTAAATTGGAAAGGACATGTTTTAGTTTGCTCACATCATCTGCTTGGATGAAAGAAATTATTGGCATCCTATATGGGAACCCAACATATTTGCAAAAAAGCAATATAGGCGACTGTAATGAACTGGCTCAGATTGAATTAGTTGGCATGCTTCTTGAATGAATGCCTTTCACTTTTATTTCTCATCTCCTGAGCTCTGCAGTAGGATATTCTGAGGCAGTAGAACATGCTGAGTCCAGCTGAACCGAACAAGAGCAGGCAGTCATCAATGCCTGCCCTGAATCCTGATGTCCAATAGGGCTGGCCTTCCTTTTATGTATGAAATCTTCAGCGATGGTAGGTGGCACTCTCTGTGTGATGAAGCCTGAAAGCAACTTGCACTGATAAAATAATGCCGCTATATTTTGGCTTTTCCCTTTACTACAAAACGGCTCCCTTGCCAGGAATTTTTCATAAAATGAAAGCCAGAAATTCTATTAGGAATGTAATTACCCATCCTGAGTGGACGTTGACTCATCAATGCTTTGACAGCTTAACTGATTCACTAAATAGGAAGCTGCATAATGAATTAGGAGATTAATCCATTGTTTGAGTCCAGAGTTAAAATAAATCACACTGAAGCATAACTGCAATATTTACACTGAAGCCCTTGGCATTTAACCAGACACAAGATGTTCCTTAACATAACAGTTCTAAGCTATGAAACCAGATAAGATTTTTGATTGCATAATACCCTTAGAAAATGTACAGTATAGCCAGGAAGTTAAATTCTACATAATATAGAAATTATTATACAGTAAATGCATACAAGCTTTTGGCTTCTTAAAAAAATCCAGATTAGGGCATTTTATACCTTTGGAATATCTATTGCAGATAGTTACTGCCTGCCTGCCTGCCTGCCTGCCATCTATCTATCTATCTATCTATCTATCTATCTATCTATCTATCTATCTATCTATCTATCTATCTATCTATCTATCTATCATCCATCCATCTATCTATTTATCTATCTATCTATTTAGACTTCTATGCTGCCCAATCCCAAAGGACTCTGGCGACTTACAACAATATAAAATTACCATATAAAATTACAAACAACAATATAAAAGAAGTTAAGAAAAAAAACAATCTAAATGATAAAACCCTAATTAAAACTCGTAGTAGAACAATTCAAAAACATGTGTACATACCATTCATACAGAATCATATTCGTAGAGGTGGTCAAGCTACTTGTTAATTTAGGATCCCCAGGCCTGCCGGTATAGCCAGGTCTTCATGGCCTTATGAAAAAATAGCAGGGTGGGAACAGTATGGACATTGAGGGGGAGTTGATTCCATAGAGCCGGGGGTGCAACAGAGAAGGCTCTCCCCCAGGTCCTACCAATCTACATTGCTTGGCTGACAGGACATGGAGGAGGCCAACTCTGTGTGCTCTAATTGATATCTGGGAGGTATGTGGCAAGAGACTATTTTGTTGATATAATCTACTATATTTGTGAACCTACTACCTTGCCCCTAAGGAGGCTGCTTTCATGGCAATGTTTCTGAAAGAGCTCGCTGCTTTACTAAGCAGGAAAAAGTAAACAAACAAACAAATACATTTTCCTATCTTCTTTCCTTAGAAGATAGGAAATTAAGAATTATCTTGGATGGATGCATTACAATTCTGTCTATTATTGCTATTGGTAGAAGTAATACTACAGGAAGAAAATATTCAGCATCAACAATACTTCATACAGTTTATAAGATTAGAGTTTCCACCTGAATGGCATTTAGATTCTGCACTACTTAAGCCATTCTTGATTTAAAAACAGCACCCCGTGTGCTTCATATATACCAAAGAGCAATGGTTTTTCTGTCTCTCCTCTAGCAGAAGTAGAACCATGCACAGAAAGGAAGACTATATTTGTTGATTCATAATTCTAGTCTATAATTCTATTCTGTCCTGCTAGAGGCTGAATTCACCTCCATTATCTGTTGGAGATGAGTGACCAAAGAACTCTGAAGTCTGCCTTCTAACAATAATATCCTGATTCAGTGATGACAGTTCCTTGTTCATAAAACTTTTGGGGAACTTTAATCATTTGATAGATATATTGAAGGTGAAATAGCACCTGCAACGGAATATATTTGACACTGACCTAACATAAATTTAGATCATTCAATTTCCCATGGGACAGCAAGGTCAGAACATGTTTTATTATGGGAAGAAGGATGAACACATCATTAGAAGGACATATTTAACTGTCACTTTCCAATGGAAACCATTTTTGCCTGATGGAGCCTCTCAAAATGAAATATATGACAATTTGACATACAGGAAACTCCTTCTCTGATCTATTCACACTTTTGTTCATTTTGAAATGAAACTCCTTTCAGCATTTTATTTCTGGAAAGAGATGGCAATATCATAGGAGCAGCATTTTAAGGTTTTCGTTTTGGCCAAACCTTATATTTTGTGATTCTAATTTTTTCACAGAGTTGCCTATTAAAAATGTCTTCGAAACTTTAACTCATTCAGGATTCAGTTCCTAGATGTTTTACAGCATTGTTCTGACCATCTCTTAAGTGTTATGAATTCAAAATGAAGTCATTTGAAGCTCAGTATACTTCTGTAATGAGAGTAGTATTGGGACTTTCCTGGCAAGATTGGGACAACTGTTCAGAATTCAAAACAAGCACTTACCTGAGTTTCTAGACATATGTTGCCAATCAGAATAGACCATCATGAGGTACTCTATATAAACAATTGACCTCCTTTGTGTCCTATTCTATGGATAGAAGTATCAGATCCCATTTTATATTTATCCAATTAGGATTTAGGACAATGTTCCTTTTCCCAATTCAAATGTATTGATTTGATAGGATCAGAATAAGAAGCAAATGCTATCTGCAGACACTTCTGATTAGCACGTTAACATATCTTATCTTATGGAACTGTCCTGTTTGGCAGGAATACAGTGTTCCCTCAATTTTCACGGGGGATGCGTTCCGAGACCGCACGCAAAAGTCGAATTTCCGCGAAGTAGAGATGCGGAAGTAAATACACTATTTTTGGCTATGAACAGTATCACAAGCCTTCCCTTAACACTTTAAACCCCTAAACTGCAATTTCTCATTCCCTTAGCAACCATTTAGATTATTACTCACCATGTTTATTTATTAAAGTTTATTAAAAAAAATATTTATTAAAGGTGGACGAAAGTTTGGCGATGACATATGACATAATGGGGCGGGAAAAACCATGGTATAGGGAAAAAAACAGCAAAGTATTTTTAAATTAATATTTTTGAAAAACCGTGGTATAGCCGTTTCGCGAAGTTCAAACCCACGAAAATCGAGAGACCACTGTACTTCAATATGATCCCACCATATATTCCTGGAAATGTACAGAAACAGTTTTTCTCAGAGCTCAAAGGACACCTTAGATACAGAGTTAGGACCTAAGTTTTTCCTTTTGATTTTTTTTTCCACGAGAAAGGTAAATAGATTCCACTGAGTGTGGAACTATAAATGATTTTTTTCTTAACGAGATACCAGGTTCAGGAAAATTCCAGTTGCTCAAAAATATGCTCTAATTTTGAAAAACTCATTTAAACAGTCAGTGATCAAACAAACAAACAAACAAACTTGAGTGCAGACAAATAGAAATTTGAACCTGAATTTAAGGCAGACTAACTGGGAAAGGAAATCATAGTAAAAAAGGATATCTGTAGAAGCAAAATTATAATTTCACAGTCACAACTATTATTCTGTAAAAAAAATTGATCACTTATATCCCTCCTCAGGAATGATTAAGGGCCAAAGACTTGATTCTCTTCTTGCAATAGACTCAATGATGCTACTGAATTATTCCAGTCACATTGGCTGCTCAAATAAAAAGGTATATGAAGCTGCAAGCAAGAACCTGTTTGGAATGAAGAATTTTGCACAATCTCTCTCTCTCTCTCTCTCCCTCCCTCCCCCATCTCTCTTTTTCCTCCGTTGAATCTTTAGTACAGCTGCAATGCTGGCTCTGTATGAGCACATTTTCAATAGCATCATGGAAAAGTTAAGAGGTAAAACAGTAGTAGATCTTTTTTTCCTTGATCTCATTTTAAATGAAAATTTAATTATTCACCTTGTTTATGGACATATTACAACACATCTTGGGAAATGATTCATCCAGCTATTGACAGCAGGCAAATTATGAGAAACAGTCACACTTGCTGGGGTGTGACAAAATGAAGTTTTTAAATATTTAAAACCTCAGCTGGGGGAAAGTAAAAGAGAGACTCTTAAAAAGAAAAAGGATAAAGGCAAGACACAACAGGGGAACAAGCGAGAGTATCCGTGTCAACATGTCAATTGGATGAAGGTAGTTAAGTATCTCATTATCTGACAGAAACTGGGCACCAATACAGTCAGACAATAAAGCAAAAAGTTTTATAATCTGAGAAAATCACCAGAGTTTAGGATGAAAGGGGAAACTAAAGATTTAACTCAATATTGCTGGTTTGGCCTTAAAACTGTCTTAGTTTACAAATCTCTCTTATTTAAACTCAGTGTCAGATAGTTATACAAATCAGACAGAGAGGCACACACTGACAATTTCCCATTTCAAAACAAGTTTTTTAATGACCAATATTCCTACCACTGTGACCTTCTTTAAATAGTGATTGATTTTTGATACTAAGATGATAGTGAAAATTGTGGGATTTATCAATGTTCACCCTCTAGTTCAGTGTTTCTCAACCTTATTCACCAGCTTGCTGGCTGGGAAATTCTGAGAACTGAAATCTACACAACTTAAATGTTGCTTTGCTTGATATACACTGCTCCAGAATTATGTGCCATGCCATAGTCAACAGAGGTATGGAGGAAACTCAAGCCATGGACCAGAGTGTCAGGATGGGGGTAATTAATGTCCGTTTGAACATTAAATCATCCTGGAGGTGATGGATTGAGAGCGCAGGCATTTGTTCTTAAAGCAAGATTTATTTTTATTATAAAAGTACAAAATTAAATATGTCACAAGGGACAAAGGAAAAATACATCTTCACATTATGTCTGCTAAGACAGGAAAGAACTTAAGCAAAATGGAGACAGGCATAAAGATGGATGTGAGGTATAATGACGTGGCAGGATTTTACATCATAATAGGAGGATCTAATAAAACACACACACAGTTAACTATTTAATTACTGAATATCTCTGAATGTCTCTGAGGCTGTCAATATTCAGGTTGACACAGAGGACAGTCTTTTGTGGTTGATCCCTAGCATCTCATACTTAAGGAATGGATGCTGTGATTAAGAACCACTTCAATAGTCAAGTTCACCTCCTAGTCATACGGTAGTAGGTTATCAATTATCAATTTATCTAGTCCATGTTTAAAGTGATCATCTAAGCTGGAAGCTACCATTACACTGAATAAGAGCAATAAATGCTAAAAGTTATACTCTTTTAAAAACTACTGCAACTCATACAACAATGACATATATCCATGCACATATATTAATAACTTCATGAGTATATATCTGAGCACCATGATTGATCCAAGATTCCATTATGTATCTTTACAAACATTTGTAATTTACAGCATGGGCAAAAGCTGGCATGCAGATAGACAAAAGTCTTAGCTACCTTGTGATTCTGGAGAATGAGTTCTGGAGAAAGAGTTTTTTCAAAATAAAGGATGACATAGATATTCATAAAATTTCAAGGGACATCTTTTTGCATATTCTTTTTTAAAACATACTTGCCTCACAAGGAGAATTCTTCATTGGAGCTGGAAATACAGCACTAGTCACCATAACTGTCTCTGCAATGGGACTCTCACTGGTGTTAAGCAAAAGGGCACATTCTGCAGAGAAAAAGGGATGAAAGATACATACATTATTAGAGTGAAATTAGTTAATGTTTTCATGGAACATTTTTAAATTTTTATTTATTTATTTTTCAAAAATTATGCAAGATAATAGGCATGATATAAACAGGAACAAAAGCAGGTATAGGTAAGTTTGCAGGTATAGGTAAATTTGGATAACAAGACAGTAGGACAGGGACAATAGGCACAACGGTGCACTATGCGGTGAGGTTGACTGTAGACAGTCAAAGTCGACTGTAGACAATCATACACAGTGAAGGGCTACCAAAATTTTTACTACCCCACTGTGGGCGGGGCTTATGCAGGACACCCTGCATTTTCTTTCAACACCTTTCAGTGAAAATTGGGTATTCTGGGGTGGAGCTCCATTTTCACTATCCCAGTGTGTTCCTCCCTGTCTGGGCAGTAGCCCACCCCTGATCATACATTTGAATAGCAACACAATTTGCTTGGGTCTTTGTGTTGCAAGAGCTGTGGAATGACCCTTCATGTGAAACTGTACATGCAAATCACGGGTGGTCTTATATTATTTTCAACATTCTTTAGATATAATGATGCATTTTCATTTATTTTCTAAGATCCCTCTTTCAATCGCGTACAATTTGTAGCCTTGTGATTTGAATCAAAAGACATCAATTTTTAATGATCCTGAATGAATCATGAAACAAATAGTGTTGGGCAAACTGAACCCGCACAATTCGGGTCCGTACCGAATTTTGTGGTGTTTGGCATGCCGGACCCAAACCCGATTTTTTTTTAAAAAAAATCGTGATTTCGTTCGACGTTCAGAGGAGGAGCCGGGCGCCGGTGGTGGCGGAGGAAGGCGAACACTGGGGAGCTGTCAGCTGGTCGGGAGACTGGGAGGGAGGCACAAAAGGAGCTGGGGAATCCCACAGAGAGATTCCGGGGGCGGAGCTTTGATGTCATGTATACCGGCAGGTTGCTAAGGACGCCAAAGTGATCACTTCCTGGATTCCATGGAATCCAGGAAGTGATCACTTTGGCATCCTTAGCAACCTGCCGGTATACGTGACGTCAAAGTTCCGCCCCCGGAATCTCTTCGTGGGATTCCCAAGCTCCTTCAAAGGGAGGTCTTTTCATGTATTTTTTTTTTATGAAAAGGAACGCCGCAGCGGCGCTGCAAGCAAAGGGAGGTCTTTTCATGTAAAAATAAAAGTTTTTATTTTCACGTGAAAGGACCTCCCTTTCCTTGTGGCGCCGCTGCGGCGTCCTTTTTTGTAATAATATATTTTTTTTACATGAAAAGACCTCCCTTTGAAGGAGCTGGGGAATCCCTCCCACAAAGAGATTCTGGGGGTGGAACTTTGGCGCCACAAACTGTTCGGGTTCGGCCGAATTTTGTGTGAAGTTCGTCCAAACTTGTCGAACCCAAACACCGTTTGGTTCACCCATCACTAGAAACAAACCATTTCTACTATAAGTGAGGACGAAATGCTATCTCACCAAAGCTAGAAGCCGAGGGTCATTTATATGTTTATAAAGCATACATTCTCAACAGAGTAGACTCAAGAGCTGTTAAACTTCAGTTAATTGGTGGGGTGGATTATGATAAGGATAGTAGTTTAGCATATCTGGAGGGTACTTGGTTGGGAGAAAGCACTAAAAGAAGGGTAATTCAATGGTCTCAGTTACTGAATGTTGTAAATAAACAGTCTCCCCACCTCCAATTATTTAATATCATTGACTACTTTTAAGAAGTACCTTGAGTTAAAATTGTAAATGAGGTGATTTGAGACTGCCTTGGGTACCTGCGTGAATGACTACAGGGTGCTGCTGCAGCCAAAACATTGAAACTGGGTCATAAGTAGTTTTTGGGGATGCCTGTTGTAAATTTGAACAGTTCCTGTATGATCAGTCGTAAGTTGAGGATTCCTTGCAGTGACACTTTTGATCTCAATTTTTGAACACCGTATCTACTGTATTCAGCTTTCCTTGCAGATTACATAAATGGTTCGCTTTCATTTTACTTCTTTATTTATTTTGAGTTCCCAATCTGGAATAGTCTTGGAATTCCCAAAGACTGACCAGGGACAAGCCTGCTTAGGTTTAGCAAACAAGTTGATAAGGCATTGCTTCTGCTGATGTACATCACTAATAACCAGCGATGGGCTACAAGCTGGAACACTAAATTGCGCTCGCCACCGCGGCTCATAACTTCTTGCGGGACCAGTGCAATTTTGCTGCTGCACCTGTGGAAGTAGCAAAATTGCAGGTTTTACTTGCGGCTCCATGCACGATTTTGCTACCTCCATAGGTACAGCAGCAAAATTGCGCTGGTCCCAAAAGAACTTACGAGCCATGGCGGCGAGCGCAATTTAGTGTTCCGGCTCATAGCCCATCGCTGCTAATAACTAAATTAAGAATTGCCAATCTACCAAAGCTACTAATCTCAAGCAAGATAATTTTCTATTACATTTATTTAGTTTTTATTTAACCATACATTTCTGTTAGATATGGAGTCTGCTGACTAATGCTACATCATAGTAGTATTTTCTGGTTTCTCACAAAATATTTTTCTTGTTGCAAAATCAACAATGACCCCTCCCCCAATTATCATAGTAAATGATAATGGCTGAATAAATGAAGAATTCACATTACATCCGAATTCCTTTGACATACTGCTTAGTTTACCCAGTGTATAACATTACTGTAATCTACCTTTCAGTGAACAAAAGTGATGATATTCTGGATTTCCAATATGCCACAGTTGGGCCTTTGGTGAAGTTGATGAGCTTTGAGTCCAGCCACACTCTCCATCCTCAAAGGAGCAATAGAAACCAGTAGGAAGGTTTTCTGCATGGGGAAGAATGGCAAGAGACAGAGAACCGATCAATAATCCCTAAGAACAAAGTATAAAGTATATTGGCTTTTCAAAACTCTGCTTTTTTTCTTTGGTCCTTGCAACAAAAAGGACCTCTTTGTCTGTATAAACTACTAAAACTATTTTGTCTGTATAAACTACTAAAACTAATTCAATTGGGAAAAATGCTGCTAAACTCTATTAACAGATGTACCTCAAATTGGCTAATTTACAGAATGCAGGGGCCCATTACTCCAAAAGAAATGAAATTGGGAAAATTGTTTACCACTGCAGCACCTTCGTGCTGCTGCTTTTCAGTGCTCCTGTCATATAACAGTGAACCACAGTAACGTGATCCTCATTTTAACATACCCCGAAAGCTTCCTATAAGTCAATGGGAAACTCAAAAAGAAATGATATAATTGCTGACCACTACCTGCCACCTTCCTACTTCCATGCTTGTGGGAAGCTTAAAGGGAGATGTCAGTGGCAAAATATCCTCCACCAGCCTCTTTGAAGTCACACACACTGGTCACTCATCCACACTCCCTCAGTCCATTTTCCACCCAACAGTGGTCCCTTACCTACTGGCTAGGAAAGAAAGGGAGTAAAGAGGATAGAGAAAGGAAGTGGGAGGAAAGAAAGAAGGTAGGTGTTGTGGTTCAGCCTGAGCCAGATCAAAGACCAGCTGTGTCTCTGCTGGCTCCATGCCCGGGGGAGTCTGAGAGCGGAGGGGAGAGTTCTGTTAAGCCGGACAATGGAGCCAGCAGTCAAGAAAGTGAAGATGAATCAAGGCCTGGGAGCCCTGAGGAAGGGCTATCTCAAGCAAGTAGCTTTGATTCTCTGGATTCCCTGGAGTCCCTGGATGATGAAGCACAAGCTATCATTAGTATGCGGCAGAGACGCATAGCTCAAAGGAGATCTCAACTGCGTAGATATTATCAGCGTTGAATGAGGAGCACCTGGGGGTTGGGTGTGGTCCTCATTAGCAGGGAAAGGTTTATAAGGCATGAGAACCATTTCGGCAGCGTGGAGTGTTATCAAAGAGGAGTTGGTGTTATCTGCATTTTCTCTCAGCGTTTTTGTTCCTGGCTCGTGGCCCAGCAGTCTTGAAGACCGGTGGGAGGTTTGGATCTGTTAGCTCAACAGCCTCGTTTGGCATTAAGGATCCTATTTTTCTGTATGAACAATTGCTTTCGTGTTTCTTTTGGAGTTCCAGTGCTTTCCTGACTTGTAAGGACATTTTCTGTTGGTTTCTTTGCTTTTTACCATTATAAAACTGTGTTTGGATTCAACCGGTGTGTCTGGCTTATCTTTTGGGGTTGGTCATAGCTTCCGGAGTGACCCAGACAGAACAGTAGGAAAGAAGAGGGAGGGAGGGTTTCTGACACTTACTGCCAGCTTCCCACCAGGAAACTCAAGGGGGAAGCCAACAGAAATTTATAAGGCACATCTGCTCCCACTGAAGTCTGATCACCCATGGTCAGTCTGAATATTTCTGAAACACACGGGTGGTCTAATATACAATAATTTTCCTAAAGATGGAAAGCATGTTTAAGATTTGTGGCAGCACAAATAAATAATAAACCAACACAAACTCTTTCACCCACTCTCTACCAAGGTTGAGACTAGGCATTAAACATTATCAAAGGAATTCTTACAGGTAGTGCTGGTTGACAATTCCTATCATTCATGAATATTGGCCTTTTGGGCCTGCTGGCCAAGGAAAATGAAAGCTGCAGCCTTACAATTACTGGAGATCAAAGGAAACAAACCATCATCTTATAGAATCAGGATTATTTTCATATTTCAACATGTACACATGGGTGTGGCCTAAGAATAGTTCTTTCTTCTATTACTTTTATTAGATCTCATAAGAAGGAATTACTGTAAGAAAACTCAATATATTATGTTGCACATAATGACAGTAGCTAGAATTACTTATGTGCAAAACTGGAAAAATGATAGCACTCCCTCGGATAGAATGGTGATAAATGTGCTAGAGTGTGTGGAGGTGGATAGACTAACTAATGGAAATAAAAGAAAGAGGAAAAACGGAATATTATTGTGAATTGTTTCCAAAGGAATTTTAGCCCATTTGTCAGTTAAAGCACCCTCCAGTTCTTTTACAGACGATGGTGGTGGAAATCGACTTCTTACTTGAATCTCTAAAATCGACCATAAATGCTCAATAATGTTGAGGTCTGGTGATCGTGGTGGCCAGATGAGATGCTGAACTTCATTACAATGTTCCTCGTGCCATTCTTTAACAATTCTTGCTCTATGGATTGGTGCATTATCATCTTGAAAGATGGCATCCCCCTCTGGAAACAGTTCTTGAACCATAGAATGATTTTGGCCAGCCAAAATTCCTAAATAGTGATGGCTGTTAATTCTTCCATAAAGAGAAATCATTAGCCCGGCGGATTTTCAAGAAATAGCACCCCAGATCATCACTGAACCCCCGCCATGTTTTACGGTTGGGGGAAGGCAGTCTGGATGAAATGATTCTTTTGGCTGTCTCTAAATGTAAACATGTCCAGAGTTTGGAAAAATGGTAAACGATGATTCGTCAGAGAAAATCACATTTTGCCACTGCTCGAGGGACCATTTCTGGTGGTTTCTATACCACTCTAAACGCTTTGAAACATTTGTCTTTGAGAGCAGAGATTTTCTAATTGCAGCTCTTTCGTGGAATCCAGATTTGTAAAGCTCCCTTCGAACAGTTTTTGTGGAAACTGGGTTCTGTACGTGTCTATTGAGATCTGCACTGATTTCAGGAGCTGTGGTCTTGCGATCCGCTCTAACAATTTGCTTTAGAGTCCGATGGTCTCTCTCAGACAACTTTGATTTTTGACCAGACCTGTGCTTGGCTGAGGACGTTTTCCCTTCTCTTTCAAAAGCTGTCATTACTTTTGAGACATTACCTCTTGAAACGCCAAACATTCGGGCACTTTCTGTTACACTAGCGCCTGCCATTTGAGCACCAACAATTTGGCCTCTTTGAAAGTCTGAGAGGTCTGCCATTTCTAGAAGGTTATAACCAATTTCCTTAAATTTCTGTTTTTTAAAAAAGGTAGTTTAAAAAAACATATCAAATAACAGAATTTAAAAAAATATTAAAATATGTCAAACATTATGATGCCGAAAAGTCAAGTGTTTCCATTTTTTTTGTCTACACCCTGTATGTAACATATTTTGCTGATAATGATGAGAAAGGGAGACCTTATTATCAGCAAAAATATATTACACATAGATTATAGTTGTCTGTTATAAAAAGTTTATCTGCCTTGAAATATGGTCCCTGGTGGGACCAAGAGGCAAAAAAGGAAGCTGTAAGCTCCTCCCATTTTGGGTATACCAGGGTGACTTGATAAAGATCATACAGAGAGAGAGAGAAAGAGAGAGAGGGAGGGAGGGAGGGAGTGTTAGGAAATTAGAATAATGGCATGATATATAGAACAAATATGTATATAAATGGAAAGAATAATGCAAACAATTGGTATGTATTTTCAAGTTATACTGATACCGAAGCGCTGGAAATATTGAAATTGTAATACAAAATAAAGAAAACTGTTGTCGTTGGTTTTTTTTTTTAAAAAGAGGTTCTTTTTCCACATGAACTGATGAAGAATTTTGGACTGGCAATGCATAGTTGGTATCCTTCTGCACCAGCTGGAGGGGCTGGGGGTGGGAGGCACTGTTCCTCAGTGGTTCTCCTCCTACCTCTCTGGCCGGTCGCAGTCGGTGTTAGTGGGAGGACAGAGGTCGACTCCTAGGTCTCTCCCTTGTGGGGTGCCTCAGGGGTCGGTCCTCTCCCCCCTGCTATTTAACATCTACATGAAACCGCTGGGTGAGATCATCCAAGGACATGGGGTGAGGTATCATCAATATGCGGATGATACCCAGCTTTACATCTCCACCCCATGCCCAGTCAATGAAGCGGTGGAAGTGATGTGCCGGTGCCTGGAGGCTGTTGGGGCCTGGATGGGTGTCAACAGACTCAAGCTCAACCCGGATAAGACGGAGTGGCTGTGGGTTTTGCCTCCCAAGGACAATTCCATCTGTCCGTCCATTACCCTGGGGGGGGAATTATTGACCCCCTCAGAGAGGGTCCGCAACTTGGGCGTCCTCCTCGATCCACAGCTCACATTAGAACAACACCTTTCAGCTGTGGCGAGGGGGGCGTTTGCCCAGGTTCGCCTGGTGCACCAGTTGCGGCCCTATCTGGACCGGGACTCATTGCTCACAGTCACTCATGCCCTCATCACCTCGAGGTTCGACTACTGTAATGCTCTCTACATGGGGCTACCTTTGAAAAGTGTTCGGAAACTTCAGATCGTGCAAAATGCAGCTGCGAGAGCAGTCATGGGCCTACCTAGGTATGCCCATGTTTCACCATCACTCCGCAGTCTGCATTGGCTGCCGATCAATTTCCGGTCACAATTCAAAGTGTTGGTTATGACCTTTAAAGCCCTTCATGGCATCGGACCAGAATATCTCCGAGACCGCCTCCTGCCGCACGAATCCCAGCGACCGATTAGGTCCCACAGAGTGGGCCTTCTCCGGGTCCCGTCAACTAAACAATGTCGGTTGGCGGGCCCCAGGGGAAGAGCCTTCTCTGTGGCGGCACCGGCCCTCTGGAACCAACTCCCCCCGGAGATTAGAACTGCCCCTACTCTTCCTGCCTTCCGTAAACTCCTTAAAACCCACCTTTGCCGTCAGGCATGGGGGAACTGAACATCTCCCCCTGGGCACGTTTAATTTATGCATGGTATGTCTGTGTGTGTGTCTGTTAGCATATGGGGTTTTTAAATATTTAATTATTTTAAATTTTCTGATTGCTTATGATTTGTTTTTACATGTTGTGAGCCGCCCCGAGTCTTCGGAGAGGGGCGGCATATAAATCTAAGTAATAAATAAATAATAAATAAATAGTTCCTATATGTTTTAATTAAAATGTCTCATCAGTCATTAACTGTATCTTCAGGCTCAACTTTCAAAAATACCTTAACTTCAGTTGTTATACTGTATTAATTAAACAAACAGTAGTAATAAGATGAATGAGTAAAAATAGAAAAAATAGAATTTTCCTTTAATTTTCTAGTAAAGGTACCTTTAATGTAGATTGCATTTGTTAAGATAACTGATGAGTCTGTGGCATTTTAAGTGAATCATTTGCCAGAGGGATCAAAGAAATACCACATCTACAAGAACTGTTTTTTTACTTGTGATGTTGCAAATTCTCAATCCTTTCATATATTTAAATATTAGAACTAAATTCCAAATTGAATGGTCAACTGCTTCCTAGACCACATCAATGACTGTGAATAGCAAGATTGGAGATCTTTATGGATACTACTACTTGTACTATATTTGAAAACTAATTTTCTTTTTCAGTGAAACTCACCAGTTACTGTTAATTTTAATTTATGCAACCATTTCTTACATACTGTATCATAATTTGATTTGAAAATTTTGGAAATTTTCCATTTAAAATTCATATTTACTTAGTAACACTTTACCATCTTAAGAAAGTTTTTGTGACTAAAAGATGGCTTTATAACCTACTGCATTTCAAGCAATAACTGAATCAATACTAACTCTAATGTGCACATAGAGGACAATAGTTTTGTAGAACTCTTTTTTCCATTGTTATTTTACTTTGTTTTTTTTCATTCCTAGTAAAGTGTTGCTAAAATAATAATAATAAAAAAACAACATTTCAGCTTGCCCTTTTCTTAAACTTCATACTGGACAACCAAAAACCATTCACCTGCAATAACATGATACATTGTTTATATACTGTACATTTATTTCTTGACTTAATACCAAGATGCCCAAGGTCAATTCTATAGAGGAAGAAAATGTACCAACTAAAATGCTAATGTGAGGTTGTTGTCATTTCATTTTTTTCCACTTTGAAGATACTGGTAGAAATAAAGCATATGTCAGAATTCTATAATGCTACCATAGCCTTGTATTAAATGGTATATACAGACATAAAAATAAAGGAGTTTTACCCTTCTGTTCATCCAAAGTCATGGGTTTGACTTTTTCCAGTTTGCATCTATTAATGTATAATATATTGTTTTAAAATTTTAAATGAACATTTTAAATTTGTGTGCGTATTTCATAAATGATAGATGAGCTGATAAATAAGTTAGTGAAGATTGGACTTAATCCCTGGATAGTTCAATGGATTTGCAGCTGGCTGAAGCATAGACATCAGAAAGTTTTTGTTAATGGCGAGCATTCTGACCAGAGACTGGTTACAAGCGGTGTGCCACAAGGGTCTGTTCTGGGTCCTATTCTTTTTAATATGCCTGTGAGTGACATAGGGGAAGGTTTGGTAGGGAAGGTTTGCCTATTTGCCGATGACTCTAAAGAGTGCAATAGGGTTGATATTCCTGGAGGTGTCTGTAATATGGTAAATGATTTAACTATACTGTACTAGATAAATGGTCAAAGCAATGGAAACTGCAATATAATGTTTCCAAATGTAAAATAATGCACTTGGGGAAAAGGAATCCTCAAGCTGAGTATTGTATTGGCAGTTCTGTGTTAGCAAAAATTTCAGAAGAGAAGGATTTAGGGGTAGTGATTTCTGACAGTCTCAAAATGGGTGAAGAGTGTGGTCGGGCGGTAGGAAAAGCAAGTAGGATGCTTGGCTGCATAGCTAAAGATATAACAAGCAGGAAGAGGGAGATTGTGATCCCGCTATGTAGAGCGTTGGTGAGACAACATTTAGAATACTGTGTTCAGTTCTGGAGATCTCACCTACAAAAAGATATTGACAAAATTGAACGGGTCCAAAGACGGGCTACAAGAATGGTGGAAGGTCTTAAGCATAAAACTTATCAGGAAAGACTTAATGAACTCAATCTGTATAGTCTGGAGGACAGAAGGAAAAGGGGGGACATGATCGAAACATTTAAATATGTTAAAGGGTTAAATAAGGTTCAGGAGGGAAGTGTTTTTAATAGGAAAGTGAACACAAGAACAAGGGGACACAATCTGAAGTTAGTTGGGGAAAAGATCAAAAGCAACATTTATTTATTTAATTGGATTTGTATTCCGTCCCTCTCAAAAAATATTATTTTACTGAGAGAGTAGTAGATCCTTGGAACAAACTTCCAGCAGACGTGGTTGGTAAATCCACAGTAACTGAATTTAAACATGCCTGGGATAAACATATATCCATCCTAAGATAAAATACAGGAAATAGTATAAGGGCAGACTAGATGGACCATGAGGTCTTTTTCTGCTGTCAGTCTTCTATGTTTCTATGTTTCTAAATGTATATTTCCACTTTGAGAGTTTAAGGGAACATGGACTATATACATCATTCTGGTATGAATTCTGAAAAATGACTGTTATAGTCCATACATTATCTGGGAGATTTGGTTCAGATTAGCAATACACTTCCAAATGCAAGGCAAACAAAACATATATTCATCCATCTATCCCAACGTCTTGGGGCAAAGCTTAATAAAAAGATGTCATATAGTGTAAGCTAGACCTTTGTTATTGCTCAGCCATAGACACAAATCTCTTGAACAATTGTTCAGCGGAGGCAAGTAATCTGCATATATAAAGACATATGCACACACATGATCTTTATCATAAAAGTAAATGAGGATATCAATCACGTTAAACAGTCCCATGAGCACAGAACCCCAGGAAATGGGAGATATTTACGATCTGGAGCATGTTTGTTTCCACTGCTGTACACTAACCTGAACATTTTTTAAAGCAAATAAATAATCACAGTTAAACTACCATTTGTTGTGGTGACAGTGAATACTAACCCACCTATTTTTATAGTAAAACATAGGAAGTGGCTTTATACAAAATCTCCCTAGCATTGATTGGTTTTCTAGTTGCAGTTTTCCGGCCCACCTTACTGTATCCAGTGGTGAAATGTAATGTTTTTCCCCACTGGTTCTGTTGGCGTGGTCTAGTGGGCATGGCTTGGTGGGAGGTTATGTGACTGGGTGGGCATGGCTAATTTAAAAATAATTAGCATTTTTAAGTAAAAAAAGGTTTTAAAAAGTCTGACAAACAGTTGATGTTTCCCCAGGTTAGGAGATAACAGGAAGCCTCGCATGTGGGGATGCATTCCCGCAAAGGAACCTACTGGGCCTCTCCGATTCTTCACTTGGGAGTCTCCCAGGCTCCGCCCTGCTCTTTTTCTTTCACTCATTTGCATCCCAGAAGGAAAAGTGGCTTTGTGAGTCAGATGCTCATCCGGCTTGTGGAATGGAGCCTCTTGAATGCTAGGACCTGGCCACGGTGCCTCAGGGGGAGGTGCCATTGCTGCTGCTACTGATGCTGCTGAGCCCCCCTCCCCATGTGACTCTGGGCTTGGTAATATAATTTGAGCCACCCACCCACATGTAGGGGGCTTGGAGGAAGCAGCAGCGACAGTGGCAGTTGCAATGACACCTCCCCCTGAGGCACAGTGGCCAAGTCCTAGCACTCAAGAAGCTCCGTTCCACAGGCCGGACATGTGTCAGACTCACCCAAAAAGCAAGCGAGCCTCGCCATGTTCCTCTGAAGTGGCTCCTCAGATAAGCACAATGGTTCTTCCTCTCCTCCCCTCCATCAGCATGGGCCTTGCCTTCTGCTGCTGCTGCTATGAGGCTGAGGCTGAGAGTGGCGCCTAGCGGAAGCCACAGCAGTGGTGCCACTCTGGGATGACAAGTGACTGTCCAGGGGCTGCTGCACATGTGCACTGCATTGCACTACTGGCACTCTAGCATGACATCATCAGGCTGGCTGGGATAGGCCCAGAGCGCAGGCTCCGTAGACTGGGGAAGGAGGTGAGTGGGTGGCAGGCCGCATCCAGGAGCAGCAGCAGTATCAGGCGGCCGAGAGTCCCAAGACATCTGCTTGCAGGGGGAGTGAGCAGTGACCAGGAACAAGTTTGGGGGTGGGGCCAGTCAGCCATTGCGATTCAGCGAATCACCGGTGGCTGTCGCTACCAGTACACCCAAACCAGTCCAAACTGGTAGCATTTCACCACTGACTGTACTTACATTACTATAATTCTTTTAGTGAGTACTGAAGGTGATGAAAATACAAACTTACTCTGTGATATCAAGTGTTGATTTTCATTCAAGAGGTACCATTACATTGGCTGTATGATACGATCTGCAAGTAACGGAGGTCATATAGCCAGCAGACAAAAAAGGGACTGCTCATTTATGACAGAGGCAACTTGGGGATTACATTCTTTTCTGCTCTTTTCTGCCCCTTTAGGGGCTATGTTTTGGAAAAAGTCAGAAAAATATTTGATTATAAAGTTCCACCAGTTTCCCCGCTTTAAACAGAATGCCACATTCATTCTTCTTTAATTGGATTACAGTCTCCAAATCAACAGGAGGTTCTGATGCAGCCTCAGGCCAAATCAGAATAGACTGTCAAGCTAGATGCACCTTGACTTCTTCTTGAAGCTGCCCTGCGTGCCATTCAGTTTAATTCACTTTGTTGCCAAAATATAGTATACAGAATGGTGTAATGAAGTAGAACATTTGAGGGAAATGTCTAAGTATTAAATACTGCCTAGGGTCTAGAATATGTGGGGAAATGACAGGGAAACTGAGTGTGGAACTATAAATGAAGATGTATTTGCAGTACAACTGCTAGCACAGGCTTCCATTTGTCATAAATGTAACTTTATGAAACTCTAATTGTTTACTACTAAGGAAACACAGACTTCTTCATTTATTGCAATGTTTCCTGTACAGGATGTGTTCCAAGAGTAATGCAATTATTATTTTTTAAGTAATTTATTGAACAGATTTGCACAAACGCTTAAAATTCTTCAAAGTACTGTCCTTGGGCCTCTACACATTTTCCCCAGTGACTCTGCCATCACCGGTATGCGTCCTGGAAGGCATCTTCGGAGACCTCTCTAAGGTCTTCATCACGACTGATTGGATCTCTTCTATGGATGATAAAGGGATTCCTTTCAGGGCTGGGAACAAAAATAAGACTGCTAGGGCAACGTCAGGACTATGGGGGGGCAGTGTTGGCACCTCGTGTTTGGCCAGGAACTCATGGACTCGTAGCGCGTTGTGGCAAGGTGTGTTTTTTGTCCATAGAAGAGATCAAATCAGCCGTGATGAAGACCTTGCAAGAGGTCCACAAAGACGCCTTCCAGGGCGCGTACCGGTCATGGCAGAGTCACTGGAAAAAATGTGTAGAGGCCCAAGGACAGTACTTTGACGAATTTTAAGTGTTTGTGCAAATCTGTTCAATAAATTACTTTAAAAAAATAATTGCATTACTTTTGGAACGCACCCTGTATATAGAGAACTACTGACAGCCATTCACCCCAATTCTGTGGCAAGATTTAACTTGTGTGTTAGAAAATTGCCATGATTATTTTTCAGTTTGCACAGATCAAACTCTAATAAGCATAATTGAAAGGAAGAAAGGATTTGCACGGATCTCATGTGCTCCCAGTATCTTTGTGAGGTTCTCATTTGTAAATTTAGATGGATTCATATACAGAAGCAGACCTGTCAAACGCATTATGATAAACCAAACGCCGTGGATATAATATACTTTCTCAGACAAGAACTAAGTTCTCCTTACTAGTGCATTGTTAAATTTATTCTGGAATGTGAATGGGAATAAACCCACAAAGTATCTATTGAATTATAACTGATGGCTCATCACTCCTTGCTTTTTTTTCAGTTAAAAGGTTTCTATATAATTTTAAATAAAAAGCGTGTTTTTATATAATCATACAACATATTTCTCTACAAAAACTATAATTGGATAATGATTTAAAATATTCAGGAATATAATATTTAAAGTGTGCATAATTTGCACTTTCTTCAAAGTCTCCAAACGGCTGCATATGATTCTTCTTGAAATTTATCCATATAAAATATTTTAGGTAGGTTAAGCCAATGTCATTCAATGAGTTTCATGAATGAGTGGAAATGTCAGAGAGCCTCATGGGTGATGGGGCAGGGCGTTTTTACCCTCCCCGGCTCCAGAGAAGTCTTTGGAGCCTGGGGAGGGCAAAATATGAGTCTACTGGGCCCACTAGAAGTTGGGAAACAGTCTGTTTCCAGCCTCCAGAGAGCCTCTGGGAGGTGAGAGAAGCTGTTTTCGCCTTCCCCAAGCACTGAATTATGGGTGTGGGCACTCACGCATGTGCGATAGTGCACGCCCATACTCTTTCGCCACCCAAAGGAAGAAAGGTTTGCCATCACTGTGCTATAGAATTTCAGCTAAAATGGTGTCCAGCCTCTTCTTAAAAACCTCCAGTGATGGAGCACCCACAACTTTTGGAGGGAAGTAATTTCATCAATTTATCAGAAAATTTATCCTTAGTTTTTTATTGCTTCTCTCCTTGATTAGTTTCCATCCACTGGTTCTTGTCCTGCCTTCAGATGCACTGGAGAATAGGTTGACCCCTTATTTTTTATGGCAATTCCTTAGATATTAGAACTATTGTGTCCTTTTTTCTTTAAACTAAACCTACCCAATTCCTGCAACTGTTCTTTGTATGTCCTAGTCTCTTAATCATCTTTGTGGCTCTTCTCTGCACTCTTTCTAGAGTTTAAACTTCTTTTTTATATCATGGGAATTAATATTGGATGTAATGGGTCTTACAAGTTATTATAAAATGGTATTAACATTTCACATGAACTTGATTCTACCCCTCAGTTAATGATTTTTTGCAACTTCAGCACTTTCCTGGCTCATATTTAAGTGATTTCTCACTAGGGCTCCAAGACTCTCAAGTTATTATTATTGATCAAGGTACTACTTATTCCATACTTGTGCATTTTTTTCTTGCCTAAATGTAGAACCATACTTTCTCATCACTGAATTTAATTTAATTTAATTTATTTATTTATTACTTAGATTTGTATGCCGCCCCTCTCCGAAGACTCGGGGCGGCTCACAACATGTAGAAACAAATCATAAGCAATCAGACAAATTTAAAATATTTAAATATTTAAAAACCCCATATGCTAACAGACACACACACAGACATACCATGCATAAATTAAACGTGCCCAGGGGGAGATGTTTCAGTTCCCCCATGCCTGACGGCAAAGGTGGGTTTTAAGGAGTTTACGGAAGGCAGGAAGAGTAGGGGCAGTTCTAATCTCCGGGGGGAGTTGGTTCCAGAGGGCCGGTGCCGCCACAGATAAGGCTCTTCCCCTGGGGCCCGCCAACCGACATTGTTTAGTTGACGGGACCCGGAGAAGGCCCACTCTGTGGGACCTAATCGGTCGCTGGGATTCGTGCGGCAGGATTTTATTAGGTAGGACCCAGTATTCCAGTCAAGACCTTTCTCTATCTTAAGTCTAACTTCTGGAGTGTTGGATATTCCTGCTAGCTTGGTGTCACCTAAAAATTTGATGAGTTCTGCTTCCATCCCCTCATCTAAATCACTGATGGATATATTGAAAAATACTGATTCTAAGATAGAGACTTATGATGCCCTTATATAAACTTATTATGTGTGGGTAAACTATAGTTAGATACACAGTGTAAGACTAGTAGAAACTTAATAATTCAGGTTATTATTATAGCAATAGCATTTAGACTTATATACTGCTTCATAGTGCTTTTACAGCCCTCTCTAAGCAGTTTACAGGATCAGCATTTTGCCCCCAACAATCTGGGTCCTCATTTTACCCACCTCGGAAGAATGAAAAACTGAGTCAACCTTGAACTGGTGGTTAGATTTGAACTCCTGAACTACAGCTAGCAGTTAGCTGAAGTAGCTTGCAATGCTGCATTCTAACCACTGAACCATCCCGGCTCTTATAAATTTGTATGCCATTATTATAAATTTGCATGCCACCCAACTCCCAATGACTCTGGATACAATATGCATGTTTGCCATTGTAAAATAATTGCAACCAGCTAATCTCATCTTCTATGAATACCAAGATGTAATTATCTCTCTGAAGATTGAAAAATAATAGACTGAAATCAAATTTTCCAATATCATTATAACTTTATTTGTACATAATTCTACTCATATAAATATTTACACCCATTTCTATTTGAAAGTATGATCAAGTTGACTAAGAATACTCCAACAGTAAAAAAAACACAACATAAAATAGAATTAAAAACTATTAACTATATTAAGATTATCTTTATTAGTAACAAGAATAGATTGCTCTGTTCATAATATAATTTCTATACTATTTTCCTTTTTGTATTGCTGTGTTTATTTGTTTTGAGTTTCTATTGACTTTCCAATGCTGCTGTATGTATGTATTTGTATATGTTGATTAGTTTCCCTCAATCATATATATTAAATTGGAGTAAACTGCCTTACTTAGTTGGTAACACACAGGACCTGTCTTTTGTACTTTTGGAACATTGTTTTGGTATGAAATGGGGCTATCTAATAAGTCAAAGTGGCATTTCTATAGGGAGAAAAAAATATATTCAGCATGCCTAGTCATTCAGAAATGACTATGCAGGTAACCTCTGAATTTATAAACAGCTATTTAGTAGTTTATGAAGGGAGAGTGCTGTAACATTATAAAAGTTATCTCCTACTGTTTCCTTTGTGGATAATTTGGGCTGAATCACACCTACCAGCACATTTCAAATAAACTGTCCCCTTTTCATCACACAAGAAAAATACCTCAATAGAATTCTCAAGACATTGCAGTTACTCGTTCATGTTTCATCTAAAATGCATGCAACTAATTTCCTTTCTCAACAAGAGGATGTGTGGGGAAAAGTCATTCTCTAATCTTATTTCACACACTTCTGCCTCCCACATATAGTAAGAAACTAAATCATCATGATTCACTCTGCTTCAGAGGCACAATTCAGGATTTATGTAATAACTGATGTCTGCTTATCCTTCCTACTTTTTCCCCTTCTCCTGTTGTTACTTTATAAATGTAAGCTTTATAAATTCCATGTTGGTTCCATTTTAAGCCTTCAGACATATCTTGTTACTTAACAATATTTTTAACTTAAAATATCCTGATGCCTATATTCCTTTCCTATGCCTCTTATGAACACAATGGAAGTGGACAGCTTTGTGTATTCTACCCTATCCCTGTTTTCAGTTGCCTTCTCCTACTTGAAGTCTATTAAATAGACCTTAACTGTCTACTGAAGCTCAAACTCAAATATTTTGGCCACCAAATGAGAAGAGAGGACTCACTGGAAAAGATCCTGTTAGGAAAGATTAAAGACAAAAGGAGAAGGGGATGGTAGAGAATGAGATGGTTAGATAGTGTCATTGCCGTGGTGGGCATGAGTTTGGGCAGACTCAGGAGGATGGGAGAATGGGAGGGGGTGGAGGATGGGAGGGGGTGTAACTGGCGTGCTATAACTGGCATGCTATGATCCATAGGGTCACAAAGAGTTAGACAGGGTCACAAAGAGTTAGACATGACTCAGAGACTGAACAACAACCAAAATGTGTTCTGTATATTATTTAGTGTATGGGCTTCCCCATCTTGATGGGCTCCTCCTTGGTGTCTTCTTCCTGACTAGAGATTAGATTCTGTAGTCATCTAATCTGGGACAACCTATACTAGAGATCTAAGTTCTTTACAACTTCTGTGTTCTTGGGGAGTGAGATGGGTACAACATTTGCAGTGTCCCTCTTTGGTCAGAAAAATTAAAAATTCTGTGCATCTCCCGGGAGGATGAAGTGACTTCCTTCCCCACCCATGCATATCTAGTGTTGAGTTCAAAGAACCAATTCAGGTTCTTTTGTAGAACCAGGATAATTTTCATTGCCGTAGAGCAAGGCAGTGTTCTGAAATTTTAGAGGCTATTTGACTTACTGCATATCTGTCCTTCATCTTCTCCATCTGCACAATCTTTGATGAAGTCACACACCCGTCTCAACTTGATCACTGTTCCATTCCAGCAGCTGAAATAACTCTGAAGAGCCATTTTAGAGACAGATGGAGGTCCTGTGAAAAAGGAAGGAGAATATTATTTAAATCTCTTCATCAGTTTGTACAGTATACTTAGCTAGCTTTCATTCTCCACCAAAGGATCATAATCACCACAACCCAAAGGCAGCTATTCCATTAAGGATCACAAAGGTTGACTACAGGTTTATTTATTTAATTAATTAATTTATTTTTAGAGTTGAAAGGGACCATGAAGGCCATCAAGTTCAACCCCCTGCCCAAGCAGGAACCCTATAGTACACCGGTCAAGTGGCAGTTCAATCTTCTCTTAAAAATGTCCAGAGTGTTGGAGTTCACAACGGTTGATACAATGTGATTCACAGATGAAATGTCTCTCACTGTACTCATGATATGAGATTAATTTTTTTTGTTTCACATGTCCATGGGAATAATATAGGTATCTTTCCTTTCCTTTCCTTCCCTTTCCTTTCCTTCCCTTTTTCCCTTATGGCAAAAATGAAATAAATTCTACTCCAGCACTTCCTGAATCTGGAGTGTGAACATGGCTAGGGAAATCAGCTCCATCTCCTTGGAGAGCCAGATCAATCTTACAAACTAAAACAGAATCAAATTTTATTATAAAGAAAAGAGGAAAAATGTAGTTCCTTTTCAGCTTTAAGTATCCTTTCAGTGTCAAGGGAAGTAAAAAGTATTATTTTTTTAGATCAGAAATCTGAGCCTCTGAGCAGATATATTATGTTATTGATTGCCCTAAAGGAACTCTGCTAAAGAGTTTCCAAGATGCATAAAAATACCACAATTTACTGAGCATGTACAGAGAACATAAATACTAGGGAAACAATACATAAATATTATGAACCAGAAGCATAGAATAAATTAAATTTAGCACATTTCTTAGGTAAATTTTCCCTATTTCTCTAAAGGCCAAACTAGCCTTGGAACAGATGTTATTTCTCTGTTGATTTGTTACCTAGAAAATCCCATTTCCTACAAATACCAATTTAAATCTGAAGAGAAATGGTAAATCCCATTCTTTCCAACCTCTTATTCAACATCTGCCTGATTTTAAATATACAAAACCTTTTCTTCTACAATAAAGGAAGGGTTTGGGAGAATTGCCTTGTGGCCTCTACTTGTGCCTGCTTGAAACTAAGAAAAGATGCTGATCTGAACATCTTGAAAGAACAGCTTGCTGTCTGGAATATTTTCAAGGCAAGATGACTTCGCAACACTAATAGATTTACCTTTGCAAAGTAAAGAGCCTTCTTGTTGAAATTATTGCCTAAATAATTTTGTTAAATTGAAATCTACCTGATTAAACACTTTCTCCTTTCTTCCTTATATGAGGTGGGTTTTTCCCCCTGTTAACATTAGTCACCCTGGCTGTCCAGTCCCCCTTTATTTTTTCCTCCTTCTCCTATTAAATTCTTGACTCTCAAAAACTTAACCAAATGGTCTCTCTGAAACAATGGAAAAGGGAAATGCTTTGGATTTGCTCTCTTCCTTAAAATCTGTGGTGCATATGAGATTCTACTGTTGGGTCTCAAAGTTACTGGCAACAAAGCAAACCCTGTGGTTTACAGATGGTCAAAAACATTTTGAAAAAAGAAGTGGGGGAACAAACATCTCCAAACAAACAAATAAACTTCCCTTTCATACTGTCTGGGTATTTATGGACTGTACTCTGACAAGTCCCCACTTTTATTTATTTATTTATTGTTAGAGTTGAAAGGGACCATGAAGGCCATCGAGTTCAACCCCCTGCCCAAGCAGGAACCCTATAGTACACCAGTCAAGTGGCAGTTCAATCTTCTCTTAAAAATGTCCAGAGTGTTGGAGTTCACAACGTCCGCTGGTAGATTGTTCCATTGGTTGATCGCTCTGACTGTCAGGAAGTTCCTCCCTATCTCCATGTTGAATCTCTCCTTGGTCAGCTTCCAGCCATTGTTCCTCGTCCGGCCCTCTGGTGCCCTGAAGAATAAAGTGATCCCCTCCTCTCTGTGACATTCCCTCGTATTTTAGCTTTTTTAGCTGCTGCTGCACATTGTTGGCTCATGTTTAGTTGACTACTATCATGTCCGCTCTGGCCCTCCTTTTCTCTAGGCTATCCATGCCCAGTTCCCTCAGTCTCTCTTCGTAAATCTTGGTTTCCAGTCCCTTAATCATCTTGGCTGCTCTTTTTCGCACCATCTCCAGAGTTTCAATGTCTCTTTTGAAGTGTGGTGACCAGAACTGAATACAGTACTCCAGGTGTGGTCAGACCAGGGCGTAGTAGAGTGGTATTAAGACTTCCCTGGTCTTGGAGTGTATTCCCCTGTTGATGCAGCTTAGGATTGTGTTGGCTTTTTTAGCTGCTGCTGCACATTGTTGGCTCATGTTTAGTTGATTGTCCACCAAGACTCTGAGGTCTCTTTCGCAGTCGCTACTGCTAAGAGGGGTTTCTCCGAGGTTGTATGTGTGTCCAGGGTTTTTTCTGCCTAGGTGAAGGACTTTGCTCTTGTCGATGTTAAACATCATTTTGTTCTACCTAACTTTGGGACATACATATCCTGCCACTATATTTCTTTCTTTTTCTTTTCTGTTGAGACCCCTTGGTATTGCCCTTAGGACTTTCTCCACCATGGGGAAAAAGTTAAAATTCATAAACTAAACTGTTGTCAGAATGATAGTTTTCCTTTTATTTTTATACCATCCAATGTTCGCCTCAAGCCAAGTAAAGGCTGTGAGGCTTTGTTCCTTGGAGAAAAGACATGTAGTAGAAGTGATGTGGAATAGAAACCAGGCAGAGCTTAGCAGCAATGATACTGATTTCATGGTGGTATCATTTTCTACTGATTCAAGAATGGATGCATAGTGTTTTAGATTAGCAATAGAAAAAGCCCAACCAGTTTAAGAGAAAAAAGCTGATATTTACTGAAGTCAACACACAAACAGGGAAGGAACCTAACATGTTTATTTCATAGGTAAAATTATTTCTCAGCTTGAATACACTTGCACCAAGTAGAAAACTCTCATTGGTACCACTGTCGTAGATTTGTAATACCCTGCTTCCCCTCCAGAAACTCAAGGAGTAACATCATTACATATTTTTTGTTGTAAAACATTTACACATTCAGATTATAGTTAAATCAGTAAGGATACATGTTGTTTCTGTGAGCCTCCCTGACACTGATAGTGTTGTGATTCAGCCTGAGGCTCCTCAGGGACCGGCTGGATCTCTGCCGGATCCATGCCCAGAGGAGGAGGACAGTGAACAGGAGGGGGAGGACCAGGCAGACGGGGGAGAGGAACGTCAGGAAGAGGAGGAGGGAGAGCAGCCTGAGACCCCCGGGGGGGGGGCTCTCCCCAGCTAGTAGCCTGGATTCATTGGATGAAGACGCACAGGCTATAATAGACATGAGGCAGCGACGTGCAGCTCAAAGACGGGGCCAATTAGAAAGGTATTTCCATCCCTGAATTGGCAACAGCTGGGTTTGGGTGTGGTTTTCCTCAGCAGGGTTGAAAAGGCAGGCCTGCCCTTACAGTCTTGTGGAGAGTTATCAACTAGGAGTCCTGTGACCTTGCTTCGATTCTCGCGTCTCTGATCTTGGCTTGTGGCCTAGAAGTCTGGAAGACTTGGGGGAGGCGTGGGTTTTATTATCTCCAGCGTTGTTTTTGCCAGCAAGAATCCTGTTTTATTGCCTGGCCTTCATGAAACCTCTGTGAAGCTTCATAGCGTTCCTGTCTGTAAGAACAGTTTTTGTTACCTGTGTTTGCTTTGAATTATATAAACTGCCTTTGCTTTTTACCAGTGTGTCTGGATACTCTTTTTGGTTGGGGTTGGCATCTGGGGGGACCCAGACAGAACAGATAGTAGATAAGGTTTCAATTCTTGATTGTCAATTTCCTTTTGCTGATTGATTTGTTGATTATGTACTATGAACTCATTTTCCACTCCCGATCTTCCTATTTTGTTTGACGTTGACATGGAGAGTGAGCAAGGGAGAAATGCCACTTCATGATTTATGCTTCATGTTTTTTTATTTTCCTTTGCTTTGCTTCCAGTCACCTGGAAGAGTCTGCAACACATGTTTTGATAGCCTGATTTGTGTAGATCAGGGACAAGCAATGTCAATGCCATCCAGATATTTTGAATTGCAACTTAATTAGGTTGGCACGGCTAACCAACTTTGGCTGATTCTGAAAGCATTGCAGGGCCAGGGCTAGAGAATATTTTGGCTGTGGGTTGGACTGGGAACTTGGGGTAAAGATACAGAAGGCAAACTGCTTCCAAATTGTCGCCGTGTTCATGAAATCACCAGGGCTGAAGGGAAACTTTGCCATTTGTCTTTCCCATTGGCTATGTCAAGAATAAAGGACTATGGAGCTATAGCTTGCAGCATCTGGAGGATACTGGGTTATTCATTCTAGTACAATTGACTGATAACTGATGGCTGCTGGTCTTGCCTCACAAAAAGCAGTTTGGATGTGCTCTACAAACCAGTGTCCTCCCCAGATATTCAGTTAAGAGTTAGCTGTTTAACTTCTGCTTGTTGCAATAATCAGGGGGGCAGTGGAGGATGAGTTTTGCTCTTGAACTTGACAGCTTGATTATGCATTTCTTTTCCACTGTCATAATACTTGCGTTATGAAGGGAACTCATTCTTTTTGAAAAGAAGTGGTTTCCCCCACCCTCTTTCTTGTTAATTTGGATGAACTGAGTTCAGAACACAATGTAGTGGTGACTCTTTATGTTAGTTGCTTAAGACCCTTCGAAACTAAAAGCACTGCAAAATAACGCTACAAACTGGAAATGTCAAAAGTGAACTATGGATTCTGCGGAGGCATAAAAGTAAAAACTGTCCAATAATTTTTATAGCTTTAATTTTACTTGTTTATGCCAGCTTTTTCCCTGTGTGTAGTTATGATCTCTCAGAAGATAGAAAATAAAATCTGGATTTTTTTTTGATAGCTCTTCTCCAGAGCTTTAGCACATTACTGCAAGTGCTTGGTTTTCAGAAAACTGAAAGAAATGCAACCTTTCGGATTGCTGTAAACACCATAAAGCAGAGAAAAACCAAGTGATAAAACTATCCCTTGAAATAGAATAGAATACATGCTCAATCTGCATGCTCATCCCTCCGTTTGCTTACCTTTGATTATTTTATTGCTGAGTTCTTTTTATGTTAGATTAAGCTATCATTTATTTCTAGTATCAGAAAAAGTATACATATCAAGGATCAGTGGGAGTCACATAGTGTATAGACTAAACCGCTCTTCCAGCTAAGTACAGCAATTGAAACTCAGAATGTCTGAACAGTCATTTTCAGTGCCACATTGGATGCAACTCTGGGTGTAGGCCAGCGGTGGGGTGCTCCCAGTTCAGCCTGGTTCTGTGAACTGGGAGCGGCAGCAGGAGGCTCCACCCACTCGGCCAGGATACTTCTGCGCATGCAGAAGAACCGGTGGCAAACTTTTGCCAGACCCATCCTCGAATACAGCTCATCTGTTTGGAACCCATATTGCATCTCAACCATTAACACCCTTGAAAATGTCCAAAGATACTTTACCAGAAGAGCCATTCACTCCTCCACTCAAAATAGAATACCCTACGAGACTAGACTTTCAATCCTGGGCCTAGAAAGTTTAGAACAAAGATACGCCTTAAACAAGATCTAAGTATTGCCCACAAGATCATATGCTGCAACGTCCTGCCTGTCGGCGACTACTTCATCTTCAACCACAACAACACAAGAGCACACAACAGATTTTAAACTTAATATTAACCGCTCCAAACTTGACTGTAAAAAATATGACTTCAGTAACCGAGTTGTCAAAGCGTGGAACTCATTACCGGACTCCATAGTGTCATCCCCAAACCCCTAACACTTTACCCTTAGATTATCTACGGTTGGCCTATCCAGATTCCTAAGAGGTCAGTAAAGGGTGAGTACAAGTGCACTAGAGTGCCTTCTGTCCCCTGTCCTATTGCTCTCCTATTTCTCCTATACCTTTCTTCTATTGCTATATCTCTTCTTCTATTCTTTCATTGATATGTTCTATTACTATACCTTCTTTTCTAATATTTCTTAGATATATTTTACTATGAGTATCTCCTCTATAACCTTCATCATGTATTTTTACTATGTGTATACCCACTAAAACCCTCATTGTGTATTGGACAAAATAAATAAAGAAATAAAAATAAATAAATAAATAAATTTAGAACCCACTACTGCTGTAGGCATTCAATATTCTTTGCAATAGTACATATGTGCTTTGTCACTGCCTTCTTCAGGCATGACTTTGCACATTCTAAGCAAAGCTAACAGTGCTGGAATTCTCAAGTAATCCTTTATCCAAATACTAATTGATCCTTTAGAAATAATAGAAAATACTTTATATGTTTTAGATTTTGGCAGTGTCTAGCTCTCCAAGTTTGTTTCAATTTAGTTTCTGAACCTTTAAAAAAAAAAATTATTGGGGCTTTTTTTGGTTAAAAACAACATATAAAAAATACATAAAACAAAAACAAACCTGGAAATAGCTAACCACTTTTACAACTTTTTCTTACTATTTCCAAATATATTTACACTTTACAATATTGCTATTTTTATTTTGACACTTGCTATTATTTGTCCAGATCTATCTTTAATGGATTGAGTCTCCTAATATATTTTTCACATCAATTTCTTCCACTTTGCTTACATATAAGTCAATTGCTTTCATAGGAAAACCAAGTAAGAACATTTACAGTTTCTTCCACAATAATCCTGATTTTATAACAAAGTTTGATTTTTTTTATTGTGTTTTAACCACTTGTACCATTTGTTCCATGCTTTATAGAAAGGCATGGCTGGCTGCTTTAACAGCCAGCAGGAAATTGCCTTGGGTCCAGGAGGAACACGGCCCATTAAACTGCCTAATTAGGCACCCATGATCTCGCAGGTGACCGCGACATCACTGTCCCTGAGTTTCACGTTTTCTGCGCCACCCATTGGGGCCGGGGTCGTGCCTGGGTAAGCCCTATAAATAGGGCTGCGTCACAGGCATTCTTCTTTTGCCCCTGGTTCCTGAAGAAGCGGACACCCTCCCTCCCTATCTTGCAATGTGCCTCGAAGGGGTCACCCACGGGGGCCGAATAGGAATTTTTTGCGGTCTCAGCGTTTTAGCAGCGACCGGTTTTTTGCCTATTCCACACTGGGGAGTGAGGATGGCCTGCTTAGGGGGTGTAGCACATTTAGTGATGATTTGATAATTGGCTTCCCTTTGGTCACTGGGGTGGAAGGTTAGGGGCGGAAATTGGGCAGTGGTAGCAACTGCGTGTTCTCCTTTGGGCATCTTTAAAGATGATGGGCAGCCTCTCACCAGAAGCTCATGGTGTCCACACCAGCCTGGGCGATTGGAGAGGGGTTGTCCTTGGGACTCGCCTATCCCAATAATCAGAAGGGGATAGGACGGTGAGCCTTTCCACACGCCTGGGCGTGGCCACGATCCAGGTGAAGGCATGGTACCTTCACCTTGTTCAGCAAGGAGCTATGTCCATAGTTGCCCAGGAAGTTTATTTGTGAATTATTTCTGCCCCAAAATTTTTAATGATCTCTGCAAATCCTGGTTATTTGACGATAATCATTTCATTTAAAGTTCATTTAACTTTAATAAAGTGACCTATTTAAATCCAGCTCTTGGTGTCCATGTTCTTATTCTGCCTCCGGTACAATTCTGTATCTTCCTTTTCATGCATCTCCGTGTTAATTTGCACATCTCAGTACATTCTAATTTTTTTCTAACAATCATAGAGGATGTGGGGATGGTATTGGTTTTCCAACTCTGTGTATAGGCAATCTTAGCCAGGGAAGTTATATGGAGTATTAAATAACAGCCCTCTTTTAAACACTTTATTCTAAAAATTCCAAGCAAAAACGGCTCCAGCTCAAATCAATCACCTGTTGTGTATATTCTTCCAACCAATTTCTTATTTTGTTCCAGAACATTTTAATTTTAGGGCACATCCACCAAAGGTGATAATAGGTCCCTTGCTCCTTCTTGCACTTCCAACATTTCGAAGACACTGTCGGGAACATCTTTGCCAATTGTGCTAGGAGTAGATGCCAGGGATAAAACATTTTATAAATATTTTCCTTATATGATGCCACCAGAATCAATTTGTAGTTTATTTCCCAAATATTATCCCATTCTACCAAATTGATTGCATACCCAAAATTTTGTGCCCATGCGATCATTGTCCCCTTGACCACTTCTTCCTCCAATTTGAATTGTAACTGAAAATTATATAATTTCAAAATCATTTTTTTTCTTTTGGTCCAAATACAATTTTATCTAATCCTTGTTCATTTTGGAATCTAAATTGTATTGCATCTTTCTTGCATTGTGATTTTATTTGTAGATAGTGCTACCAGTTCTATTCCCATTGATTTGGATCTTGTTTTGTTTTGAGCTTTTCTTGATCATCCAGGAGTTGTTTGTATGTTACTATTTTTTCCTCATCCAATAAATTTGGGTAAATGATTGCTTTTATTATTGCTAAACATTTGGGGATTTTTCTATAATACTCGTTTTTGATTTTAAGCCAAATTTCTAACAGGGATCCTCTTATATAACGTCTTTGGAAGTAAGCGTGTGTTTTGTGCTTCTCTCCCCATCTAAAGGCATGCCAGCCAATTTGGAGGTAGAAACCTTTTAAGGTTTAAAATCCTTTTATTTTTAAGTATGATCCAATCCTTCATCCAATTTAATGCAGTAGCTTAATAATAGAACTTAATTTGTTCCATGACCAGGTTCTTAAGTAGAAAACTTTGTGAGAAGAAGCAATTTTTCCCATTGAAATATATGAATTGCACTGGTGGCGAGGTATTTTATAGAATTAATATCTTAATATCTTGCATTCCATACTGCCATCCCAGGAGTAGTTGTTATTTTGACTTTTTAAAAACTAATTATGTGGGTTACATATATATAACAATAAGTGTGTATTGCTAACTTTGCTAATCTAATGAAATTATTACTTTAAAAAAGCTACATGGGATGAATGATCCTGTGACATTGGGAAGAAAGATGTGCAATTGGATTTGAATGATAAAGGTAAGGAGAAAGGGAAGGAGGGAGAGAGAGAGGGAAAAAACCCTATCAGATTAGTAAGAATTTTATTTTCTCTCATTCAACTAGACAATGTCAACTAGACAATGTCGTTTGGCGGAACCTAGAGGAACAGCCTTCTCTGTGGGGGGCCCAGCCCTCTGGAATCAGCTCCCCCTGGAGATTTGTACTGCCACCCCCCTCCTTGCCTTTCATAAGAGTCTGAAGACTCATCTATGCAGCCAGGCCTGTGGTCATTAGACACTGTCCCCGGCTGACAAATGTATTGTGAGCTTGCTGATTGAATGGGCATGAGAGCATTTTAATTGGTTTTCCAGGATTTCAGATTATTAATTTAATTAATTAGATTTGGATATACACTGTCCCTTATATGTTGTAAGCTGCCCTGAGTCCTCAGAGAGGGGCGGTATATAAATACAATAAATAAATAAATAATAAATAAAATAAATAAATAAATTCAATGTTCCTTCTCCTTTCTAAATAAAGGAGAAAAGTTAGCCTTCTTTAATAATATAATTAAATGGATTGGGAAATGTCCCCTAAGGACATTTAAGGACGGTGACAAGGTTTCCACATTTTTTTAAAGTATTAATGTTTGCTTCCAACAATGTCAAAACATTGTTTATCAGAAAAAGTGCAATGTTTGCTGTATATTAAAGAAGCAACTCTAAAGGAATAGGGAATGAGAAAAACCAATTGATGCAGAAATTCTCATTGGGAGAAATGCTTATTTTGTCACAGCTATCTAGTTATCAATTCTCAGATAAATAACTTAAATATTGAATATTGTATAACTGAATGGGCAAACATTGAGGAAATACAATTTGTGTATCAGTGTTATGTCTCTTCATGGGACATAGGGACAAATTAAAATATCAACCTTCAGAGTTCACTGTGATTAAAATAAAACCCCTGGTTTGTTTATAGACTTTCAGTCTGGTGAACCAACAAAATCATTTGAAATTTTATGAGTCAGAGCTAGAAGGTTATGATAATATAATATTCAAGCAGATCTGAAAGAACAGATATCCATTTCCTCAGACAATTGATAAGCCATATTTAAACCAACTTCAATTCTTTACATACCAATGGGATAAATATTTATAAGTCTTATAAAAACAACTTGGAGCGTTTAATTTTTAGGAGGCAAGGGAAGATGGGACTATCTTCAATATCTGAAAGACTATATCCCACAGGAAGATCAAGAGCAGAGACTAAATTATAGAATAAAAGCCTGTAAGCATATTCAAAAGAATGTTTTAAAAAGTCTAATAGTAAAAGCATTTCAACAGTTGAAACTAATTATCTCTAAGGGGATCTCTCATGGATTTTTCTGGAGTCCCTGATTGGATTCAATGACATCAGCGGTACCAATGATATCTTTTTCTAAATTAAATTCAGCAAAATGAGATTGAGTAAATGTCAATGAGGACCTATTTGGATGTTGGGGTTAAGATATAAGACTAGAAATTAAGTAATAGTCTCATTGTAGGCATAAAATCAGCCTGATGATGGCGAACACATTCAAAATATTACATGGGGGGAAACCCAAGCTCAAAACAATCTACATACATACACATATACGTATACATATACGTACGTACGTATGTACATACACACACACACACACAAACATAAAGGTCTTGGCATATTCGGGTTTCTTCCCGTGTAGGTTTTAGAGATTCCTGGCGACGTTTTGACAAGGTCCCTCTTGTCATCTTCAGGCTGGTGCTTTTGGCCTTGTGCTAGGGCGAACACAGCGTGAGCTGAGCTGCCTTCTCTCTATAAATACTGGTGGGTGGGTGTGGAGTGCTGGCTCAGCAGCTGCAAGCTGTGTTGAAACTTCCTGGTGAGTTAGTGGGGTAACATGGCCACAACTTCCCCAGATTTCATTCTCATGGATCTCAGCATCCTACAAGTTAGTCCATTCGAATAATCTTGCTTCAAAAATTGTTACCATGTATTTTCCAATTAATTCAAATGAAGGTTACAAAGAAACAGACACAAAAATTCTAGCTTTGTATATTTCTGAGAGAGCTGATGCCTCATTTTGCTTTTAGCTTTTTTTCTGTGCTCCCAAAAGAAATGGAACCATGTTTGAATGATTCCACATCCCAAACACATCAGAGCTGCAAATCCTTCATGTTGCCAAAGCCAACTTTATATATGAAAAATGCAGCATTTGAACCCTATTAGCAAAATGAGCCATTGTTTGTCTGACTCAGCCAACCCTGCTTTACAACACAGTTACACCATGTTCTTTTCTACTATGGGGATTTAGAACTCACTGGTGATTCAATTAGATGTGCTTTTGATATTGTTATTTATATTGCCTGACAAAACTAAAACTTAATGAAGCATGTAGAAAAACAGCCACATTTTTCCCCCAGACATGATTTTATACTGCAAATCAATTTGGGAAGGCAAAAAAAAAATTCCCTTCTCAACAAACCTTCTCTTAATAAAGGGCTTACTTTTTAAACAGGATAGTCTGCATTATCTTTGTCTTTGTGTTTTGATCAGAATCAGAAAATTACTAAGCAGTTCTAATTTAAATTTACAAGACAGGGAGCAGAGCATTTTTAGTGCTTCTTGCTTGAAGTTTACAGTGATTTGGAAACATTGTTTACTGCGTAAGTATGATGAAGACAAATTTTTGGAAAAGAAAGGCTAAAATGTGGTTGGATGAAAACAAAACAAAAATGGCTAAGCATAAAGAATATCTGTAAAGCAACGCTGGGATTAAGCAAGATGCTTCACATTGATTTATTCTGGGCAAACTTCAGCATTGGATGGAGTCCCAGTGACCACTGAGTGCAATAATTTAAAAACCATCATTCTCAATCAGCCATCAGAAAATTTCTGCAGCTACTGTTGTGAAACAGCACACAGCATTTGTCCGCTCGTTTATCACAGTTGACAAGGTGGTTGGTTGAATGAGCTTAGGTATGCATTACACATAGATAACGTACTTGTAATATAGTTTTAGTATACACAAACAGCAGCAACATACACTTTGAGTTATAAGGATTTATTTCTTCCAATAAATTGCTATTCTGCTCTCTTGATACATTCAGCACATATGCAAAAGGGGCGATCCAGGCACAGGAAAAAATTAGATGCTAAAACAGGTATTGAAAGAAAAAGCTCAGTACAAACCCTTTGTTGTTTTCACTTAAAGACAAATAAAAGGATTTTCATCCAGACTCAGTGAGTGGCTGATCTTTTAATTGGAACTATTTGTTTAATATTAAATATGGACATATAATTTGGCTTATTGTTTATCTGTATTTCACTACAAAATTATTGGGCCTTGCCTAGATCATGTCTTGCAGATAACTACAAAAACAGATAGGAAAGATAAATGATTTTGAATAAATTCAAAGTAAAAAGAAGAAGAAGACATATTTATAGCCTCATCTATGTAGCCTGAGGCATCCATACATTTCTCTTGTCATTAAACTGTAGCATTGCTGGCTAGCAGTTGTATAAATTATTATTTAAATGGTTGCATTAAGCAAATTCCATTTCAAACTTCAACTTGACAGAGATACGTACTATTGTTTGGAGTTAGGGAGCCATTCCCGAAGACTGTGATCATCTATCTATGACCAGCTAGCTATACCAAGTTATTTAAAACTTTGTGCACTTCAAGGAGCATCTATAATATCTTAAAGATATATCTTTGTGCATCCCATGAAAAAGTAATGAGATACTGCCATTGATTTTAAATTTAGAGATATACTCTGATTTACATTCTGGCACACTGATTGGTCTGATTGTTTCCTTTCTCTGTCTTGCATGCATATATGAGGGTTGATGATTCATCTAGCATTGCCTCCCAAAATAAGTGAGTCAAGATCAGAAACAAGAAGCATTCCTGATGTTTTTGTGCCAGCTGAAGAGCAACAGGAGCCTCAGAAGTAGAAACTAGGATATTAATTTGGAGGCCAGAAGTAAGATGCACATTTCTCTCTTTCAGATACTATCAGGCCCAAGCCGAAATAGGCCGAAATGTGGCCTTCAGGAAGGACGTCTTTGTGACGTCAAAGCTCTGCCCATGGAATTCCCTATTGGGATTCCCCACCTCCTTTCCAGCCTCCAGATTGGCCAAAAATGCCACCCCCGATTGCAAAAACGGCGCTCTGCCAAGCGGCTGCACCTGGCTGTAACCTTCTGAAACAACCGGGCGCTTCTTGGCGGCCTCCAGAACCTGAACCCGAACTTCCGGGTTCGGGAGAACGCCGAGAAGCCCCCCTGCTGTTTAAGAAGGTGACAGGCAGGCGGCGGTGCTTCTTGGTGGCCTCCCGAACCCAAAAAGTCCGGGTTCGGGAGAACGCCGAGAAGCCCCCCGGCTGTTTTAAAAGGTGACAGCCGGGCAGCGGTGCACAGCGGAGCACCATTTTGTGATCTGCTGGCGAAAGGCGAAAAAAGTTCGTAAGAAGAGGCAAAAATTTTCTGAACCCCGGGTTCGTATCTCAAAGTGTTCGTATCACGAGGGGTTTGTATCACGAGGCACCACTGTATTTTAAAAAACCCAAGATGAATGAAACAAGATGAAGCAAAAAAAAATGAGAGAAATGGCTTGGGGGCTTGGATGTCCTGGGACACTGCTGGTTCCAGCAACTCAGGCCACCACATTACTACTGCTTCTGTTGAACCAGTCTGAACTGGTAAAAAACCCAGCTCTGGTATGGGTACCCTGAACCTCTTCCTCTCTTCTCCATCTAGTTTGGGACTGTGCAGTCCCTTAATCTGGGCTTCTTTCTGTAATGTATATCTCCTCCCTGAGAATTCCCTGTGCTGCCAAGATTCCCCTCTAGCTTCTCCAGGTGCAATTCTTCTCACATAACACATTTAACTGGTTTAGATACCAGTAGAGTGGTACATCTACTTAAGAACTTAATTCGTTCCGTGATCAGGTTCTTAAGTAGAAAAGTTTGTAAGTAGAAGCAATTTTCCCCATAGGAATCAATGTAAAAGCAAATAATGCATGGAAACCCATTAGGAAAGAAATACAAGCTAGGAATTTTGGTGGGAGGAGGAGGAGGAAGATGAGGATGACAGTCGCTGCTGAAGGAAGAAGGTGAGGTGAGGGGAATCAAAGAAATCCAAAACTTTAAGGCTTTAAAAAAATAGAGGGACTCTGAGGTGCCTCCCATACACCTGGCACGAGGCTACACTGCACCAGAGAGAGAAACCCAGGGAGAATGGCAGGAAACTGGCCAGGCCTTCGTGCCGCTCTCAAATTTCCTGGGAAATTTTTCTGGGCTCAGGTTCTTAAGTAGAAAATGGTTCTTAAAAAGAGGCAAAAAAATCTTGAACACCCGGTTCTTATCTAGAAAAGTTCTTAAGTAGAGGTGTTCTTAGGTACCACTGTAGTTTTATTTGCAAAGCATACTAAATTGGACCCAGTCAGAAAATAGGTTAATTCGGTAGCCTGGTGCTACATGAATACAGCAGATGTTTGAATCCTGACTTTATTTTGTCCCTAGCAATTTAGGCACTTAAACTTATATACTGCTTCATGGTGCAGTATGGTTTACAATGGTTTACAGAGTCAGAGTCAGAGTCATTACTGTGAAAGGATGTGTAGAGGGCTTATGAGATAGCACTTCATGAACAGCTATTTCCAATGGTTCCTTGTGTACAAATAAAATTAAAATTCTATTTTCAGGCATACTAATGCCACCATAGAGGCTAATTATGCTTCTGTTGAGGCTCTTTCTGTTTTTAGCTGATGTGTTTGGGCCTTATGCTCTGTAGAAGGAATTGTAAAGGCACATAAATAGAAATAATAGAACAAAGGTCTTGTTTGCCCATTTCAGTTCTGGGCTTGAAATAGATAATTTATTCATACTGCACTGAGGTGAACTCTCCCCTCCTCCTTTCCTCTCCAGAATGTTCATTATCTTTGATCGCTAACAAATTGTAAACATTCCTGCACCATTTATAAAATCAAACATTTTTTGAATATTTTATTTATTTATTTATTTATTTATTTATTTATTTATTTATTTATTCATTCATTCATTTATTTATTTATTAGGTTTGTATGCCGCTCCTCTCCGAAGACTCGGAGCGGCTCACAACAATAAAGCACAGTACAAATTCAATGATAAAAAACAATTTTAAACCCTTAATATAAAAACAATCATACATCCCAGACATACCATGCATAAAACGAAACGGGCCAGGGGAATCAATTTCCCCATGCCTGTTGACAGAGGTGGGTTTTAAGGAGTTTGCGAAAGGCAAGGAGGGTGGGGGCAATCCTGATTTCTGGGGGGAATTGATTCCAGAGGGTCGGGGCCACCACAGAGAGAAAATGGCTCAATACTGGTGAACAGAAACTACACCAAGAACTGCTATCATGTAGGAAGTGTAACTCAGCAAAAGATCATAATGCAGTGCAAATATAAGATCAACCTTCTCCATATAGTCCCTTTCAGATGTAAACAGTTTCTTTTCCCTTGCCCCCTAAATATGATTTAACAAACATTTTGGTTGAGCCTGGCACAAAGTCAAGTCCATGTCTAAGTAAGTCATATACAGTGATCCCTCGATTATCGTGAGGGTTACGTTCCAAGACCTCTTGCGATAATCGATTTTCCGCAGTATAGTGGTGCGGAAGTAAAAACACCATCTGCGCATGCGCACCCTTTTTTTCCCATGGCCGCGCATACGCAGATGGTGGAGCCGGGGAGCGATGAAAGTGCGGAAGCCGACAAAGATTGCTTTGAATGTCGGCTGCCCCCGCCCCCCCAGCACGTCTGGCGCCCTCGCCGCTACCGCCCGCCCGCCGCTCGCTCGCCCGCCCGCCCGATCCACCCCTCTCACCGGCTTTCGGACACGGGTCCTCCTGCAGCAGCGCTGCCGAGCAAATCAGCTGCTGGGCGGCCGAAGAAACCTTCCCTGGGTCTTCCCCGCCGCCCACGCAAAGGGGAAACCCCGATCTTCGGCTCCTCGCTGCTGCCACGCTGCCGAGCAGATCAGCTGCTGGGCGGCCGAAGAAACCTTCCCTGGGTCTTCCCCGCCGCCCACGCAAAGGGGAAACCCCGATCTTCGGCTCCTCGCTGCTGCCCGCCCGCCGCTTGCCCATCGCTCGAGAGCAAGAGGGGGAGAGATAGAGAAAGAGAGAGAAGGAAAGAAAGAGATGAGAGAGGGAAAAAGAGAGTGTGAGAGAGGAAGAAGCAAGATAGAGAAAGAGAGAGAGAAAGAAAGATGAGAAAGGAAGGAAGAGAGTGATGTCATCGGGTGGGAAAAACCGCGGTATAGCAAAAAAACCGTGGAGTATTTTTTAATTAATATTTTTTGAAAAACCGTGGTATAGCGTTTCGCGATAATCGAGATCGCGAAAATCGAGGGATCACTGTATATGAGTTATGACGATCCACTGTCATTCTTATAACAAGGGTTTTGATATTTAGATCAACTACTGAATGATCAAATCTTCCTTGCTTAATTGGTGGACTGGTACATAAGATTTTTTTAGGCTAAATATTTTGGAACACATCCACATTTCCGAGGAATAGGGTGACATAGAAATCCAGTCCAGTCCAGTCCAATCAATCAATCAATCAATCAATCAATCAATATATGCCACATGTTTGGTTTTTTTTTTGCTGAATTTGAAAATTAAGGGAGACTAGGATAGATCTATTTCGGCCTCATCAGCTAGCCATACCCACTGGGACTTGAACCTGCAACCTTTGCCTTATAAGGCAGATAATTATCCTCTAGGCTACAGTATCCAATCCCTTCAGCTCTGCACCAGGGAAGGGTTACATATTTTTGTGTCGAATCACCCTGGTGTATTGAAGGAACATCACAGCTCCTTATTTGCCTCTCGGCCCAATATATATATATTATCACGTTTGGAAAAATTCAGAACTTTGGAGATGTTATCATGTTTGGGAAAATTCATTTGACATTTGGGGTTCCCCTTTCCCAGCAAGTCATCAGATCCAAATATTTTCTGAATCAATGGTAGGATTGATATTTTAATCTTGCCATTGAAATGGTGCTGCAACAATGAGTGTGTGTGCCTTATTGCAGTCTCATAATTTATTGATAAGATTTAATCTTGTTACAGCTGTAATAATGGTGATTTAATTATAGTGAGCTGGTAGATACAAATGATATTTTTTTTAAAAAAAACACCCCAAAATCCTAGCAGATTATTGATTGGCCTGATTTACACTCCAAACACTAGGAAACAAGTAAAACCAAGCTCAAAATATCGAATAAGGGTGAAAAGACAGGAGGGAAGAAGAATGTTTCTTATAATTGTAGCCAAATTGGGTACATGGTTAAAATCAGCTTCAAGAAAATATCCAAGACTTTCTTTTCTATAACAATGACCAGAAACAACTGGGAATGGTACTCATAGAAGGAAATATCCCAGAAGAAGGAGGGCCCTTGAACATTGCTAGTGGGAGAACTTAGAGTGGGTTTAGAGCAGGGGTCCCCAACTCCTTTATTATTATTATTATTATTATTATTATTATTATTATTATTATTACTATTACTATTTAGATTTGTATGCCGCCCCTTTCTGTGGACTCGGGGCGGCTCACAACACAATAAAACAATTCATAACAAATCTAATAATATACAATTTAAAATTTAAAATAGTTAAAAAAACCCATTTTTAAGCAGACATACCTACAAACATACCATACATAAATTATATAAGCCCGGGGGAGATGTTTCAATTCCCCCATGCCTGATGACAAAGGTGGGTTTTGAGAAGTTTACGAAAGGCAAGGAGGGTAGGGGCAGTTCTAATCTCTGGGGGGAGCTGGTTCCAGAGAGTTGGGGCCGCCACAGAGAAGGCTCTTCCCCTGGGACCCGCCAACCGACATTGTTTAGTTGACGGGACCCGGAGAAGGCTGACTCTGTGGGACCTAATCGGTCGCTAGGATTCGTGCAGCAGAAGGCGGTCTTGGAGATATTCTGGTCCGATGCCATGAAGGGCTTTATAGGTCATAACCAATGCAGACTGGTATCAGTCTGTGGCCTGTTAGGAACCAGGCTACACAACTGGAATTGTGAAGTGGGCGAATGAAACTGCACACGGGGAGGGTCTAGGTTGCATGCTCCTCTCCCCCCATCCGTCCGTGGAAAAATTGTCTTCCATGAAACTTGTTCCTGGTATCAAAAACATTGGGGACCCTAGGTTAGAGGGTATCCCTGGTGATTCTGGGTCAATCAGGGGCTTTTGGATTCTACAATGCTTCAAGCAGAGCACTTTCTGTTTCCAAAGAGCAAAACGTTCACAACTTCTCCTGGCACATGTTCTAACATTAAGATGAGGAATCTACACCTTCTGAACGCTCCCTTTAACTTTTCCGGTGAGTGGTTGCAATGACTAGAGGATGCCATTGAAGCACTGAAAAAGGTGAATCACATAGTTATGGTACCTTAGTGAGGTGAATCACATTGTCTCAAATTATCGCTGCTTGCAAACCTATTATTCACGGGGAAGGATATCTTTGTATTATTGCACCTTGTGCTTAAAAGGCTAAAAGTTTTCTTTAAGCAGATTGGAACAGCTTAGGATGGTTCCAAAAGCGATGCTAGACTAAGCAATGTCAGACAACAAACCAAAGTATATAATTAACTGCTTTCCCCAATTAACTGCTATGCAAACCACCAACTTAGTACAGCAACATTCCCAAATAAATGATGGGTGTGCAGCTCAAACGCTATTGTCTACCACTGATTAACTGGAGATTTCAATCTGATTTCTGGCTTGCTTTCAGCATTTGATTGGTTTTTTTTCCTCTCCAATAAATGACTGGTGGGCTCCTGAGCAGATTCCAAGAACACAGATGATGACTCACAATACTATGTAAATTAATCCATACTTTGAAAACCCCCCAGAAAATATTGCTTTTGAAATGGCGATTTAATTTTTAAATGTGGATCTAAATCAAATCCTTCATTGAGAACCACTAAAAAAAAAATTCATTTTTTTTTTGCAAATGTACCTCCTAAAAGAATTGGAAGCTGCTGACAGCATATTACTCTTCAGAAAGCTCCCATAAAAGTATAATTAGAGACTGAGAGCAATACACTGCCTGTATGTCATACATGCCATTTTTTTTCCAGTTGTAGAAGCAGCTACGGATTAATATTTATCTCTATTGTTTGACAGGGGGAAAAAGTGTTTAGTTACAACAAGCTACCATGAACAATCGTTCCATTAATCTGGCACCTAAAAAGTTAGCTTTTACTGTGTATGTATGTTGTTTGCTAGAATACCCATAAATGTGTCATTTCTCCTGTGATTTGCTCCTGTAATCAATGAACGCCTCTGGAACGCATTGTTGAATTAATAGCAATCAGCAGCAAAAAGAGAGTGCTGCATTGAAAACAAGAGAAATATACCAGTATTACTAAACTACCTACATAGACTGCAAATGTGAAGAAACATTCTTTTTTTCCCACCCTTACCTTTATATCAAGAAAACAGAAGATACAAATCAGGAATTGCATCTTCAGATGATTATCTACACTATCTAGGACTTTATCACCTATTCCATATTTTATCCTGATTGCACAGATTGTGGGAGAAATGAATGGGGGAAAGTCAAAAAGTGAGAGAATTTTATGATTGTAATCTCCCCAGATGTCTTCTTATAGGAGCAAAAGGACAAAAATATTAAAGAAGTTAATCCCAAAGAACAGACCCAAACTTAGATCAGATGGTAGACCTAACCATCAAAACTTTCAACCTTGTTTGTTCATTTGATTTAATCTGATTTTAATGCCTGAATCCTGAGCAACCTTGGATGGCACACAATATAAAATGTTATCCAGTATTATTCTATGACTGTGTCTCTATTTCCACCAAGCACACTAGATCAGTGGCAGATCTGGAATTGAGAATGAAAGGGCAAAAATTGAGCCAGTCTACTCAAGAATTTGGAGCTCTTACCCAGGAAACCTGCTTTTAGAGTAATTAGCTTCGTATAGAAGAGGGGTCTCCAACCTTTTAGACCTCAGGGACCACCAAGGCCATAATTTTAAATCTCACAGACCACCAAATGCTTAATTTTAAATTTCCTTTCCTTTCTTTTCCTTTCCTTTCTTTTTCTCTCCTCTCCTCCCCTCCCCTCTCCTTTTTTTCTTTCCTCTCCTCACCTTTTATTTCTTTCCTTCTTTCTTTTCTTTTCCTTTTCCTTCACCAGGGTAGAGGAACTGCTTCAGGATGACCAAAGGGCCAGTCCTGTGGCTACCACAGCTCTGTAATACAGCACTGCACACCAAGACAACTAGACACAAGAACAGTAGTTCCCAAACGCTATCACTCTACTAAACAAATAATTCACTCAACACTGTCAGACTTTCTACTAAATCTGCACTTCTATTCTACTAGTTTTTCTCATATTCCTATCACCCATTTCCTCCCATATTGACTGTATGACTGTAACTTGTTGCTTATATCCTAAGATTTTTATTAATATTGCTTCTTCATTGCTTATTTGACCCCTGTGACAATCATTAAGTGTTGTACCACACAATTCTTGACAAATGTATATTTTATTTTATGTACACTGAGAGCATATGCACCAAGACAAATTCCTTGTGTGTCCAATCATATTTGGCCAATAAAACTCTATTCTATTCTATTCTAATATGGGACTGGCCCATGGTGGGGCTGGAAATCTCTGCCACAGGGAGTGGCAAGTACAATTTGGGATGTGCAGGTGTGCAGAGTGCAAAAAGGACACAGCCCTCTCTGGCCAGAATGAGATATGGTGCTGTTACAGAGGAGAGGGATGGTCCAAGTAGGTCAAAGTGGCAGTGGGGATGGCTGGAAGGTGTGGGAGTGATGTGCTACTTGCATTTGAATGGTATCAGCATTCTGCCTTCACCATGGTATATTTGCACCAGCTGGTGGTGCCAAGGCAGACCTTGTCTCCTGCCACTTAGGGCTTAAAGTGGTAAACCATGTCCAGGAAGCACTACATTTTTTCCCCATTTTATCATTTCTTCCCTACATTACAGTACACTGTTCATAACTGTCCTATTTTAAACTTAATCAGCATCAACCTAGAATCTTAAGTGATGCACTATTATTTTTTGCACAATGTAATCAAGGCCACGCAGCAAAGAAAGCAAAGTTAAAAAATCTCAGTTCCCTCACTTCATGCTAAATTTCTTTTAAGAATTTATATTCATCCCCATTTTAAATGCGTAGGCATATTCGTGCCTGGGATTTATCCACCAATCCAATACAAAGAGGAGTCTTTAAAGCCCAGTGTTTCTAAATCTTTGTTTTCAGATCACACATGCAAAAAAAAAAAAGCAGGTCAGAAGAAAATGGAGGACCTGGGAAAGTAATGAGAAGTCAATGAGAAAAATGGAGACATCCGGAAAGGGACAGCCGATATAAATAATAATAATTTTTTAAAAAATCACAGTCAAAGGGGTTTGGGCAGCTAATATTGGAAAAACGAGCTTTGGAAAGCACCAGCTGGGTACAAAAAGGGGAAGGGGTCTTTTTTTCCAGAAAGAGGCATAGGAAAAGAAGGGGAAAGAGCCAGGCAGGAGATAAGCCTTTGTGTGGAAAAGTCAGGCAAAGATACCCTGTCTACTGTTGTGCTCTGGCCCAGCTCCTGCCCCAAGGAATGTGCAGGTGGATGTGGGGGAAACATCCACATGCCGCAGGCCTGTTTTGCTCCCGATGGAATCTGCCGACAAAGCCTCCTTTGACCAAGGAAGCGTGAGTGACAGGGAAGAGGGGAGTTTGGCAGACAGCCCAGGAGGAGATCAATCATCTGTATCATCCCTGGATTCTGAAGAAGAATTAATGACACATCCACGCATGCGTAGAGTGATGCATAGGAGACAACAACTGAAGGATTATTACAAGAGAAAATGAGGCCACCGGTGGTTGGGTGGGGCTGCTGTAATTAGTGCTACAGATAAAAAAGAACAGCGTGCTGGTTTAGCCTTGTGGCAGTTTATCTGATTCATTGTTTTGTCAAGATGCATGGAACTCACTACCAGACTCTGTAGTATCATCACCTAACCCCCAAAACTTTACCGTTAGACTATCCACTGTTGACCTCTCCTGATTCCTAAGAGGTCAGTAAGGGGAGTGTATAAGTGCACCAGCGTGCCTTCTGTCCCCTGTCCTAATGTTTCTCTCTCTTACTAGTATCATGTATATAAATATTATTATAACTTTGTATACCACCAATACGTACTTGACAAAACAAATAAATAAAAATAATAAATAAATAAATAGTATAAATCCTTCCATTCCACACCATTCAGTAGAGTTGAAGAACTTCTTGGATTAGAAGTGAAATGTCTTTAAAGAAAAAAACATAAAGTCTAGTTGCTTCTTCAAAAAGTACCTTTGGGACATCACATACAGTAGTACTTTAAGAGAGATGACTTCTTTTTTCTCATTTTCACATATCATAGCATGGCTCCCTCAATACATTCAAGCAAGATACAAATTCAAGCATGTTCCATAGATTACCTTGAAAATAAAATTTGATTCTGGTTCATAATAAAATCAAAGACAGGGAGTAATGGAAGTGTTTCCTCTTTTATTCTTCCAAATTCTAATTGCCTGCTTATCCTCTGACATCCCGAAGCCAATCATTCCTTGGCTGCAGAAATCCAGAAAATCAATAGGGTACCACAACTTCTCAAAGACTTCTTGTGGCTTTCATTTCAATTTTTTTGCTATTCTAGCAGGGGAAGAATAGAAGAAAGGGGATTGTAATCTTCCTTCTCCTCTTCCAGGGCTGTATGTGAAGAAACAGAGATTGCTGGCAAAAGTATTTCATTCGCTATTACTGATTTATGAAAAAAAAAGAAGCAACATGCCAGATATTATAACTTTATCTTTTCCCCTGCAGGCATTGCTGCTGCAGAGCAACAATAAAAGGCTTAGAGAAAGGCAAGCAGGTGAATAGTCCAATAACCATGGGATGTTTGGGGAATTGTAATCCTAGAGACGTTTTGGTTTGCAACTGAGTTTGAAATAAACTCAGAATTGGTTTCGGAATAATTATGTTTTACCCCCCCCCCCCTAAATTGTGCAAAACATGGTTGTTAGGACAAATGTGGGTCACTCTTCAATATTTATTTTAAAGCCAGGGCTGTAGATTACACTGGATCTTTTTTAAAGTATTCTGGATGAAGGAAATGGTAAATTACTTCTGTACTATACTGTTGCAGGGAGACCCACATAGACATTTTCAAGTTGTGGCAGGGAGGCTCAAGAGAGAGAAATTGTTACCTTTTTATGTAACTATGTCAGAGGTCTTCAAACTTGGCAACTTTAAGACTTCTGGACTTCAATTCCACAAATCTTAAAGTTGTCAAGTTTGGGGACCGCTGATCTATGGGTTTCTGAGTGATCATTTTAAAAGTATATATGTCAAAAAAATCATTTTTATAGCAAAGCATTAGGGGTAATTTGTTTTTACAGTTGGCATATTTGTTTTCAGTCTAAAGGAAATCAGAGTCAGCATCCCACAATAATGTTGAATTTGGCTTCTGCTAACTCACAGTTTTTTTGAATGAATGCAATGTGCCTAAGTAGTCATGAATAACATTTCAAATTCCACCTATGTGTGCATAAATAGAGAGGTATAGAAGAGATGAGCAGGGCAGTGAAGCCATGGAATATCATACTGGATTTTGCAGAAGAGACGGAGTAACGACACGGACACCAGAGCTGGATTTAAACTTGGGTCATTTTTATTAAAATAAATTTGCATAATTTGTTAATTAAATTAGCATGAATTAGCATAAATTTGCATAAATCAGCATATTCAAATATGACCCGGAAACAGTGGACCTGCAGGGTCAAACAAACACTTCCGGGGCGGAAATGACGTAAAAGGTCAACATTCCAGGACTTCCGGTTTCGCTGAGGATCGCAGCGGAGTCTCTTGGCAGGGCTCTGCCTCGAGACCCCTCCAACCCTCCCAGAGGTCGCCCCAGCGCGATCGGATCGAGTCCGGATGGCTCGATCCTAGAAAAGGGGATTCCCCTCTGCCCGGGGAGCCATCGCCGAGGCTCCAGGACAGAGGGTTCATCCTGCAGCTCTGGTGCAGGGAGCACCGGTCCTCTCCCAAGAGGACACGGCCATTGCGATCCCACCTAACCAGTGGGAAGCAAGAAACATCAAGAGAGTAAAAAGCAGAGAAACTGAACAACCCTAATCGAAAAAGGAATATTGCCAAAGAAGCTACAATTAAGGTAAAAGTTTTTTCTATGTTCCATGCTAAACAAGAAGTTTAAAAAACAAGAAAATTGAATCGGAGTTTAAACAAAGGCGAAAGAGAAAGTTGTTAAAACAACATTGTATCCAGGCGCGAATTAACAGCCGGAACTTATTCTAACCACTTTCACTTGTTTTGAATTGTTGAATTTTTGCAAACAAGGAGATCTAGAAGATTTTAGAATGAGACATTAAAGGATTTATTATTCACAAAATGACATTATTTGGTTGAAAAAAATTTTTTTTCCTCTTTTGAAACATTTTTGAAACATTTGGTTACTGAAAGTTGAAAAATGAAGTCCGGGCTGGGATTTTTCTAGCGGAAGGACCAGACTGCTCACTATTTACCTACAAATTCTGAATAAACATTTATAAAGGGAAAAAAAACTCTTTTCCTACATTTGAGAACTTTAAAATTTGGATTATCTAATCGACGTTTTTTTTGGATTATTCTGTTGGACTATTTCCATTGGATTTCGTTTGGATTAATAGCGGTTTGTGGATTAACAGCATTTTCGTTGGATTTACTGCGGAGAGATTTCTTCCTGGGCTGTGAGAGACGGACCGACTTCATTTTAACTTCGTGAGATTAAACTGCATTTGCTTGGAAAAAGTTTTATAAATTTTCTAAAGACTATACCCTTCTTCAAAAAACGGAATACCTTTGCAGTACTCATTAAGGTGTTTCTGACAACAAATTAGATCTTCAATCAATTGTTTTTTTTTTCTTGCATTTTCCCTTTGATAATTTCAATTTTTGAATTTTAATTCTATATTACATTATATTACAATTGGTTCTGTTTATGCATTGCTAAATTTTCTTTTGGTCTTTGGTCCCCTGTTCCTCCTAATTGAATAATAGTCTTTAACTCTGATTGTCCCCTTTCTTCACATGCTTTTACCCTCCTTCTCACTTTGCTGACTCTTCCTCTTTATCTTTGCAGCTGTGCTAAACTAATCTCTTCCCCTTTTCCCCCTCTTCTTCTTCACATCTTCTTGATATAAACTTTGACTAGAGTAATAAGAATAAATAAGTTGAGCATTAATTAGATATATTTTAAATTTTAAGTGTATTTGAAATTTAGCCTTTTATTTGAATTAGAACTTTTATTGCTATTAATTAATTGCTATTGATTTAGTATAACTGTTACTGTGGGTTTGGAATTTATAGAATCTCTTTACATTTTGCTAACATAAAATACCACTAAATTTAAATTTGAAAATGTCAAGTTCTTCCACCCATACTAAAACAATCAAGAAGCAAACAACTGTTATTTCTTCCCCGCAAAGTTCACCACATCCATCTCCCGCACAGCAGACTTTATCTGCAACTATGTTCACCAAGGAGAAGGACAGGGAGAAACAACCATCTCTGGCTTCAATCCAAGAGACATTAACAACATTAAATGACTTTATGCTAAAATCTCAACAAGACGCAACACAACAGAGAGATGAAATTAAAGCAGAGATGGCGGAAATGAAAGTTGACACAGGTGAAATGAAAGACCAGATGAAGGAGATTAAGCAAGCCTTGCAAGATAATGAAGTACGAATGAAGGCAGTGGAAGAAAAGGCGGAAAAGGTGGAGAAAAGAATTGGTCACTTGGAGGACAAAGCTGCTTCACGTTACAGAGGGTATGATGAATCAATTACACATCTGGAAATGCAACGTGCGTCATATGGACTTCGATTTCAAAACGTAATAGAAGAAAAAGATGAAGATTTAAAGGCCATTATGGCTGACATTATTGGGAAAATCCTTCAGATGGACCCAGATGACATAAAAAGAGAAATCGATGAAGTCTTCAGAATTTCTAACAGCTATATTCGCCGTTTTAATCTTCCACGCGAGATTCACATCAAATTTGTAAGAAAAAGCATGCGAGATGATATATTGCATTGGTCAAGAGCGGGACAACTACAACACCAAGGCAAAGAAATAAAAATATTAAAACAAATCCCAAGACGTGTTCGAGAGACTAGAAGAGACTATCATTTCTTGACCAAACTTCTGATCAAAGAAAACATAACCTTTCGCTGGCTTATTCCACAAGGTCTATCATTGACATGGAAATCAACGAGATATAAATTGGAGAATCTAGACCAAGCAAGAGACTTTTATGAAAACAGTGGAATATGCGAAATGGAACAGATAACAAAAGAACTGGAAGCAATGCAGGCCGAAGCCATGGGGGCACTTGCACAAGTGGAGGACCAGGACCAAGGGGCCAGAAGAAAGCAACCTCAACGCGAAACCAAGAAATACAACAAATGACTACATTGAGAGATTTAAAAATCTTTTCAGTAAATGTCAATGGACTTAATGAACCAAAAAAAAGAAAACAAATGTTTTCCAAAATTAAGAATCAAAAAGCTCAAATTGTGATACTCCAAGAAGTGCATATAAAAAAAAGTAATCGGAATTTATTGTTAAATAATAAAATTGGAAAGATGTATGCTGCGTTAGCAGACCAAAAGAAAAGAGGAGTGGCAATGTATGTTGAGAGTTCTATAAATTCCAAACAACTATATAGTGATGATGAAGGTAGAATTTTGATTGTCCAGATAGATATTGAACCCAAATCGCTTGCTATTGTTTCTATATATGCCCCAAATGATGACCAAATTGCATTTTATGAAAAATTACATCAAAAAATTTTAGAATTAAATTTGGAAAATATGTTAATTATTGGAGATTTTAATGCCATAACAAATAGACAATTAGACCATTCGGGGGTGAAGAAAAGTTGTAAAAAGAAAAAAAAGAATTTACTGCCCTCAACTTTCCAAAAAATGAAAGCAGAATTGCTATTGAATGATATATGGAGGGAAAGGCATCCTCATAGCAGGCAATATACTTTTTACTCAAACCCCCACAAAATTTGGACTAGAATAGATATGGTGTGGGCTCCCAAAACAACAGCAGAGTACATACAAGACGTAGAAATAGATGTTAATACTTGGGCAGATCATAATCCAGTTATAGTCTATATGAGAAATATTAAAAAACATCGCAATTGGCAAATGAATAGAAATATTTTGAAAGAGAAAGAATATAAAGAATGGATGGAAAAGGAATTAAAAATATTTTTTGAAATTAATAAAAATACAGACACCACCCCTCAGAACTTGTGGGATGCAACCAAAGCATACATAAGAGGATTAACAATATCCTATACTGCAAAATATAATAAAGAAAGAAAAAGAAAATATGAACAATTAATAAATGAATTAAAACAACTAGAGTTTCTATCACAACAAAATGTGAAAAATAAAGATTTGGGGGAAAAAATAAATTTAATTAAACACAAAATTAGATTACAAGAACAAAATCAACTATTGGAAAAAATAAAGAAAGCTAAGCAACAGTATTTTGAGCATGCCAATAAATCAGGTAGATGGTTAGCATACAAACTGAGAAAGCAGAGACAATCTAAATTAATTAGAAAATTAGAAGATAAAGATGGAATAATAAAATATGACCCAGAGGGAAAAGCAAATATAGTTCAAAACTTTTTTAAAGAATTGTATAAAGATGATAATATTGAAGAAGAAGCCGTATTTAAATACCTAGAGAGTGCAGAGTTACCACAAATAACAGAAGAGCAACAAGAAAAGATGGAGAGTCCAATAACGATGGAAGAACTCCTTATAGTTATTAAAAAGCAGAAAAACAACAAAGCCTCGGGACCGGACGCTATCCCGGCAGAGTGGTATAAAATAGAAAATGAAGTATTAAGAAATAATATGCTCCAAATTTTTAATGAATGTAGAGTAGATGGTAAAATTCCTAAATCATGGTCGGAATCTTTGATAACTTTAATTCATAAACCAGATACACCAAAAGAAAAAATTAAAAACTATAGACCAATATCTTTATTGAATGTAGATTATAAAATCTTTATAGCAATATACGCAGATAGATTGAAAAATGTGATAAACAGCAAAATTCACTCAGACCAAAATGGTTTCCTTCCAGGTAGACAAATTAAAAATAATCTTAGAACAATCATTAATGTATTAGAGTATTATGAGCAACATCCAGATAAAACATTATCCTTAATGTTCTTAGACGCGCAAAAAGCTTTTGATAACGTGAATTGGACATTTATAAAGATGCAATTAAATAAAATGAGATTCGGCCCCAAATTTGTTAATTTAATAGACGCTATTTATTCAGAACAAACGACAAAAATTATATTAAACAATGAACAATTAGAAGCGTTTAAAATTAATAAAGGAGTGCGGCAAGGATGTCCCATATCACCTCTTCTTTTCATTATGACTTTAGAAGCACTCTTAATAAAAATAAGATCAGATCCAAAGATAAAAGGTTTAACAGTTAGAAAAGAGATATACAAAGTCCAGGCCTTTGCAGATGATTTGACTTTTATAATGGAAGATCCGTTAGTCACAGCACCAAGATTAATCCAAACAATAGAACAATATGGCAAGGTGGCAGGTTTGAAAATAAATAAAAATAAAACAAAAATTATAACTAAAAACTTGAGTAAAATACAAGAAAGCAATTTAGAATGTATTACTGGAATGCAAATAGTTAAAAAAGTAAAATATTTGGGAATATGGCTAACAGCCAAAACAATAACATTAAAAAATGATAATTATATAAAATTAATTAATGAAATTAAAAAGGATCTAGAAATATGGAACAATCTAAAAATATCATTTTTGGGAAGAATTGCTACGATTAAGATGAATATCTTACCTAAGGTATTATTTTTATTTCAAGTGATCCCAATCAATCCAGGGGCTAACTTTTTTAAAAACTTAACAAATGTGGTTAAAAAATTTCTATGGCAAGGGAAAAAGGCAAGAATTAAGATAAATATGTTAGAAGACATAAAAGAGAGGGGGGGTTTTGCGCTCCCAAATTGGAAACTATATTATCAGGCAGCCGCCTTAACATGGATTAAAAACTGGATAACTTTAGAGGACATGAGAACATCAATATTAGAAGGACATGACCTCATGCTTGGTTGGCATGCTTTTGTGTGGTACGATAAAGATAAAAACCATTCTTACTTTAAAAGACACACGCTGAGAAAATATTTATTTGATGTCTGGAAAGACATAAAGAAAAACCACTTTTTAACAATTCCAGATTGGGTTACCCCCTTGGACGCAATAATACATCCAAATTCTATTAATGACTCAAGAAATATAAGATATAAAGATTTGTTAGACAATCAAATGAAATTAAAATCTAGAATTAAACTACAAGATGAAGGGATACAAATTGATTGGTGGCATTACGCACAGATTAGATCCAGATACCAGAAAGATAGTACACTCTATATATTTAACAAAAGTAAAAACCTGTTAAGTGAGTTAATCACTAAAAACCACAACAGAGTAATTGGAAAAATATATAAATATTTGATTACCCACAAGAATATTGAATTAACATTAAAAGATAGTATGATACATTGGTGTAGAAACATAGGTAAAGAAATTGATTTAGATACATGGGAGAAAGTTTGGATGTGCAATTGGAGAATGACTAAATCAGTTTCTTTGAAAGAGAACCAAATAAAAATGTTTTATAGATGGCATCTCCCACCAAGTAGATTAGCAAAAATGTTCCCAAAGACATCACCTTTGTGCTGGAAATGTAAGAAAGAAATAGGATCCTATTATCATCAATGGTGGACATGTAATAAAGCTAAAATGTATTGGAAAATGATAGAAAAAATGACAAAAGAAATTACAAAGCAGAAAATAGATTTCACCCCGGAGTTTTGTTTGCTAGGAATTACTAACCAAAATTATAAAAAAGAAATTTTGTACTTGATTATACATATTTTTACAGCGGCAAGGATTATATACGCGCAAAATTGGAAAGGGGAAGATATCCCCAAAGAAGAGGGAGTTATTGCAAAAATATTAGACTGCGCGGAAATGGACATGATGACAAGACGCTTGAATGAACAGGAAGAAACCAAATTTTACGCAACATGGAACAATGTTTATGAATGGATAGATAAGAATAAAAAAATAAAGAAAGAAGAGTAGTAACAAGTATAGATATTTTAGATGATCTTTTCTTATTAAGATTTATCTTAGATTTAGTTTACATAGATAGAATAGAAATTTGTTTTTTCTAAAGATTTTTTGACTTGAAATTAATTAGAAACTTTTATATGACAGTTAATTTTTTTTTTACTAGATATTTTTTGTATTAGTAGCATTGAATTAGATATTCAATTGTGTATTCCTTTTTCTGTATCTGCAATTATACTTTTGAGAAGAGCAGGGATGATACATCCCTACAATGTATGTTAAATGTTTGTAAGTTTGTTTGTCATTTTAAAGAAAATTAATAAAAAGATTTGAAAAAAAAAAAAAAAAGGTCAACATTCCTGGGCAACTAAGGGCGTAGCTCGATGCTGGTCCAGGTGAGGGACCTCTCCCTCACCTGAGACCCTGCCATGCACTCGCATGAGGGGGGTCCCGCCGGCTCACCCCTACCCTGGGACTTCAATAGCGGGACCCAAAGACAGGTTCCCCCCAAGTGCGCAGGTAGCACCCACCATGGGCTTGGAGAGAACCTGTCAATCATCCCCAAAGATGCCCAAGGGAGAACGCGCAGTTGCTGAACCACCACCCAGATTTCCGCCCCTAACCTGCCTACCCAAATGACCAAAGGTAAGCCAATTAACCTATTAAATGCAAGCACCCCCTAACCGCACATCCATCTCCCCAGTGTGGAATGGGCAAAAAAACAGCCATGCCAAATGGGCGAGGCTGCAAAAAATTCCCATTCGGCCCCCGAGGGTGACCCACCAATAGCACACTGCAAATTAGGGAAGGGCGGGTGGGTGTCTGCTCTTTTGAGTGGGTCCGGGCGAACAGGCTTGGCCCAGGGCCTGCAGCCCTTAAATAGGGCCAGCAAGCCCCGCCCGGTCCCCACGTCATTCCAGGCCACGTGGGCCTGGCTTTCCCGGCCGAAATCTCGTCTCGCGAGATTTCGGCCGAAAACAAAATGGCGGCCGCCATGCAGAGTCCGGTGTCTGCCCGGCCCTTCCGCAAAAGCGCCGTGGCCGGTAAGTTGAGCCGGCGATATTGCAGAAGAGACGGAGTAACGACACGGACACCAGAGCTGGATTTAAACTTGGGTCATTTTTATTAAAATAATTTTGCATAATTTATTAATTAAATTAGCATGAATTAGCATAAATTTGCATAAATCAGCATATTCAAATATGACCCGGAAACAGTGGACCTGCAGGGTCAAACAAACACTTCCGGGGCGGAAATGACGTAAAAGGTCAACATTCCTGGGCAACTAAGGGCGTAGCTCGATGCTGGTCCAGGTGAGGGACCTCTCCCTCACCTGAGACCCTGCCATGCACTCGCATGAGGGGGGTCCCGCCGGCTCACCCCTACCCTGGGACTTCAATAGCGGGACCCAAAGACAGGTTCCCCCCAAGTGCGCAGGTAGCACCCACCATGGGCTTGGAGAGAACCTGTCAATCATCCCCAAAGATGCCCAAGGGAGAACGCGCAGTTGCTGAACCACCACCCAGATTTCCGCCCCTAACCTGCCACGGAGCGGGGGTCAGATCTCTATCTTGGCCCCCCGACTCCCCCCTCTAACTGCGCCAGCTCACGCAGAGACACTGCAGGTCCTGTAAGAAAGAGGTGTTCCTCAGTTCTGACAGAGGAAGACCAGCAGCCAGGTGAAGCCACAGCTGATCTATGGTGATGCGGGGATGGGCCACAACCACCCCGCCTAACCCTCTGACTACCGTACCCAGGGCCTTAACTCCCCTCCTAACCCGGTGAAGGGCCCTAAGGGAAATGGCGTCCCACCAAGCGATCCCCGTGAGGATCTCGACCACCTCCCTGCGTGGAGGGCCACCCAGTGCGAGCCACCACAGGCTACGCGAGCCTGGCAGATCTGAAGTTGACCCCCAGGCCCACACAGGTCCTTGCCACCGAGGTGCAAGACCCACTACCTGGGCGCCGCCATAGGATGCAGCCCTCCCAGTACCATCTGGGCGCAGCAATGGGATGCCGCCCTCCCAGCACCAACTGGGCGCAGCAATGGGATGCCGCCCTCCCAGCACACATCCAGGCACAGCAATGGGATGCCGCCCCCGGCTCTAACTGGGCGCAGCAATGGGATGCCGCCCTCCCAGCACCGACTGGGCGCAGCAATGGGATGCCGCCCTCCCAGCACACATCCAGGCACAGCAATGGGATGCCGCCCCCGGCACCAGCTGGGCGCAGCACTGGGATGCCGCCCTCCCAGCACCAACTGGGCGCAGCAGTGGAATGCCGCCCTCCCAGCACACATCCAGGCGCAGCAATGGGATGCCGACCCCCGGCACCGACTGGGCGCAGCAATGGGATGCCGCCCTCCCAGCACCAACTGGGCGCAGCAATGGGATGCCGCCCTCCCAGCACACCTCTGAGCGCAACGATGGGATGCCGCCCCTGGCCACCGACTGGGCGCAGCAATGAAATGCCGCCCTCCCAGCCCAACTGGGGGCAGCAATGGGATGCCGCCCCCCGACACCACCTGGGCGCAGCAATGGGATGCCGCCCTCCCAGGACCAACTGGGCGCAACAAAGGGATGTCGCCCTCCCAGCACCTCCTGGGCGCAGCAATGGGATGCCGCCCTCCCAGGACCACCTGGGCGCAGCAATGGGATGCCGCCCTCCCAGCACCATGGTAGAAACGCCCGTCCCACCGCACACCCCGTCTCCCCCGCCAGACAACCAGGACCCAGCCGCCACAGCGGCAGGGTCTCCACCCCCGATGGTAACTTGTTGCTGAGTGGTCTCGGAGCGCTCATGACCCCAAGCAACACCGTCGGACGCGTCCTGGCGGGTTGAATAGAAGGGGACCAAAGGAGGAAACTGGCCTAAGATCTTACCCGGACCCTCAACAGGCCGTTCGTACCCTAAAAAACAGGCCGTTGACCGCCGGCGGGCGACTTCCCGAATCCTCCGTATCGAGAACGCCGTTACCGCACTAGTGGCAGCGCCTCTCGAGAACGAGCGTTCCCTGATGGCGGGATCCATACTTGGCCTGGCCAAACCCTACATACTAGCACCCACCTAACGGAAGTAATGAGATGGAAGGCACCAAATTGACCCGGCGGCCCGCGATGCGGCCCCGGCCCAACTTTCCCGCACTGTCACCATGCGGAAGTCCATAACCAATAACCCCGTCCCCGCCTTAAACAAGGCGAAGCCGGCCAACCTGGACCTAATAGTCCTACCGAAAGGCCACGCTGCCTAAGCTGGACACAAAAATGGCCAGGTACACAACTGGGGCAGGCCAGCTATAGGGGTAACCCGTATACTGCCTGCAATCCCAAACAGTTCACCTGCCCGCTGCCAAGCCCCCCAGAGTGCCAAACACTCCCAAGAGTGCCGTAGCCCAGCAAGCCTCTACTCTCTACTGCCCAGGAGCCCCCCGGCCCCAAGGTGGACAGAAAAAGCCCCTGGCGACATACGTGCCCGCAGGGCCAGGGTCCGAAACCGGGACAACTGACCATGGGACAAGGCGTCAGCAACCCCGTTATCTAACCCGGGGACATGCCTAGCTAAAAATAATGTGGGCAGGGACAAGGACCTGTGCCCCCCCAAAATAATTGGTGGACAAGCCGCATGACCCTGTCCCTCTTGGAGGACAGGGCGTTCACAGCATGGACAACCACTAGGCTGTCACACCAAAAGGCACAGTCTTGCCCCCAAACTGCTCACCCCAAAGCTCTAGGGCCACTATCAAGGGGGAGAGCTACCAAAAGGGTCAAATCCTTAACCAAAGAAGAGGCACTCCTTCAGGAGGCCACGCAGCCCAGCACCACTGGTCACCCGACACAACCCAAAGCCACGAGTACATGCAGTATCAGAACACAACTGCAACTCAGCTTCCAAAAGAAGCTCTTGCCCCCAAAAAGACAACTCATTAAAACGTTCTAAGAACTCCGCCACACGCAGAGGTCAGCCCTGACCCCTGCACATAAGCGGGTACGATGATGGGGCAAACGGAGCCCCCTCATCGCAGTATATAACCTCCTAGAAAAACCCTGCCCGGCACCACGGCCCGGCGGGCAAAATTAAGTATCCCAGCTAGTTCCCGGAGCTGCCGAAGAGTGACCCTCCTGCAGCCCCAGAACCGTACCAAGGTGATCCCTGATTTGTGTCAACTTGTCCAGGGGCAAACAGAAGATTGCCGCTGAGTCCAATTCAATACCGAGGAAGGTAATCCCGGTGGCGGGGCCCTCGGTCCCCGTAGAGGCTAAAGGCACCCCCAACAGAGCACAAAGGGCTTCGAAGACCCGCATTAGAGCGAAACAGTGCTCTGCACGCGCAGTCCCCACCATCAAGAAACCCTCAAGGTAGTGAACGCCGAGCCCAGACTGCCGCGCCTCCTGAGCGCCCACTCCAAGAAGGTGCTCGAGCTCTCCAAAAGAGAGCATGAGACGGAGCCACCCATGGGTAAAACCCCGACCCCATAAAAAACACCTATGAAATGGAAGCCCAACGGCTCGAAGCAGTTTGGGTGTATGGGGAAGAGCCGGGATGCTGACTTAATGTCGCATTTATCCATAAGGGCTCCAACCCCACCCTGCCTTACCATGGCCACGACCGCATCAAAGGATGTGAGCCGGACTAAACAAAGGTCGTCAGGAACGAAATCCTTCACTGACTCCCTTTTAAGAAAAGACAAGTGGTGAATCACCCAAATTCAACACCCACCTTTCAGGGGACCACCCCTAATGGGGACACCCCAAATTCGGGAAGGGCGGCTCCGGGAAGGGCCCAAGGCCCCTCCCCACGGCCACCTCTTATGCTATTCTGGCCCGAACAATGCCGTCATGTCCCACAACCAATCTGAGGTTGTCGAACCCAAAGGCTTGCTCGAACCCCCTATGTAAGGGATCCTGAATCCCTTGGAGAAACCTAGCAAGAGAGCGGCCGCTCTCGAGCGAGGGTGGTCGTCCCTCAACCAACCCCCGTGTTGTTGTTGTCGGTGTTTTTGTAAATTAATTGGGCTGGGCCCAGTTTCCCCCCAGTAGGTGGGGTTTGTACCCTGGACCCCCTCCCCTCCTTACCGTCCCCTTTGAGGGGCAGGGGCACATTGAAGCGGCATGGGAGCCCCGCCTTCCCGCACGCATGGCTGTACGTACAAAAGGGGGGAAATAAGCCCCTCTGCAGCAAACCCATGACATGCAGCGAACGGGTCCCACACTGTGGTGGCCCCCATGTCCAATCTCCCTGGCCCCGACGAGTAAGCAGTCAAAAAAGGGGGAAGGCCATATGGCCTGCGTTGGTGGGGTCAACCCCCCGCCCCCGACACACCAGGCCCTGGCAAAAAGCTGCCCCAGGGGCCTGTGCTCCGCACTAGAAGCCAGCGGGGGGGGGCAAACCTGGCTACAGGTGCCCCCCCCCCCCGAAAAAACCCCAAGAAACTGAGACCGAGTGGCAACAGTATTTAAATAATTAATGTTAGACCATAACTGAACTGAAGTTTGGCTGATTTTACCGAAATAGTAAAGGCTTGGAACAAACTTCCAGCAGACCCGGTAGATGAATCCACAGCAACAGAATTCAAACATGCCTGGGATAAACATATATCCATCCCAGGATAAATACAGAAAACAGAACAGGGCAGACTAGAAGGACCAATGGGTCTTTTCTTGCCGTTATATGTCCATGTTTCCATATAAATAGATGAAATAATTTCAACCATAATCATTCTCATTATTATTATTATTAATATGTTCTTGTGTACACCATGGTTCTTATTTTTACACATGAAGGAACCGGGGCCACCCAGGCCCCGAGAGGGCAGCAAAAGGCCTCTGCCCAAACAGGCAGCGCAGCAGCAGAAAGCTGCCGCCAAGGGCCCAACTGCCCTCCATTTTTATTTTACTTCTTATTTTATTTCGTATTGTTTTCCGGGGGCCACGAACCGGGGGGGGGAGGGCGCGCGCACGCGAGCCCTCCCCCGAGCCCCCACGTCCCAAAGGGGGCTACCCGAATGATCCCCCCGTAGGAAATAGTCGGGGGGGACAACAGCCAACGGCTCAAGGCCCGGCCGTCCCGCCAGACTCGAAACCCCCCAAGCCACTCCACGAGCCTCCGATGAGGCTGCCAAGATGGCGGCCGTAACACGCGGCCGCCTTATACAGATCGGAGGGGGGGGTGCTCACGCGGGACTCCCTCCGAAAGGCCGTTGCTGCCCACCGATCGAAGAGGGGCAGACCGCCAGCCTCGGATGGGCTGAAGCCTGCTGCCCACAACGAGCAGCAGTCGCCTCAAGCCTCCGACGAGGCTTCCGAAATGACGGCCGCTCCACGCGGCCGCCGAAAGGCTCCAAGAGCAGACAGCCAAGTGTCTGCTCTTTTGAGTGGGTCCGGGCGAACAGGCTTGGCCCAGGGCCTGCAGCCCTTAAATAGGGCCAGCAAGCCCCGCCCGGTCCCCACGTCATTCCAGGCCACGTGGGCCTGGCTTTCCCGGCCGAAATCTCGTCTCACGAGATTTCGGCCGAAAACAAAATGGCGGCCACCATGCAGAGTCCGGTGTCTGCCCGGCCCTTCCGCAAAAGCGCCGTGGCCGGTAAGTCGAGCCGGCGATATTGCAGGTATGATTTATTTCTTATGGATTTGGTAAAAGAATTAAAATAATACCTGGAGGAATGATTACTAGAAGGGGGAGCAGCCCTAACAAAGACATTATCAGAAGCATCATTTCTTGTCAAGGAAAAATTAAGTATTATATGTCTTATTTTTATCTAGTAAAAATGTGCTAAATTTATATTAAGGAGAAAATTCCCCTTTGCAGAAATGAATGCATAGAAAAGAAAGTATGTTCCCCAATTCTTGTAAATAGACATTTTTATTTCATGTAGTTAGTTGTTCTTTTAGTTCTATAGCTTTTTGCTAGTAGTCACTTTCAGAGAGACCTGGAGTTTCTGGATGGGCTGTTACAGGCACTATTTCAGGTATTATTCCACAATTTTAAGTTGCAACATTTCAGTTGCCTGCATGTTTGAGTAATACACATTATTATGCTCAGTTTCTTTCTATTTCATATGGACTTTACTGTACCACTAATTGTCTCATTAAAAAAAACCTCATTAAGTCAAACATGTGGAGATTATGGCTAAAATCCTGTACACCAAGAACATTTTGTGCTGAGTAAGAATAGTGTCTTTGTGCCACTTCTTTTTCAGCAGGCTTCTTATGGTACCATACAACCAGCTCTCTTCAGCAACCTTCCTGCTTGCCCATGAACTATTCCAGTTCATGTTTACCCACCTACCGTGTTTCCCCGAAAATAAGACACTGTCTTATATTAATGTTTGCTCCAAAAGTTGTGCTACGTCTTATTTTCGGGGGGTGCATTATATTTCTCAAATAAGACAAATTCACAGGCAGAAAAGCTGACACCCCCCAAAGAAAGTGTACCGTACGGTACACTGATTACGGTACGGTACCTGTCAGTATGGCACCCACACACACAAACAACGGCACTTGTATGGTACAACAGTATACTCCCGCTATTGCAGCTTCCGGCCACCAGAGGGACTACAGTCTACGCACTGTAGTGGAGACTGTAATGGCGGTGAGACAGCAGCAGACTGTGTCTTCTGTACTGGATGGTACAAAACGATGGAAGGGGCCAGGAGGGGACGCCACATTGTTACGGTACTCCTATGAACAGCTTTGAATGGTACCATATGTTTTTCCACCGTACTGTATGTAAACTTGACTACGCCTTATTTTCGGGGGGTGCCTTATATTAGCAAATTGTGCAAAACCTCTGACATGCCTTACTTTCGGGGTACGTCTTATTTTCGGGGAAACAGGGTATATTGGGTTGTAGTAAACCAACAACTCTGCCTCTACAATCCCCTTTGGCTGAGAACCATCACTTTCATCCATAAGCAAATATGACATTTGATATCAACCTACTTATAGATCCTCCTTTTCTATTACAGCTTATTTATAAGAATCTAAACTATTCAGTGAAGGGCTGCAATTTTTTTACTACCACACTGTGGGCATGGCTTATTTTGTGTTGTGATTCCGTCTGAGGCTCCTCAGGGAACGGCTGAACCTCTGCTGGCTCCATGCTCAGAGGGGGAGGATGAGGAACAGGAGGAGGAGGTCCAGGCAGACGGGGAGGAGGAATATCAGGCCGAGGGAGATGGAGAACAGCCTGAGTCCCCCGGGGTGGAGCTCTCCCCAGCAAGCAGCCTGGAGTCCTTGGATGAAAATGCACAAGCCATCATCGATCTCAGGCAGAGAAGAGCAGCACAACGAAGGGGACAATTAGCCAGGTATTTCCAGCCCTAAATAGACAACAGTTGGGTTTGGGTGTGGTTCTCCCCAGAAAGGCTGAAAAGGCAGACCCACCCTTCCTGTATTGTGGAGTATTATCTTTGGGAGTCCTGGGACCTGGCTGTGATCTTTGGCGTTTCTGACTCTGGCTTGTGGCCCTGAAGGCTGAAACCTTGGGGGGAAAGACGTGGGTCTTATTCTCTACAGTGGTGTGTGTGCCAGCAAGAAGTCTGCTGTATTGTCTGGCCGTCATGACTCTGCTGTGAAGCCTCATAGCCTGTCTGTTGGGAAGAACAGGTTTTTCTCTGTGTTTGTTTTTCCAACTATAAAGTGCCTTTGCTTTTACCAGCGTGTCTGGCTGCTTTTTTCAGTTGGTGTTGAAGTCTGGGGGCACCCAGACAGAACAATTTTGTGGGTGTGGCTTGCCGACCATGTGAACAGGTGGGAGTGGCTTGATGATCATGTGACAGGGGGGTTGGCTTAAAGGTCATTTGACTACCTTAAAGGTGGCCAACCTGACGTCACTCACGTGAAGGCTTTGGGTTTGGGTTAGGGTGCCTGGCCTCTCCTCGCCTCAAAGAGATACAATTTCCTTATCTATTTACTATTACTGAATATCCAAAATATACTATTTAATTCTACGAATATATGCCATATGTGTACATACATATTATACATAGGCACATAAAAATATACATTATCTACCATATAAACTGTATGTGTATGTACATATATACACACACGCACAGCTCTTCTAAAATTATACACATTCAATCTCATTTACTGCAATAGGAAAAACATATGCAGAGCCCAGAAGGGGAAAAAAAAGAAAAAAAATTCGAAATTTTTCTACCAGTTCTGCATACCTGACCATACCCATAGGAGCCCATCACTGAAACTATTGCTCACAACTTTGTATCAGGAAATCTGGTATAGCCATCCATCCATTGCATGGAGACTTACAATGCTCTCTATGGCTGAAAGCAGGCTTTGTATAGAAACCCCATCCACCCATCATATTTTCTTATAATTGGCTCAAACAGCACACACATATTAGCTTGGGATAATACATAGTGCTTGCCCAGTTCTACCAGCCCTTACTGGTGTTTTGTGGTCATTAGCTAATGAACTTTTGCCACAGGCCAGCCTTAAGTGTGGATTAGGCATTGCATGGAACTAATATTTTCTGAGACTGCCAGATATTGGCAGCAAGGTTTTTTAATAGAGTGGTTCTATATATCTCTTTTTTATCCTCAGAAGACCACCTGGGCAGAGTTTCTGCACTAGACCATAACAGAGAGGGTTATTTGTCATACAATTCAGTTCAATTCTGAGTTAAAGCTAACCCTCTCCTGTTCCCCTAGTGTGTATCCCATGGCTTGGTGAACACACATCATGCTGCCTCGGCTCAGCTTTGTTCTATGCGCTGTGCATAAATCAGTTGAACCTTTTAATACTGGTTGGATTAAAATTTCCTTGCGTGATCACCCACTTCAGAATGGTTGCACTTAATTCTATGGTCACCTGAGCAGAGGTGACTGGAACAAATCACTTCCTTCTTCGACCCAATTTCTATGTCACATAAAATGAAGTGATGGCTACCACAGAGAATCAAACCTGAGTAGAATGAAATTGCTCAGAAATATTTTCAAATAGATAAAAAGATCTGCATCAGTCATGCGTGACAGGTTTTCTGCCCAAAGGATATATGGCTGTTATTGCAAAATGTCCACCCTTTGACTTGATTTCTGGGGTGAATGGAAATTGGTGCCTGTTCTTGTTTCAGCGAAAGCTGCTGTCGGTGGACATAACTGTGTGATATTTATGCTTCTAATTGAATGCCTGGAGCATTGATTAAGGCTATATGCTCCAGAAGAGTGATGCTTATCCACCATACTGAGCTCCAAGGTTTTATTGTTGTTGATCCCAAGCAACCCAGAAGCAAGGTTGTTGAGCTTCAGTGGCCTGATCCATCAGCTGTCTGCTGAGACGTCCTGCGGTATGAACTTAGTGAACATGATGTCTCCTCAAATGAGAAACAACATAGTCAGAAGTGAAGTGCAAATGATTGACAGGAAACAGATACAATTAATGAGCACAAAGAATGGTCAAACCCTTAATCTGAAATTTTAAGAAAATCATATGTGCATGTACAGTTGCTTTTAAAATAACTTTTTATTGAAAGTTTTACAAAGAACACAACTAACACAAGCTAATAAAAAGAAAGGGAATGAAAAGAAAGAAAAAGCTCCATCTTTCCATTATTCATTTTTATCTCTAATCATCAAACTCACAAATCATAAAGTGCATTTTTTCCATTTTTTCCAAAAGTCTATAAGGGTCTTCCAGTCAACCATCTTTTATTCTCTATAAGAAAACAAGTTAATTTAATCATCTCTGTAATATTCATTATCTTTACCAACAATTCATCCACTGTGTTATCAAACTTCTGAGTATATAGTAGACTTGCTGCAGCTATCATATATAAAAACAAATTTACTTTTTTCTAGTTACTTATCTATGTACACCTGTTTGCAATTTTAACCTAATTGCGGATTATATCTATTTTCTTCTCAAGGAAGAAATCAGGGAAAATACATATTGTATGTGTTTTATTATAACAGCTGCATCTCAATATATGTGGCAATGCAATGATACCTCATAGACTTCATAGAGGAAGCTATTATAGAGGATGATGTAATTGACATTGGATCACTTGTTGATCTCTCTTGTCCTTGTTCTGCCAAGGATGGACAGAGAAGTAGTAACTGAAACATCTGTAACAGTTGGCTGCCCAACTTTTGCCAGAAGCATCTACAAGAGGCTAAAACATTCCTGGGTCACTGATTTTATTGTTCAAGATCACAGTTTTTTGCCTGTAGATAACCCTAGATCCAGTCCTCAACATCCCCATGTAGAGTTGAAGAAATCTGGTCTGACATCTACAAAATTACTTCCAGTCCTGACCAAAAGGGCAATCCAACCTTCCCTAGACAACGCAAGAATTCATCCTCAACAGTGTTAAGTAGTGAACCAAAAATCAAGACTTTTATCTATTTAATAGGTCAAATCTAAACACATTCAAAATTAGCCATGATTACCATATTGTGAAAATGCACCTGTTGAATCTGGTTAAGCAGGCAAGTCAACAACAGCAGTATAGTCTACGGAGAGGGGTGGCATACAAATCCAATAAATAAAATAAATAAATAAAAATAAATAGTCTTAAGTACCAATATCATGAAGTTTCAATCAACAAGTTTTCAGTGTTCTAACAGGATTTACCCTTCTGCAATTTAAAGCTCATTTGACTTGGTGTTATATGTGTGAAATGCAACTACGTATAAAAATACTTTTACTTTTCTTTAGGCAAGAGATTCTTCTATTTTTCTATGCTACTGATCATTTTAACTACTCTACATTTTTTCCAATGTGTTTATAGCATTCTTTTAAAAGGCATCCTGATGATGAGAGCCTAATGGGGAATAAACTGAAGTATAACTTCTGGTATGTATTTTTAATTCAGCCTAAAATTACATAATTCTGTTTTTCAGCTATAAAAGTAATATTCTTTGAAATGTGAATGCACATATGAATATCAAAAGCACATTTTCATAATAAGTTGAAGAGAGAAAAGAGTAAGCATTAATGGAATGATTCTGGCAGGGTTCACTTGCATACATTGTAATTTGATTTTTTTAAACGATCACATATCTAATAATTTGTAAGATACTTGAAGAGAGAGATGTCCTGCCCTAGGTGTTACTCCATTTGATTAAATTGAGTTTGCAGGATTTTAAAGCATTACAAAATATAGCCAAAACCTGTTTATTGAAGTGATAGTGTTACAACTAATAACAATTTCTCTATCATGCCACTTTTATTGTTTTAAGAGTAGGGAACGCAAACGCTTTTCTTTAGACGTTATTTTACTGAACAAGCCTATTTGGAGAGAAAGGTTACTGATACAATCAGCGCAGGGAGCTTTGTGTATAAACTAGACGTGTTTGATGAAAAGATACAGATTTTTATTGTCAGAAAATTAGATTTTCAGAGTACCGGCTTACAAATTGCATTTTTCCAAATTTAAGATGCTTGAATGTCTTCCTAGCCTCGGCTCTTATTACATACTTTAGGCTTTTTGTTATTTTTAAAATGCTGCCAACTAAATAGATAACGTTCAGCAAGTAACAGTGCATACCTACCCAGTGCCTATCATCTATTTAGAAATAATTGCCAATGAGTTTAATAGTGCTTTTAGTAGAATGTGAGATTTAAATAAGAAAATTCCATCTCATGTGTTGTTTCTCTGAGTAATACAAGGAAGTTGGGTCGAGAGCAGGGGTCAACAACTTTAAACACTCAGAGAGCCATTTGACCAATTTTTCACAGAAAAGAAAACACTGGGAGCCACAAAATTCTTCTCATGCTTGACTATTTCCTGAGCGGCCACAAAACTAGCCTGTATAATTGAATTAAAGGTTCTGTTTTCTTCTGAAACTTTTCTTCTTTTGGATTTATCCATGGTTTATTGGGGGTCTAAAAGCTTAATAAATTGCACATCGGTGGATGTTGCACATTGGCAACTGTGACTCATACTTTGAGTGACAGGAAACCATAGCAGAGGGATGAAAGAGCCGCATGCAGCTCCAGAGCCATGGGTTGCTGACGCTGGTCTAGAGACTGGATCTGCTTGACAGAGGGAAAGAAAGAGGAAGCAGCTAAGGAGAAAAGTTGGGTGTGGGGTGTCCTGCTGGGAGACTTTTGCTGAAGGGAATGCAAGGAGGAAGCAAGAAATGAAAAGAAAGGGTACAAACAAGCTTGCCAACAGAGAAATGTGAAAAGAACTCTGGCAAGATAGATAGAGAAAAGCAAGAAATGCAAATAAGGCAAAGTTTGTGAGGAAGGAAATAGGATTTGGACAATGCATTGGACCAGAATATCTTCGGGACCGCCTTCTGCCGCACGAATCCCAGCGACCGGTTAGGTCCCACCGGTTAGTTGGCCTTCTCTGGCTCCTGTCGACAAAACAATGTTGTCTGGCGCGACCCAGAGGAAGAGCCTTCTCTGTGGCGGCCCTGAGCCTCTGGAATCAACTCCCCCCAGAGAGCCCCCCTCCTCGCCTTTCGCAAACTTCTCAAAACCCACCTCTGTTGCCAGGCATGGGGAAATTGATTCCCCTGGGCTGTGTCCGCTTTGTGTATGGTTTGTATGAAATGGATGAGTGTTTTTTATATTAAGGGTTTTAAAGTGTTTTTAAATATTGGATTTGTATTGTTCTTGTTGTGAGCCGCTCCGAGGCTGTAGAGAGGGGCAGCATACAAATCTAATAAATAAATAAATAAATAAATAGAGATAGATAGATAGATAGATAGATAGATAGATAGATAAATAAATAAATAATAATAATAATAAATGCTAAGTGGGATAGGTTTCCAAGACTGAATCATTGTAGATACAATCATGAATAAAATTACGTTATCAACAGACACTTGCAAAGTGGAATTGCACTGCTTTTCTGTAAATATATTTGTACTTAATTACATAGAGAGATATTCTTCTTTGACCCCCCCCCCTGCCCCCCAGAGATTTATAAATCAACACATCTGCTTCTGCTACACCTGTGATGGTTTATATTTCCTCCATATACTCTCAGCTTCTATTTGCTTTTATTTGATTTCTCTGAAAACCAGTTCTTAGCTGATTGGTGGCAGGACAGCTCTGGAGTCCCACTTGTTGGCTTTCAGAGTTCTCAAATACTTTTGGGGACATCTCAACATATTCTGAAACTTTACAGCTTGCAGGGTGAATGCGTATACATACTTTAGCTATTGTATTACTGCCTTGGCACAAATGTTTCTTTGGTGCTTGCCACTAAAGCCAATTCTAGTATATCCCAGTTGTTTCATTGAATTGGAACAGGTTAGGAAGGAAGGAAAGATGGAAGTGAGGGAGAGAACATCCAGTGTTGTAGAGATGAACAAAATGATGGTGGATGGTGGCACTCTACAACATTGCTGGAATATCTTGATATTGACATGGGACTGAAAACTATTTTTCTAGGCTAGGTCAGTCCTGCCTAGATCTCCTGTTCCAGATCAGAGGCAGTCAGTAAATCTGGATAAATTCTGGAACTTTTTAAAAAATGAATTCATAAGAATTAGAAAATGGGAAAGGTAACCATTCGGAAATGCTCTCAGTTAACTGATGTTAAAAGGAATAATTTAACCTTTCTTAAAAGCTACAATGGTCCATTCCACCAAAGTTGGACCAAAAAAAGTTTAGTAATAAAACTAAAGTGTTTACTTCTTGACCTAGAGCCTAAGTTTCCTATGCACTCATTCCTTCTCCCAGTACAATGCTCATTTAATTTAAAATGGGAAGCTCTTCATTAAGTTTAATGAACCTCTAGACCAGGGGTCCCCAAACTTTGCAACTTTAAGACTTGTGGACTTCAACTCCCAGAATTCTCCAGCCAGCATGGCTGGCTGGAGAATTCTGGGAGTTGAAGTCCACTAGTCTTAAAGTTGCCATGTTTGAAGACCTCTGCTCTAGACCAATATTAACTATTTGCCACATTTCCATATTGTAGACTTTAATTTATTTATTTATTCAATTTTTATGCCGCTCTTCTCCTTAGACTCAAGGCGGCTTACAACATGTTAGCAATAGCACTTTTTAACAGAGCGAGCATATTGCCCCCACAATCCGGGTCCTCATTTTACCCACCTCGGAAGGATGGAAGGCTGAGTCAACCTTGAGCCGGTGATGAGATTTGAACCACTGACCTACTGATCTACAGTCAGCTTCAGTGGCCTGCAGTACAGCACTCTACCTGCTACGCCACTGTAATCTACAATGCATAGAAAATGTACATTAAGGAAGTCATTGCCACATCAAAATAAATTACCTGAAATTTCTGTTGACACTAAAGGAATGGCTCTTCAATTAGTAAATCCATTTTGATGCATATTTCCTAACCTACTTACTCCAAGGGTAATTCCTACTATTTTTTAAATTACCTGCATAATTTTAAAGGATCTGTCATTGAAAAATTCCAATAATGATGAAATGTCTTTCCTCCATATCTGTCAAGGATGAAATCAATGAGCCCTATCTCAAGGGAAGCAACACATTGTAAGGTGTCTGGGCCCTGGAGATTCATTTTAAAAAGTGCTTTGTAGACAATAGCTACCAGATGTTAGTGAAAGTGATCTTTGCAAGACAAACAGACAGACAAGGGAAAAGAAAATGTTAAACACCAGAACAGGCATGCAGGATTTATTGACCCCTACACCAAGTCTCTGTCCTGTAAGGCTATAGCCACTTAATTCTGTATCTATAGGCTTTCTGGTTTTAAATCCATTGCAGATGAATGAATAGCCTTACATATACAGAGACAAGCTCATGACAACTCCTAGCTGAACTTGGGTATAATCCAAAGAGCAAATTTGGATTATACTCAGTATTTTGATGAATTGACCTTCAGAAAATGCCAAGGTTGCAAGTTAAGCTGGAAAGTCAAACAAGGGGGAAAAAATTGATAGGGCAGCAATGGCAGGATACTTATTATTGCCAAGAGAACTGCATAAGTATTGCCAACAGGAATCAAACTTGGTTCAAAGAATACTTTACTTTTCTATGCATGATAGTTTCACTGCCTTTTAAAAATCTATGTATAAAGGCATTGTATCCATAGTGGAAAGCTTGTGCAGTATTTCTCCTATACTCAAAAAGACCTCTACTTTACTAAAAAAAAAAAGTTAGGTCATAACTAAAGTTATTCATTGCTTTATCTTTGCCTTCAACAAAGAGGAATTAAGCACATCAGAATTTTCATGGGTAGAGAAACAATTGTTATGGAAGACTACAATTCTGGGAGAGGCCACATACTTCTCATACAAGGGATTCAAATTGAAATACAGTGATACCTTGTCTTACAAACTTAATTAGTTCCGGGACGAGGTTCTTAAGGTGAAAAGTTTGTAAGATGAAACAATGTTTCCCATAGGAATCAATGGAAAAGCGATTAATGCATGCAAGCCCAAAATTCACCCCTTTTGCCAGCCGACATGCGCTGCTGGTATTCCCCTGAGGCGCCCCTCCATGTGAAACCCCACCTCTGGATTTCCGTGTTTTTGTGATGCTGCAGGGGAATCCCAGCATCGCAAAAACGGGTGCTTCGCTGGCAACAGAAATCCGGAGGTGGGGTTTCCCAGCGAAGGGAGCATCGGTGAAATCGCAGCATCGCAAAAACACCGAAGTCCTCGAAAACCCACCTCTGGACCTCTGTGTTTTTGCGATGCTGCAATTTTGTTGAGGTTCCCCTTGTTGGGAAACTGCACCTCCGGACGTCCATTGCCAGTGAAGCGCCCGTTTTTGCACTGCTGGGATTTCCCTGCTGGGATTCCCCTGCAGCATCACAAAAACACGGAAGTCCGGAGGTGGGGTTTCCCATGGAGGGGAGCCTCAGGGGGATCCCAGCAGTGCAAAAACGAGTGCTTCGCTGGCAACGGAAGTCCGGAGGCAGGGCATCCCAGCGGCAGCAGTGGGTTTGTAAGGGGAAAATAGTTTGTAAGAAGAGGCAAAAATATCTTAAACGCCGGGTTTGTATCTCGAAAAGTTTGTATGACGAGGCGTTTGTAAGATGAGGTATCACTGTATTGGGTAATTCCTGAGTGAATGGGGAAAGATTCTAGGAAAAATATTCAATATTCTTGTATGCCAGACTTACATTGCCAGTCCTAATAAGCAGCTCACACAGAGTTCCTGAATGTTCAAAAAGAGCTTTTAGCTAAGGAATAAAATAACATAAAAATTCATGCAATTGTCCATGAATATTTGTCATATTTTTAAGGTAATGATTGAATAGATAAAAATGATAGAACGGATTTGTCAGTGAGCATATATAATATACCACAGACTAGAAATACAACAATTTACTTGTCTCTAAGCTTCCATCTGCACTTCTGATATCCTGCTATCAGTCAGTGTTAGCTTCCCCTTTTAACAATTGTCTAGACTGACTAGGATTTCTAGGAGTCACATATAATAGATCACAAAGTTTAGGAAGAACTTCCCTACGCAATATTTTGTGCTATGAATCAAAAGCTTGAACAACATTTATATTTCTAAGTTATGATAAAATCAGACTTAAGCATTTACATCCCCCCCAAGCTCTGAGTACATTATGAGTTTATATCCTCTAACATTTTATCCTTTACAAAAAAGCCGATTCTTCTGCATTCTGCAGTAGTCTATAAGCTTAATGTTTGCTTAAGTATTAAGCTGATGATGCTTTCTCAACTGCTAATGGTATGGAAATTAAACTTAATGTCAAGTTTACATTAAAATTACATTGACTATTAAGCTGACAAATTAATCTGATTTACTTGCATTTTGCAAAATGATTTGATGCTCACTGATTAATGCAGTAAATTAGATGCTTACAAATCCCACGTGTGACAATATAAATCACAAAACTCTGTCATAGTGGGTACCATTTTTGACTTCAGTGTTGCATGGATTTTAGTATTCAGAACTTTTTCATTTTTAGTCTTCATGCAAGAGAGACTCCCAAGACAAAATCTGAACTAGATATTAACAGAAGAACAATACAACAGCTAGCACTTCGGAAGAGGATGGAAAAGAGACTTAATTACTGTGCAATACCCTTAATTTCACATACTACCAATATAACACTCAGAACCAGCCAATACAGATTAGAGCCTTACATAGGAAGAGAAATGAAAATGTTCAATTTGGCTTCAGAAAAGACCAAGGAACAAGGGACATGATAATTGCTTACCTATGCCAAATATCTAGTATTTGTCCATATTTCTGTTGTTTTATTTGTTTTCTGAAATCATTTAATCTCACCTTTCTAGTTTAAGTGAAAGACTTTTCCAGATTTAAAATTAGCACAGTGGTACCTCTACTTACGAACTTAATTCGTTAGGTGACCAGGTTCGTGAGTAGAAAAGTTTGTAAGAAGAAGCAATTTTCCCCATAAGAATCAGTGTAAAAGCAAATAATGCATGCAAAACCATCCCAAAAGGCGGCGTTGCTTTGTGCCGCTGGGAATGCCTGCCTCCGGACTTCCGTTGCCAGCCGAAGCACCCATTCTTTTGCTACTAGGGTATCCCTGAGCCTCCCCTCGCTGGGAATCCCCGCCTCTAGACTTCCCTTGCCAGCCGAAGCGCCCATTCTTGCGCTGATGGGATTCCCCTGAGCCTCCCCTCGCTGGGATTCAAAGCAGCGCTGGCAAAAACAAAGAGAATCCCAGTGAGGACAGCCTCCGGGGAATTCCAGCAGTGCATGAACGGGTGCTTTGGATGGCAAGGGAAGTCTGGAGGCAGGGATTCCCAGCGAGGGGAGGCTCAGGGGAATCCCAGCAGCGCAAGAATGCATGCTTTGGGTGGCAACGGAAGTCCGGAGGCAGAGCATCCCAGCAGCGGTGGCTTGCGTTTGTAAGTTGAAAATGGTTCGTAAGTAGAGGCAAAAAAATCTTAAACACCGGGTTCATATTTCAAAAAGTTCATTAGTAGAGGCGTTCGTAAGTAGAGGTACCACTGCACCTAGAACTTCCATTATGATCAGCACTAATCCTTGATAAGGCAGAATCCTTCCAATAGTTGATTAGATTTATAACCAGCCATTTTAAATAATTTGCAATAGTTACATCGTTCTACATGGCATTGTTAGAAATATTTAATTGGTGTCCTAACCAACATATGAAACAGTTCATAAGAAAATACCATAAGGATTTTTTCACAACAACAAAAATCCATAATTCATACTGTACTATACTGCACTATAATTAGGATGGATATATGTTTATGCCAGGCATGTTTAAATTCAGTTACTGTGGATTTGTAAAAATGTAAGACAAATGTCATTCATCAATGATGACAATGAAATTGGGCTATTTTGAAATAATTGTTGGTTGTACACGGGGAAATTCTTCCTCCCCCCCCCCCCCAAAAAAACCTAGTGCCTTAGGAGTAACTAAAATGTCACACAATCATTTCTGAGTTTTCCAGCAATCTTATTCAGACTGGATGACAAACAAGTCAGTAGAACGGGAGGACAGAAAACTGGGCATTATGCAGATGTTGGGGCTTTGAATCATGATGTATCCTCTTGTTTTTGTTTCCTCCCTCCGAATTTCTCAAGCAATCTTGTTCATGATTCTTCGACTTCCCCACCCCACCCCTCTCGCACACACCTGCACACTCATAACTCACTAGCAGCCTGTCATGTATTCCTGGAATAGTCTGAAATAACGTATAGATTAGACAGCTCCTCTTCTAGGTGCTAAGTCACATAAATTGTTATAAAATAGATAGAAATATGGTACAAAGGTCTGCAATCATCTGCATTCTAAGAGAAAATAATTATCTATTTTTAAAATATGCTTCTATTCCAGTGAACTCAGGATGATGTGCCAATACTGGGTGTTGTGGTTAGCTCTGGTCCAGCTCCTGCCCCAAGGACTGTGGATGTGGGGGAGACATCCACATGCTGCAGGCCTGTTTTGCCCCAGGTGGAATCTGATGATGAAGGCTCCTCTGACCAAGAAGACATGAGTGACAGGGAGGAGGAGAGTGTGGCAGACAGCCCAGAAGGAGATCAATTATCTAGCTCCTCCTTGGATTCAGAACAAGAGTTAATGATACAGCCACGCATGCGGAGAGCGATGCATAGGCAACAAAAACTGAGAGATTATTATCAAAGAAAATGAGGCCACCTGTGGTTGGGTGGGGCTGTGGTAATTAGTGAGGCTGCTATAAAGAGCAGCCTGTGGGTTTGGCCATTGTGGAAGATTATCTGATCGTTGTGTTTCGTGACTGCTTTACTGACTTTGACTTTTTGTGTGCTGATTTTTCCCCACTTTGAAACTAAACCAGGGCAAAGTGTGTTTCACTTTGTGAAAGAAGAAGGACTGTGAATTGCCTCACAGCTGCAAACTAAGTATCACAGAACAGATAAGGGACTTGTACAAATTACCAGTTTGTTTGGAGACAAGTGCTCTTTGCTACACCAAAAGAGGGCTTGGTTTAAGTGAATTTTCATTATAAAGAACATTGTTTTGAATTTTCAAATGTGTGTGTGTCTGAAATTTGTACCTGTGAATTTTTGGGAGGAGTCTACCAGAGAGCCCGACAGAACACTGGGTGGCTTTACCACAGAGCTCAGAGTCTTTCACCATACAGTGTTAAACATTTCATGCAAAAATAGCTACAAAATTCAAACAGCAAAAATACAAAATGAGGCTTTTATATTCTTCTTCTCTTTAATGCAATTATTAAAGTTATGGATAAGTAAATGTTGCCAAATTGATCCAATAATTCAAGGGGGGGGAAAGACTGTACAAAACTGTTTCTCTCTCAACTTGGAACTTGGATCGTTTAACTAATCTGTCTAAATAATGAACATTTGTTAATTTCCAAGACTTCAATTCTTCCAAAAGCATTAGTATGTTTGGAAGGAAATTTTATTGTTCTATACAGTGGAACCTTATCCACTGTCTTCTGAAGCCGAACGTGGAAGTTAGCGTTCCGGCTTCAGAAGACAGCTGCAAAGCGGCGCGCGTGTTTTAAAACGTCAGAGTCGGCCTGGGGGGCTCGGGGGGAAGCCCCCGAGCCCCCCAGGCCGGCTGCCACTTTTTAAAAAACGTGCGCCGCTTCGCAGCTGTCTCTGAACGCTAACTTCCGCGTTTGGCGGCAGCGATTTTTTTTTGTTGTTGCACTGATTAATTGACTTTACATTGTTTCCTATGGGAAACAATGTTTCGTCATACGAGCGTTCTGACTTACGAGCCTCCTTCCGGAACCAATTAGTCTCGTAAGTCGGGGTTCTACTGTATACTATTGTTCTATATACAGTACTGAACCTAAACCATTAAGGATCTCCTTAATACCTTCCTTTGTTTCCCGTTTATTATAAAAATCAATAGCATAGTTGTCTTAACTGCTACACCATCTTCCATATCTACATACCACAATGATTCTCTCATGACACATACGCTTCTGGAGTTGGTAACTTCCGTTAGCTCAACAAGCAGCTTTTGATTTACAAACTGTGTTTCCATTAATAGCAACATTCTCAAAGACACTGGTAATGGCTCTGCTTACAGCTCACCCTACTCAATTTGGGATAGAAGGTTAAACGTAACAATAGGTTCAACTGTCATTCACATTTCTCAAAAGCAAAATATCCTGAATTATAAAATATTCTCTTTCTGTACAAAATTGAGTTTGCTCTGTATCCCTTTTTGTAAAAAAACAATACTTTGTCAATCATCAAATCTATGTACATTCTTATTTTCAGTTTATCCCTGGGTAAGAATTTGGTCTGTGTATTTTCTCTGAAAACCATCCAATAATACTGTAACCTGCTAGCTTTAATAAAATTATCATTAGCTCCTTTTCAGATATTTTCATGTTCTTTGTTGACTTTTTCCACCTCATTGCAGATTTTTTAAAAAATCCTTTAGGCCTGGTTTCAGATGGGATATCTTTGGGTTGGATATTTTATAGAATAGAAAGAAGGATGGATGGATTGATAGATGGACAGATGGATAAGTAAATCTCAGACTGAAATATAGGATTTGTGAATAGCACACTATCTTTATATTTTAAGAAGCTGATTCAAACACTCCCTATTTCTTTACAACTACTGTATGTTCAGCATTGCACCCCTTGGATAAAAACAGATCAGTAAAAAAAATTTCATTAGAGATTCCACTGTTGCCTACTAAAAATACAGATGCCAAGTGAATCACAAAGAAGGAAACTTCTGTGAAAAGAAAAGCTAGCTGAAATTCTTTCATATACTCAGTGAAAGGCTACCAAAATTTTTACTACCACAGGATGCAGGATGCTCTGCATTTTCTTTCAACATCTTTCAGTTCAAATTGGGTGCTCTGGGGTGGAGCTCCATTTTTGCTATCCCACTGCGTTCCCCCCCCCCCCACATCCAGGCAGTAGCCCACCCCTGCATATACTGTACAGAAGGAGAAGAAGGTGAATGAATATGAAGCAGACACAGAAGAAAATGGAAATATAACATCAAAGATACACTACAAGAGCATCAATTAACAATGGCTGAGGCTACAAGAAGAGCACAGACTAGAAAATTGTATCTTCATTGACACCCAAAGTAGTAAAAAAGGAAATTTAGAATGTATCCTAGATGTTTCTGTGTGACTGGGCAATACTCAATTCTTTTATCAATGATATATTTCAGCTCAGCATTGTGGGAAAAACTCAGAAAGAAGGTATTTTGAATTGTGTCCAAAGTGCAACAGTTTGAAACTTTTTTTTTTTTTAAAAAAACCAACCTTGTGAACATATTGACAACGGGTACCTATGCAACTATGCAATCTTTGTAGGAAATGTTTTTGTGGTAGTTGTTTAAAAAAGAGAAATTAAGTTAAATCTGTAGGTACTTTACCTGCATTTGCTCTTACTTGAAAAGAGTAAATGCAAGTAAAGCAAGCACAAACCTCAATCACTCATGTAGAATAAAATCAATATACTCAGCCTAGCTGAACTACCTAGTTATATATTTGCTTGAATAAGATTTGGGGATTCAGTATTTTTCAGAACACAAGCATTAAGCATAAGTGAAAACCTGCTTTTGTAGAGAGACCATCTGTTACGATTTCCTGTCAATCAAACTGTTGCATCTTTGATGTTATGACTCTAGCTGGAAAATCAAAATATTATCTGGTAATTGAAACCACTTTCCTAACAATACCATAGTTGAACGTTGTAATAATTTTTAAGCAGAAACAGCCAAAAGCAACCACGGTCAAAAATACATTGCTAAATAGCACCACAGTAAACCCTAACAGACTTTTAGAAAAAAAAACAACCCTCCAAACCAAGTGTCTATTTAATTTCTCAATTATTGGCCTAATGAATCAGCTACACACTTTAGGTAAGACTTGGGAATTATTGGTTTGGAAAAACAGCAGGCCACTCTTTCCTCCCTAATGTGATAAATAGATTACAAGTATTGAGTAGGTAAATAACTGAAACTAGGTTTAGCTATTTATTTCATTTTATCTCAAAGCAGATTTCCTCAGTCTTGCAAAATGTATTCTGGCTCCAGTTGTAAGTAACTGGCATTTGGAATGGTTAATATATTATTCAAAGTACAGTGGAACCACGACATAAGAGCTGCTCTACTTAAGAGCAACTCGAGATAAGAGCTGGGAGGGGAGAGATATTTTTGTTCTACTTACAAGCCCAAATTCGAGATACAAGCGCCAAGGAGCTGTCTCCTGAAGCCAAACGCTAACTTCCGCGTTCGGCTTCAGGAGACAGCTGCGAAGCGGCGCACGTGTCTTAAAAGGTTGCAGCCGGCCTGGGGGGCTCGGGGGGGTGCTTGCAGCTTTCTTTCTTGCTCTTTTTCTTTCTCTCTTTTACCTTCCCTTCCTCTATTTCTTCTTTTCTTTCTCCTTCCCACCTTCTTCCCTCCCTCCCTCCTTTCACTGATTCCTCTCTTACTCTCCCCTTTCATAAGTTTCCTTGCTTCCTTCCTCTGTTCCTGTCCCTTCCCCCTTTCTTTCTTTCTTTCTTTCTTGCTTTCTTTCTTGCTCTTTTTCTTTCTCTCTTTTACCTTCCCTTCCTCTATTTCTTCTTTTCTTTCTCCTTCCCACCTTCTTCCCTCCCTCCCTCCCTTCACTCATTCCTCTCTTACTCTCCCCTTTCATAAGTTTCCTTGCTTCCTTCCTCTGTTCCTGTCCCTTCCCTCTTTCCTTCCTTCCTTCCCACCCTCCGTCCATTCATTCACCCATTCCTCTCTTGATCGCTTAAAGCCGGTCCCTGGTGCAAAAAGGGTTGGGGACCTCTGTCCTACAGGATTGGGTGGCAGAGAAGTTGAACATATGTCAATTTAAAAGTTTAAGAAAGTTTACAAGTTAAGTGAAAGAAACTTCATTATTCATTTATATGTACATGTACATTTCTTCATTAAAAACATGTCTTTCTGCATAATTTAGACTAACTTTGTGAGTTTTTTGAGGGCTGGAACCAATTAAAATTATTTACATTAATTCCTATGGGGAAAAGTCGTTCGAGATAAGAGCTGCTCGACTTAAGAGCCCAGGTCCGGAACGAATTAAACTCGTATCTCGAGGTACCACTGTATATTAAACATATGCTTTTGGATTTCATTTCAATGTTAGTTCATATTAGACAACCCGTGACCTACTGAAGCATTGTTTCAGAGGCATTTTCTTACCTAAACAGAAACACAGAATGACCAAGGGCAAAAGAAAATGTGGGAGTGGGAGCAACTTCCAATGTCCTGCCAGTTTGAACACATCTGGCCATTCTTCATCAGTTGATGGTGGGATAGATGTACCAGATCTCTGTAAGGCTAGGACATGACCAGTCTACCTGATCTCTAGCAGCTGAAGGAAGGGCCAGTCTACATGGTCTCTGGAAGGCTCGGGCAAGATAGCTCTACTGAACCCCCGGTGGCCGTTTAGCAGCACTGAAGTGACAACAAATTTGCCAAGTTTCAATCCCATGGGATTTATGTGTTCTAGATTTTGGAAGCACTCTGTAAATTAGCCAATTTGGGCTTATTTGGTTGAAAACATGCTGACATATGAAGCACTATTTAGCCCACTGTGAAAGATTGCAGATGAAAGAGTTTGAATCGTATTTAATCAGAACTGCAGAAAAACAATTGCTGTCAACCTGCCTTCCATTGAGGACTTGTATACTGCATGAGTCAAAAAGAGGGCGGTGAAAATATTTACTGACCCCTCACATCCTGGACACAATCTGTTTCAACTCCTATCCTCAAAACGGTGCTACAGAGCACTGCACACCAAGACATCTAGACACAAGTACATTTTTTCCCCAAACGCCATCACTCTACCAAAAAATACTGTAATTCCCTCAACACTGTCAAACTTTTTACTAAGTCTGCACTTCTATTCTACTAGTTTTTCTCATCATTCCTATCATCCTTTTCCTCCCACTTAGGAGTGTATGGCTGTAACTTGTTGCTTGTATTCTAAGATTTTTATTAATATTGATTGTTTCTTCATTGCTTATTTGACCCCTATGACAATCATTAAATGTTGTACCACATGATTCTTGACAGATGTACCTTTTCTTTTATGTACACTGAGAGCATATGCACCAAGACAAATTCCTTGTGTGTCCAATCACACTTGGCCAATAAATTATCCTACTCTATTCTATTCTATTCATACAGAATGTGTGATTGTGTGTGTGTGTGTGTGTATTATTCCTGACTTTAGGATGTATTTACGGTAATCAAACATGGGAATTTTGGCAATTTGGCATATCTTTATTTCTAATTGCACTTTGTTGTCTAGCTAGCTCACTGAAACCATGGTAGGATTTTTCTGAAGCTAACTACTACTGAAGGTTCCTTATGTTAGGCTCAGTTTTGAACCAATTAAGGAAGCAAATAAAGCAATAACTTCAATTTTTAGATAAGCCCAACAGAAATTCATAGTTAATATTTAAAGTCAAGTACTGTATGTGCCAAATTATGACTCATAAAATACATTAAGAAATGATAGATCACAAAGAAGAAAGCAATTCAATACTTCTTGTTGCCACCTAAAGCTTTCCCTACAACCAATCAAAATACCATTAATAATGAATCTAGGCACAAAACCTGTATAGGCAAGAACACTCAGTCCAATATCTGCCATCATCCAGGCACGGCTAATAAAAATTCTTGACTTGGAGAAAGCCACTGCCCTTCAGTTTGGGTAGTACTAGATGAAATGGATCAATGGTCTGATTCAGTACAGAGCCATTTTATGTGGCCCTCTGCTTGTAGCCATCTGTCCCATTAAAACAGCAGCCAGCACTGCAAAGACACCAACAAAAGGAAGCATGGGCCAAATACTGTTTGAAACTCAGGCAACATATCTGTCTGTATCATTTCAAGCTCTAATGATTGTATTCATTATATCAGGAGCTCATACTTCTGTTCAGCTTTCCAGTACAAAACTGAGTATCATTTTTCATCCCAGTCTCTAGTAGAAGCATTTCATTTCCCCAGAACACTCTGTCAGTGATGACCAAAAGAATTACAAAGTGGAATTGGTTCATAGAATTGTGCATTGAGATATTCAATTCTGCCTTCTATAGTTTGATCTGAGTTGTTTGTATGGGCTCTTTTTTATATTACATCTGTTAGTCTTAGTGATGGTTGGTGTAGCGAGGGCAAGCGCTCCACCTTTTTAATTTTTAATATTGTAATCCTATTGTTTCATTCTATTTTTAATTTTGTTCTTATTCATGCTTTTATGTTTTGTGACATATTTTATTGTAAGCTGCCCAGAGTTGCTTAAGCGAGATGGATGGGATAAAAAGGGGATGAATAAAAAAATAAATAATCAACGTTTCTATGCTATTTGCAATTGTTTTGTGAGTGAATGCTGTTCAGAAGGCAGTTCCAATATGGTAGTGCTTATTGTACACAATATGAATATTCTGCATTTCATTTCTATGAGATGTTGCAGTTTATAGTTCAGCCCAAAACAAATGTCTACAAAGATGAGCATATATGTGTTTTCTTTTCATAAATTTATGGCTCCCCTGAAGTGAGCTCAAAAACTTACATTGTAACAAATGTTTTAGTCCTTAAGCATCCCAAGAGTGTTGTTCGTTGATATAAATTTAATCATAATATTGATTATGGAATTGTCAAAAGACTTTCAAGTAGTAGCATCTTGAACAATTTCTGCCAACATATCAGCCTACTCCAGTCACTATCATTTGTTATCAAAACAATTGATACTAAAATAAAGTTCTCTTATTCTTGCCAATTGTTTGACTATAAATATCCAAGGGCAGAGAAACCTTTTGGTGAAACACTTATATAAAGGAGGTATATAAATCTAACATTTTCCCCCCCTCTCAGTTATGGTTAAATGTGAAGAAACAATACAAACTGCCTACTTTAACACACACACACACACTTTTTTTGATTCCCTAAAGCCATGCCTCAGTTCAATGACTCATGCTTTCATTGTCCCTTAATATTATCTCCAATACTGCCAGACACCCCTTCCAAATCCCAGCATAAATCTGGGAAATTTGTTCAGATTTTTGTTTTGACCAATTTCTCTTCACAATGGCCCCTGAAATATGCTATGAAATAGCCACATAGGGAAAATATGGAAAACCCAGATTTTATTTTTTGTTGAAGTTATAACAATAGGAACTTGTAGGAGGGAAAGCCATAGTGGCTTCATTGTTTACCATCACTTAACCAGGCTACTTAGATCCAAATAAAACAAGGTCTAGCTATTATTATCCAAGTTTTCAAAGACAAGTAAAGAGAAGATCTAGTGAATTATTGCCCTATCAGTATCCAATTTTGCAAAATGCATGCAATGCATTTAGAAGGTAAATGACTGGCTGGAATCTGAACATATACTGAACATTCTTCTTGGATAAAGCTATGTTTCTGTAACATTTAGTTGAGAAATATATCACAAGACCTATTCTACACTTTATTGCATTTATTGACTTTAGGTCTGGTTTTCATTCAGTAAGCTATAATGTAAATTGAACATTCTTGTATCAAAAGAGACATTGCAAGGCTCTGCTTTGCAAACGGAAATATCTCTTGTTTCTATTATTGGGAATCTATGGCCCAAAGTTAGAAGCAGTGTGTTTAATCATCTTACAAAACAAATTCATGCATGGCATTATACATAGCTGTATCTTGGTACCTTTCCCTTTTCAACATTGCATCAACTCATTGGCAGTCCACTTAAGTAAGCTTGATCACCAACATGTTAGCTAGCAAACAAACATAATTATATTTTACTGTACATAGATGACATACTAATAATTTCACTGATCTCAGCTGTGATGAAAAGATCCTGCATTCACTTGTTGGTTAGTTCAGAGAGGATGCTTTAGAGATTAATTATTCAAAGGCAAACATTCTTTCATTCTTTACATGCCCAAAGTTGTAAAACAGCAGTTATTAGAAGGCAGCATCTACAAGAGGAAGTTAGAATGTCTAAATATTTAGGAATGTTTTTATTTCAACAGCAGGAGAAGGATGTGTTCATTTGGACTCAGTAATTCAAAATGCCTCAAGACCAGAATCATTACAAAATCCTGTTATTTCAACAGAGACACACAGTGTATACCTGCTGCACTAAATGTATTCATAGCTGGAGCTTGAGTGCAGTTCCTATATGGGACTCAGTTGGGCTACATAAGAACAGAACGACTTTAGTGGGCAGCCAATTCAAATGTTTGCATGGTATTTTTCAAGGTTGCCTGCTAGGTACTAAATGCAGCACTCTGTCAGGAAATGTCAAATCCATCTCTAAACATATTTATATTTTAGGAGAGGTTATCCTCCCACCATGTAGTTCTGGTCTCCCTAACATTAATTGAGAATTATAACTCAAAGTGGAAACAATCACTCCTTCAGGAACTGAAATACTATGGCTTTTTAAGCAATGTGCTTTAATGTGCCAGGGTTAAAAAATGCCAAGAAAGCCAATATGCACAGGTATTAGATGCAGTGTGTAAGGACAAATTCATTACGCCTCCCTGCCAGGAGATATTTTTGTAAACCATCAATCTGTTTCTTGGCAAAGGAAGTCAGCACTGTCTGAACACAATTTCTGTGGTCATGTGGCTGGCATGGCTATATACCAAAGACACACAGAACACTGTTACCTTCCTAGTGAAGTGGTACCTATTAATCTACTTGCATTTGCACGCTTTCAAACTGCTAGGTGGGCAGGAGCTGGGGAAAATGCTTAGGGCAGAGCCTTGCAATGTCTCTTTTTATACATTGAAATGGGCTTTGTTGTTGTTGTTAGTCACGAAATTGTGTCCAACCCATTGCAACCTCATGGACAACATCCTCCAGATCTTCCTGTCCTCTATAATCCCTTGGAGTCCATTTAAGCTGTGAGAGCAATCATGGACTTCCCCAGGTATGTCCATGTTACACCAACACTCTGCAGTCTGCATTGGTTGCTGATCAGTTTCCAGTCACAATTAAAAGTGTTGGTTATGACCTATAAAGCCCTACATGGCATCGGACCGGAATATCTACGGGACCGCCTTCTGTCACATGAATCCCAGCAACCGGTAAGATCCCACAGAGTTGGCCTTCTCCGGGTCCCGTTGATGAAACAATGTCGTCTGGTGGGACCCAGGGAAAGAGCCTTCTCTGTGGTGGCCCCAACCCTCTGGAACCAACTCCCCCTGGAGATTAGGATTGCCCCCACCCTCCTTGCCTTTCACAAACTCCTTAAAACCCACCTCTATTGTCAGGCATGGAGAAATTGATTCCCCTGTGCCATTTCCATTTTATGTGTGGTTTGTATGAGATATGATTGTTTTTATATTAAGGGTTTTAAATTGTTTTAATAATTGGATTTGTACTGTTTTGTTGTTGTGAGTCGCTCCGAGTCTGCGGAGAGGGGCGGCATACAAATCTAAATACTACTACTACTACTACTACTACTACTACTACTACTACTATTACTACTACTACTACTACTACTACTACTACTAATAATAATAATAATAATAATAATAATAATAATAATAATAATCTCGCACTGAATGCTTCAGTGATTCCATCCAGCCACCTCATTCTCTCTCATCTCCTTCTTCTTTTGCCCTCAATCGTTCCCAGCATTAGGCTCTTCTCCAGTGAGTCCTTTCTTCTCATTAGGTAGCCAAAGTATTTGAGTTGCATCTTCTGGATTTGTCCTTCTAAAGAGCAAGGTTGATCTCCTCTAGGACTGAATGGTTTGATCACCTTGCAGTCCAAGGACATGCAGGAGTCTTCTCCAGAACCATTGTTCAAAGGCCTCAGTTCTTTGGCACTCAGTCTTCCTTATGGTCCAACTTTCACAGCCATACATTGCAACTGGGAAAACCATAGCCTTGACTATACAACATATTTTTGTTGGCAGGCTGATAGGCTTGACCCTTTGCTAACTTTACTGTGCTCCCACTGGTATTCATGGAAGGAAAATCAAAGAACATTCCTTCTATGGTTACATTTTTTTCCTTGTGATTTTGCAGCTATTGAAATCATAGCAGGGATGAAATCCAGCAGGTTCTGACAGGTTCTAAAGAACCAATAGTGGAAATTTTGAGTCGTTTGGAGAACCAACAGTGGAAATTTTGAGTAGTTCAGAGAACTTGCAAACACCACCTCTGGCTGACCCCAGAGTGGGGTGGAAACAGAAATTTTGCAATATCCTTCTCCCAGGAGTGGGGAGAGATTGGGGATTTTGCAGTATCCTTCCCCCGGAGTAGGGTGGGAATGGAGATTTCAGATTCAGTTTATCTGGATTATTTATTATATGACAAGAATATATCCATTTCCCTGGGCTTATGCAGAATTTTGCTCTACAATTTGTAAAATTCAGTTAGGGTTAATGAGCTAATTATAATCTTACTGGTCTGCTGTTGTCTCTCTATGTTTTGCCGTTATGTTACATATAGTTAGAAAATATCTATGCATTATAAGCTTTATTGTTCCCACTTTGGACCTCAGAGATGAAAAATGCCTGATGCTATAAAAGCAACTTTTATAGCATCAGACATTAACCGTGATAATTCCCAACCTGTAAACAATTTATAGCAATTTCAGAAGTTCAAAGTATCATATGATAATGCCAATTAGCAGACAAATAGTATAAGCCACTGTAAATTAGTTCATCAGAAAGTTAGGGCTATTTCTAATTAAAATCAGGCATATTGAAAAATGTGCATAGTAGATTCCAGCAGCATTTCTCCAATTAGCTGTTTAAAATTATTAAAGCATGACAAGCCTTATAAACCAAGAAACTTGGGTTGATTTTATTTTTAGGTAAACAACATTTAGTGTTAACCACTTCTAATAAAGATGACATATTGACTTACATAATGTAAAGAAATATAATTTGCTTCTTCTCTTAATGATTTCTTATGTTGGAACTGACACAACATTGAATGATCTTAAATCAGATTTGGAATGAGAGTTAACAGCAGATGGATACCACAGGCACAAATTAAAGTCCAGAGCGAAAGCTGGAATTACTATTTTTTTTTACTCTATCTCCATTTTACATTTAATGCAGCCCATCAGTATGATACAGTGGTGTTAATTTCATCAAGTTCAACAGACATTCTGATGGATAATGTCCATTGTTACTGTAAGTTGTGGTTACAGTGATTTAACAAATTATCCACTTCATACATCAGGCTGAAAAACAATTAAATAAGATTAATGTGTGATTCATATCTATTAGGGGTATAATTAAATTGCGACATAGCTGTTCAATACAACTCTAACAGGAAAGTGGAATTTAACATTTACAAGAAATTCAATTTATGCTGGTTACTTTCTCTTGTCATAAAAACTTTGCTGAAGAATCTTCCCTAAATTATATGAGGGTAATATGAAGACTATATGTTAAGTCTCTATTTAAATTAAAAGGAAGCTATCCAGTACAAAACCATGTCTACTAACTAGACAGTCATTCATGGCACTGACAAAATTTATTAATCATGGATAATAACTAAAGATCAACTTTTTTGGTCAAGAGCTCTTAAGTGAAAATGAATAAAATGATCTAAGGAAGTTACCATATGTTTAACTATATGCTTCCTAACATGTAAATATGGTCCATAGAAAAGCAGGTAAAAATGCCTTTACATTAGAAAAATGCCTTTACATAGAAAAAAATTCTAATCTAGTTAAAACCTGCATCTGAAATGTATATTAAATATTTGCAAAGAAAAAAGCTATCTATCCATTCTTATAAAAGAGTTTTGACCTGTTCAGTAGCAGATGCAAATTATGTCAGTCTGTATTTATGTCCCTTTGTTTAACTGGAACCTAGACTGACCATTAAGCAAATGATTTACTGTTTCAGACTTGTTTTATCACTAAAATAACACTAAAGTTAGGACAATGGTTGGGGAGGTAAGTTTACCCTCATTAATCAATTTGGTATGACCCACCTAGTATTTATTTCAGGAGGAAAAATCCCATTGAAGACAATGGGTAGCATTCACTTGTCAAATAACACTTTCCTTTTATGGATTAGATTCAAAATGAAAACAAAATTTTTAAATCCCATTCCTTCCTACATGTCACAACAGGACCGACACAGACTTCAGAGGATAATCAGAACTGCAGAAAAAACAATTGCTGCCAGCCTGCCTTCCATTGAGGACCTGTATACTGCACGAGTCAAAAAGAGGGCGGGGAAAATATTTATTGACCCCTCACATCCTGGACACAAATTGTTTCAACTCCTACTCTCAAAATGTCGCTACAGAGCACTGCACACCAAGACAACTAGACATAAGAACAGGTTTTTTCCGAATGCCATCACTCTACTAAACAAATAATTCCCTCAACACTGTCAGACTTTCTACTAAATCTGCACTTTTATTCTACTAGTTTTTCTCATCATTCCTACCACCCATTTCCTCCCATGTTGACTGTGTGACTGTAACTTGTTGCTTATATCCTAAGATTTTTATTAATATTGCTTCTTCATTGCTTATTTGACCCCTATGACAATCATTAAGTGTTGTACCACATGATTCTTGACAAATGTATATTTTATTTTATGTACGCTGAGAGCATATGCACCAAGACAAATTCCTTGTGTGTCCAATCACACTTGGCCAATAAAAATTCTATTCTATTCTATTAGAAACTCAAAATGCATACAAGGCTTATTTTGTATTGTGTTTAGAATAGAATAGAATAGAATTTTTATTGGCCAAGTGTGATTGGACACACAAGGAATTTGTCTTGGTGCATATGCTCTCAGCGTATATAAAATAAAATATACATTTGTCAAGAATCATGTGGTACAACACTTAATGATTGTCATAGGCGTCAAATAAGCAATGACATTAACATTGCAACGTAGCCTGCTTCTCTTTTTCAAAACTTAGGCATTTTTTGAAGACAGACCCTTCCATCTACCACCACTATATTCTATTGTCAGGACAGCTGATCTATTTTATTCTCCATTTTCATAGTTATTGTTCCCATCTTACAACAGAGAAAGCTCTAGGTTTCTAGGGAGCATACTTAGAATAGGACACCATGGTGATTCTGCGAACCTGGTCATAGAATGTGCATTTCCAGAAAAGCCAATAAGCATCTTCAGGAAGACGGAGATTAGAATTGCGTCCACCCTCCTTGCCTTTCGTAAACTCCTTAAAACCCACCTCTGCCATCAGGCATGGGGGAATTGAGACATCTCCCCTGGGCCTATACAGTTTATGCATGGTATGTTTGTGTGTACGTTTTTGCTTTTTAATAAGGGTTTTTTAGTGACTTTTAAATTATTAGATTTGTTGTATATTGTTTTATTGTTGTTGAGAGCTGCCCCGTGTCTATGGAGAAGGGCGGCATACAAATCTAATAAATAATAAATAACAACAACAACAACAACAACAACAACAATAATTGTATGCCGCCCCTCTCCGAAGACTTGGTACAAATCCAATAATTAAAACTATAGCTAAAAACCCACTATCATTTAAAAACAGTTAACACTATCCAATCATAACCACACATAAATCTTACTGGTCAAAAAGGGGATACATGCCTTAATAATGTGCATTATTACTTATTACAGAAAATTTTGTTGTATGATAGTTTCAGTCAAGACAATTAGAAAATATCGCCGGCTGACTTACCGGCCCCACGGCGCTGTTGCGGAAGGGCCGGGCAGACTCGGACCCTTCCGATGGCGGCCGCCATCTTGTTTTCGGCCGAAATCTCGCGAGGCGAGATTTCGGCCGGGAATGCCCTGCCCACGTGGCTGGGCATGACGTCGGGTCCGGGCGGGGCCTGCTGGCCCTATTTAAGGGACAGCAGGCCGGGAAGAAAGCCTTTTCGCCCGGACCTGGTACTAAGAGCAGACACTCTCTGGTGCTGCTCCGACGCCATTTTGGTTGCCCTCGTGTTGCGGCCGCCATTTTGTGGCCTACCGAGAGGGCGAAGAGTTTCTTCCTGGCTGGAAGCCGACGTTGGAGGCTCAATCCTCAACACCTGTGGAGCGGTTTTCAGCGATCCCCCTCGGGCCCGAGGGGGACTGGTAACCTCCTCCCGGCCGGGAGGAGGGCGCGGTGGGGGCGTGGGCTCTGGGGTCCACGGTCCTGGGCGGTTTTGGAGGCCGGATTGCGGGCCTGTAAGGCCTACCTGTGAGGGGAGGCTTTCCACTAGCGCCGGGGGAACGGGGCCTGGGGGGTAGCAGGGGTTTCCCTGTTTCCAGTACTTGGCACTAGGTAGGGCACAGCGGTGGGGGACCTTGCTTGCCACTGTCAGTAGGTTTTGCCCCAGGCAGTTTGGGTTGCCCTGCATATTAAGGGATGGCTCCAAAAAAGAGGCCTGCCACTGCCCCTGCGGCTCCGCCGGCTGCACGCCCCAGGAGGGCCCTTAGGCCTTCTGCCCGGGCTCGGGCCAGTAGGGAGGGGACTGCGGGGGTGGTCCCTGAGCAAGGGGGGGTGGTTTCGTTGCCTCCTGCCCCTCAACCTGTTCTTTCTCCCGCCATGTCTTGGGCCAGGGTGTTGGAGAGGCTCGACGAGCTCGAGCAGTGGAGGAGCGGTGCGGGCCCCGGAGCGTCCATCGATCAAGTTCCCGCGGCGTTGGGGAGAGATCCGGCGGCGGCCCAGGCTGGGCAGATGGCTCCGGTTGGACGACAGGCCCCGGCAGGGCCGATGGCGGCTTTCCCGGGCCCTGCAACAATGGGCCCTCCGTGGATGTCATCAACCCCGTTCGGGGCAGGTGAGGCTGCACCACACACCACACCGCTGTCCTTTCTTCCTTCCCCCACCCCGGGTTTTCCCCCGGCGGGGGTTGGGAGTGGGTCCAGTTTTTTGGGGTCCTCCACGGGCACTTGTGGGCAGGTATGGGCACAACCGGTTCCTCCTTCGGGGCCGCCGGCGGCCGGCCCTGCTTCGCAGCTCGGGACGGGTCCTACGGGGATACCTGTGGTGCCCGGGGCAGGGGGGTGGGTTCCCCCGGCCCCTGCTGTCATGCCCCCGCTACCCGTCTCGCCCTACCCCCACGGTGCGGGGGTCTTTGGCGTAGCGGCCAACTCGGTATGGGACCCGTTCGCTTGTATTAAAGCAGGGGCTATCCCGTGCGGGTTGCCGTCCACCCCTCTAGGATGCCACCTTCACCCGTCGGTCAAGGAGGCTATTTGGCGGGGTGAATACGTGGATCTTTTTTCGCTTTTGAACCGAGAGGTTCCCAAGCAGGAGAAAGAGATTGTCCCGGGGGAGAAAACAAAGAAGACCAAAGTAACGAAATGCTTCAGCTCCTGGCTGTATGCTTTTCTTACCTACGGGTCTGTGGTGATTCAAAGGCAGCCGGCTATGGCCTCTGCCATGTTTAAGTATATAGACTTGATTGCTAGGGCCCACTTCGAATATAAGGGCACCATATGGCGCCATTATGATAAGGGTTTCCGTATGAGGATGGCTGTTGAGCCTAACTTGCCTTGGGATATGGTGGTGCCGGACCTTTGGTTCCGGGCCACGCATATGTCAGGGAAGGAAGGGTGTGAGCGTACGGATAGTGGGCACTTCATGGAGGAGGAGCCTGGCACGGCTTCACCGGCCAAGGCGACTCCTGGTGTGGCTGGCAAGGGGGCCTCGCCCGCTTGTCATGAGTTTGCTGCAAAAGGGGCGTGTTTTCGTCCCTTTTGTAAGTACAAGCATGCCTGCGGGAATTGTGGGGGGTCCCATGCAGCTTCAGTCTGTCCCCACCCCAAGAAAGGGGCGGAGAAGAAGGGCGGGGGTCCAGGAAAACCTCCCCCACCAGCTGGGGGTAAAGGGGCCCAGCCCAATTAATGTGTCTGTGCTCGAGGGTTGGTTGGTCGACTACCACCCTCGCCCGAGAGCCGAGCTGCTCTTGAGGGGCTTCTCCGAGGGATTTAGGATCCCTTATGTGGGTGTTAGGAAGGCCTTCATGTCGGACAACCTCAGGTCGGTTGTCGGACATGAGGACATTGTGAGGGCTAAGATTCGAAAGGAGGTTGCCGAGGGCAGGGTCCTTGGGCCTTTCCCGGAGCCGCCCTTTTCGAATCTTAGAGTGTCCCCCCTGGGGGTGGTCCCCAAAAAGGCGAGTGGTGAATTTCGGTTGATTCACCATTTGTCTTTTCCAAAAGGGGAGTCAGTGAATGACTTCATTCCTGACGAGCTTTGTTCAGTCCGGTACGCATCCTTTGATGCGGCCGTGGCCATGGTTAGGGAGTGTGGGGTGGGAGCCTTGATGGGTAAATGCGACATTAAGTCGGCATTCCGGCTCCTCCCCATTCACCCAGGCGACTTCGAGCTTCTGGGCTTCCATTTCGAAGGTGGGTTTTATGTGGACAGGGCATTGCCTATGGGCTGTTCTGTTTCCTGCTCTCTTTTTGAGAGCTTTAGTACCTTCCTGGAGTGGGTGCTCAGGAGGCATAGTGGCCTGGGTTCGGTCGTTCATTACCTTGATGATTTCTTGATGGCCGGGCCTGCGCAATCGGAGCAATGCTTTGCTTTGATGCGGGACTTCGAAGCCCTTTGTGCTCAATTGGGGGTGCCTTTAGCCCCCGAGAAGACCGAAGGCCCTGCCACCAGGATTACCTTCCTCGGTATTGAATTGGATTCAGAGGAGCAATCTTCCAGATTGCCCCTGGACAAGTTGGTAAAAATTAGGAGTAAGCTCGAGGCGGTCCTGGGCTGCAGGAAGGTTACTCTTCGGCAGCTCCAGGAGTTGGCCGGGATCCTTAATTTCGCCTGTCGGGTAGTGGTGCCTGGTAGGGCTTTTTCTCGCCGGTTGTATGATGCGATGAAGGGGCTAAGTTTGCCCCACCATCGTACCCGCTTATGCGCAGGGGTCAGGGCTGACCTCTGCGTGTGGCGGGAGTTTTTGGAACGTTTTAACGGGTTGTCTTTCTGGCGGCAGGAGCTTCTTTTGGAAGCGGAGCTGCAGCTGTGTTCCGACGCCGCAGGGACTTGCGGTTTTGGGGTAGTGTTGGGTGACCAGTGGTGCTGGTCGGCATGGCCTCCGGAATGGAGTGCCTGTTCATTGGTTAAGGACTTGACCTTTTTGGAGCTTTTCCCCTTAATAGTGGCCTTAGAGCTCTGGGGAGAGCAGTTCAGGGATAAGACTGTGCATTTTTGGTGTGACAATCTAGCGGTTGTCCATGTTGTGAACGCCCTGTCCTCTAAGAGTGACAGGGTGATGCGGCTTGTCCGCCATTTTGTGCACAGGTCCTTGTCTTTGAACGCCTTGTTTTTGGCTAGGCACGTCCCTGGTTTAGATAACGGGGTGGCTGACGCCTTGTCCCGTGGTCAGTTGTCCAGGTTTCGGACCCTGGCCCCGTGGGCCCGAGAGTCGCCAGAGGTGTTTCCAGCCCACCTGTGGAGCCTGGGCGGGCTCTCGAGAGCTGGAGAGACGAGGCCTCCAGGGCGATCGCCTTATCGGTAGCTCCTAGCACCCTGCGAGCTTATCAGCGTGCAGGTAAGGAGTTTGGGGATTTCAGGCTGGGTAAGGGTTACCCCCATTGCTGGCCTGCCCCGGTTGAGCACCTAGCTGAATTCTGTGTCCTGCTGAAGGGGCGTGGCCTTTCAGTGAGGACTATCAGGTCTAGGTTAGCCGGCCTCGCCTTTCTGTCCAAGGCGGGGGGGTTTGGTGATTTTTCGGGTGATTTTCGCATCCGGAGGATGCTGGAAGGCTGGGTGAGGGAGCGACAGGGGTTCCCCTCCGACACTCGTCAGGCCCTGACGGTTCAGCAGCTGTCTCTGATTAATCAGACGTTTGACAGTCTGTGTGCCTCTCTTTACGAGGCTCGGCTGTTTAGGGCAGCGACTTGCGTTATGTTTTTTGGGGCCCTCAGGGTCAGCGAGGCAATGGCCTCCTCGCAGTCTGACTTGTCGCTCCGCGCCTTCCAGCTCGCTGATCTGACCTTTAGACAGGGGGGTGTCTCTCTTTTGGTGAGACACTCCAAGACAGATCAGTTACACAGAGGGGTTAGACTTGAACTTAGCGCAGCCACCGATAAGTCTGTTTGCCCGGTGGCTGCTTTGCAGCAATTTTGTGTTTTGCGTGGGTCAGGGCGTGGGTACCTTTTTCTACACCAGGATGGCACCCCCCTGACCCGGTATCAATTCTGGGCGATAGTGTCTAGGGCAATGTCTCAGGTAGGCATGGATACCGCCGGCTATGGAACGCATTCGTTCCGTATCGGCGCCGCCACTAGCGCGGCACTTTCCGGTTTCCCGGCCCAACGGATTCAGGAGATCGGCCGCTGGCGGTCAGCGGCATATTTGGGTTATGTTAGGCCCGCTGAGGATTCTGGGCAGGGTTTAGGCTAGGTAACCTCTCTGTGTGTGTCCTCTTCCAGGTTCCCAGTCCAGGCAGAAACCGACGGCGCTGCTGTGTGGCCACAGCATGGTCTTCTGGGCCGGCCGCTCCGCAGCCAGAAGCGCCATCGGGACCCAGCTGTCATTGGGACGGTGGGTCAATGTTGTTTGGATGGGCCGGAGGGGTATGCGGTGGGAGGGGCTCCTACCGACGTTGCTGGGTACTCAGCATCTCAGGGCGGTACCCGGCGCTGCTGGGCGGGCGGCTACCCAGGGTCGCGCCCAGATGGGACTGGGTGGTCGGCAACCCATAGCCGCACCCAGATGGCTGGTCTTGCACCTCGGTGGCAATGACCTGTGCCTGCTTGGCGGTCTACCGTTGATCGTCCAGGCGCGCGAAGACCTGCGGTGGCTTCGCACTGTGTGGCCCACCACGCAAGTGGTGTGGTCAGAGATCCTCCCAAGGATCGTTTGGAGGGACGCCATTTCCCTTAGGGCCATTCACCGGGTCAGGCGTAGGGTGAATAAGGCTGTGGGAAAAACGGTCAAAGAATTAGGTGGGGTTGTAGTGGCCCATCCCCTCATCACCATAGATCGGCCGTGGCTTTACCGGGCCGATGGCGTTCACCTGTCAGAACAGGGGAACGCCATTTTCTTACAGGACCTGCAGCGGTCTCTGCGTGAGCTGGCGCAGATAGAGGGGGGAGTCGGGGGGCCAAGATAGAGATCTGACCCCCGCTCCGTGGCAGGTTAGGGGCGGAAATCTGGGTGGTTTCAGCAACTGCGCGTTCTCCCTTGGGCATCTTTGGGGATGATTGACAGGTTCTCTCCAAGCCCATGGTGGGTGCTACCTGCGCACTTGGGGGGAACCTGTCTTTGGGTCCCGCTATTGAAGTCCCAGGGTAGGGGTGAGCCGGCGGGACCCCCCTCATGCGAGTGTATGGCAGGGTCTCAGGTGAGGGAGAGGTCCCTCACCTGGACCAGCATCGATTACGCCCATAGTTGCCCAGGAATGTTGACCTTTTACGTCATTTCCGCCCCGGAAGTGTTTGTTTGACCCTGCAGGTCCACTGTTTCCAGGTCATAGTTGAGTATGTTGATTTATGCAAATTTATGCTAATTCATGCTAATTTAATTAATAAATTATGCAAATTTATTATAATAAAAATGACCCAAGTTTAAATCCAGCTCTTGTGTCCGAGTCGTTACTCCGTCTCTTCTGCAATATCGCCGGCTGACTTACCGGCCCCACGGCGCTGTTGCGGAAGGGCCGGGCAGACTCGGACCCTTCCGATGGCGGCCGCCATCTTGTTTTCGGCCGAAATCTCGCGAGGCGAGATTTCGGCCGGGAATGCCCTGCCCACGTGGCTGGGCATGACGTCGGGTCCGGGCGGGGCCTGCTGGCCCTATTTAAGGGACAGCAGGCCGGGAAGAAAGCCTTTTCGCCCGGACCTGGTACTAAGAGCAGACACCCACCCGCCCTTCCCTATTTTGCAGTGTGCCTGGTGGGTCGCCTTCGGGGGCCGAATGGGAATTTTTTGCAGCCTCGCCCATTAGGCCAGGCTGTTTTTTCGCCCATTCCACACTGGGGAGATGGATGTGCGGTTAGGGGGTGTTTGCATTTAATTAGGTTAATTGGCTTACCTCTGGTCATTGGGTAGGCAGGTTAGGGGCGGAAATCTGGGTGGTTTCAGCAACTGCGCGTTCTCCCTTGGGCATCTTTGGGGATGATTGACAGGTTCTCTCCAAGCCCATGGTGGGTGCTACCTGCGCACTTGGGGGGAACCTGTCTTTGGGTCCCGCTATTGAAGTCCCAGGGTAGGGGTGAGCCGGCGGGACCCCCCTCATGCGAGTGTATGGCAGGGTCTCAGGTGAGGGAGAGGTCCCTCACCTGGACCAGCATCGATTACGCCCATAGTTGCCCAGGAATGTTGACCTTTTACGTCATTTCCGCCCCGGAAGTGTTTGTTTGACCCTGCAGGTCCACTGTTTCCGGGTCATAGTTGAGTATGTTGATTTATGCAAATTTATGCTAATTCATGCTAATTTAATTAATAAATTATGCAAATTTATTATAATAAAAATGACCCAAGTTTAAATCCAGCTCTTGTGTCCGAGTCGTTACTCCGTCTCTTCTGCAAAGACGCTTTTTCATAGCATGTAGTACAAATCTAATAATTTAAAAGTCACTAAACAAAATTAGCACAGGATAAGCTTTTCTTTTCGGTATAGAACTGAAGATTTTGACTAATTTAAATGACAAGCTGCCTTTCTGCAAACATGATTACATAATCCTATTCCAAATTCACAATTCATATCATCACTACGTCTTCTCTTACTTTTCTTCAATGATGGATCTTGATTAAGAAGAGGGATATATTAGTGCCTAGATGATTGATACTATATCCTTTCCATCATTTAAAGGTTTATTTTATATTTGTCAGAGTTATGCTAAAGATTCACATTGCCATCCTTGAAATGGATGCCACCCAATTGATAATGGAATATTTTTTTCACATGTGATACAATATATCCTGTTTTCCCATGGGAAAATCACAGGTAAGATATGAAGGTAATGGCACTGCTCTGCTCTTTTCCATTCCCTAAACAGTTGGTATTCAGGGTTTCCGAGCTGTTAAATTATAGAGAACTCCCTTAGGATCTTACATTGTTACTGAACTATAGTGGTTTCTACACAGTCTGCAGTCTGCAGAGCACTATGCTGCCATAATGTTTGTAATCACTCTTGCAAAACCCATTTCTTTATCAGCAATATATTCAATCATGTTCAACAGCAAGTAAAACCACTATATGAATGGCTGCATTCCAGTATTTTCTTATTTGCACTCTAACCTTTTCAAAGATCTGGGATACAACATTTGGCCACCTGAAATTGCTCTCCTTCAATCCATGAGGTAGCAGAAAAAATATTCTGTCATCACTGCCAAATGCAACTCTGTCCAGATTAAAAGAGTGGTGAGTGGTGTTATCCTAAGCGCTTCACTGGGGGAAAAATTAAGAAAAGTGACGGATGGCCCTATCTCTTCTCCATCAATTCTACCAGTGCAAAAAGCAGCTCAGTGTGTAGAGGAGTGAGATGGAAAGGACATGTGTAAGAGATGTCTTTTGAGCTATTTCTTTACACGGGCCTTCTGAAAAGGAAGGCATATTCAATAAGGAGAACTCTGCCCTCAACTAGTAGCGTAAAGCAATATCAGTGCTGGTAGCACATGTTTGTGACCAAACAATGTCACTTGGCGGGACCCAGAGGAAGAGCCTTCTCTGTGGCGGCCCCGGCCCTCTGGAACCAACTCCCCCCAGAGATTAGAATTGCCCCCACCCTCCTTGCCTTTCGAAAGCTGCTTAAAACCCACCTCCGCCGCCAGGCATGAGGGAATTGAGATACTCTTTCCCCCTAGGCCTTTACAATTTTATGCATGGTATGTCTGTATGTATGATTGGTTTTTATATAATGGGTTTTTAACTGTTTTTAGTATTGGATTTTGTTATATACTGTATTATTGCTGTTGTTAGCCCCCTCGAGTCTGCAGAGCTGCCTCGAGTCTGCAGAGAGGGGCGGCATACAAATCCAATAAGTAAGTAAGTAAGTAAGTAAGTAAGTAAGTAAGTAAGTAAGTAAGTAAGTAAGTAAGTAAGTAAGTAAGTAAGTAAGTAAGTAGCCAGTGGAGCTGATAAAATGGCACTTTATCCTCAACCTGACATAAATATTAAAACATGTGGTCACCTTGTTGGTAGAAACAACAGAAAATCTGCAATTTATTTTGTTTAAATTTTCAAGACTTACCGTAATTGGCCAGTGATCTTATGAAACCTGACTCTGGGTGGCTCGCAACAATAATACAAATCAAAGGAAGAGTAAACTTTTTTAAAAAACAGGTACTGTATCCAATATTTCTTCATCCATCTAACAATACATACCCTGGCTCCAACTTCACTCAAAAGCCAGCCCTTTATGACTTTCTGGAAGGCAAAAAGGGTTGGGAATGGTCAAGTCCTGAAGGAAAGGTACTGCACATGACAGGGGCTGCTGTGTAATACTTATTATTATTATTATTGTTGTTGTTGTTGTTGTTGTTGTTATTATTATTATTATTATTATTATTATTATTATTATTAATTAGATTTGTATGCCACCCCTCTCCGAAGACTCGGGGCGGCTCACAACAACAAAACAGTACAAATCCAATAATTAAAACAATTTAAAACCCTTAATATAAAAAACAATCATACGTCTCATACAAACCATACATAAAATGCAAAGGGCCCAGGGAAATCAATTTCCCAATGCCTGATGACAGAGATGGGTTTTAAGGAGTTTACGAAAGGCAAGGAGGGTGGGGGCAATCCTAATCTCCAGTGGGAGTTGATTTCAGAGGGTCAGGGCCCATTTTATTTCTCTGTCAAACATTAAAAATCAGCCACAATGCCACCCAGGAAGGCTCTTTCCCTGGGTCCCGTCAGGCGACATTATTTCATCGACGGGACCTGGAGAAGGCCAACTCTGTGGGACCTTACCGGTCGCTGGGATTCGTGCGGCAGAAGGCAGTCCCGAAGTATACTTTTTTTGATAGTAGAAACTATCTCTCTTTCATAGTTTAAATCAACCTTCTGTGAAGAACATTTACAACACAGGTCCAGATTTTTTTTTTCAAAAGAACATATGTTCACGTATAATAAGATTATAATTGTAAGGCCAAATAAGGAGGTCAGAAAACCATTATCAGGTATTTGGTGGGTAAACAGACATCCAGATTTTTCTGAAAACCAAACCAAAATGGCAAAGGTAGTCCTGCTCAGTGATAAGAGGTGTGTATGTATACGTTACACAACAGTCTAAAGTGGCCAAGATGAGATAGGCAGATCCCAGTCCCTACTTTCCTCATTAATCATGTTTCAATGAAATGTGCTAGATTGTTTAACAGCTAAATTCAACTTTAAACTGCCTTATCTATGGGTTGGCAAGAGATGAAGGCGAGATCATAAGCACATGATGTTAGTACATAGTACATATTTGTGGTTGCCATGTATGTTAAACTACCAATTGTACTTTGTATTTTTATAGTTGCAATATCTCTTTAAGGACTTTGGCTGGTTCGCCATAAGAGGGCGCCAGCACTCTCTCCTGTTGATGATGCTGGATAGCTCATTCATCTTTTTGCTTTTACCTTGTGGGGGAGTATATTTTGCTTCGTGCAGCTATGTTCGGTTTGTTGATTATTTCTGCTTTCTGCTTGTAAATATGTATATATGTCAATAATACTTGTTTAGCATACTAAGTCTGTGTCGTTACTGGCTGTATCACACATCCACACTCTTCCTTAAACTCTGCTCAGCATATGTCGAAGGTCTCATAGCCTAGCTGCACCGAGACATACCAACAAATGACATTTTAAAAAAACAGCTACTAGAGATATTCATGACATGATTTTGGGAAAAATGAGAATGATCCCCAATTTGTTAAATCTAGAGAAGAATAACATAGGCCTCTCCTTGCTAGTGGATCTTGTAAAAACATTTCCCCCCCATTTTATTTCCCTGTCAAACATTAAAAATCAGCCACAATGCCACCAGGAAGCTGCAACCATTATAAAGATGTACTGGTTGCACCCAAACTTTGATCATGTGACCTTGGGGATGCTGTGATGGTTGTAAATGTAAAAACTGGTTGCAAGTGCCATTGTAAATGCAAATGTCTGCTAAAAACACGCTTGTGAGTCATGGACTATACTGTATATATACATGAAACAAGCAAAGCTACTGTTTAAATAAAAGGGTAAGCAAAATAGATTTTTATCCAATTCTGTCAGTGTGACAATACAATGGAATTACATATGGTGTGATGCAGGCAAGGGTTCCTCATCACCGGTGCTACTGGTGTGCTCCTTGTAACTGCTGCATGTGCGGGTACATCTGGCACATGGGCACATGCATGTTGGCATAAGATTCAGCTTCTGCACATGCGCAGGAAGCCACAACTTGTGTGAGGATGCTTGCATGTGAGATTTTGCCAATTTTCATCATTGTTTTGCTTTGTGGAAGAAAAAAACCACCGAAAATTGGCAAAATTTCACGCATGCGAGCATCCTCGCATGGGATTTGGCTTCCTGTTCGTGCACAAAAGCCAAATATCATGCCGGCATAGGCGCGCACGTGTCGGGAACATGGACCTGCACACACAGCTTTATTTTCTCTACTGGGACGCCGTACTGGGCCATACCGGCTGCAACCTGCTATTAGTGTGGTGGTTTCTGCCATTACTAATGGAGCATTTTTAAAGCATGTTATAAGAATTTGGGGAACTCTTCAGAAAAGATTTGGTAGAAGAGGAGGATTGCAAAAAGAATGTAGGAATGAAAAACCTTGTTGCACGAGTACCGTAGTTCATATTCAGGGTAGAGGCCAAAGGATTAATCTCACTCCCAACAATGTTTCAGCAACCCTGAAGACTCAAGCAGACATTTAATATATGAAATTGTTCTTTTTCGCTGTTACTTAAGCTGCCATTTTCTTTTTACAGGGAAGAAAAGATGAGCACATCTATCCAATTTGATATTTTAAAAGTATTTGATGATGTGGTGAGAACATCAGAAGCCAATAAATAAGAGAGAGAGAGAGAAAGAGAGCACAGGTTATTTTGTTGGAATATACAACTGCCTTGAGGCTCCTGTGATGCGATTAAGGTAGTCAATAGAGTTTTATGGCTAAAAACAAAAAGGAAGGATAGCCATCATGAGCCAGGAAAATTGTCTGACCTAGCTAAGATGAAAGGATCAAGAGCCCATCTCTGCCAAAAGTAATAAACCAGTAAACCCACCCAAGCTACTCAGGACTCACAGAGCCAACTCAGGAATTAAAAAAAGGACGGGGGATTGCAAGGTTCTCCAGTTTTTCTGAGACATTAATAAAGGGGGAAAAAACCCTTCCATTCATTTAGATTCACAATGAACTAAAATTAATTCCAAGCCAACAAATGTTCTGCACATTTGGTTTGTGTGGATTAAGGATAGACGGTTAAGATTACAGCTTTTTAATTGGATCTGATATTTCTGGAGAGTTACTTATTCCTCACTCCTTACCTGAAATCTGTAGTGGTTATTAGCTTCACTACACCAGAAAAGCTAGCACTAATCGTCTTTGAGGTAGCAGTCGTGGGAAATTAACTTTTCCTCATCAGTCGTTAACTAGCTTGATGGTGAGGCAGAACAGACAACAGAAGCTTACATTAGTAATGTTAATCAAATCTGAACATCTGTATTGTTATACTGCTAAGGATCAAACATTGTTGAGCAACAGAAAGCTTAAATGCAGAACCGGGAAACTCTTGAATAAAAATTTAGGCTACAATAACTTACGCAGGATGACCGGCATTCTTTTTAATATTGGAGAAGGTGTTTTGATATTGGAAAAGGCTGTTGCAAGAATTATTATGATATTTTGTTTCCCCCCCGCTTACTGGTGTAGTGTTTTAACTTTTAAACTGATTTTAAACTGGCAAATCTTCCTTCATTTTTGAAAATACGTGCCAGTTTGTACTAAACTTAGATCTGATGTAGAGATTTTTATGGGAATAACTGGAATTTCTTTGAGGTGAGATCTAATATTATTTAATAGCTTGTTCTTATAGCCATTCCCCCCCTGTGATTATTGGATCCACACTATGATAGTTTGGTCCTCTATCTTTGTAAGGATAGTATGGTTGATTACATCATCACATTCATTTTTGAGTCAAGAAAATAAACATTCATAGAATCACAGAATTGGAAGAAATTGGATGGAACCACACAGCATGTCCAGTTCAACCCCATGCTCACTGCACGATCTGCTAAAACATTTGAGAAAGATGGATTTTCACGCTGTGTTTGAAGATCACAGGATATTAAACATCTATTATAAACATCTACTTTCAATTGCAGCATAGTCTCCCATCTTTTCCTTCCCAATCAGATAACTTAGGAAGGATATCACTTTTCTAATATTGGGTTATGTTTGTTCTTGTTTAATTGTGGGCAGTTGACTTTCCCAAGGGGGCACATAAGAAACTAGGGCTGTCACCCTTCCTCTGATGCTTCACTGATATCTGCGCTGCTGACTGTACATGTGAAGAAGTTGAGTTTCCAGCACTGTGCATCTGTTGCCATTTTGTTTTTTGCTTTTTTTTTGGGGGGGGGGAGGGATTTGTAAACCCAAACATAACCATGCGCGCCAACACCCATCCACACATACCCATGTGGTGCAGGAGGAAGTAAACCGGCAGCAACGTAAGTTAGAACCCAATCCTGCAGCACTTTTGCTCAGTTTTGTAGCATCTAGTTATCTGCCTTAGTCTAGTAGCAATTACAACTAGGACAGTTCTTTCTCTAAGCCTTTCCAATGCCGAAAAAAAAATTTAGAGGTTCTCTCCCTTACCTATTTAAGACTGACAGTTCGCAGCCAAAGGAAATAGAGCAATTCTGTCTCAATAGAAAATAAACTCAATAATATTTTCCAGGTCCTATCAGCTAAACAGTGTCAGCTGGTAGGTCCACGAGGAAAGGCCTTCTCTGTGGCTGCCCCAGCTCTCTGGAAACAGTTACCTCCTGAGTCTGGACTACCCATACCCTATTGGCCTTCCGGAAAGCAGTAAAGACATGGTTTTTCCGACAGGCCTGGGGCCATTGATCATATGGTGGTAACCAGCGAGATCAGTCCATGAACGGAATGCAGAGGTTTAATTGTTGTATTGTACACTGTTTTTAAACTGTTTTTAGAGGTTTTAGTACTATTATTGATGTTTTATATATTCACTGTGAGCCTCCTAGAGTCCTTAGGGAGTTGGGCAGCATAGAAATTGAATGAATGAATGAATGAATGAATGAATGAATGAATGAATGATCAATCTTAAATTATCTTTAATCCACCTCTTGTCTTGGCTGTTCTTTTCTTACTTCCTTGTTCTGAGTCGGGCTGTCACACCTTCGGACCGACCATAGAGGCCCATTTCTTCATGTTCAGCTCTGGAGATTATTCTTGATCTCCGGAATGATTGCTTGCCTACCACAGATGCTCCTAATTCTTTCCCTTCAAATTGCTTGTCCCTCCAAGCCAGCAATCACTTTGGGCTGCCAAAAACACCGAAAAACAGAGATACGACCCTGGGAGATTCCAAGGACTGCTCCGCTCCAGTGTGACGTCAAGCTGGAAGTCCCATTCTTGGCAGTCTTAATTATTCCCTGTAGAGCGTTTCTGTCCGCTGCAGAGCTGCTCCCATGCCATGCAAGAATGCCATATGTCAGGACACTCTCAATGGTACTGCGATAGAAGGACAGCAGTAGATGCTAAGATAGATTTATCTTCCTGAGCCTTCTCAGGAAGTAAAGCCTCTTCTGTGCTTTCTTCACAAGCATGTTAACATTCATAGTCCAAGACAGATCCTCCGAGATATAATTACCCAGAAATTTAAAACTACCAATCCTTTCCACCTGCTCGCCATTTATATGCAATGGTAAATGTACATCTCTCTTCCTCCTGAAGTCAATTATAAGTTCTTTTTGGGGGTTTTGGTGTTAAGTATAAGATTATTGTATTTCCTTCTATAAGCAGTCTTCTTAATAAGCCCCAGCACTGTCGGGTCACCCACAAATTTAATAATTGCATTGGTATTATACAATGGGGTGCACTAAGTGTATACAAGTAATAAAGAAAATGGCTTAGCACACAACCCTTGGGGGCTCCTGTGCTTAGTGTCAGAGTAGAAGAATGGTGAGATCCCTCCTTAATGATTGTGGCCTATCTGTTAGAAAATCCTTTATCCACAAACAAATCCTCTGATTTATATAAAATTGGACATTTTAAGAAACAATCTGTTGGGTAGAATGGCGTTGAAGGTAGAGCTATAATCCACAAATAACAGCCTTACATATCTTCCCTGTTGTTCCAAATGATTGAATACAGTATGGACAACAATTGACATAGCATTGGATCTTTTGATGTATTTCTTTTGAATACTTTAAAAATATTTTGCACAATTACCACTTTTGATAAATGTTCCTAAATTGTTATGGTGTTTTCCAACATTTGTTGTTCAATGTTTTATCCATGCTGACAGAGTTATTATGTACATTTGTAAACATTTTATAGCAATTTCCCCTTAAATTTCAGCTTGGACTAAATTGTATTGATTTCCCCACCATTATTCTTCCCATTGATTCATTCTAAGCAATTTTCTAAAATTTTGTATCCATTATTATGCTATTTTTAATTGGTTTTGCTCCTGGATTATATTTCAATAATTTAGAATTATGTCCTAATAAATGATATTGATCTTCTATAAGCATTTGGAATTATGTCATTTTGCTCAAGGTCTTTCTAACTTTTTAAAAATTGCCTTTCATTTTTTCAGTTATATTTACCTGTAAATATACAGATATATTTACCATGGTGAACTGCTATCTTCATTCAGAAATTATTTTAATTTGTGTTTTGAATCTAGATATGTCATGTTGGTATACAGTGATCCCTCGATTAGTGCGGTCTCGATTAGTGCAAAACGCTATACCACGGTTTTTCAAAAAATAATACATTTAAAAATAGTCCGCGTTTTTTTTTTCTACACCACGGTTTTTCCCGCCCGATGACGTCATACGTCATCACCAAACTGACGTCGGCCATTGCTGATTGGACAAAATCTCGGCCAATCAGCTTTGCAATCACAAAAAAAAAGCTTTGGAACTGTTGGAACTGTTGGAACTTGTTGAGACTTGTTGGAAGATGGCTCCTAAACATTGCACGCGGAGCGGAGGCGGCGACGCTAAAAAGAGCAGGAGGATACTCACAATTAAGGAGAAAATTGAAGTTTTGGACATGCTGAAAGAGGGACGCTCTTATGCAGATGTTGGTCGGCATTATGGGATCAACAAATCAAGTGTGCGATCCATTCGGAAAGACGAAAAGAAGATAAGGCAAACTTCTCTGATGACATTCAACAAGGCTGCAAAAAGAATGGTGACGCCTAGAAACAAACGCCTTATGAAGATGGAAGCTGCTTTGTCCGTGTGGGTACAAGACTGCCGCAAAAAGAGCATTGCTTTGGATACCAACACCATAAGGACAAAGGCACAGCAACTGTACAACCGTCTTGCAAACACAGAAGGAGGCGATGCAGATGAGGGAAACGCAGGTGAGGACTGGGGTTTTTTATTCTGTCATTATTTAAGTGCTTTTTAAGAAAGGAAGGAGGGAGGGAAGGAGGGAGGGAGGGAAGGAGGGATGGAAGGAAGGAAGGGGGGAAGGAAGGAAGGAGGGAAGGAAGGGGGGAAGGAAGGAAGGAGGGAAGGAGGGAGGGAAGGAGGGAGGGAGGGAAGGAGGGAGGGAAGGAAGGAGGGAGGGAAGGAAGGAGGGAGGGAAGGAAGGAGGGAGGGAGGGAAGGAGGCGGGCATTTACCATACAGTACTGTATGCTTTCATTCAAGTCACTTCTCTCTCCCTTTCCTGTCATTCTCTGTAGATGAAGGTGCTGGTGACTCTGAAGACCCCCAGCCATCAACATCTTCTGCTTCTTCAGCCCCAGCCACATTCACAGCAAGCAAAGGGTAGTTTGAGAAATTTCAACGGCGCTATGGCCTGAAGAATGTGTCATTGCATGGAGAAGCTGCCTCAGCAGATACAGGTGCAGCCGAAAACTACGTCCAGGGCACGTTTAAAGACCTAATTGCAGAAGGGGGCTACCTTCCAGAACAGGTGTTCAACATGGACGAAACAGGCCTGTTCTGGAAGAGGATGCCTTCACGGACTTTCTTGATGCAAGATGAAGCCAAAGCCCCTGGCTTTAAGGCCATGAAAGATCAAGTGACTTTGATCATGTGTGGGAATGCAGCAGGCTTTTTGATGAAGCCAGGGCTAATTTATAAGTCACGAAATCCAAGAGCACTCAAGAACAGAAATAAGAATGCATTGCCAGTGTACTGGATGCATAATCCTAAAGCATGGATTACAAAACCCCTCACCCGGGACTGGTTTCATCAGTGCTTCATCCCACAGGTGAAGGATTATTTGGCTGCCAAAGGACTCAATTTCAAAGTGCTTCTCCTAATGGACAATGCTGGAGGCCATGATGACCTAGCACATGAACATGCTGGGGTGCAAGTCGAATTCTTGCCACCAAACACCACATCGCTTATCCAGCTGATGGATCAAGGTGTTATCCGCGCATTTAAGGCACTGTACATGCACAATTCTCTTGGAAGCATCGTGGAAGCAATGGATGCTGATGAAAACTTCACATTGAAGGCCTACTGGCGTCAGTACACGATTGCATCTTGTCTGAAGAACATTCAGAATGCCTTAATGGATATGAAGTCACAGACAATGAATGCCTGCTGGAAGAAATTGTGGCCAGAAGTGGTGCATGATTACAAGGGATTTGCTCCCGAAGAAATTCAAGATGCTGCAGTCCAGAACTCTGTGAAGCTGGCAAAGGCACTGGGTGGAGAAGGCTTCGTTGACATGACACCAGAGGAAGTCAATGGTTTGCTTGATGAGCATGGCCTACCACTGACAGACAAAGATCTGGAGGAGCTAACCAGGTCAGCGAGTGAAGAAGAGGAGGAGGAAGCGGAAGCTGACCAAGCTGAGGAAGAAGAAGATGTTGGCCTAACGCTTGAGCGGCTTGCAGAACTGAACAGAGCTGCTGCAAATGTACAACGCATGGTGGAACTTTGGGATCCCAACATGACTCGCTCTATACAGTTTAAGGCCTCCCTTGACAACACCTTTGCACCATACAGAGCCATGTTAGCCCAGAAAAAGAAACTGCGCCAACAACTGCCCATAACTATGTTTGTCACGAAAACCAAGAGGTCTGTCACACCATCACCTGCAGTGTCCATTGTAGAAATGGTGATAGAAGAAGATCACGAGTTATCCTAGTTATGCTACCCCCCCCCCCCAAAAATGTAAATATGTAAATAAATATTGTTATCATTTATAATAAGGATGACTAAGTGTCTTATTCAATGTGTACAGTACAGGTACAGGTAGAGGTAATGGGAAGGGGAAATGGTAATTAAGGGGATGGGAAATGGTAATTTGTGGGTTAAAAGTGTTGGGACTGAGTGGCATACAGAAGAATGAATGAATGATTGAGTGAATGAATGAAATTCAAACACAGGTGAGGGCTGGGGTTTTTTATTGTGTCATTGTTTAAGTGCTTTTTAAGAAAGGAAGGAGGGAAGGAAGGAGGGAAGGAGGGAGGGAAGGAGGGAGGGAAGGAAGGAAGGAGGGAGGGAAGGAGGGAGGGAGGGAAGGAGGGAGGGAAGGAAGGAGGGAGGGAAGGAGGGAGGGAAGGAGGGAGGGAAGGAGGGAGGGAAGGAGGCGGGCATTCTAAACGCCGAGAAGCTGTTGCCGCCAGCGCTGCTGCAAGAGGACTCATGCCCCAAGAAAGCCGGTGAGAGGGGCGAATCGGGCGGACGGGGGGTAGCGGCGAGGAGGCTGGAGGCGCTGGGTGGGTGGCCGACATTAAAAACAACCATTGCCAGCCTCCGCACTTTCGTCGCTCCCCGGCTCCACCATCTGCGCATGCGCGGCCATGGAAAAAGGGTGCGCATGCGGAGATGGTGTTTTTACTTCCGCACCACTATACCGCGGAAAATCGATTAGTGCGGGAGGTCTTGGAACGTAACCCACGCATTAATCGAGGGATCACTGTATATAATTATTTCTACTCCTTTCCCCCCTCCTCCATTGTCCTTGGAGAGAGGAATTTGGAGGGGGAATATAATGCTAATCATGAGATTGAAAGACTCATCATTGGTTTTACAAGATTCCAGGCCTTTAAGATTATGTTTTATTTCTTGTTAATTGGTTGGAAAGAAGACTACCACTTTGGAAACTTGATTCCCAAGTTGCTGTGGCTATTAAATTTTGTTTATTTTGGATAAATTTTTGTGTTTTTTTGTTTTGTTTCCCTCCTAAATCTAATATTTGACCATTCTAATTTACCAAAAATTTATTTTAACTGTTAACAAGTTATCAAATATTATCTGCATACTCCTTTGCTACATACGGGGGGGGGGGGGTGTATTTAGTCAGAAGGCAGTTGTGCAAGTTCTCCCACTTAAAAAGATGAGAGAGGCCTATAATTGACATCATAAGTAGACCTCAACCATGAGAGACAATATGAGAAAACACATCCAGAAAATCACATACTTTTCACTAAATACTTCCTCTCCCCCCCCCCCCCACTGTATATGCTTTAAATATGTCAAGAAGTATTATTTAAGGGAGAAAAAAGTAATGCTTGTTGCCTTTGTTCAGATAGAGGATATCAAATTTTAGGACCAGCACTTCATTCATTCATTCATTCATTCATTCATTCATTCATTCATTCATTCATTCATTTGTCGGATTTATGTCACCCCTCTCTGAGGACTCATGCAACCAGTTCCTGCCATTTTTATAAAATTCTTTTTGTTGTTGGAATTTTTTTGTGTGTTTTTTTTTCTTCTGTACATGTGAAGAAGTTGAGTTTCCAGCACTGTGCATCTGTTGCCATTTTGTTTTTTGCTTTTTTTGGGGGGGGGGGGAATTTGTACACCCAAACATACCCATGCACGCCAACACCCACCCACACATACCCATGTGGTGCAGGAGGAAGTAAACCGGCAGCAAGGTAAGTTAGAACCCAATCCTGCAGCACTTTTGCTCAGTTTTGTAGCATCTAGTTATCTGCCTTAGTCTAGTAGCAATTACAACTAGGACAGTTCTTTCTCTAAGCCTTTTCACTGCTGGCAAAAAAAAATTAGAGGTTCTCTCCCTTACCTATTTAAGACTGACAGTTTGCAGCCAAAGGAAATAGAACAATTCTGTCTCAATGGGAAATAAACTCAATAATATTTTCCAGGTCCTATCAGCTAAATAGTGTCAGCTGACAGGTCCTCGAGGAAGGGCCTTCTCTGTGGCTGCCCCAGCTCTCTGGAAACAGTTACCTCCTGAGTCTGGACTACCCATACCCGATTGGCCTTCCGGAAAGCAGTAAAGACATGGTTTTTCCGACAGGCCTGGGGCCATTGATCATATGGTGGTAACCAGCAAGACCAGGCCATGAACGGTATGCAGAGGTTTAATTGTTGTATTGTAAATTGCTTTTAAACTGTTTTTAGAGGTTTTACTACTATTATTGATGTTTTATATATTCACTGTGAGCCTTAGGGAGTTGGGTAGCATATAAATTATTATTATTATTATTATTATTATTATTTTATTATTATTATTTATTAGATTTGTATGCCCCCCCTCTCCGTAGACTCGGGGCGGCCCACAACACAATAAAACAGTTCATAACAAATCTAATAATTTACAATTTAAAATATTTTTAAAAAACCCATTATTAAGCAGACATACATACAAACATACCATACATAAATTGTAGAGGCCTGGGGGAGATATCTCAGTTCCCCCATGCCTGACGACAAAGATGGGTTTTGAGGAGTTTACGAAAGGCAAGGAGGGTAGGGGCAGTTCTAATCTCTGGGGAGAGCTGGTTCCAGAGAGTCGGGGCCGCCACAGAGAAGACTCTTCCCCTGGGGCCCGTCAAACAACATTGTTTAGTTGACAGGACCCAGAGAAGGCCCACTCTGTGGGCCCTAATCGGTCGCTGGGATTCGTGCAGCAGAAGTGCCTGGAGGCTGGATATGAATGAGTGAATGAATGAATGAATGAATGAATGAATGAATGAATGAATGAATGATCAATCTTAAATTCTCTTTAATCTACACTCTACAGGAATCATATTAGACATCTGTGTGATTCTGGAATGTCCATAATCAGTAGGAGGGTAAAATCATATAATTATCCATGTTCACATCAGCATCTATATGTGCTGAGATAACAAACCGAATGGACCATTATCTGTCTATTTTGAGAAAGAGTAGTGAATTCTCCCTACCGTTCAGTTGTATTCGCTTAACTGGATTGCTAGCAGGAAACAATAATCCAAATGATGATGCTTCAACATGATCAAAATATAATTTCTGCATTCATTATTGGAACTGGACCAGAATATCTCCGAGACCGCCTTCTGCCGCACGAATCCCAGCAACCGATTAGGTCCCACAGAGTGGGCCTTCTCCGGGTCCCGTCAACTAAACAATGTCAGTTGGCGGGCCCCAGGGTAAGAGCCTTCTCTGTGGCGGCCCCGACTCTCTGGAACCAACTCCCTCCAGAGATTAGAACTGCCCCTACTCTCCCTGCCTTCCGTAAACTCCTTAAAACCCACCTTTGCCATCAGGCATGGGGGAACTGAAACACCTCCCCCGGGCATGTACAATTTATGCATGGTATGTTTGTGTGTGTGCTTGTTAGTAAATGGGGTTCTTTTTAAACTTTTTAAAATATTTTAAATTTATTTGGATTTGTTACGATTTGTTATACAGTGGTACCTTAAGATACGAACTTAATTGGTGCCGGGGGGAGGTTCGTAAGACGAAAGGTTCGTAAGACGAAACATTGTTTCCCATAGGAAACAATGTAAAGTCAATTAATCCGTGCAACCAAACCCCCCCCCCCCAAAAAACGGCTTTCGGCGACTGCTGGGAAGCCGCACGGCTGTTTTAAAAGGTGACAGCCGGCCTAGGGGGCTTCCCAGCACCCCCCTGAACCCGGGTTCGGGGTTCAGGGGGTGCTGGGAAGCCCCCCAGGCCGGCTGTCACCTTTTAAAAGAGCTGCGCCGCTTCCCAGCTGTCTCCTGAAGCCGAACGCGGAAGTTCGGCTTTGGTGTTTGGCGTTCGGAGACAGCTGGGAACCCAGCGGTCTCCCGAATGCCGAAACCGGAAGGGGCAAGGTGGGGGGGGAGAACAGGAGGCTCAGCATTCCGTCAGTCGCAGCGCTGGCTGTCAACTTTTCTTTTTAGCACTGGGGAGGCAAGTCAGCTCCTGCCCAGTGCTAAAAAGAAAAGTTGACAGCCAGCGCTGCGGCTGACGGAATGCTGAGCTTCCCGTTCTCTCTCTGCCCCCTCGCCCCTTCGCCCCCCTGTGTTCCTAGGAGAAGTGCTGGTGAGGAGCAGAAGGTCTGTCTTGCCTCAATCCCCAGCACTTCTCCTAGGAACACAGGGAGGCGAAGGGGCGAGGGGGGGGAGAGAGAACGGGAGGCTCAGGAATGGAGCTCGGGAAGGAGCCCACGGTCAGTCGGCTGCGGGCGGGAGGAAGGCGATTGTTCCGCTGCCGCCAGCATGGCCTGGCTGGCAGCGGAAGATGTAACGGAGCCCACGGGGGATTCGCCTTCCTCCCACCCACAGCCGACTGATCGTGGGCTCCTTCCCGACCTCGGAGAGCTTCCTGGTTTTCGTCCGTGTTGGATTCGCGAGCTTTCATGCCCAGGAAGCTCTCCGAGGTTGCGAAGGAGCCCACGATCAGTCAGCTGCGGGCGGGAGGAAAGCAAATGCCACGGGGCTGGGCTCGGCTCCCCCCCTTACCAGCCCCGCCGCAGAAGGCTCCATTCTGTTCCCTGCCGGCCCGATTGAGCGGCCGGCGGTCTCCGCCACAGAGCCTGGCCCCGTGGGCTCGGTTACATCTTCCACTGCCAACCAGGCCATGCTGGCGGCAGCGCAACGAAGAGAGACATTTGCTTTCCTCCCGCCGGCCCCTCAATCGGGCTGGCAGGGAACAGAATGGAGCCTTCTGCGGCGGCTCCCTGCTGGGCTGGTAAGGGGGGGGGAGCCGAGCCCAGCCCCGTGGCATTTACTTTCCTCCCGCCCGCAGCCGACTGATCGTGGGCTCCTTCCTGACCTCGGAGAGCTTCCTGGTTTTCGTCCGTGCTGGATTCGCGAGCTTTCATGCCCAGGAAGCTCTCCGAGGTTGCGAAGGAGCCCACGATTAGTCGGCTGCGGGCGGGAGGAAAGCGAATGTCATGGGGCTGGGCTCGGCTCCCCCCTCGGCTCCCCCCCTTACCAGCCCCGCCCCAGAAGGCTCCATTCTGTTCCTTGCCGGCCCGATTGAGCGGCCGGTGGTCTCCGCCACGGAGCCCGGCCCCGTGGGCTCGGTTACATCTTCCGCTGCCAACCAGGCCATGCTGGCGGCAGCACAATGAAGAGAGACATTTGCTTTCCTCCCGCCAGCCCCTCAAGTTGGATGCACCCTCGCTGGTCCGCTCGGCCGCGCCTCCTCGCCCGCCGCCCGCCCAGGATGCAGACCTGCTGCCTTGCCCCACGCCCGCCGATCCTGCACCTCCTGCTTTCCCCCCCAGCCAAAAATACAAAGGCGGTCAGCCGCTGCCCGCGGAGCAATGGGAAGCTGAAGCCGCCGGCGGTTTCAGACTCCCTTTGCTCCAGGCTGCTCTGCCCTGCCTGTCAGTCCGTCTTTGTGTTTTTCGCTGGGGGGGGAGAGCAGGAGGACCTTCCTGACTCCCTCCCCCAGCGCCGGACCTCCTGCCCTCTCTCCCAGACAAAACCCCAAAGTGGCCTCCTGAACCCGGAAAGAAGCCCCGCCGCCGGCTGTCACCTTTTAAAACAGCCGGGCGGCTTTCCAGCAGCCTCCGAACGCTGAACCCGGAAGTTCGGGTTTGGCGTTCATAAGACGAAAAAAGTTCGTACGAAGAGGCAATTTTTTTCTGAACCCCGGGTTCGTATCACGAGTTGTTCGTAAGACGAGGGGTTCGTATCTTGAGGTACCACTGTATTTTGCTGTGAGCCGCCCGAGTCCGCAGAGAGGGGCGGCATACAAATCTAAATAATAAATAAATAATAAATAAATAAAATAAATAGCAACTGGAACTGCCTTGATTAAGATGTAACTGTACTTTGACATGTGTTAAAATAGCAGGATGTACAACAAACTAAGTACAGTAAATGCAAAATACAAGGACATACAACAAAGTAAATGCAAAAAAATGGATGTATTTTATTGCAAAATCATACCTAATACCTTTTCAAGAAAGGTTTTTGCTCAAAACACATTGGATTTAACTTACAATAAAGCAAATGTATATCACATTTTTTTTCGCCATATGTCACAATATGTAAAAGACTAGCGTGGATTTTTTTAAAAAAGGGAAGTGTCAGAGATTGACAATACGTAGGAGGCAGCACTCATGTTATCAATAGGATATTAATTAAAATAGTGGTTGAGAGGTAATGAAATAGAATAAGTAGCAAAGTAGAAGTATGATAGAAACTCTATAACAGCAACAGCAAGAACCATCATCACTCTCATTATACAAGTAATCCTAGAGTTACATTTGTAACCTGAGAATTCGTTTGACTGAATCATATTAAATGAATGTGATCACTCCCTGCTTTCCCCAATGCATTTGTTAATCAAATGTGCAGGTCATTAAATGCACCCAAGGCATCTGAGAATGGGAAAGAGCATGTGAAGTGCTGGAGCAGACCATCCAAGTCCTCCCTTAGTCCACTGAAATACCTGATGCTCCCTGGAGTCCCCACAATTGCTTCCTCCACATCCTGGGTATACTATTTCTAGTTGAAAGCACTTGATAATGTGCTTGTTTGAATATAAGCTACTAAATTCCAATGTGCCATTAAAGATTATATCTAAGATATGTTGTTTCTAATCAAAATCTAGCTTTAAAAAAACCTTTCAGAGTTTAGTTCTCTGCTTCAATGTTTCACTAATAAAAGTAGATGAATTTACAATGCAGATTTATAATTTGAAGCCCTAGAGTTTTCAATGGTTCCATTACAAATCAATAATCATTGTATTGGTAATATGATTTATTTATTGATTTTTATTTATTTATTTCTATAGGATAGTAGTTTGTGTAAACATAACATACCGTAAGTAAAAAGAATTGATAAAACAAATGACAATAGGACAGTAGGACAGGGACGGTAGGCACAATGGTGCGCTTATGCACGCCCCTTACAGACCTCTTAGAAATAGGGAGAGGTCAATTGTAGACAATCTAAGATTAAGGTTTTTGGGGTTTCGGGAAGAAACCACAGAGTCGGGTAGTGCATAACAGGCATTGATCGTTCTATTGCTGAAGTCATATTTTCTGCAATTGAGATTGGGTAATGAACTTGCACATTGTATTTATATTCATTTATCTACATCAGGGGTCCCCAAACATTTTACACAGGGGGCCAGTTCACTGTCCCTCAGACTGTTGGAGGGCCGGACTATAAAAAAAACCTATGAACAAATCCCTATGCACACTGCACATACCTTATTTAAAGTAAAAAACAAAATGGGAACAAATACAATATTTAAAATAAAGAAGTAATAAGTAATTAAGTAATTAATAATTAAGTAGTAAAGTAATTTATACTTCTTTATTAACAAGTAAATTTAAACTTAAATCAATAAACTCCCTCCATTTCTCCTTCCTTCTCTCCCTCCCTTTCCCGGGAAGCCGGCTTTGCTGGCCAGCACAGGGCAGCCGCCACGACAACAACAACGACGGCCCCGTGGCAGCCGCTGATGCCCGCTTTCCTCCCCGCCTCTTGCCTCTCCACCTCCTCCTCGCTCAGCAGCTGACCGCAGTGAGTGGACAGGAGATTTGGGAGCTTATTATATTGATTGGTAAAATCTCGTGTGCTGCCACGGGCTGGTTAAAAGACCTCGGCGGGCCGCATCCGGCCCGCAGGCCGTAGTTTGGGGACCGCTGATCTACATAGTAAGATTGGCAGAATCACTGAAAGTAACCATAAATATCATAGGGGGAGATGGAAGAAGAAGAAGGGGGTTACAGAAGTTAAGCATTTAAACTCAATTTTCGAGAACTAGATCAGAATGCAGGATTAATATTAATGATATTTATATCCCAACTTTCTTGATGCTTGTAAAATGAATTAGTTTATTTCATTAGCATTTCTGAAGCTGTTACAGAATCGTTACTTAAGGGGCTGCCTTTTCAGTGACCAATTGATGTCGCAATAGTGCTTAAAAATAGACTTATGACCAATTTACAACTATTTAAAACCTTTGCAGCATCTCTTAGCCAAGTGGTGACCATTACAGTCAATGCACTTATTTTTTGCCTGACCTGTTGTTTTTATTTTTTTCTTCCCTTGCAGATAGAAATTGGAAAGGACTACAAGACTACAGGCACACAATGGGAAATGCACATTAAAAACAATGTGCTGGAGTCTGCAGCTGTGAGTGCACTGTACAAACAGCTCAATATATTCCCTGTTGTGTGACTGCTTATTTTTTTTGTGGTCCCCTTTTCTCAAATTTCTCACTTCTGCAAAAGGGGAAAGGGGGAAAAACCCCCCAAACAAATCTATTTCTTGAATCTGACCTATTACTGTACTTCTAACCTTTATATACTAACCTTTATATACTAACAGGTTTAGAAAACAGTCCCTGTTTTTTTCAGGCAAAAGTTGTGGAGAAGAGTAATTTAGCTATTTCCCCTTTGTTCTGCATCTGAGAATATATTACTCACTAGTTTGCTCCCACTATTATAGGGTCCTATTCAAATGTTCTTTCCTTTACTATTATGCTTACTTTGCTCTAATTTCAGATAATTCTTCCAAATGTAATTGGCCATCTGATAATCTCATTACTCCTCTTTTCTATTTGGCCTTTTAATTAATCACTTTTATGAACTGATTGCTTTTGTATTTATTCTTTCATTTCATTAACCGAAATATCAACTATTCATTCGTATAGGCTCTCAGTCAGTTAACCATTGACTATGCAACTTTTGCTTGAAAATTGCTTTTCAGATGTGAGTATTTTGTTACTTTGGATCAGTTAAATTTCTTCTGAAATAAATAATTGCCTGTCTGGAAACCTACTAACTGTTGTGGTTGGCTCTGGGCCAGCTCCTGCAACGGGGAATTTGGACGTTGGTTTAGGAGAATCCTCAGGTTCCCAGACACTTGTTTTATTGCCAGCGTCTTCTGATAGTGAAAATTCATTACCAAGGTCAGACGCTGCGGGAGTGGAATAGGACGGAGAGATGGATGCAGCCAGCCCATTAGGCAATGATCCCATTAGTGAGTCATCAGACTCGGAGGAGAATCAGTTGATAGATGCCCGTATGTGCAGGCAGAAGGGACCAACTGCGCAGGCATCATAGAAGATAAGAGAGAACACCTGTGGCTGAGGCAATTAGGTTAATGGAGTTGCTGATAAATTTGGGGCATTGCGGAGGGCACATGTGGGTGTTTATCCGTTTGGGAAAAGACCATTGTTTTGGTCTTCCAGGACTTACAGAGACTTTTTGGATATGGAGAGGGGCGGCATACAAATCTAATAAATAAATAAATAAATAAATAAATAAATAAATAAATAAGTACATCCTGTTAACTCATTGAAGGTGGGGTAGCTGTGATGCTTTCACAGCTGCCTTTATCTGCTCTGTTTGATTTTGCCTCTCAAAGCATTCCAGGACTGTTATCTGTATGAGAGTAATTTTGGCTCTGTTTAAAGTGCGTGCGTACAGCACTATTTTTGGATAAATTGATTTTCTTTTTACTCTGAGACAATGTGTGATTGAATTTACATTCCTAACTCATTAGGGGTGCTCTTAGTGAAGGGTCTGGCATAACACTAACTTATGAAATATCTTTTCTATCAAACTGTTCCACAGTTATTTGATTCTCATAACTCATTTATATTTTGGTTGTCTTTCCTTTCATCCTATATTTTTTCATTTTTAGTTCAATCGCAATTTTCCAAGCATATTGATTTGATTTTATATCCCCCCTCTTATTCTATTTAGCTACCAGTCCACACGGAACATTTCTCATTTATTGTATAAGAGTGATTCTACCTAAACAGTAACCAAAACTATAAAATATGCAACTTAAGTATATATCCTCATTTTTCTAGATGAAATGATAATTTTTAGATATTTTTCTTCAATATTTGTGTTGTCTCCCACTATATATATCTGCACTCCATGTGGTTATTGTTAAGGTATATAGCAGTGAATAAATGCCAAGATATGAATTATGAAGCATCATCCAAAATAGAAGAGGAATAAAAAACAAGAATATAAAATTTCTAATGTTTTACATTATAACTCAAAAATCTAGGTTTTTTTAATCTGTTACCATAAATACTTTCAATCTTTGGGAAATACTATTTCAAAATTCTGGCAATATTATTTCCAAAAAATAAATGTGCACACTTAATAAAATGAGAACAGTTATGATAGACCATCCTAAAGAGGAAGATAAGGATATATTTCCCTTAGAACTTTAAAAATTATTTTAAAAGTATCACCCTGTCACGCTGTGTATTGCCAGCCCCAGAGACATTCAGAGACATTCAGTAGTTAAATAGTTAACTCTGTTTATGTTAATTTAACTCCGCCCATTATGATGTAAAATCCTGTCTAGATAGCCAGCATCACTTCCTCTCTTCTCGGTGAAGAAGGAGGAAAATCTCCATCTTGCTTTTAACTCTCAAGCCATGTAGACGTATAACAGAAGCCTGGGACCAGGCATAGCTGTTTATTGTTTTTATTAATAAAAGTAACTTCATTTTGAAGTCCGTTTCTATAACTTTATCTGTCGCCTCCAGATTTGATCCATTTGCAGCTCACGCGGGCTGTGATTGATCTCCTATAATCTGACACACCCAAAGTACAATTCTACATTAAGTTTGCTGGAGGAATGTTGCCCATCAGCAAATTAAGTCAGAAGCAGACTGTTGAGGTGTTTAATTTTCTAATGCACTGCTTTTGTTCTATACTGAACCTCAGAACACTATTTTTTAATCAGTTTTGCTTTGGTTTTGTTGAGTTTAGTTGGAAATCAAATAAAGTCTATCATGTTCTTAATCCACTGACTTTTGTCTGCTTGCTCCTCTAATTTTGCCAAATGTGAGGAAACAAATTTTGTAGTAATGATGCCTGAAATAGATGGTAAACCAATCAGCAGTAAAGCTGAGGAGAAGAAAACTGAACAATGGAAACAACAAGTACTGGAAATGAGCCTTGTTGGCTATGATTTCTGAAACGTTTCAGCAAATTATAGAAAGCACAAGAACGTGACTCCCACTCCCAACCTCTCCAGCCGGCGCAGAAGGATACCATGGTCGATGGTATCAAAAGCTTCTGAGAGGTCAAGAAGCACCAGGACAGAGGATAAACCCCTGTCCTGGGCCTACCAGAGAAGGCAAACACAGTCCAGTTGTATTCAGTGTATAAGATGCACCAACATTTCCAGCCTCTTTTTGAGTGAGGAGGTGCATCTTATACTCCAAAAATATTGTATTTAGAGCTGGTTTTATTTTCATTCGTGTCAAAATGTTGTACTTAATAAAACAGCTTAGAGAAAGATGAAATTCTTGGAGCACTGAATTGGTTGGATTCATTGTTTAGAAATTTGACTGGCTTCTTCACATCTTAAAACAATGTATAACAAAGCAATGTTTCACAGTGTGCAGTAACACATTTAAAAAATCCCTGTACCCATGGTGTAAATTGTATACTGTATACAAGCAAGTATTAAAAAGACTGATAAAAAAAAAGTAGGGCAGTTACAAAGAATAAAAGTCAAAGACAAAGATAGCCATATTGTATCATTGCTGCCATATGGCTTTAGACACTAGACGACATGAAAGACAAGCTGTTCGATTAGTATAACTATAGAGAAGAAAATGTTTAGCCATTTCAAATACGTGAACTAAAGTCCAAGAGTGCATGATTCAAGGAAAAGCAAAATTCTAGAGAAGGTGATTGCCAGCTCCGAATTATTTGAGGAATCAGGCCATCTAGTTAATGCTTTGACTTAGGAACACCATGCCAAATAATGAACATAACAGTTCTTTAAAGAAATGGAAGCAAAAACAGGGACAGAGTCTCTGTTAGACCACCTGATGGGAGGAGGTTAGTCCTGCCTTTCTGGATGGCCTCATCCATCTCTTGTACCATCCATGCCTAATTTGGAATGATGACTACTCTCAGTGAAGCAATTAACTGGTACCGGTAATTCAAAGAAAGGTCAGTATCATTATGAAGGCAAAATAAGCCCAACCAAGGAAAATAATTTGACTTGAGCTTAATGTCTTCTGAAATTAGTAAAATTTGTCATGTTCTGTTATGGAACTCAATTTATCTAGTCAAGCATTTTGCTAATGAAGTCTTACTCTGAGGTTATATTTTATTATATTTTCATCTAAGGAAGCATTTGGGAAAATGAACAGTCCATCTCTTACACATACAAGTCATGTTAGAAAACAGCAGCTTGGATCAAATAGGAACATATGTGTTAATAAAATAGTATACACTATGCCTAGGGTTAGAGAATTCAATCTTGACCAGGCATTAAAGTCAATCTTCCCCTATCAGAATGAATCAGATGATGTTACTAAAGATTAGGACTGAAAGAAGAAAGAGATCTCCCTCTTCTAAATCCCCCTTTCCCAGATGTCATTAATTTCATGCGACCGATTAAGAGCAAAGCAAGGTTTAAGGGCAAGTCTTGAGGGAAGGACAGAGCTGAATTTATAAAGTGCATTTAAATTTACAGGAGAAACACAAACAGAAAACTGTTGACATAAACAAAAGTTTCTGCATGGCAGAATATAAATGATTTAAAAGATGACCTTAGTGAAGAATGAAAGGAGGGACTTGAGGATTACCCAGTCCCAAGAAAGAGGGAAGGGTGAGAGAGAAACTCAAAATAGCCCTGCCTTGATTTTATTTAAAGTAATGTTTGACAGAGAGTTAGTTATTAACAATGCAGTCCTAAATGAATGGGACTTTACTGCAAAGAGATGCAAGTGGATTCAGTGATAGAAAGCTGCAAGAGGTACCATTTCACAAAAGTGACCAGTTAGGTCCCACAGAGTAGGTCTTCTCCGGGTCCTGTCAACTAAACAATGCTGCTTGGCGGTCCTGTCAACTAAACAATGCCTTCTCTGTGGCGGCCCCAGCCCTCTGGAACCAACTCCCCCCAGAGATTAGAATTGCCCCCACCCTCCTTGCCTTTCATAAGCTACTTAAAACCCACCTCTGCCACCAGGCATGGGGGAATTGAGATACTCTTTCCCCCTAGGCCTTTACAATTTTATGCATGGTATGTCTGTATATATGTTTGGTTTTTATAATAATGGGTTTTTAACTGTTTTTCGTATTGGATTATTATTATATGCTGTTTTATTATTGGTGTTAGCCGCCCCGAGTCTCCGGAGAGGGGCGGCATACAAATCAATCAATCAATCAATCAATCAATCAATCAAATAAATAAACAAACAAACAAACAAACAAACAAACAAACAAAGAAATAAATTCACACAATGCTGAGAGAACCAGTGTTTGCCTCCAGCTATAGGAACAAGTATTGAATTCAGCCTAAATTCACTATTCCCAGATAGGAATACTAAAATACATTGGACACACCTTTCGCATGAGCTGACTTTCGGGATTGAGATTTCATTCTCAGGGTAGTATCAAGTTAAAACTAATATTTCCAGAATCTTTTTTAAAAAGAAAATTATGAAACCAAACTATAATCTGTCTCCAAATTGACCGATTTGCATAATTCTCTCATTAATGTGAAACTGCATTTGGGATTTGAACTAGTCTCTTTCTCAGTGAAGAATCATTCTCTATCAATTCAGTAGATCCACACAGTTAAAATGTCGCTGAAACTAAATGGCCACAATTAATGGTAATAAAAATAAATTTGGAGTTGGGAAAGACGATAAGGGACTTTGACTTTTCCTTACTAAATCAAAGGCCTTCCAATTAGGATAGGCTTACATTTAAGGGCAAGCACAAATTGAAAATCATATGCAATCATTAAAAAAATAGCTCTGACCACTTTCAGTTTCCAACTGAGGCAACGTAGGAATAGAAAAATATACTGTATCTACTACACACTGTAGGTCGTTGATATTTTGATTTTCAACAGCACTGAATTTAATCTGTTCACTGGTGTAACATAAGCATGCCTAATGATAATTCCCTTTTAAAAAACACACATAGATAGTCCCTTAGATGGCTTTTTTTTGGCCATCAGGAATTAGCAAACCTCTCCTCCCACAAAATAGACTATTAGGGACCACCATCATGTCTTAATAATGGTATATGTCTAGATCTAAAAACAGTAGATAAATTATAGACTGAGAGTTAAATAGTCCTGAGCTTAAGGCTGCAATGTAAGAGTTTCTATATAGATAGTTTATAGATAGATCCTATAGACCAATAATGGCGAACCTATGGCATGGGTGGCCACAGGTGTTACATGGAGCCATATCTGCTGGCACACGAGCTGTTGCCCTAGCTAAGCTGCAATGTGCATGTGTGTGCTGGCCAGCTGATTTTTGGCTCACACAGAGGCTCTGGGAGGACGTTTTTGGCTTCCAGAGAGCCTCCGCGGGGATGGTGGAGGGTGTTTTTACCATCCCCCGAACTGCAGGGAAGCCTTTGGATCTAGGGAAGGGCAAAGCATGAGCCTACTGGGCCCACCAGAAGTTGGGAATAGGCTGTTTCTGGCCTCCAGAGGACCTCTGGGGGCAGGGGAAGCTGTTTTTGCCCTCCCCAAGCATTGAATTATGGATGTGGGCACTCACGCATGCATGATAGCGCACACACATGCTCTTTGGGCACCCAGGGAAATCACTGCTTTAGACTCTATATATAGATACAATAATTTAGTTAGTGACTATTCAAAGTTATGACAGTGAAAAAAGTGATCCATGACCCTTTTTAACACTTATGATTGTGCTCACCTGATCAAAATTCAGATTTTTGACAACTGGGTTATATTTATGACAGCTACCCTGTCTTGGGGGTCACGTGATCCCATTTTGCAACCTTCTGACAAGTAAAATCAATGGGGAAGCCAAATTCACTTAACAACTGTGGTAATAAATAATAATAAATAATAATAATAATCTATTAGATTTGTATGCCACCCCTCTCTGAGGACGGGGTGGCAGGTCATAAAATGGGGTAAAATTCACCTAATTGTCTTACTTAGCAACATTTTTTTTTTTGCTTCATTGTGGTCGGAAGTCAAGGACTACCTGTATTATTCTAGAGTACATCAATAATAAGAATTGAGTTATGCATGGAGTTTTATGAATGAAAAATTATGTTTCTTACAGTAGTCTCCTGTAAGAAAGACTCATGTGATACAAAATGTCGCTACAGAGCACTGCACACCAAGTCAACTAGACACAAGAAAAGTTTTTTCCCTAAACAAGTAATTCCCTCAACACTGTCAAACTATTTACTAAGTTTGCACTACTATTACTATTAGTCTTTTTTTCATCATTCCTATCACCCATTTCCTCCTATTTATGACTGTATGACTGTAACTTGTTGCTTGTATCCTTACGATTTTATTAATATTGTTTCTTCATTGCTTATTTAACCCCTATGACGATCGTTAATTGTTGTCCCTCATGATTCTTGACAAATGTATCTTTTCTTTTATATACACTGAGAGCATACGCACCAAAGACAAATTCCTTGTGTGTCCAATCACGCTTCGCCAATAAAGATTTCTACTCTACTCTACTCTACTCTACTCAACTATACTAGTCGCCCCGAGTCTTCGGAGAGGGGCGGCATACAAATCTAATAAATTATAACTATAACTATACTATACTCTACTATACTCTATTCTATTCCTGGTGTGTCCAATCAAACCTGGACATTTTTTAAAAAAAAATCTATTCTATATATTTCATGTGACTTTTTCTGATACAATGCTCTACCTTTGGTTGTCCTTATCCAAATCTGCCTAAAGCATTTTTACTTGAAATGCTATGGATAATTCCCATTTTTCTAAACTGGTGTTCTTCTGGAGGATGGCAGGTTGTAAAAGTTGGCTAAAGTTCCCAGCCTGGCTGCTGTGTTCCTTGCCTTTAAGTACTTTGCCTGAGCTATAATCGTTTTAGCTAAGGTGCTCCCCATACCATGACATACTGTGCGGAAGTCACGCTGCATTGCATGGAGTGTGAAATGATGACTGTTAGGCAATAGGCTTCTTGGTGCTATCTCTTCAAATGCTAGCCTAAAAGCTAGAAATGGCTTTGGTTGCTTGCAGCTACTTAAAAAAAGCAAAATTACATTTAAGAGCATTGCTGTCAAAGGACTTCAGTGCTGACTCTATAAAATAGCATTTCCACAATGCAGCCTTCCAGCAACATTTATTAACTTGAACTTATGAAGCTAAGAGTTTCCTTTCCTCTCAATCTCTTCCTCACAACTGTCCTAAAATGCCTCTGTGAGGAAGCAGAAAATGGTGGCTTTGAACTCCATCCTATTCTGCCTCAGGAACAAGGCCAAGGCTGGGACAAGTTCAAGAAAAGTGCTTGGTAGGTAGTCTTGGATTCATCTGCCCTCCTCCTGAACATTGCCAGCTAGCACAAATAACACCAACCAATTCCTATTAAGAGGAGATAGAAACAGGGGTGGACTTCCGCCTGGACGAGGGCAGGCGGGCGGGCGCAGTGAGGTAGCGAAAATGGAGCTCCACCCCCGAGTACCCAATTTGCATTGAAAGATGTTGAAAGAAAATGAAGGGCATCTTGCATAAGCCACACCCACAGAGTGATAGTAAAGATTTTGGTAGCCCTTCGCTGGATAGAACTGAAAGGGAGATGTGTTTTCACAGCTGGTCAGAAAAGAGCACTTAATCATTGCCTTTATGTCTTTTGCACCAGCCCAGCATAGTCAGGCTCCTTTCGAAGACACTCAAACAAAACATGTTGAAGATACTGCATTGGTTTTTTTGGTGGATGTTAGTTTCCCCCCTTTCCACGCCTTCCAAATTTTCCTATCAGGGCCACCAGACTTGAAGTACCAGAAAATGCTCCTGCCTTATCTAACCTTACCCTCCCATCCTGGACATAAATTATTTCAATTCCTATCCTCAACATGACATAGAGCACTGCACACCAAGACATCTAGACACACAAACAGTTTTTTTCCAAAATGTCGTCACTCTGCTAAACAAATAATTCCCTCACCACAGTCAAACTGTTCACTAAGGCTGCATTACTTATTACTATTAGTCTTCTCATTTACCTATCACCCATCTCCTCCAACCTATGACTGTATGACTCTAAGTTGTTGCTTGTATCTTTACCATTTATATTAATATTTATTGTTCCCTGATTGCTTATTCGTACTCTATGACCATCGTTAAGTGTTGTACCTCATGATTCTTGACAAATGTATCTTTTCTTTTATGTACACTGAGAGCATTTGCACCAATGACAAATTCCTTGTGTGTCCAATCACACTTGGCAAATAAAGAATTCAATTCTATTCTATTCTATTCTATTCTATTCTGTGTAGGAGAGCCTATTTTTTTATTTCTCCCTTTCCTTTTCCTGTGCAATATAAAAAGGTGAAATTGAGTTGCACCAGGTCTTTTTCAAACTGTAGCCAGGCTTTTAAGCCTGAAAAAGAGATTACGTTTAAATCTGTGATGTGAAAAAAGGTAGATCAATTATACACACATTACTTCTCTTTCCTTTCCAGTTCCTTAATATTGTTTTTGTCTGAAGAAAAGAGATATAAATTCCTTCTCTCACTGTGACCTCTATAAGGATTACTTTTAACAAGTATTATTTTCCATTTTTAAAGGTAACATTTATTTATCTATTTTGAATCCAGGATGATTTATTCCTGTTGGAATAAATCAGCACAAGCTAAATGGGTAAAAGGGGTCATGGTGGCATAGTGGTTAGAATGCAGTACTGCAGGCTAATTCTGCTCATTGCTGGCCGTTCAATCCTGGCCAGCTCTTTGGACAAAAATACATACATGGTTGGAAAAAATGTTAAGACAGCACATATACCACAAACCCAAATTATTTTTATTAAGCACAATACCAGAAAAATACAATAAAGGGAATGTATATTTAATACTATTTGTGTTGACAGCAGCAAAAATTGTATTTGCGCAATAGTGGAAAAGAAGCAGTATATAATTCTAAGTGCTATTCCATTGCTAAACAGTGACCAGATGGGAGTGGTCAGACCATTCTGCTTTGAATGGCCAGCAAGAATTAAGGCAGAGTTAAAGGCTCACTCCTTAAATAGCTCACCACCATCAGGGATGATCAGGCACCATAGAAGGCTTGTACAACAAGATTTGTGTCACAAAATGAGAAAAGAGGTTTTTTAAAAAACTGGAACAACTAAATCAGAAGTGTCAAACTCAAGGCCCAGGAGCCAGATCCAGCATGTGGGTTGTTTAGATCTGGCCCGATGGCCACCCTGGAAACAGCAAAGGCATGGTCAGTGGTGCCTCTGCCAGTAAAAATGGAGCTTGCAAGGGCCTCATGTGGCCCTCCGAGCTCCATTTTCAATAAGATGTCAAAATCTGGAATGCTCAGCTACAAATTTTCACAGTATTAGTCACAAATTGACTTATATCATACTTAAGCAGGGGTGGGTTCCCCTCAGTTTGAATCGGTTCACCCAAACCGGTAGCAACCTGCTGTTGATGTCATGATAATGTCACTGAACCAATTTGGTTGGTGCAGGCTGTGGGCGCCACATCTTATTTTTATTTATTTTAATTTTTTTTCTGATTTTTTTCTTCTTCTGAGCGTGTGCAGAAGCTGAGTTACTGGCACTGTGCATGTAATTGCCATCTTGTTTTTGGCTTTAAATTTTTTTTTCAGCACTGTCCACTAGGCGCACCCACATGGCACACCCACCCGGCACACTCACGCAGCATGGGAGGAAGTGAACCGGAAGTGACGTAAGTTAGAACCCACTCCTGTACTTTATTTTTCAGCAATGGGCACAAGGCACATCCACATAGCGTGGGAGAAAGCAAACCGGCAGTGAGGTAAGGTAAAACCCACCATTGTAATTAAGTGGTTAGTGAAGGGGGGGTGCATAAGTGCACTAACGTGCTTACTGTCCCTGTATTTTATTTTATTATTTTATTCTTATTCTAGTTTTTGTTTGACAAATTCTAATAGATAGATGGATGGATGGATGGATGGATGGATGGATGGATGGATGGATGGATAGATAGATGTACAGTTATACCTCGTCTTACAAACCTAATTGGTTCCCGGGGGAGGTTCATAAGGCGAAAAGTTCGTAAGACAAAACATTGTTTCTCATAGGAAACAATGTAAAATGAATTAATGCATGCAACGAAACCCCCCCCACAAAAAACCGCCGCCGCCCGGCTGTCATCTTTTGAAACAGCCGGGCGCTTCTCAGCGTTCTCCCAATGCCGAACCCGGAAGTTCGGGTTTGGCGTTTGGGTTCAGGAGTACGCTGAGAAGCCCCCTGGCTGTTTCAAAAGGTGACAGCCAGATGGCGGGGCTTCTCAGCGGCCACCCGAACCCGAACTTTTGCCGAACTTCTGGGTTCAGCATTCGGGAGGCTGCCAAGAAGCACCGCCTCCTGGCTGTCATCTTTTTAAACAGCTGGGGGGCTTCTTGGCGGCCTCCCGAACGCCAAACCCGGAAGTTCAGGTTTGGCGTTCAGGTTCAGGAGGATGCTGAGAAGCCTCCCGGCTGTTCAAAAAGGTGACAGCCATGCGGTGGGGCTTCTCAGCGGCCACCCGAACCCGAACTTTTGCCGAACTTCCGGGTTCAGCATTCGGGAGGCTGCCAAGAAGCACCGCCTCCTGGCTGTCATCTTTTTAAACAGCCGGGGGGCTTCTCGCCGGCCTCCCGAACGCCAAACCCAGAAGTTCGAGTTTGCCGTTCGGGTTCAGGAGGATGCTGAGAAGCCCCCCGGCTGTTTCAAAAAGACAACAACCAGGCAGCAGGGCTTCTTTGCAGCGGTGGTGGGTTCGTAAGATGGAAAAAGTTTGTAAGAAGAGGCAAAAAATTTCCGAACCCCAGGTTCGTATCTCGGGTTGTTTGTATGGCGAGGGGTTTGTATGATGAGGTACCACTGTATCTGCCTTTCTAATGAGGTGTAAATGATATAGAGGCATTGTAATATTTCTAACTATACTTAAGGAATATTTAGTTAGGAAGGTGTCTTTATGCTACAGTGGGAGTGACAGGAACCTTCAGAAAAGGAGGAAAGGACGATTTTCTGAGAAGATATTCCATATAAGTGCCACACACATTTTATAGATAGGCTTTTTCTCCTATTCTTAGTCTCACTTTAGGCATGAAAGCCACCTCGCAGGATTGTTGTTGTAGGGAAAATAGGAGGAAGAATGAATAATTGGTATGCTCACTGGTTTAAGTTAATTATAAAAATAATAAGGGCAGGGTTAAAAAAACTCATCTAAAAATCTATTCAAAGAAAAGATGCCACCCCCACTTTGCTATGTCCAATTGGCTGGGGTTGAAGAAAATCAATTGTTCATCATTTAGCTGGTTACTATTAAGCACTTTATTTTAATTAGGATTGGAGTGTTTGAGGGAGAATAGAATGTTTCAGTAAATTACTCAAAATAAAAGAAAGTATTTCTATGAAAACCATTACATGCCATTACTAAGTCAATACATTTCTCAGGAAATGAACTCAGCTTTTATTATTAGAAATTGCCATCAATTACTAAATATTGCTGTAGCAATTACTGCAGTTGTGAATGAACAAATTAAAATTATTGGCTGGATATTAATAAAACCAGTTACGGATTTCAGGGGTAGAAAAGTGGTTAATAAATTCTTTGTTCTGGGGTTGCTTATTAGTGGTACAATTCCTTGTACCAGAACATTGCTTCCATGTGGAAAAGAATGAAAACATATTTTTAAACAGAAAATGAAGAGCAGTTAATGAATTAAAGCAAAAGACAGCTAGGAGTTCTTGGAATTTGCATCCATTTTGTCAATGTTCATTCTGTTTGTCAACGTTCTTGCAAGCCTGAAAATTCATACTGAAAAGACAGCTGGCCTTTAGTTTTGGTGATAACAAGAACATATTTAGTCCTGGTGATTATAAAGACATATTTCCTTTGGCAACAAAGGATTCTTTGACACTGTCTTCTTCACATTTGTCATTTTCTTCTTCTGGGATATTTTACTGATTTCTCCCTCTAGCCTACAGATAATAGAATTTCCTGGTTGTCTCCTATTGAATACTGACCTCCTATTGAATAGGGATTTTCAGCCCTGCTTAGTTTTTGCAAGTTTAGCCATACTGCCACCTATTGAGAATTCATTACACTCCATATCCACTTTAATTAAAATATACCAAAATTATACTATTTTCAGCAGAACCTTTATATTGGAGAAAAGCAAAACTTTCCATTTGATACCCATTTTTCTCAGCAGCTGAAAGACCCAGCGGAACGTAAGAACTCCAAAATGCAATTATTCCGGGTATGAAATTCACATATAATTCAACAAATGTCTCACTTTAATCTCTTAAACATCAAACAGAGTCTGTTTCTTATTTGCTATGTATATCAACACTGGAGGACCATAGCAAATCAATGGTCCCCTTGGATCATACAATATTAGTTTTTACCTGAACCTCACTCCATATTTTTGAAATATTCTGATGGAGATCCTGCCCCCTTTCCCCAATAATGAAGACAGTATGTTTTGTTCGCCATTTTGTATTTTTGTCCCAGCCAAACATTGTGACAACACTGCAGAATGTAAGTTACACTGAAATTCCCTAGCTAGGAAAGATTTGTTTCAACAGAAGAGATTAGATTCATGTCTGTAATGATAATTCATAAGCAAAAGTTCAGGATAGTTTTAAAAGGGATTTTATGGACTTCTGATCAACCTAACAAAAAGCCATTAGATCACAGTAAAATCCTACGAGACACTAGCTCAGCTCAGAAATAATCACATTTCCATCTTTATTCTTTTCAAGATAGGATTTTCAGTAGAATGTAACAGTGCATGCTCCCCAAATAAGATTATATTGAATGGAACCTTTTGGGAGACTTTTATGTGTTATTTATTTGCTCAGGATTTTACATTTACATTTCTATCTTACTGGGTGTGCTGCAATAGATTTTAGGTAACTCATGCACAACTCCGCTCCCCCATTTCCTGATTTCCGGTGAGCCAAATAGGCCCAATTTCACCCTCCCCAGGCTCCAGAGGCTTTCCTGGAGCCTGGGGAAGATGAAAATGCCCTCCCCCCCCCCATTGGAGGCCGAAAATGCCTCCATGTGAAGCAAAAATCAGCTGGCCGGCATGCGCATGCACATTGGAACTGAGCTAGGGCAACAGTTCATGTACTAGCAGATATGGCTCTGTGTGCCACCTGTGGCACTCATGCCATAAGTTCCCCATCACATGCATTGGTTCTCCTCTCCTCAGTGAGCAAAAAATATAAGCAACTAAATTCAATAATGTGCATTCCTAGACCAGTCCCCCCCCCCCCCAATATTAGCAACTTCAAGACATGTTGACTTCAATTTTCATTCTCATGCTGGCTGAGGAATTCTGGGAGTAGAAGTCCATTTATCTTAAAGTTATCCAGGCTGAGATACAGTGCTCTAGACATTTTCATAAAAGCTTTCTAAAATTGAGGCCCCACATCATTAAAGTGTTATGAAACCTGGCTTCATCATGTTTATTTTGGCACAGGAAGCGTTGTGAGACACTAAGTTATAAGTGGAGAAATTACCAGAATGGAATGGGGAAAGAATTCTGTGGTAAATGGTTGAAATCATGAACTATTGAAGAACCTTCAAAACAAAGAAAAAAGTTCAGGATTTTAACGCAAGATGGCATCCTGATGATAAAGTGCCATTGCAACTAAAAGCTTGTTGTTGTTACCAATTGCAGTATACCTCAGTAGTAACCTTGAGTAAGCAATGCTATTTTGAAGGCAGTCATGAGGAAAGGGAAAATATAATTTCTAGCTGGGTTAAAGCTGTGCTCGCTGCTAGAACAATACAATACAAAATATTAGAGATCTGGCGAACAGAAAGAAGAATGAAAGTGGGCATATGCAATAGGTATCAGAATGAGGAAGATATTGAACAATGCTCTTGGAAGCTCTTAAAACTGACAACTCTTGTTTGCTGTCCATTTTCACATTTTCTCTCCTCAATTGTGTGACATAAAGAGAGGATTTTATCTCTCTACTTCCAGAAATATCTCTCTCTATCTCCATCTTTCTAGGGTTGCCTAATCTAAGTCAGCCCAAATCAACTTGATCAAATCAAAAGGAATTAGAGGAGTTGGAGAGGGAAAAGCTATAAAAGTAGAGGAGTCAAGGAAACACTGTATTGTCAGACCTCTTCCCTTTCACAATTATCATCACCAGGTGATAGAATGTGAGGTTTACAGATACTTCCAAACTCTGTACTGTTGTACATATAGACAAAATCTTAGTCTACAGTTAGTTATTAGATCGAATTCTCTGTTAATATGTTTTGTAATTTTGAATCTGAGATTTTCATCATCTTGTACTCTCTAGATGAGTCAAACATAAATAGTAACAAGTATAACCATGCTGGGTTGGAAAGTGTAGATGTGAAAACACAACACCTCTTGATAATACAAAAGGGGGAAATTGCCTTAATTGTACTCTCAACATGGACTGGGGAGTCTTGGATTTAAAGCAGATCACTACAGGAATTCTTCAAATCCTCAAAGTACAGACAATAAGAGAGGAGACATAAAACATGGTCGCTTAACAAGAGTCAGTGTCGTATTGCATATAAGAAAAGAATCCAGTGTCAAAAATATTTGTATGCTGAAATTGAGAATTTCAAAGTCTTCATGATAGAACTAAAATGTTTAGTATTAAAAGAGTATAGATGGGAGTTATTTCAGAAACTTGAAGAAACAAGACAGTAACATTTTATTATTCACAATTGCAGCATCTATATCAACATGGGGCAGGACATGGTTTATTTCTGTTATTACTATTTTGCCTTTCAACAATGATTTATATCAATATTGTAATATTGTAATATTAATCTTACTGTAATATTACCATACAGTCATAAAGCACACTGCATATAAATAAAACAAGAACAAAACCAAAGTGGCTCGAGTAACATTACGGTACTATTCCAAATTCTCCAGTTATAACATTAAGTACTTGGCTTTATGTTTAGGACATAGGCACTGGAAATAACCTCAGTTATTTCTAAAGCCAAAAATCCAAGCCATAAAAATATCTCCTTTTCCAGTAATATCAAATAATCCAAAATTAATTAATTAATTAATTAATTAGACTTCTATGCCACCCTTCTCAAAGTGACTCAACACAGAAGAGAAAAAAGATTCATATTTACCTGTGCTGCAATTTTTCATTGCAAATGAATCAACAGCAGCTACACTCCTGTTTCCACTAGCAGTAAACTCCAAGGAGATACGGAAAGGCTTTTCTAGATATCCAACCCTTTGTTGAAGAAGCACCCAACTGTTTTCACAACACAACAAGAAGAAAGAAGAGAGGGCAAACATGGTAAGGAAACATATAGTGGAAAAAGCATATTTGCAGAAGTAGCTATTCCACAGCTGCTCCATCATATAGTTCATCAAGATCTCATTTCTACTAAATTCCCTTTAAAAAAGAACCCTGTATGTGCATTTTTTTAAAGAGAGAAAAACAGAATAAAGCTTTGTGAGGACTTGAGGTATTACTAAGAATGGATTCTACCAGCTACTGATCCATTTATCACCATGGTCTATCACACTACTATAATTAGAAATATCTCTCAGGCTTCTTTGTGCACCTTAAAATCAGCAGAACTTTGTCTGTCTGTGGCTTCCTCATGAATGGAACTATAAGCTGTAGAACACATGAGAATGCTTGAAATTTCTCTTGCACTACTTGCTAGGAATTGAGCAGCATATAAATTTTATAAGTCATGCTTGGTCACAAAATCAGTCAGATGTTTAGACAGTGTTGTGGTTGGCTCTGGGCCAGCTCCTGCAGCAGGGAATTTGGATGTTGGTTTAGGGGAATTCTCGGGTTATCAAAGACCTGTTTTATTGCCAGCAGAATCAGAAAATGAAGTTGACTCACAATTAGGGACAGACAGTGGGGGAGAGGAATCAGACAGGGAGATGGGTGCAGCCAGCCCACCAGTCAGTGCTCCAATTAGTGAGTCATCAGAATGAGAGGAGGATCCACTTGTGGATGCCCATGTGTGCAGGCTTATGACAAGAAGGGAACAGTTAAGCAGGTGTTGCAGAAGATAAGTAGAGCACATCTGTTTAAGGGGTAATTATGTTAATGTGTTTGGTGATAAATTATGGGCGTTGGGAAGAATGAGCTATGGGCGTTTATCCATTGGAGAAAGAGATGTTTGAAAGAACATTGCTGCAGCTCGTATTATTCAAGGACTTCTACTGACTTTTGGACGCTTCATAGTTAAAGAATTATTGAGGATATTTTGATGTATGTGGCTGTGGAGATTACAGCTGTCTTATCTGCTCTATTGTTTTGGCAAGCTCACCCATTCAAGGACTTTTTTTGGGTGAGAGACATTTAACTCCTCTAAGTGTTTGAGTTTCAAGATTGCTTTATAAACTGACTTTCATTTCTTTGTGACTCCTTGTGTGTGTGTGTGTGTGTGTGTTTGAATTTCATTCCAAACTCACTGGGGGCTAATTGCCGAGGGCCCGGCATAACAGACAGGTAGCATTTTTGTATACCTATTGAGTCCTCCTCAAAGACTGGAATATGCAGGTGTTGTTGTTCAATTATATTAAAGATAATTTTTCAGGATGTGGGCTGTGACAAGTAAAGCTGCCTGTTGAAATTGACTGATCATTATTTTATCAATGCCAATTGTGTCCAAATATTTTGGGATTATATCCAAGTTGCCTATTATCATTGATACCATCTTTGCTTTCTTTTGTGACATTCATTCTACTTCCATTTGCAGGTCTTTGCATTTTCTTTTTCTTCTATTTATTGTTCCCAGGTATTGCAATGCTCACCAGCCAGACTTTTTTAAAATCTTTCTTACCAACAACTGTTAAATTGTAGGTGTTAGGTGTCAGATGCTTGTCTGTTTGCATTTTAAAGTCCTAGAGCACTTTACTTTCTTCATTTTCTACTACTTTGTTTTGTGGTCCCAGGAGTAATTCCTAACATTACTTCTCTAGAATGTTTTTCTCACTCACACAAATGACATCTTGTTTCAACCACTGCTATTATCTTTAAAATTAAAATAAAGCCATTGTGGGTCAGAGCTTATGAACCTGAATAACAAAATCAAGGAAACAACGTAATAATAATATAAGCTACGGTACATATACCAAAGAAAAAGTTAATCTATCAGTTTCAGTGAAATAAGATACCAGAAAATATCAGCATGTTTAACAAACTGGTGGAAGTCACTATTATTTTTCTTCATCTCTGTATTTCCAGAGCACAGTGGCCTATTCAGCTACTACCACACAATATTCACTTGTATGCTGTCAATGCATAAGCATGGACATCTGGCTAAATGGAAATAAATGATGTTTGAAAGATTTCCAGCAGTCACAAGTGTCACTAAATGGATGTATGGTAATAGCTTTCATTTCCCCCAATTTTTGTCCCTCCTCCCTTTAAAAAAATACTACGATGAGTTAATTTGATGCGTAACAGACTATATCAATGCAGGGGTTTGAAAAGCAAAACAAGCAATAAGAGGGAGTTCCTAGACTAACCCTATTTTGTGTGGCCACTAATACTTTCTGTGGTAGCAGCAGGAAAAGAGAGTTAATGCTCCGTTAATCTTTTCTTTCGCTTTCTTCCCTTTTAAGGAAGTTTGTTTCAGCTCAACCTAATTCTAGTACTAAGAAATTCTAGAACTAAAACCTAACTCTTCTTTATTAATTACATATATAACGAAGAGTGGGTCTTCTCCGGGTCCCATCAACTAAACAATGCCGCTTGGTGGGACCCAGGGGAAGAGCCTTCTCTGTGGCGGCCCCGGCCCTCTGGAACCAACTCCCCCAGAGATTAGAATTGCCCCACCCTACTTGCCTTTCGTAAGCTACTTAAAACCCACCTCTGCCGCCAGGCATGGGGGAATTAAGATTCCCTTTCCCCCTAGGCCTTTACAATTTTATGCATGGTATGTTTGTATGTATGTTTGGTTTTTTTATATTAAGGGGTTTTTAATCGTTTTTAGTATTGGATTATTATTGTACGCTGTTTTATGATTGCTGTTAGCCGCCCTGAGTCTTCGGAGAGGGGCGACATATAAATCCAACAAACAAACAAACAAACAAACAAACAAACAAACAAACAAATAAATAAATTTTCTTGGTGGCCAAGAAATTTTAGAAAGAATTGGACCACAGTGAGCAAAAACATGACCGTTTTGCTGCCTAGGAGATGCTGGCTGGGGAACTCTGGGAGTTTAAGTCCAGATATCTTCAGGTTGCCAAGGTTGGAAAAAACTGATCTAGAGATAACTATTACACTGCTTCTGTTTCTAATTTAGTTGCAATTGCAGCCATTTTTGGCTCCAATGTTGGCAGAGTTGTCGCCATCCATAAAGGGAGACACAGTGCCATAATCAACTTCTTTTCTGCTTCAGTGCCTTGAATATGCTTCTTCCAAGTTCATGGCTTACATAATTCCAGAACTACAACCCAGCATCTGCTTTGCTTAGCATTTTACTCTATTTGGCAATATACTGGCTGGAGAGTTACTTAAGGATCAATGAGAGACAACTGAAAATGGAAAGTTCTGGAGTTGTTTTTCCCTTCCTTCTTTCTAGGATCTATACTTGGAGATCATTACTTTTGTTTGATGGTTTCCTTTGGGTCACCAAATTGAGAAAACTTCATAAAAACAAATAATAAGTTTTCTTGCTTGAGTTATTACAGTTGCTCATCTGTAAACAAACAAAACAATAAAAAGCAGTGCTAGAAAATTGTGCAGAATAACTCCAACTGTAATAATTAATGCATTGCTGTCCCTTGTTTCTTTTTTTCCCAGCAATCAGAATAAGGCACTTGTCATTACAATAATGATAATGTTATGATAAGTGTTACTATCTTACAGAAAAGGTTCAAACTGTGTTTTAAAGGCGTGCTTAAACTTTCTGTATTTTTGTGTATGTGTGTCGACTCGAATCACCCTATTATACCCAAATATGGGAGGGAACATACAACTTCCCATTTGCCTCTCAGTCCCTCCAGGGGCCATATAGGCAGCTAAATTTTTATAATCAACAAATTATATTCTATCTGTAACATATTTTTGCTGATAATGAAAAGGAAGGGAGACTAGTATAGACCCATTTCAAGCTATGTTGCTCTCATCAGCTAGCCGTACCCTTACTGGGATTTGAACCTGGGGAGTCTTCCTGTAAGGCAGTAGATTTAACCTCTAGACCACAGGTTCTCCTCCTCTCAGCTTGTAGAGGGAAGAGTTATATTTTCTTCCTGTTGAATAACTCTGTTGAATTACCCTGGTATACCCAAATATGGGAGGGAGCATACTGCCTCTTTTTTGCTTCTTAGCCCCTCCTGGGGCCATATCCAAGGCAGTTAAATTTTTATAGCCAAGAAACTATATTCTATAGAAACTATAGAATATAGTTTGGCAGCTATAAAACTATAGAATATAATTTTTATAGCCAACAAACTGTGTGTGTGTATTGTGTATTTCTGTCGAATCAGCAAAAATAGGTTATACAAACACACAGAGAGTTAAGATTTTTGTTTACACTTAAAATAAGTGGTTATTTTGCTATACAGTTTTTTATTGTTTAGTTTGTATATTGTTTATGGTTTTGTTTTACTTTTTTAATTAAGAGGCTATTTTATTACATATTTGTATCTACTGAAGAAAGTTGGAAGTCAATTTTTTGCGTATTTGTTTCTTTTTTCTTGTCACTTTTTGACTTCTTCCCTCTTTGATCCATCTTCCCCTTTTTAAATCATTCATACTTTCCTTTTATATGTTTTAGCTTTCTTTGAAGCTTAATAAAGTTGGTTTAAAAAACCCCAGTACCAAGTAGGAAATAATTCCCATTTTTACAAGGTGAGTGCCACTGCCTTTCTCTCTGTGGGTAAAAATAAGAATGTGATTTAAGGGTCAAAGTGACAGGAGCATCAGACTTATCCAAATATTACCCTTGGCTACTTCTCTTTAAAATCTGACAACAAAAGTAGCTTGATTTGCCACCTGGAAATCCTAATAGAGAATTATTCTTTCAGAAGTAAGGACAAAGTTAGTTTTAGAGATGATTTATAGTGAAATGCTGGAGCATCTGTGTGTCATGCAAAACATCCTTTACCCTTTCTAAGACAGATGGCTTTTAATTCCAGATTCTTGATGGCCCTCAACAATAATTTCTATTTCTTTGCCACCACTAACCCTCTGGCTAAATATGTCAAGAGTTTTAGAAATTGTTTTTCCTGAGTTACCGGTGCAATAAACTTTACTTTTAAATTTTTAGACACCCATAGTTTACCATCAAAACTATATTAAACTTCCAGAGGTAATGCCAGGCAGGTATTTTATGCTGCTGAAATTCATTGCAGCAAAAGACCCAATGGGAGTAAAAAAAATGCAGCACATGTGCCTTCAGAAGTGACTGATCCTCAAACAAAGAATATATGCTCTGAGGCCAATTTCTACAAAGCAGATGCCCGCCTCTCTGACAAAGTCCCCAAAGAAAAAATATACCACTAATTGCCATGCTTTTCTATAGTTCTTTTGGAAGAAATGCCACAGAGCAAGGGCCTTGTGGAGTACATGTTTTGTTCAGTCCCTGAGATGGGAGAATTGTTAAGATTCACTGCTTGAACTTTCACAGAGAAAAGGTTGCTGCAGCTGTTATCCATGTGCCTTCTGTTGGTCTGTCTGACTTTCTTTCTCGCTCACACACACAGTTTTAACTTACAATTATGAAAACCTGATCACAGATTATTCCTCTAATATTTCTTTGCAAGTCTGAACTTTGGGTTATACCCATTCTTCACATAAATAGAAACCTAGCTGGTAATTCTCAAATGCTTTTCTCCAAATTATAATTCTCTGAAACTCTGCCAATATGAATCTGGAATTACGATATATTCAAAGTGTTGGTCATTACCTTTAAAACCCTACATGGTTTAGGGACACACTATCTTCAAGACCGCCTTCTATCACATAGCTCCCAGTGGCCAATAAGGATTCATAGAATTGGTCTTCTCCAGGTCCTGTCAGCTAAACATTGTCAGCTAGCAGGCCCGCGGGGAAGGGTCTTTTCTGTGGCTGCTCTGACTCTTTGGAACCAACTACCTCCTTACCCTACTGGCCTTCCAGAAAGCTATAAAGACCTAGCTATTCCAGCAGGCCTGGCACCGTAGATCTGATGGTAAGGCATCAGGATCGGGCCATTAATGACATGTGTCATTTTAAACTGTTTTAATGGTTTTTAATTGTTAGTTTTAAATTGTTTTAGATGGTTTTAAGGGGTTAGGGTTAGCTATTAAACATTGTTTGTGAGCCGCCCAGAGTCCCTTGAGAGTTGGGCGGCATACAAATGAGTTAAAAAATGAATGAATGAATGAATGAATGAATGAATGAATGAATGAATGAATATTTTTGTAGAATTGCAAGTTATCCAGTGACTTCCCATTTTTGTATGTCCTGCTGGTAAGCTTTCCCAGTAAACATAGATGCCAATATTATCAGTCACTTTTGCTTTGGACATTTTTGGCTGTTCCTTTAAACATCACAAAACAGTTCACTGTATTCTCTTCATCTTTAAAAGATGGGTATTAATCTGGGGAATGTCTAGTTTAGTCCATTTGCAGCCTAATTTATTTTTTCCTGAATTCTGTGGATAATGTTGAATGGTTGCAAATTCCTGCATATTTTTCCTGTCAACTTCCCCAAATACTGTTGGAAACATCATCCATCACTGTGTTATTTAGTAGTAGACTGTGAATAAATGACTCAAACAAAATCTGGCACCCTGTCAATAAATTAGTAGCAAAATTAAAAGTATATAAAAATCTGCAGGTTATGAACAATTATGGAGACATAAATTGTCATTTATATTGCTCCAGGTCAAGAAAATAGTATAAAAAAGAGGGGACGTTGTCATATCAATATTGAGAGAACAAGCATTCATTTAAGCATCATGACTAGTTTACATTCTCTTGCTGGGCACATTGGACATGCTAAAATTCTACCATCATAAAGTAGACTTTCTTCATTTTCATTTGGTATAACATTATTTTCATTGTTTGAGGCATTTTTTTTTAAACTTTTATATATGTAAGATGTAACTACATTTGATAGTACATACATATTTGAGAAAGTAAATGTATATATGTTCTACCATGGTATATTAGCACATGCCCCTTTCAGCTGATCATTATTTGGATCTAAAAGTTTTCACACTTTTAACTTATTTTCACTAGATTTGAAAACTCTGTGTTCTGGCATGGGTGAGATACAACTCTTTCAGCATCCCTTTGCTCTCCTCCTCTTTGTCCTTGTAGCTTGACATATGTGGTAGTGTTTTGAAATGTAAGATGCAGTGGTGGGATTCAATTTTTTTTACTACTGGTTCTGTGGGCATGGCTTGGTGGGCATGGCGTGGCTTGATTTGTGTGGCTTGGTGGGTGTGGCAGGGGAAGGATACTGTTAAATCTCCATTCCCACCCCACTCCAGAAGAAGGTTACTGCAAAATCCTGATTTTGTCCCGATCAGCTGAGACTCCGGAGACAGAGAATAGATGGTGGGGCCAATCAGAGGTGGAATTTACCGGTTCTCTAAACTACTCAAAATTTCTGCTACTGGTACTCCAGAATTGATCAGAACCTGCTGAATCCCACCTCTGACAAAATGGTTGGTTTATATTTACTTAAAATCTTGAGTGAGAGATGCCTATGTGGAAACAATGAAAACAATGTTCAAAAATCTCAGATTTTGAATGGATTTGTGCTAAAAAAAAATTAATGGCCATAAATAGATGATCTTCAGACTCTCTCTCAAATATATATATTGTGAGAGAGTCTTTCCTATATGTAGGAAAGTTTACGAGGTTCTTAATGTCAAAATCAGATTAATTTTGTTCACGTTTCAGAAAGATTTCACTTTAAAAACACTTTTCTATTCTCCAAAAATTAAAATTAATATCTATTATGTTACAAAACTTCAAAAGAAATGTTTTTTATATGCCACAGCTGCATAGACATTACTTTCTGCTGATACAAAAATGTTAATCTATTCCAATATCATCTTCTTTAGTGTGACAATAACAAAAAAAAGTCCAGCTCTTTCTCTTGTCTAGTGGCAGTAAATCACCTGAATACTGTAACTAAATATAAAGAAACCACATTTGTTTCCAATCCTTTGAGATCGAATACACATATTTAGCATACTCTTTATGAAAAACTAGTTATGGAAATGAATAGAAAAATGCTGAGCAGTCTCTTTTGCAATTTAAAGGTGAATGAATCAATCACTTGAGTTAATTTGTAATCTCTTTGAAAATGCAATCTGTTCAATGAATTATGTTTCAAAGGTTTGCTTCCTGCCCTGCCTTTTTTTAAATAACAGCCCTCAAGGCCTTTTATTGCAATTAACAACAAGCACAAATACATATAACAAAATCATCTTGACAGAACAATAACCTGCAATGAACTAAGAGTTTTAAATAAAACAGAAGTGTGCAAAAAAAAAAACACACCACAACCCACCCCTATTTGTATCAATACCTGTTAGTTTAAATGATCTAAACTGGAATAATGGTTTACATATCACAGTTAACCATATGGGATCCCCTTATTTTGGTAGGATTATCTGACCAGGACTGCAACTATTGGGCAGCATTTTTGCAGTCCTAAATCTGATGGTTGTATATTTGGGACTCATAATGCTGTGCGACTTAAGTTTTTGTAATTTGTTAACTATGGTTCATGGATTAGCCAAGCCAAATTTTGTTTATGCAACAGATAAAAATGTTTGGATATCCCTGCCAAGATTTTATAGTTTTAATGTGGGGAAAACATTTGGCGGTGTTTTTGGATTCCCTTGTTTGTTTTTTTCTACACTGATATTGAAGATGGAAGTGTCATCACTTTGCCTAGATCAATCACCTAGAACTAGTTGCAGTAATCCATCTGGTATGTGATTAAAGCATATGATTGTGGCCAACTGATTAGAAGTCCAAGATCTACTAAACCCTTATTTTCAAACTTTAGCTAACATATAACTCTGTAGTAACTTTTTTCTAGCTACTGTTTTGGCTGAAACTTTCAAATAGGATTCTCTTATCTACTTTTTATTGTCATGGCTGTTCTTGCTGGTTACGTTGTTGCTCTTGTTGCTTGGTAGTCAGTATGAAGCTATTAAAGTCCGGTCAGCTTAGAATTACTCTGTAGAGGATTTGTGGAGATAGCTTCATTCCAAAAATGCATGAGAAAAGTTATTTGTAAACTAATTTCTCCGATAAACTAGATTCTAGAACATAACAATTCTTTAAAATTAATATTTTTGTATAAAATTGAGGAATGGATGTTCTGAGACAAAATCTATTACTCAACATTCCACAATAGTCCTTTTTTATTCTAGGGCATGGGTGTCAAATTCGACTGCACCATGTGATGTATTGCAACATATTCAGAGATGGTTTTCTTCCAGTTTGCACCGGTTCTATTTATGAAATTGCGGAGATGAACAAGATGGCATTGGAAATACAAGGAAGAGACAATACTGAATTCTACCAAACCTGGAGCAAGTGCAGCAGTAGGCTATGAGCCGGAACACTAAATTGCTCTCGCGGCGGCAGCTCATAAGTTCTTGTAGGACCAGCGCAATTTTGCTGCTGTGCCTGTGGAGGTAGCAAAATCATGCATGGAGCCGCAGATAAAACCTTGCTGAAACCCGGGTGCAATTTTGCTCCACAGGTGCAGCAGAAAAATTGTGCTGATCCCGCAAGAACTTACGAGCCGCAGCGGTGAGCACAATTTAGTGTTCTGGCTCATAGCCCACCACTGAGCAGGTGGTACAATTGGGTTAATAAAAAATTTTTTTTAAAGCTTAACTATCTATAATACAGTCAAATCTCTCATAATTTGAAAATATACAAGAAAAAAAATGTAAGCAATCTTGTTATTCCTTTTGTTTATTAGATGCACAAAATAAAATTGTCATCTAGCAATTAACTTTGGACAATTTATGATTTAGGTAATATGATTGAAATTAATAAAGATTAAGATTTAGGTAACAATGATATAACATAGCAATGTAAAACTAGTAGGTTGTTAAAATATTTTTTTTAAAAAAGGTGTTGCAATAATGTCAACAGGTAGGTTGGCAAATGTGTAAATTGTTGAGGTTTGATATATAACTGTAATTATGAATGATGATATCTATATGTCTGTAAAGCTGTGTTTTGTTTTTGTTTGTTTTATGGTATTTTTGTATTTTTCTTCATGTAAATAATTAATTAATTAAAAAAAAAAAACCAGTAACAAACCTCTGGTAATTAAGCTTTTTTTATAATGCATTCTTAATGCTTGGCTGCTTTTCAGTTTCACCTTATTCAGACCCCTGTTTTGCTTGTACACATGAGCCTGATTACACTTGATTTTATGAAGTGAGCTTTACCTAGAAATGAAATTGTACTCCAGGAAACCAAGAGGGAGGAAAGTGTCAGAAGAATGATAAATAAAACCATTATTTACAGATTTGTTTCCAAGACTAGATAAAAAATGTGATAATCTAAGGTAATTAATATTGCATTCTGATATTTATAAGTGGGGGACTGGAATTAAACAAATAGGTTCATGTATTAAGCTAAGCTATGGTTTAATTTAATCAAGGTTTTCAAATATACCGTGTTTCCCCGAAAGTAAGACAGTGTCTTACTTTCTTTTTATCCCCAAAAGCCCCACTATGTCTTACTTTCGGGGTATGTCTTATATTGGAAAAAAAATTGTCAATTTTTTTGTTTTAACCATAAAATTAACATTTATTAACAACCTGAACAGTATTGTATTCACCACAAAACAGCAGATGATACCCCAGTATGCCAGTGTGTATGTTTTACTGATGTATGATTAATACTGTGTGCATTACCGTATTTTAAGCAGGAGGCGGCAGTGACAAGTGCAGGGGACTGCGCGGTGACGTATGGAGAGGGGGACGGCGCGGTGACGTATGGAGAGGGGGGCGGCGCGGAAGTGGGCAGGAGGCAGCACTCATTAAGATCAGAGGGAGGTGGCAGACACGGCGACGTATGGAGAGGGGGACGGTGCGGACGTGGGCAGGAGGCGGCGCGCAGCTAGATGAGAGGGAGGCGGCAATATCCCCGTGTTTCCCCGAAAGTAAGACATATGTCTTACTTTCGGGGTACGGCTTATATTAGCCGACCCCCCTGAAACCCCCGATACGTCTTACAATCGGGGGTGTCTTACTATCGGGGAAACAGGGTAAGTAGTCCTTGACTTATAACAGTTCATTTAGTTCAAAGCAGGGTGGATTCCCATTTAAAAAAGAACCAGTAACAAACCTCTGGTGATGTCATGGAACCAATTTTGTCACTGCCACCATCTTTTTATTATTATTATTGTTATTGTTATTATCATTGAAGAATTTTTGCTGATTTTTTTTCTTCTGTTCATGCGCAGAAGCTGAGTTAAAGGCACTGTGCATACACTGCCATCTTGTTTTTGGCTTTTTAAAATTCTTTTTGAAATTTTGGGCATTTTGCAAAGTGTGCCTGTGCCCATGTGGCGTGGGAGGAATCAAACCAGTGGCGAGGTAAGTTAGAACCTACCCTTGCAATGTTTTTTTGCCTTTGATCAGCCAGGGCTGGCATGGCATGTACATGACGCATCCAGCCCTTAGGCCACCAGTTTGAGACACCTGTTCTAAGCAAACCCACACACAAATTAGAGAGGGAAATTCATACAAGGCAATGGGAATCACAAGTGCAATTTGAAAAAGTAGCAACTCAGGAGATAAAGTAGTCAGTGGTACTTCTTTACCAGTAGCATAAGTGCAGAAAATGGTGTTCTTGGGAGAATAACTTTTTCATTCACTGCTTGTATTCCTTCAGGGGGGAAGGGTTTTTTTGGTGGTGTGGGGAGAGAAATGGATAAATACCCTGGGTTTTCCTCTGAAAATTCTCTGCCTTATCCACAAAGGAAATTGTTTCATTCAGGCTCATCTGATTTAGTCTATACTTTTCCATCTTAATTTTTCCCTGCGCAGGCAGGAGGCAGAAGACAGTATCCATGCTGCAGTCTCATGAAACTTTCACCCCAAAGAGGCAAAAAGACATACATTCTCAAGCCCCATATAAAACAAGCTGAAAATCATAACTTGTATGCCGCCCCGAGACTGCGGAGAGGGGCGGCATACAAATCTAAATAAACATAAACATAAACATAAACTTGGGTAATTCAACATCAATTTTGCTAAACTGTTTTGAAGAATATTTCTTAACGATATATGAAAAATGACGATATATGAAAAATGACTTTCATCTAATTGTAGACACTTCCTACACTAAAGCATTTGTGGCACCAGCTACTCTCTTTGTCGTTCAGATGTAAAACCGTAAAAGATTTTTTTAAATAAAAAATTCAATAATAATATTATTATTATTATTATTATTACTATTATTATTATTATAAAACTTCAACTTCTACTTAAAGAAAATGAACTATGCAGTTCACGCAACTATAACATATTTTATGTAATTATTCCATACCTCGTGAGGTTGCATAACTGAAGTACAAATAAATTAGGTTTTTTTATAATGCATTCTTAATGCTTGGCTGCTTTTCAGTTTCACCTTATTCAGACCCCTGTTTTGCTTGTACACATGAGCCTGATTACACTTGATTTTATGAAGTGAGCTTTACTTAGAAATGAAATTGTACTCCAGGAAACCAAGAGGGAGGAAAGTGTCAGAAGAATGATAAATAAAACCATTATTTACAGATTGTTTCCAAGACTAGATCAAAAATGTGATAATCTAAGGTAATTAATATTGCATTCTGATATTTATAAGTGGGGGACTGGAATTAAACAAATAGGTTCATGTATTAAGCTAAGCTATGGTTTAATTTAATCAAGGTTTTCAAATATAAGTAGTCCTTGACTTATAACAGTTCATTTAGTTCAAAGCAGGGTGGATTCCCATTCCCGCCGCTACCTGCAAACACAACTTTGCTTCTCCTGCGCGTATGTGCATCCCTGCGTGTTTTTGCTTCTGCACATGGGCAGGAAGCAAAATCTTGTGAGGGGACATGAGTGTGTGAGAGATTTCGGTGAATTTATTTGCTTCGATGCATGCATGGAAACAAAAAAAATTGCAGAAATCTCACGTGTGTGTGTGCATCACAAGATTTTGCTTCCTGGGACATGAACATATGAACACAGGAGAAATGAAGCTGCATGCACAACACAACTTTTGCTATTGGTGCACAATCCTTATCTGTACTTTGCTGGTTCAAAGTTACAATGGCACTGAAAAAAGTGGCTTATGACGGTTTTTCATGCTTGCGACCATTGGAGCATCCCCTTGTTCACATGACCAGAATTCAAACACTTGGCAACTGGCTTGAATTGCTGATGATTGCAGTATCCTTTCTGACAAGCAAAATCAGTGAGGACAGCAGATTAATTTCCAACTTTACATGTTACTAATTCAACAACTGCAAAAATTCACATAACTATTGTGGTTAGAAAAAGGTTGTAAAATGTGACAAAACTCACATCTGCCTTGCTTAACAATGGAAATCTTGGGCTCAATTGTGGTGGTAAATCAAAGATTATCTGTACCCTACATTATCATGTAACCTAAAACCAGTCTACTTATGTTATGGGTCAGCTTAGTCCCTGAACCTATTTTCTATCGTCTTCATGACATTGATTTTGTGTGACCTCAAGGTTTATTTTAAGTCTGTAGAGCTAGATAAAATAACGTAAGTGTTTTCCTATGTATTCCACCAAAATTTTTGTTTTAGAATTAGCTGGCTTCATTAACTGTGTGTTGGCTTTGCAGTCAAGCCCCTGAAAGTAAGATTAACTCATCACCTATTTATTTTATTTATTTATTTATTCATTTGTCCAATACACAAATACATAGGAAGAAAAATAGACATGTGGTAATATATATAAGGGTAAAAGTGAACTTAGAGGAGAGGATATATGAAAGGAAGAGAATATATATGATAGCTGAAAGAAAGGAAAGACAATTGGACAGGGGACGAAAGGCACATCAGTGCACTTATGTATGCCCCTTACTGGCCTCTTAGGAACCTGGAGAGGTCAATCGTGGAGAGTCTAAGGGAGAAATGTTGGGGGTTAGGGGTTGACACAATTGAGTCCGGTAATGAGTTCCATGCTTTGATAACTCGATTGTTGAAATCAGATTTTTTACAGTCAAGTTTGGAGCGGTTCGTATTAAGTTTGAATCTGTTGCGTGCTTTTGTGTTGTTGCTGTTGAAGCTGAAGTAGTCATTGACCGGTAGGACGTTGCAGCATATGATCTTGTGGGCATTACTCAAATCGTGTTTTAGGCGCCGTAGTTCTAGGCTTTCTAGACCCAGGACTGTTAGTCTATTTTCGTAGGATATTCTGTTTTGAGTGGAGGAGTGAAGGGCTCTTCTGGTGAAATATCTTTGGACATTTTCAAGGGTGTTGATGTCTGAGATGTGGTATGGGTTCCAGACAGATGAGCAGTAGTCTAGGATGGGTCTGGCAAACGTTTTGTAGGCTCTTGTGAGTAGTGTGAGATTCCACTTTATGCTGATGGAAGCATGACCTTTCTCCTTCAGTCTCTGGGCCCTGACTTCCAGGGCCATTTTGCTTTGGGAAAATGGTTGTGGGGGTTTGGCCCTAAGAATATTGGTTGCAAAAACATTTTGACAGGTGACTAAAGCTGCCAGTCTACTCACCTATCATAATTTGCCTCCTGTTTGGTGAATGTTTTCTTTCCAGTGCTATTTAGCGAAAAGACATGGCTGTTTTGGGGACATAGATTTACTATTCTATGTTCAGAAAAAGTCTGCAAAGTGTTTAGTGCTAATCCACAGAAGCATTATTCCAAAACACACTGTTCAAAAGGAGCTGGAATAAAAGCTGACAAACGTTGGGAGACTTGTGATTCACCATGTAATCCTGGCCCGAGTAGGACTGCATGGCAGATGAAAGTCATGGGAAAAAGAGCTCAAGCTGAGCAGGAGTTCTAAAGAAAGAGATTAGTGACAATTCCAATGGTGGGGTAGAGAAAAGCCCAAGAAGAATGTGGCCGCACCAAAAGTTAGTGCAGATCTGACAACCAGAAAAAAAAATATTTAATTAAAGAAGATGTAAAGTCAGACTGGTAACAAAAGAAGATCACAAACAGGTAGCCAAGAACTGTGTAGGGAAAATAACAGAATCAGTATACCAGCTTTTCAATAAAAACGGAAAGATGCTAAGAGGGGTTCTGCCGGTGTGTCTCAACTGCCCGTAATTACAGGGTAATTAGTCCAGGAAGACACACACCACACAATAAAAGGAAAACCCAAAAGTTTTTACAAACAGAAAAATAGAAACAGCTCCCTTTTTAAATGTCAAAGGGATTTTCTGGTACACAAGGCATAGGTTAATTGCAGTCCAATTGCTCATCCAATAACTGGGAAATTGAGTCCAATTCTAAAGTCCAGAGTCCACACACACAATCCTGAACAGCAAAAAACACGATCTTGATGAAACAATGAATCAGATAAACTGCCATGAGGCTAAAACACCAGGCTGCACTTTTATCTGTAGCACTAATTACAGCAGCCCCACCCAACCACAGGTGGCCTCATTTTCTCTTGTAATAATCCTTCAGTTGTTGTCTCCTATGCATCACTCTACACATGCGTGGATGTGTCATTAATTCTTGTTCAGAATCCAGGGATGATACAGATGACTGATCTCCACCTGGGCTGTCTGCCAAACTCCCCTCTTCCCTGTCACTCACACTGTCAGAGGAGACTTTGTCGGCAGATTCTACTGGGAGCAAAACAGGCCTGTGGCATGTGGATGTCTCCCCCACATCCACCTCCACATTCCTTGGGGCAGGAGCTGGACCAGAGCTAACCACAACAACAGGTAACAAAGAAAAGTCAGAGCTACTTACTCTTATTTTGGTTTTCTACCACAAAAGTTATGTTTCAGTAGGAAGTTGTGAATAATAGGATGAAAAGGCATGAGTGAAATTTCAATTGACAGAACACTTAAGTGAGTTCTGATTTCCAGGACCAGATTAATTGCTTCCAGGTTGAATTCCTTTGTTCCAGTAATGGGCTGCTACTCCCACAGAGGTGGACGCAGTGGGGGGTAGTAAGTTTATGCACTTGATAGTTTTTTTTATTGTACTTCCTTCTCTACTACCTTAGTATGATCCTTAATTACTTTTAAAACAGGAAATAATTAAATAGCATGTTTTAACCCATAAATTATTTAATCATTTTAATCATTATCTAGAACTGAACTTCTATAACAATTAAAGAAAATTGAACTACTTGCCTAATTTGTTATCATGATGAACCTTGTGGGTTCAATACAAAACTTTAAAATGTTACTGTGCTCCTCAACAAATAATGCTGTCTATCATTTGTCCTTTTTGTGGCTATTCAAATAATGTGACTTAATTGAAAAAGGGTCCAAGCACCTATTTGAAAGCTTATCTTGGTCAGTAAGCCACTCCCACCCAGTCACATGACCATCAAGCCACACACACACACAGGGCCACCATCAGGAATTTTGGGGCCCCATACAGCCTAAGTGTCTGGCCCCCCCCGCCGCCATTTTAAAACTATTTTAAGTCGCCAAGCCACTCCATCCCCCGGGGATCATTTCCCGCTTCACGCCAAGCGAGGCGGTCCCATAGGCCAGTGTTTCCCAGCCTTGGCAACTTGAAGATATCTGGACTTTAACTCCCAGAATTCCCCAGCCAGCGAATGCTGGCTGGGGAATTCTGGGAGTTGAAGTCCAGATATCTTCAAGTTGTCAAGGTTGGGAAGCACTGCCATAGGCTATTTCAGGAACTGGGTTAAGCCGATTGTGTGGACTCGTCCAGGAGAAAGAAAGAAGCGGGAGTGACAAGGGAAAGAAAGATCCTCCTGGCATGTGCGTTCTAGCGAGGGGAGGGGGTAGGGGGATCCCACACCCGGCAGCCACCGGCGAGGAGCTGGAAAGGATGAGGGGAGAGAAAAAGCAGGGTACCAGCAATCGGGCGGGTGTCTTGAGGGGGCACTCCCATCTGGGAGGAAGGGAAGAAAGGCGAGGGCGAGCTATGAAGGAAGGAGGGAGGGTGGAAGGAAGGAAGGAATGGTAAAAGGGGCGATCAAGAGAGGAATGGGTGAATGAATGGACGGAGGGTGGGAAGGAAGGAAGGAAAGAGGGAAGGGACAGGAACAGAGGAAGGGTACAAAGAAAGCAAGGAAAGGTGTGAAAGGGGAGAGTAAGAGAGGAAGGAGTGAAAGAAGGGAGTGAGGGAGGAAAGAAGGGAGGAAGGAGAAGGAAAGCAAGAAATGGAGGGAGGGAAGGAAAGGAAAGAAAGAAAGAAAGGGGGAAGGGACAGGAACAGAGGAAGGAAGGAAGTAAACTTATGAAAGGGGAGAGTAAGAGAGGAAGGACTGAAGGAAGGGAGGGAGGGAAGAAGGTAGGAAGGAGAAAGAAAAGAAATAGAGGAAGGGAAGGTAAAAGAGAGAAAGAAAAAGAGCAAGAAAGAGAAAGAAAGAAAGAGAATGAAAGAGAAATAAAAAGAGAGAGGGGGAATGAAAGAAATGGAAGGAGGGAAGGAAGGAGAGAAAGAAAGAGGAAGAAAGAAAGCAAGAGAAAGAAAAAAAGAATGAAAGAGCAAGAGAGAAAGAGAGAAAGAAAGAAAAAGAAACGGAAGAAAGAAAGAGGAAAGAAAGAGAATGAAAGAGAAATAAAAAGAGAGGGGGAATGAAAGAAATGGAAAGAGGGAAGGAAGGAGAGAAAGCAAGAGAAAGAAAGAAAGCAAGATAAAGAAAAAAGAATGAAAGAGCAAGAGAGAAATAGAGAAAGAAAGAAAAAGCAACGAAAGAAATTGTGATTTTTACTATGCCGGCTCCTTCCCTCCCCCGCTCCCCATAAACCACCTACCCCTCTACCGCAAGAGGGAAGCGCCCGAGGCGCCGGGTTCTTCCCTTTCTCCCTCGCCTGCATCCTTGCCGTGGTGACTCACCAGGAGAAGGCTGGAGACCCACGCGGCTCCTCAGGGGGCGTTGTGGAAGGCGGCGGTGGCGGAAGCCCCCATGCCTGGCAGGGGATGATGGGCAAGGGACGCCTCGTGGAAGGAGGGCAGGGCGGGAAGGGAATGAGGGGGCTGGCGGGGGTTTAGGAAAGGGGAGCCCGCCGGGCATGAGGGAACGCTGGCCGCTCGGGGCTCCGGGGCCAGCCTTGCAGCTCCTCGGCAGGAGGAGCCGAAAGCCACCGGGCGAGGACTGGGCTCAGCAGGAGAAGCGGCTGGCTTCCCATAGCGATGGGGAGCTTGGCTTCCGGAGGGCTGAGCTCCTTCCGCGGCTGCCATCGGGGCTCCCTGCCTATCTGCCAGCCTCCCTGCCTTCTTTCCTCGCGGGGGTGGGATTCCGGCCGTCATGGTGATGTTATAGAAGATCAGCCAAGCTGTGGTCACCAAACTCCGAGGCCGAAGCACCTTCTTCCCATTCTCTTTCTCTTCCACCGACCCGTTGCCAGCGCCACTGCCCCTAATTGTTCAATTTGGCCGGGCCTTTTACCTCACCTCAGCAAAGTAAAAGGCCCTGCCAAATTGAACAATTAGGGGGGCCCGCCCCCGCCGGCCAGCCTCCTGGTGCCAAGTCAGCAGCTCCTTGCACATGCGCAGACTGTACCCTCCCTCTTTTGCCGTCCGGGCCGCCTGCCTCACCTAATCAATTTGGCCGGGCCTTTTACTTTGCTGAGGTAAGGTTCAGGCAGGCGGCCGGCAAAAGAGGGAGGGTACAGTCTGCGCATGTGCAAGGAGCTGCTGACTGCGGGCCCCCCTAATTGTTCAATTTCGCTGGGCCCGTGACACCACTCCCAGTAGTACCGGTCTATCGGCAGCCCTGCCCACACAATAAGCCACGGCAACAGTGTGGTAGTAAATTTTTTATGCAGAACTTCACTGCCTCAGTTCCTGGATGATTCCTTATGAATACATATTCAAAACTAAAATCTCAACAGAGTATAAAAACTAAAATGTATTTAATGGGATGAAATATAACAGACAAGTGTTAACTTCTTAAGCAAGAAGGACGTAGCAAATAAAAATCAATTGGCTTGATAATGAGAGTCCTGAACAAGAAATAATAGCAGATTGCAAACTGAATATGTGCTACAATTTACATGATATGACAATAAGATTCAAATGCTCTAAAGACAGCCACACAGAAAAAGATTTATTTTCTCTTGTTCAAAAGGAAGAGCAAGAAATAAAGAATTTCACTTATAGGAAGGCAGATTCCAACTGAGTGTGAGGAACTTTATTTCTAACAGTAAGAGCAGATCAGTAATTTTTTCCAAAGAAAGCTCAACAACCACTATCTCAATCACATGCACAACCACATACATCTACCAACCATCCAAACAATATATCCTTACTCATCAAAGACACCCTTGAGCATGAACTGAAATGTAATAACACTATCTTATTTGGGCTGCATGTCACCGATGAACCTGATATTTTACAGGTTCACAAAATTATAGAACCATCAATCTTCCCTGGAGACATCATTGAAGTTTCTAGAGATGGCCTTTAAAAAAGCCAACTATGATACCATCTCATCCCTTGATTGACAAATATTATTTTCTGACTGTAATACTGCTGAAGACTACTACAATATCTTTTTGCTCAAAATGCAAAGAGACATTAAATTATATGTACCACTAATTATCACCAAAACCAAGAAAAACAGATTACCATAAAAATAAGGAAGCTTCAATCCCCAAAAAGATCCCTTTGGCAGAAAAGCAAGACTGTCTACCTTGCTAACTTTAAAAGTCTCTACAAAATTCTATGCCACCTATTAAAGACCGAATGTATCAATTATGACATCAATCAAGAAGAAAACCTTCTGTACACCAATTCCACATGTGCCTTCTACAACTTTGTAAACAACAAACTCAAAGACTCGAGATCCATCCCACCCCTTAAAGGACCAAATGGTAAAAAATATAATGATGAAGCTGTTAAAGTGAACCTCTTTAACACATTATTTGGCTCCGTCTTTATAAACAACAATGTCTCATGCCCAATATTTCCTAATCAAACCCAAAACAATTGCAATGATCTAACACAAATCGATTTTATAGAAGATAATGTTGGAAAAGCATTATGCAACCTAAAACTATCTCTATCCATTGGACCTGACAGTCTATGTGCATATTTCTTAAAAAATCTCTCCACAACCATAATGAAATCCTTCAGCACTATCCTCTTACCCAACTTATGGTCACTAGCCAAAGTCATCCCTATCTTCAAAAAAGGAGATCTAAGTAACGTTGAAAGTTACAGACCAATCTCTTTATATTATGTCACCTGCAAAGTCATGGAATCAATCCATCACCCTTCAGCTAGAAACTAACAACCTACTCTCTAACAAACAATTTGGTTTCAGAAAAAAAATATTCACTAACCTGCAACTCCTACACTGTAAAAACACATGGACTTCTCAACTTGATCAAGGAAAATCAATTTACATAGACTTTTATAAAGCCTTTGATTCAGTAGTACTTGACAAACTACTTCAAAAACTAAAATCTTATGGCATCTCTGATCCCCTTCATGATTGGATAACTGTGTTCTTGTCGAACAGACCACTAATGGTTAAAATAGGGAGTGTCCTATCAAATCCTGCACCTGTCAACAGTGGCAGCGTTCTAGGACCAACCTCAAGGCAGCATTCTAGGACTAACATTATTCATTCTTTATATAAACAACATTTGTAATCATATTATCAATAATTGTATTCTCTTTGCTGACAGTGTTAAACTATTCAACATCACCAACAATACTTCTACCCTTAAAGTTGTAGAAACTTGTCAGGAACAATCAACAGAAATGGCAGGCAGCAAAGCTAAAATTAATGTATTTTTGAATGTAATGTATATTTGAATTATTGCCTTGATCAGGTTCTTGGGCTAGATGGCCTATGTGGGTTTCAATTCTATGATTCTACAAAAACTTGGTGCTAAAAACTGATTATGGCTATTTTGTGATATGAAAATGTACAAGAATCAGATCTTGATTAGAAAGCCACAGTGGTGCCATGATTAAGATGGTAGACAAGGACTAGGGAATAGAGTTGTAGCAGAAATGTGTGATATACATCTATCAAAGAAAGAATCTTAGATATATCCAAATTAATTCTGTGAAATAACTATATAGAAGACTGAAGATTAAGACTAAGACTAACCCTAGTAATCTTCTCCGGAATATGTAAATTCTCTATTGGAATCCATCTCATAGCTTACCTACTAATTCATAGAATTCAGTCAATTATCACATTAAATTGTGGTTTGTTAGAGAAGCCATTAGGACTCGTTTCACAGTTCACACTAAGTCATAAATTTTAGATTAGAAACTGCATTTTTTTTAAAAAGTATTTTAAGAATTTCTTTGGAATTGTTCCAGTTTCAAATCTATTCATCTGAAATATGATATATAGTTTCCCAAGACTTATCTCTTTCAATAATGACGTTAAGGCTCAGGAAAGCTTTTCCCAGAATTAAGGCATATTACTATTATCCATTTAGTGCTCTAAATCTAGAAATGCTTTTATGCACATACATGTGTGTATGGGTATCCCTGGGTGAATGGAATTCTGCCTGAGTGGCTCCATTTGATATGTTATGTTACTACTGCCTTTTTATATATAGTGCTTTGGCTGTCTCCAAATGTACTTAAGTGATTAATTCTTTATATTACATTATATATTTATCTTGCAATATTTTGTCTTGCTATTTTAATATTATTTGATGCTATTGTTAGATACATTATGAAGTTTTTTTGTTTACTAGAGTAAATAAATCATTAAAATAATGGCTGATGCATAGATTAAATCAATCACTCCTTACATTTTTGTACAAGAAACTGAAATTGTACAGTACATGCAAAATACAATCCATGAAATATTTTCAATATATAAAACAAGAAATGTTAAGGCTACAGTTTTAGACATATTTACTTCAGTCTAAGCTAGATAGCTCTCAGCAGGAGCACACTGTTTGAAAGTGAAGGAAATAACCATAGTGATATTAACAACAAAGAAGGAAATTATTGTATTATTTTGCAGCCCATACTAAGTCTGAAGAAGGGGATGTTTTGAATTAATTAAATGATTTGATAGCATAGTCTAGGAGACCAATTCAAAATAAATTGGCATTGCAGAGGTGAGGATTCTCAGTGATGCTGAAGAGGGATGTAAATATCAAATTACATTTGCATTTATGGGCAAGTAAAACCTCTCTGTAAATAAAATAACCCTTCAATATTGAATTTTCTTTCAGAGAAGAGTTAGCACTTATCTATTATCCTTTCTGAAACAAATCTGTTTCAAAATACATCTTTTTGAAATACATCTTTTTAGAATGGTAAGTAATTATTTCACATGAACTTTTGATAAAAATTGGGCCATTTCTAGAAGATAGGTTATCCTACCTAGTTTAAAAACAATGAAAATATGTACCATATTTTTCAGAAGCACCTCCCAAATAAGAGGCTGAATGTATACTCTGAATGTAGCATTTTTGAAGCTTTTTTTCAGCCCTAACGAGGTGCTAAGTGAAGCGATCTTCCATGCTTTGCCTGCTTTTCAGTCTTAATGAGATGCTAGTGAGTAATCTGTTTTTCGCCTGCTTTTCTCATTGCTTCTCTCTCCGATGATCAGCTGTGGTTTAGACGCTGTTTTTAATCTCTAACCAGGGGATAAAAAGCACATGCATGCTCAAAACCAAAGCTAGGTAGGATAACCTCCTAATGCACTGAAGCTAACCAGAACAAGGAGGCTAGCCAGATGAATACCTGGTATGCAGAATTCCCCCTCCCTGGTTTTTGTCCCCCAAAACTAAGGTGTGTCTTATACTCTTGGTGCATCTTATACTCCGAAAAATACAGTACATTATAAATCAAATAGAATGTATGGATCCAATATTTCTCATCAAAAATTTTCTGAACCTCATATTTTATTGTTAATAGAAGTCAGAACTGAGCCAAGTTCTGCACTGCTTATAAAACTAACTGAACACTATTATTATGGGTTATTTGAGCACAGGGATAAGAAAGAACAAGCATTCCCCCTTTGCATTGCTTTGAAATATTGGAGCTACTAACATTAGAAACAGTATGTATACCTAGACATTACATTATAGCATGTGCTCCTATTGCAATTACCATAAGCTTATTTCCATTTTGCCACTTGGCTCTTTAAAGGAAGTTCACAATTTTATCCTGTTAGCATCCATTATTAAGTAATATAAAAAGGCAATTGCATGGACATATATGGTTATCCATCATCTCACCTTCAGAACTAATAATCAGCCTAGCCTAGAATTTAAAAACTTTAACAAATCTGGAGGGTATCAGGTTGGGGAAGAAAGTGAGTAATGATCTGAGATTAAGGGGCTTAGAAGTGTTGCCTTTGTCGTGGTCAGATCATTTCCTACTGCGGCTTAACTTCCTGGCTCCAATCCTTCCCCACAGGGAGGCGGAACCAATTAGGAGGTTCCGCCCCAGACGCCTGATGGATCCAGAAGGCTTCCAGATGGCGCTTGGGGTTATTCCAGATACACTTTTCCACAGTTCGGCAGAGTCTCTTGCTGAGGCCTGGAACAAGGCTGCAGGGGAGGCTCTTGACCGCATGCGCTGTTGCGACCTCTCCGCGGCACTAGACCCCGTAGAGCTCCATGGTTCAATGAGGAGCTCCGGGTGTTGAAGCGCCAGAAGATACGTCTGGAGAAGCGATGGAGGAAGAGTAAGTCCGAATCCAATCGAACACTTGTAAGAGCTCATATTAAGACTTACAAAGTGGCGCTCAAGGCGGCAAGATGCGCGTATCATGCCACCTTGATTGCATCAGCGGAATCCCGCCTGGCCGCTCTGTTTAGGGTAACCCGCTCCCTTCTTAATCAGAGGGGAGTTGGGGAGCCCTTGCAGAGTAGTGTCGAGGATTTTAACACATTTTTCGCTGATAAAATCGCCCGGATCCGAGCGGACCTCGACTCCAATTGTGAAACAGAGTCGACTGACAATGAGTCAGTCGAGGTGACTGGGGCTAAACGTCTTTGTCCATCTGTCTGGGAGGAGTTTGACTTGGTGACACCTGATGAAGTGGACAAGGCCATTGGAGCTGTGAGTTCCGCCACCTGTTTACTGGATCTGTGTCCCTCTTGGCTGGTTTCGGCCAGTCGAGGGGTGACACGGAGCTGGGTCCAGGAGATTGTCAACGCCTCCTTGGGGAGGGGGTCCTTTCCGCCCCTTTATAAGGAGGCGGTTGTGCGCCCCCTCCTCAAGAAGCCTTCCCTGGACCCAGCTGTGCTTAATAACTACCGTCCAGTCTCCAACCTTCCCTTAATGGGGAAGGTTGTCGAGAAGGTGGTGGCACTTCAACTCCAGCGGTCCTTGGATGAAGCCGATTATCTAGGTCCTCAGCAGTCTGGATTCAGGCCCAGCTACAGCACAGAAACTGCTTTGGTCGCGTTGATGGATGATCTCTGGCGGGCCCGGGAGAGGGGCTTGTCCTCTGTCCTGGTGCTCCTTGACCTCTCAGCGGCTTTCGATACCATTGACCATGGTATCCTTCTGCGCCGGCTGGAGGGGTTGGGAGTGGGAGGCACTATTCTTCAGTGGTTCTCCTCCTACCTGTCCGGTCGGTCGCAGTCGGTGTTAGTGGCGGGTCAGAGGTCGACCCCGAGGTTTCTCCCTTGTGGGGTGCCTCAGGGGTCGGTCCTCTCCCCCCTGCTATTTAATATCTACATGAAACCGCTGGGTGAGATCATCCAAGGGCATGGGGTGAGTTATCATCAATATGCCGATGATACCCAGTTGTACATCTCCACCCCATGTCCAGTCAACGAAGCAGTGGAAGTGATGTGCCGGTGCCTGGAGGCTGTTGGGGCCTGGATGGGTGTCAACAATCTCAAACTCAACCCAGACAAGACGGAGTGGCTGTGGGTTTTGCCTCCCAAGGACAATTCTATCTGTCCGTCCATTACCCTGGGGGGGGGGAATTATTGACCCCCTCAGAGAGGGTCCGCAACTTGGGCGTCCTCCTCGATCCACAGCTCACATTAGAAAAACACCTTTCAGCTGTGGCGAGGGGGGCGTTTGCCCAGGTTCGCCTGGTGCGCCAGTTGCGGCCCTATTTGGACCGGGAGTCATTGCTCACAGTCACTCATGCCCTCATCACCTCGAGGCTCGACTACTGTAACGCTCTCTACATGGGGCTACCTTTGAAAAGTGTTCGGAAACTTCAGATCGTGCAGAATGCAGCTGCGAGAGCAATTATGGGCTTCTCCAAGTATGCCCATATCACTCCAACACTCCGCAGTCTGCATTGGCTGCCGATCAGTTTCCGGTCACAATTCAAAGTGTTGGTTATGACCTATAAAGCCCTTCATGGCACCGGACCAGAATATCTTCGGGACCGCCTCCTGCCGCACGAATCCCAGCGACCGGTTAGGTCCCACAGAGTTGGCCTTCTCCGGGTCCCGTCGACTAAACAATGTCGTCTGGCGGGACCCAGGAGAAGAGCCTTCTCTGTGGGGGCCCCGACCCTCTGGAACCAGCTCCCCCCTGAGATTAGGATTGCCCCCACCCTCCCTGCCTTTTGTAAACTCCTTAAGACCCACCTTTGCCGTCAGGCATGGGGGAACTAAAACACCTCCCCCTTGCCCATGTTGTTTTGTTGATTGATTGACTGTGTGCCTGTTTTTTATATATACTGTTTTTATGAGATTATTAATTTAAATTGTAACTAGATGGGTGGGCATTGGATTTGGTATTATGTACTGTACTGTTTTTTATTATTGTTGTGAGCCGCCCCGAGTTTGCGGAGAGGGGCGGCATATAAATCCAATAAACCTAACCTAACCTAACCTGACTATCATTTGTTTATTGAATTTATATTCCACTCATCTCTCCAACAGTTGAAATCAGGGGTCCCCAAACCTGGCAAATTTAAGACTTGTAGACTTCAACTCCCAGAATTCTGGGAGCTGAAGTCCACAAGTCTTAAAGTTGCCAAGTTTGAAGACCCAAGTGTGCCAAGAAAAAAAAGAAAGTAAGATGGCATCTTGCTGGTCTTCGTGGAGCCAAAATCCACTCTCCAATTTTCACCAGAATTGAAGCTTCCTGAGTAGTTCCAATCTCAGTGCTAGAACTGCATGACGGTGGGTGGGAGCAGTTTAAACATATAATTTAATTTTTAATTGGTTTCTTTTAGTTTTCTATGAATAGTCTTATTTTCTTTCTTATTTCAGATTCTGGGTTAAGAATATGGGGGTTTTTTTGTTTTGGTTGTTTAATGTATTATAGAAACCCAGATACTTTGTAGATTATGATGCATGACTTTGGCTATTCTGGGAATCGAGCATTATGGCTTGGTCGGTAAATTTGCTTAACAATAACATGCAATTGTATTCTGAGTGCATTTTGGGTGACATTTGCCCTGATATATCAAAGCCTCAGCCTGTCACTCTTAAGACTTTAGAATGACCATCCATCAAAATGTCCTTATAAAATAGTTTCTGGGAGACCCAGTGGAGCTATTCTACTATTTTTTTTAAAGGATCATGGCACAAGGTAATAGTCTTAGGAGGTCCTATTGTCAACACATGTCTATATTATACCTGTACTTCTTTCTCACCTTTAAAGAAACAGAAACTATAGTCTATAGTCTAGGTCCACAAAGCTGCTCTTTTTTCTTACAGAGTTTTAGACCAGATGCTAATTTTGTTAGTAATGTTGGAGGAACATGTCTTTATTTGGTGAGTGCTAATGGGAATCATTATCCCAGTGGTGTCTTTGGCAGAGTTCTTATGGAGAACTTAGAAAGGAGTTTTTAAATATGCAATCTTCTCACAAAGAATACTGCCTCCTGGAGAGATAAGTGGACATAAAACAACAATATGCCACATTTAAACAGTCACATAGTTATCAGCCATGTCTTACTACTGCTGTTTTTTTGTGCTGCCTTCCCTAACTTCTGTTGACACAAAATACAAATTGGTGTCTTGCTTCTATTGCATTTATTGTGCCTCCCTGCTGAACTCTGTTGTCTACATTTGTGACAATGACAGTTGTTTTAGCCATGTTGATTGGTTTGCTTTCTGGCTCTCCTTCTGGTCCCCCCAGCTGTGAGGCAATATCCACAAGTCTGAGCACTATAGATGTGAGTGCTTGATATAACTGTGCGTCTTAGCCCTTTAAAGCTAGTTTTCCTTGCAGGTATCTTGCAATTTAAAAAAAAAATCCTAATCAAAGAAACATAGAGATAGTCCTCAATTTACTGGAATGGGACTGGAATGAGTGCTTCATTCAATGGTCGCAACCTGGCACTCCAGGTTGCAATCATTAAGTGATTGCATAGGTGATTAAGTGGAGCACCAAGGAGAGGTCCTCTCCTTACCCATGTCTGGTTACCTTTGTCTTTTTTTGCAGTTGCAAGTGCACCCAACCACGGTTCAAAAGGAGGCGTCGAAAAATGAAAGGCAAGAGGCGGCCTGGATGAAACTGCGGGGAAACCACGGGGCGAAGTGAAAGCCAGGGCGGGAGTGAAGCATGGGGGTGGGAAAGGCACCGTTGGCTGAGTCTCAAAAAGGGCAGAGTTTGTTTGTATTCCAAGAAGGAGGAGCACCTCAGCGCTTCCCCCCTCCTCGCCAAGTGCCAGTCCTCATGCTATTCCTCCATCTTCCCTTCCTGGTGAGTCAGCGGAGAAACCCACCTTGCCAACCTGTTTCCTAGTAGTACTTTTGGTGGATCTTTGGAGCTTGAATCAGTCATAGTTTAAAAAATATTGTGACACAGTGTATATCTCAAATAGTCATTTGGTTCCTTCCAGCCCAGCATGATTTTGCTGTTGGCTACAGCTTTAGGCCAGCTTTTATTATATTTATTATTGCTTCATCTCTTGGGAACTGAAGTCACAACCCATGTCCCCTATGCACACCCACATAAAGTGTATAATGATTATTCTGTCCATCTGCCCCATAGGGTTTTCAGCCTTAAGGGTTGCTTAAATCCTCAGTTATTGACAAAATGGGGGGGGGGGGAAACCCAGCCTAAATAAAATATTTGGAATCCCTAAGATTTTCCTTCATGATATGTTCCTTCATGAACATATCTTCCTGAAATGATGTGGTTATCTTAGTTTGTGGTCTTTTGAAGTAATACAGGTTAATTAAATACAAATGGAAGAAAAGAACAACAAATACAACACAGAATGCTAAAAGAACCAATTAAAGGGTTTAGATGGTGTTTATTTGAAATGAGTACCTGCCATTTTAGTACCTCTCACTGAAAACAATTGTTTATTTACATTCTCATATCTCAGTGCTTAACCTTTCACACAGTGACCCACTATAATTGTAATGAAGATATCATTTCAAGCCACCAGGATAATTAAACCGTTTCATAAAGGCAATCTAATTATAATTACAAAAAACTAGCAGCACTGGTTAAAAATAATGTTCCACACTCCATTTGATCTATTAAACTGAAATTTGCAATAACCTAAAAGTATAAAATCCCATCACAATACTTCAACTTAAATTGTTCCAAGACCCAGGAGATCCAACAAGATTGCATTTTTTCCTTCCAACACAAACATCCTTCTGTTATCATTGATCAACCCTCTTGTCTTAGAGTGGCCAAGGAGAAGAATACAAGAAGCCCACATGTAGGACTAGCAATCCTTGACTTATGACCAAAGTTGGGACCAGAATTTCCATTGTTAAGCATTGAGTCCAACCCAATTTTATGACCTTTTTTTTTGCCATGGTTGTTAAGCAAATCATAGCAGTTATTAAATCAATCATGCAGTTGTTAAATGGATCCAGATTTCCTCATTGACTTTGCTGGTCAGAAGCCATCTGAGTAGGTCACAAATGTTGAACAGGGACAATACAACCTTTGTAAACATGCACTGTTGCCAAAGCATCCAAATTTTGATCCCGTAAGAAGTAAGTGCAAGGTCATAAGTGTAAGGACTGATCATAAGTAACATTTTTCAGTGCCTTTATAACTTGGAAGTCTTGCTAAACAAATGGTTGTAAGTTGAGAACTACCTGTAGATAAGGGAATAAGTCATTTTTCACTACTATGCTCCAACAGGTGATATATAAAATACACAGTTTGAACTTCAAGAGCTACAACAGGTATATCATCTACATCTTGGTATGATCCAATTGTTCAAGTCTTCTTCCTCTGAGGAAGAGACAGAGGATACAATTTCAGACTAGGGAGGTAGTATAAAGCCTTAATTAGACCACACCTAGAGTATTGCATCCAGTTTTGGTCACTACAAAAAAGACATTGAAACTCTAGAGAAAATGCAGAAGAGAGCAACCAGAATGATAAGAGGACTGGAAACTAAAACATACAAAGAACTGAGCATGGCCATTCTGGCAAAGAGTGTCCCAATACTTGAGTGGCTACCATAGAGAGGAGTGGGCCAGGCTGTTCTCCAAAGCACCAGACAAGGAGCAACAGATGGAAGCTGACCAAGGAGAGATTCTACCTGGAAATAAGGAAAAACTTTCTGACTGTGAAAGTGATCAACCAGTGGAACAGCTTGCCTTTGGAGGTTGTGAGAGCTCCAACACTTGAGACTTTCAAAGGGAGATTGGATTGCCATTTGTCCGAAATGGTGTAGGGATTCCTGTTTGTGCAGGGGGTTGGACTAGATGACTTACAAGGTACCTTCCAACTCTAATAATCTAATCTAATCTAATATTCAGGTTCATTAGAATCAACTTGAGCAGATAACTTTTCTCCAACAGCAGGCCTGGGCTGCAAAGTACAGTGGCACCTCTACTTAAGAACTTAATTTGTTCCATGACCAAGTTCTTAAGTAGAAAGGTTTGTAAGTAGAAACATTTTTCCCATAGGAATCAATGTAAAAGCAAATAATGTGTGCAAACCCATTAGGAAAGAAATAAAAGTTCAGCATTTGGGTGGGAGAAGGAGGAAGAAGAGGAGGACAGTCGCTGCCAAGGTGAGGTGAGGGGAATAAAAAAATCCAAAACTTTAAGGCTTAAAAAAAGAGAGGGACTCCGAGGCGGGGCCCAAAGAAAGGAAAATGCCTCATTCGCTCTGGGCTGCCAAAGTCTCCTTAAGCGCCAGCAAAAGGCTCCTCTGGCAGCCCAGAAAAGCCTGACATGGCCGGGATTAAACGGGGAATGGCAGAAAACTGGCCTTCATGTCGCTCTCAAATTTCCTGGGAAATTTTTCTGGGCTTGGGTTCTTAAGTAGAAAATGGTTCTTAAGAAGAGGCAAAAAAAATCTTGAACACCCAGTTCTTAGCTAGAAAAGTTCCTAAGTAGAGGCGTTCTTAGGTAGAGGTACCATTGTATTAGATTTTAGATATTCCTATTTTACTTGCTCCAGTATTGTTTATTTCTTTATAAATAAAACAATCTGATGCAGATACTGTAAAGGAGAATAAGAAAGATGAACTTGATAGAAATATGCAAGAATCAAGTTCCAAATTCTGGAAACTTATGGGATAACAAAAAAAAATTGATACTATAAATTTATTATACACCGTACTGCATTGAGAAAAATTAGATGTTCATGTTTTTGTTTGTTTTAATTTATTTTTCTCTCTTCATTCACTTTATCTCCTGTGTCCTATTTCCTTTCCCTTTTTTCAATTGCCTTTATTTCTATTTGTATCTTATATCAAGAAAACAACTTTTAATAAAAAAATACTAAAAAAAGAAAGAAAGAGATATGCAAGAGTCTCTACCTAGGCAAAGGGGGCTGAAGAATTATTTAAATCTGGGAAACAAGATAATATTTGGAAGTGGATCAGGCAAACACCTCCCTGATTCACTGGAATTGCATAATCATATTGGCAAGGTCCCATTATTGTATGACTTAATAAAGTGTAGCTTTGTTCTTTCTCTGGAGACGATTTTCTGCCCTAGTCTATCTACAGTGGCTTAGGACCAGATTACTTATGGAACCATCTCCTGCCTCAGCAGCCGGTTATATCCCACAAAGTTGGCTTTTTCCAGATCCCGTTAGCCAAGCAATGTCACCTGGTGGGGGCTAGGGGAAGGGCCTTCTCTGTGCCAGCTCTGATCCTTTGGAATCAACTCTCCCTGGAGATTCGACTGCCCCCACCCTTCTGGCCTTTTGTAAGGTTTTGAAAACACACCTTTGCTAGTAGGCCTGGGGCCATTGAGTGTTGACATCTGGCCACATCCAATTCAGATTGGATGGGTTTGGATGAATGAGTTTAATGTTGGGAATTTTAAGTCTTGGGTTTTAGGGCGGGGTGTATAATTTTATCTGTAATTTTCTATTGATTTTATGTTGTAAGCTGCCCTGGAGCAGGGCGGCCTAGAAATTTGAAAAATAAATGAATAAAATAAATAAATAATAGACACCCATCTACCAAGGAAATTTTGGGGCTGAAGATGGCTATACATATGCGTATTTTCCCCCCTTAAATACAGCATTTTTTTCAAGGGAAGGGGAAGTAGAAAAGTGGTTTGGATACTATCTTTCAGAGAACTTTTTTTTTTGTTCCTTGTGAATTTGGTGCTCAGATGTTAGATTCTGAGACCAAGAAGCACAAAACTGTTGTAAACCATTTATCTAGTTGTTTGTCATTTTCCTCCATGGGATATTTATATTTGGTTTCAGCTATTGTACACGTTACCTATTAGTGAAGGGAGCTGAGCCTAGCAGCACATTTAGAGAGACTCTACAGAGACTCTATAATTGTTGGATCACTTTGCAGCAGGGCTGACATTTAGATCCCATTCCAGTTCCAGGTGCAAGCAGCTATACAGAGTAAATAATGAGACATCCAGTTTTAGCTAATGTCCTTCTCTTGTAGGCCAAAGCAGATATTCATAAGGGAGAAACAGCTGCCAGAAAAGGGGAAACTGATAGACTGCCTTCCGTCTTGTTAAAATGAGGTTCCTCTGCAGCATTAAATATTTTCCATGGATGGAAGGAGCCCTTCCTTCGTGTGTGAATGTAAAAACTGGATGCAATTAAGCAATATATTGACTGCTCAACACAGCATCTTAGTGCAGAAACAGACTTACAAGCTTAGCATAAATGTGTGTTGAAGCCTGATGGTGTATGAAGATGGCTCTCAATTGCTCATTGATATAAAACCTACTCAGAAATGGAGTTGCTTAGTAGATAAGCACTCAGATTTATTAATGGATTGATAGCAATACTCTAGGTCAGTGTTTCCCAACCTTGGCCACTTGAAGATATCTGGACTTCAATTCCCATAATTCCCCAGCCAGCATTCGCTGGCTGGGGAATTCTGAGAGTTGAAGTCCAAATATCTTCAAGTGGCCAAGGTTGGGAAACACTGCTCTAGGTCAGTGTTTTTCAACCAGTGTGCCGTGGCACACTAGTGTGCCGCGAGACATGGTCAGGTGTGCCGCGAAGAAGGAAGCTCAGGTTCTGGTCTCGCAACTTTTTGCTTAGAGAGAGAGAATGAGTGAGAGAGAGAAAAAAAGCAAGAGAGAGAAAAAGAGAGAGAAAGCAAGAGAGAGAAAGAAAGTGAGTGAGAGAGAGAGAGAAAGCAAAAGTGAGAAAGCAAGAGAGAGAGCGAAAAAGGGAGAAAAGAAAGCAAGAAAGAAAGAAAGCAAGAGAGAGAGAGAGAGAGAGAAGGAGAGGAAGGGAGAGAGAGAAATGAGAGAAAAAAGGAGAGGAAAAAAGAGAAATGAGAAAATGATTGAGACAGAGAATGAGAGGAAAGAGAGAGAAACAAAAGAGAGAGAAGTGACTTGATTTAAAGCATATGATAAAAGCACACAAAGAATAAGAGAGAAAAAAACCCCAGCCCTCACCTGTTTTGGAAATGGTTCAAGAGCGTGTATACACACACAAGGGTGGGGAGGAGACGGATGGAAAAGGAGAGGAGAGTGTCTTAGGGTGTCATTTTGTGTCATTTTGGTTGGTGGTGTGCCCCAGGATTTTAAAATGTAAAAAATGTGCTGCGGCTCAAAAAAGATTGATAATCACTGCTCTAGGTGATCGCTTATGAAGCAAGTATGCTAATATGTTTTCATTTTATATGTTTCTATTGATACTAACTATACTATACTATGCATACTATACAGTAACGGGGAGCCAAAATTTTTACTGCCACACTGTATTTTGTGGGTGTGGCTTAATGGCCATGAGACTGGATAGGAGTGGCTTGGTGGCCATGTGACCAGGTGGGAGTGGCTTGAGCGATCATCATCGTTCAAGTGAACTGTTAAGTCCTCGACTTACAATCTTATCAGTGTAGCTCGCTGGGGTGACTATTTGCTTCACGTTTCCCGTGCTCTCCTTCCTGAGTGTCCCCCCCACCTCAGACTGGGTAGCTAGGTGAACAGGTGCTGCCAGAAACGTAAATGCTGCCAGCCTCGCATGGCCACCGCCCATCTGGGGTGCCACGCCTTCTGCTTGCACCCCAGATGGGCGGTGGCCATGCGAGGCTGGAGGGGAGCTGGGCAGGAGAGAGGGAACTCGTCCAAGGCCAGGAAGGAGGAAAGAGGAACAAATTGCGGAGTGCAGATGCAGCAGCAGGGAAAATAGGGAGAACCAAGCTGAGACTGGTAATCCAGGAAGTGACTGCCGCCGATCAGCTGGAGCTGCGCACGCAGCTTCATTTCCGCCGGTGGAACTGTGTTCCACCCCGTCCTGCCTGCTGTCCACCCCTGATACTATACTAACTAATTCAAGTGACAGTTTTGACTATATTACTCTAGATGTGAAAGTGACCTGGCTGAAAAATCCATCAATTTATTAATTTCTGGTCTGATTCAGCTGGTCTGGATTACTAGGTGGGTGTTATTCCCAATATTGTGCATTCAATGGAAGGGACAACTATCCTAGACTGAAGAAGTACACCTTTCTTCAGTCAAGATTGCATTTATACCGAGAAAGAAGACTAAACTAAAGTCATTAAAATTAATCCCGTTGCCAAAGCTACAACTTTGAAAAAAAAGAAATCCACCTTTGCCATCAAAGCTTTCAGATACATAAACATGCTTTCAACCAATTAGAATGGAGCTGGAAGCAACCTTGGAGGTTTTCTGGTCCAACCCTCTGCTTATGCAGGAGACTCTGGGGTGGGCTGCTGCCCGGATGGAGTAGAACGCAGTGAGGTAGCGAAAATGGAGCTCCACCCCAGAGCACCCAATTTGCACTGAAAGATGTTGAAAGAAAATGCAGGGCATCTTGCATAAGCCACGGCCACAGTGTGGTAGTAAATTTTGGGGGGGTCTAGGAGGTTTAGCCTCCTCCTCTTGGCCGAGCCTGTTCCGTCCCCAGCCTTCCGCCCCACAGCCATTGGTTGCTGCCTTTTCTCCCTGATCCTTTCGAGGAACAGGCTGAAAATCACTTTAGCCCTGGCCTTTTGGACGAAGGGACACTTAGCCACCAGCCAATTAGAGGATTCGTTACTTTTCATTCCCCCCCCACTCTGCCTGCCGCCCTGTCTGGAAGCAGCCTTTTTAGGAGAAGGAGTGAGATTTTTATATTTTGCCTTCCTCTCCTCCTCCTTGCTTGTTTCCAGGTTTTTTCCTCCAACCCCTGTTCTGTCTGGGTGCCCCCAGACTTCAACACCAACTGGAAAAAGCAGCCAGACACGCTGGTAAAAGCAAAAGCACTTTATAGTTTGAAAAATAAACACAGAGAAAAACCTGTTCTTCCCAACAGGCAGGCTATGAGACTTCACAGAAGAGTCCTGAAGGCCAGACAATACAGCAGACTTCTTGCTGGCACACCCACCACTGTAGAGAATAAGACCCACACCTTTCCCCCCCAAGGTTTCAGTATTCAAAGTCACAAACCAGAATTCCAAGACGCCAAAGATCACAGCCAGGTCCCAGGACTCCCAAAGATAATACTCCACAAGCCAGGAAGGGTGGGTCTGCCTTTTCAGCCTTTCCAGAGAGCACCACACCCAAACCCAGCTGTTGCCTCTTTAGTGCTGAAAGTACCTGGCTAATTGTCCCCTTCGTTGTGTTGCTCTTCTCTGCCGGAGATCGATTATTGCTTGTGCATTTTCATCTAAGGAATCCAGGCTGCTTGCTGGGGAGAGCTCCCTCTCGGGGGACTCTGGCTGTCCTCCCTCTCCCTTAGCCTGAGATTCCTCCTCCCCGTCTGCCTGAACCTCCTGTTCCTCATCCTCCCCCTCTGAGCAGGAAGCCGGCAGAGGATCAGCCGTTCCCTGAGGGGCCTCAGACGGAATCACAACAACCCCCCACTCTGATTATTGATTATTCCTATCAATATTTGCCTTCCGTTCCTATTTCTCTTCTTTTTTCTTCAATGAGCCTCTGCCTTCCCTTCTTCCTGCACCCCACAGCTGTTGTTGTTGAGCTGTATGGATTGACTGGTGGCTAAGTGTCCCTTCGTCCAAAAGGCCAGGGCTAAAGAGCTTTTGAGTCCATTTGTCAAAAGGGCCAGGGAGAAAAGGCAGAAACCAATGGCTGTAGGGTGGAAGGCTGGGGACGGAACAGGCTTGGCCATGTGGAGGAGGCTAAACGTCCCATTTCGAAATTTTGATAGCCCTTCACTGAGCAGACTGTATACAATTAAAGACAATGGCGGTCAAATCTCTTCTGAAAAACCTCCAGTAATGAACTACTCACAATTTTCTGAAAGCAAGCTGTTCCATTGCTTAATTGTCCTCCCTGTTAGGAAGTTCTCCTTAATTCCAGGTTTCTTCTCTCTTTGATTAGTCTCCATTGTTTCTTGTCTTCACTTCTGGTGCTTTGGAAAATAACTTGACCCCCTCTTCTTTGTGACAGCCCCTCAAATACAGGAATATTGCTATCATAGTCCTTCTTTTCTCTAGACTAGCCAAGCATAGTTCCTGCAACTATTTTGTCTCCAAATCTTTAATCATCCTAGTTGCTCTTTTCTGCGCCTTTTCCAAAGTCTTAACATCTTTTTTGTATTGTGGTGACCAAAACTGGATGCAGAATTCCAGGAGTTTACAAAGTAGTACTAATTCTTCATGTGATTTTGATTCTATGCCTCTGTTTGTACAACACAAGGACTGTATTAGCTTTTATGGCTGCCGCCACACACAGCTAGCTCATATTTAAGTATTCATCCACTAGAATTCTTCACACTTACTATTTCTGAGTCAGGTTTTGTCTAATCAGTACTTGTACCTGGTTTTTCCTGCCTAAGTGTAAAGACTTGATTTTCTCCACATTAAATTTCATTTTGTTGGATAGAGCCCATGAGCCAGCAGTATGTGGCAGCAGCCAAAAAAGCTAATAATTTTCCTTCTTCAAGAAGAAAATGTTTAAAAGTCAATGGAGCTCCTAAGCTACAGATTAAAAAAATAAAGATCCAAGAGAGGAATATGGGAGGGAATTAAAAAAAAGGATAGCAACTAAAGTAGCAGACAAGAGACAATGGATAGAAAGGAAATGATTTCTTTTTTTGTTGTTGTTGTCCTGATTTACTTTTCTTTTTCTCTCTCTTTTCCTTCTATTTTAGATTGGTGGCATGATTAAAAGTTAGGAAGGATGAAAAGAAAATGTCTTTTAATAAAAGGGTGACATGATTAAAAGTTAGAATAAGAGGTAGAAATAAGAGAAAGGGGGGAATATTAGTGTATACACTTTTACATAATAAAATAACACATGAGAAAATATGGAATAATTAAATAATGATAGACTATAACAATATAAATGGACATTATTATTAGAAATATATGTTGGTTGAATGTAATAACTATGATTAATTCTACTAGTTTTATTTGTATTTTATTTGTATACCCAGGTGCCAAACTGTTCACGCATTGATACATATATGTAAAACAAAATAAAAAACTTGAAAAAAGAAGAAGAAAATATTTAAAAGTCAATGGAGCTCCTAAGCTACTGCTCATAGTCCATAGCCTCCAGCCTCCCAATGAGCGGCTTATTTTTTATGTGCATGAAACCCCATCTGTTAGGGGGAAATAATAGCTATTACTTGTTTCTTAGGGATGGGGATAATCACATTACTGTCTACAAGGTAAAACTCTAATCAGTATTTTATTACCAGAAAGCTAAAAGGGCAAAGAAGTCCAAATGAGACCAAGACATATTGACAGACATAAAGAAACAAATTTCTTTTGTTCAGTCTTCTCTTACCAACCTTTATCTGCTTCTAGCTTTCTTTACCACACAGTTTCAAATATCCCTTGACACCCTTGTGAATCTAGATCTGGAGCCTGGTGTCACTTTTCATTTTGCAAATAACGTTTGGGAATCCAAAAAGCCACAACACAATGAATAAAGCTATCAGGGCAAATATTGGATAGGGAGGGATATATAACTTTTTACTGAAAGCATAGAGATAAACCAGTGTAAACAAATTACACTGGGACTAATCTATCATTTGTATTATTCATTGGTTTTTTAAAATTTATTTACTAAATTTAACCAAAAAGGGGAAGTAGCTGATTTGTAAACATTACTTCAATATGTAAAAGGCAAATATCATTATTTGTGGGATATTGGTGAATCTGATATAGAGAATCTCCAAGAAAAACATTGCGTTGAAAAGCCAATGAAAGGAAAACAATAAATCAATAGGTTCCAGATTCCTAATTCTGATCCTGGTATTTAACTATATTGTACGGGTGAAAATCAGTCAGAAAAGATGAGGCATGACAGTTATAAATGCTTCCCTTGATTCTTAGCCAGACAGATCACTAGAAAGAGTTGTTAAAGAAGATGCTGCACAAATATTGATTTTACCTCTGTGTCTATCTTGGGAAAATGTACAGTGAGAAAGAGCCTTGTCATAAGAATGCTTTATTTTATGACTCGGGAGGGAAAATTGTGATATCCCAGGTTACCTGCCTATAAATATCTCTGAGGCATGACAGTGAATGATTAAGCAAATATTACATTATGAGAAGACTGTCAGAAAAGGTTAGGCTGAAACCATTTCAGCTGAATTCCTTCCTACTGGAATATTTTGTAGATAGTTCTGTTAAGCAAATATTTTACAAAACTTTGTATGGATGCTGAGATATGCAAAGAATAGAATAGAATAGAATATAATATAATATTTTTTTGGGCCGTGTGATTGGACACACAAGGAATTTGTCTTGGTGCATATGCTCTCAATGTACATAAAAGAAAGATGTTTGTCAAGAATCATAAGGTACAACATTTAATGATTGTCCGGGTACAAATAAGATAACTTAATAATAATTTGCTAATTTTCCCCACTCCTAATCGTCAAATTCCATTTTTTTTACTGTTCTTCTTACAACATCAATAGGCAGCTACCTCTATTAATTTTATTTATATATTTGGAAAGATATATTTCTTATATTTAAAAAAGGTATTAAAAAATTGGTGTATTTTTCATTAGCCTGTACTCCTTTAATGAACAAGATTAGGCATTGTTCCAGTATCCAGTCTTTTTATAGTTGCAGTAAAACTATAAAACAGAAGGTCTCGATCATTTTAATCCAAACATCCATTCTAAGGCTATACACATTACAAAAATGGTGTAGAAAAATTGCTTTTGATCTTTTGTGAGAACAGCAGCTTGAAAAAAAAAAGTGTAACTATTTTAAGACATAGGAATTGACTGATCAAAACAATTGCATTTTAAAAGCCTGTGTAGAAATCTAAAAATGACAGGTTGCTTTAACAAATATCAAAAGTGCTATGATTATGAAGTCCAAAGCATTTCTTTTTTAAAAGCCCTAATATGTCCTGTCAGTAATTACAGATATATGATTACTTGACTTAGGAATTTCATGCCTCTAAAATTGCCCAATCTAGCACCCCCTTTATGCCTTGGAATATGTTCAGCTTTTTACCCCATCTGGCAGTCCAAAATAACTCCCCTTACTCTCCCTTCCTTTTTGCCTTGGTCTCAGCCTCTTTCTCTCTCTCTCTGGATACTTATTCAACAATGACTATCTATACACAACATACATTATTGAAGTTTCTGTGGTCCCTCCAAGTGGCATGGATGCTAATTTTTCAATATAATGTCTGAACAAAACATGCACAGTTGTTTATAACTGTCAGTACAGAAAATAATTGAATTCAATATTTGGTAAGATTCATAAAATATTTACCCATGTTTAATTAAAGGGAGGAGATAAAGTAAGCTGAAACTTCAAGAGAACAGAAAATAAATGGAGCAAATGGTAGTTAACAAGTTACAGTGTATGAAAATAGATTTAGTTCAGGGGCATTCTCATATTTTCAACCCTACAAAGTAAAATTAATATTGATTGTACTTCTAATAAATTGTTTAATAGACAGAAAAATAAGAATGCTTATCATTTGAAGTGTACTTGCAAGGTGTTTTCTTTCCTAGGGAGTGTATAGAAAAAATACCAATGACTTGAAAGCAGTATCAAACTAATGCATCATAAATATTACAAATGTGGATGTTTATGACCGGTCTTGTTGCTTGGCGCTAAATCATGGAGGAAGTAATAACAAAGCAGTTTTAGCTTTTAGTTTGCAAAAGGCTGGCAGAAAACATGATTAAACATCCAAAATAGACATTTATCAAGATACCACTTAAAATATGAGGGATTGCATTAATTTAAATTTAGTACTGAATGTTCAATTCTACCTTAAAAGAAGAAGTTTTAGTTTTAGATAATGTTCAACTTCTTTTTTTATCTCTTTGTATCTATTTATATTGTATATTTTATTATTGTTGTAAGCCATCCTGAGTCCTTCGGGATTGGGCAGCACAGAAATCGAATAAATAAATAAATACATACATACGTATGTACATACATACATAAACTTTCAAAAGTGCCCAGTCCATATCCATTCCAATGCAAGATTTGCAGTGTGAGTACAACTAAAACATTCCAGAAAGGTGGTTGTTAGATTTCTGCTTTAATGTCTACTAGAAAGCACCCTTCACTTCCTAAGGGAATATTTTCCTATTAAGTTTCCTTTCATATTAGGTTGAAAGCTGCTTCCCTGCAATTTCCAGTAATTAGTTTTATGGCAACCACGATTAGACTGAAGAGCAGAAAATAAGTCTGTTCCATCCTCTATGCATCACAAACCTTCAACTATTGGTAGCAGGCTATCATGTTGTTCCCTGGTATGTTTTTTTCCCCCCCGAACTAAACTAAACACAATTCTTTTACATTCTCAAGAATTGGATTTTAAATCCAGCTTTTCTTCATGAAACTTTTTATAACTATGTCCTTGAAACCCATCATCCAAAATTGGTTTAGGCTTAAAGCAGAATTAAGGTAAACCCAATCTCTAGTACTGATAATCTGCAATGGTGGTAAAGAATCTAAATACTCAGCTTCATCCAAGAAAATCTATTGGAATGCCCAATTCACATTCTATTCATAAAAAGAATATCTGAAGCTCATTCACAGAATTATTTTACAGTAACCTTAAGGAGGAAGATAGGAAAGGAAGAAACATACAGTATGTCAATGGTTTGATTAAAAAGTATTAAAGATCAGGGGTGTCCCTGGAGAACAGTAAAATAACAATGAGCCATGGTGATGCAGTGGTTAGAATACAGCATAAATATAACAAAGATGCTGTTTTTATTACTATTGTTAGCTGCCCCGAGTCTACGGAGAGGGGCGGCATACAAATCCAATAAATAAATAAACCACAGTCATACAGTCAAGCACATCCCTCTTTTTATATGCATTATACAGGAACATATAAAAAGATGTAGGCTTCAATCAAATTAGTTTTTTTTCCCTTTTATTTTAATGGATCATTTCATGAATTTGCAAGTTAACCCAGTGAAGGGGCTGCCCTAATTTCTGCATCATTCCATTTTTTAAAAAAGTGCTACCCTGGTGAATCACATTTTTGATAGCATTAGTGTTATCTTTCTCTTTTTGACCTTCCAGAGTTGGAACTCGTTTTTCATAATTCTCCATATGGCTAGGCATTTGGGACCTAAAAGTTCAACACATATAGACACAAATCAGGAGAGACTAGTCTAAATTTTAGGATCTTTTAAAAGGATTGCAATCTGCTTATTTTTCATAGCCATACTCAAGCTTGACTAATAATATTTATGATGGGGGGCCTCTGATAAATCTGTTAGGTCCCTTGAGCTACAAATCAAAAGTTAAGAGACAGCAAAATAACTCTTGAGTTACACTGCATGTCACCGACACAAATCACATCTAAACAAACTAAATTAGGTCTAATTGAGCAGCAGATGTCCAATTCCTCATCTGAAGCTGGTTTACTCTCATTATTCTAATCATTTAAGTCATTGTAAAAGAGCCACTTCAAAGTTCTCTAGATCTAGCCTTGGGTTCTGCAGCATCTGCAATTGTAGATGAATATAAACATTCCCCGTGGAAGAAAAATTAACAATTTCTTATCACATCAGGAAGGAGGCCACCTGTTGGGGAGAGTGATTCAAGTGGCAGAGTCCCATGCCCTACAAAGCATCAATGCAAATTATCAACTCCTTTGTTGATTTCCTTCCCCTGGGCACATGGAGACTAGGCATGCTTGCAGAGAAGTTCAAGTGATACTTACAACAAAATGAAATTACTAGAGAAGGGGGAAAGAACAGCTTGGTGTAAATTTGCATTTTAAGAACAACAATTTTGGGGAAATGTTATGAAAAAATGAAATTGTCAAATGCTGAGATTTTCCATGCATGTTTACAGCAGAATGGATTATGAATATATTAAGGTTGATATAATATATTAAGGCTAAGCAAATGGAACCACCCGGATTAGTATCTAATGTGTGGAATCAATCACAATTTTCAGGCAAGAGCATTTCCCCCCCTTAAAATATAGTTATCCATTCAACTGGACCAAAAAGATTATTAAGTTCCTAAATTATTTTCATTTCTTAATGGGAACACTAGAATTTCTACTCAACCTACTACACAGAGTGATTGTTGTGAGAATAAGCTTTGATAAAATCACCTAGATAAAAGGCTGGTGTAAGTCAGATAAATAAATACATAAGAAGGTAAATGCCATTATATCCCGTTTTATGTCCTTTCAATGGACATTTAGTGGGAATAGAATGCCAATGAACTGTTTTCTTGATTTATCAGGATTCTTATTATATTTTATCACAGGTGTCTCCAAATCCTACAATTCTGGATATGTAAAATTCTATTCCTCTTCTGGACTCCACTGATTTGGCTGTCTCAAATCAGCTTCCCAGAGGTTAATGCTCCAAACTGGAAGGAGCTCACGGTGTTCCAGTCAAATTGTATATGACAAAGGCCCAGAGATGGCCAATGTCCATAACTTGATGATCAACTCCGTTGTTTATACCTCCCAGAGACCAATAAGAGCACACTGAGTTGGCCTCATCTAGGTTCCATTGACTAAGCAATGCAGGCTGATGAGGCCATGGGGCGGGCCTTCTCTGTTGCCACCCTGGCTCTATGGAATCAACCCCCCCCCCGATGTCCATACTGCTCCCACCCTATTGGCCTTCTGTAAGGCCACGAAGACCTGGCTTTGCCAGCAAGCCTGGGGGCCATGAATTAACAACTATCATGGCCAAATTGTATGAATGTTCAGTATTGGGCGGCATAGAAGCCAAATGAAATAAATGAATGAATTGTGTTCACTTTGGAAAAACTCAGAACCACCCCTAGAATAACCAGGTCATCATAATCTCAAGAAAGAAGGCAATTTTCTGAATTCCTCAGAACTTCCATAGGCAGTTGGATTTGTATATAATTCCAAAATAATTATTATATTTAATTAGTAATACATACATTAACAATAACAGCACTTATGGAATTATCACATTATGCAGTATAATTGCATGCTTCCCCCCCAAAAAAGTTGTGTGTTATTTCCCTTGTAAATTTATTCAGGATTGAAACTTCACATTAAAAAAAACCCACCTTGCATTCCTTTCTTTGTATAGAAAAGCTCCTTAGGAAATGAATTACAAAATAATATTTAAAAGAGATTCCAGAAATTTTATCTTTCTTTACACTTCATATGTTGAACATCTACAGCTCTTCCATTCTCTAGCAGTTTTGACAGTAACTCTAGACATTTTGCCTGTCCTCAAAATGTCAGCAGTGCTGATGTATTTCCAGCTTGGCTGTAGTGCATTTTCTATTAATGTATGATTACTCCTTCCTGATATTTTGAAGTAGTTGCTTCTAAATACCATGCTAGCGGTTCTTGTACCTTTGTTGGATCAGGTGAAAGACCTCTCTCCTCTAGCATTCTATCCCTATAATGATTAACCCACGACCTTAGGAAATGCAGAGACATAAGGAATCCTAGACTATACTTTTGTAACTATTGTGCTTGGTAGCCATGGATAGCATTATTATTATTATTATTATTATTATTATTATTATTATTATTATTATTATTATTATTAATATTATTAATATTATTATTATTATTATTATTATTATTATTATTAATTAAGACTTGTATGCTGCCCCTCACAACATACAATGCAAAACAATACATATACAAATCTATAAACTGTTAATATATGAAATATATATAAAATATATAATATATAAAAGTTAAAACTATAAACTGAAAAACCCATTAATTTAAAAAACGGTCAATTTACTCAATCACACCCACACATAACATTCATGGTCAGAAAAAGGGTGGGAGTATATACTAGTTGCCCCACGCCTGACAACATAAATGGGTCTTAAGACTTTTGCGGAAGGCGAGGAGGATGGGGGCAGTACGAATCTCTGGAGGGAGCTGATTCCAGAGGGCCGGGGCCGCCACAGAGATGGCTCTACCCCTAGGCCCTGCCAAATGACATTATCTGGATGACGGGACCTGGAGAAGGCCAAATCTGTGGGACCTGATCGGTCGCTGGGATTTGTGAGGCAGAAGGCGGTCCCGTAAGTAATTTATCCTTTATGAATTTGTCTAAAACACTCTTAAAGCTATTTAACTTTGTGTTACTCTCTGTATCCTGTCGATGCATTTTAATTGTGCACTGTGTAAAATGGCATTTTATATCTTGAATCTCCAACTCCTGCTTCATTGGATGATTGGGGAAGAACATCCTTCACTACCAAGGACCCATTATTCATAACCTTCTATTACAAGAGCTTTCCGTTTTAATTTTTAGTACTCTCCCTGAAGGACTACCTACTGCAAAATTCTACATCAGCTATCTAATTTTTTTTGAAGCTTGCTGACAGTATGTGGTACCTCTATCAGTGTTTCTATCTTTCCTTCCACTAGTTTAATGAGAGAAGGAGTTGGCCAATGTCCCTACACTACCACACTTCCTTGACTCTGGCTAAAAAAAGTGCTCAGCAGAATCACCAACTAATAGCAGTAGCTCCTTCCTCACCTCTCCTACAGTCTGCCACCATTGTTACAGATACTAAAATTCAATGTTTGCATTTTGTTAGATTTGTAAGAAACAATGAGAACAGCTAGAATCTTCCTAATTAATTGAATAATTGCTGACAGTGTGGTACTTAGGACATCTTAATTGTTCTAAGGGAGAGCAAAGCATAAAGAAATGAAGATCTATTGAAATTTAGAGGTATGTGAGCGAGTTGCTTAGGTCACTCTGAACAATTTCCAATGTCCTTTTATGGGGTGGGGGTGGAGAGTTGGAAAAATATGGGGCATAAAAAGCAAGACAAAATATAACAAAGGAAGAGATGTTCTTTAAATAATTTATATTGGGGGGTTTAAATTGGCTGTAGAACGCAGATTCACAATGCATTATCCATGCCAGACCAATACCTGACCCCTTTATCTAGAGAAATTGTTGCATTGTGCTGAGTTTTGTGTGTGTGTGTGTGTGTGTGTGTGTGTGTGTGTGTGTGTGTTTTATTTATATCTCTACAGAGATTGTGGCGTTTCCTCTTTGATGGATTCTCTGTGTTAAGAAAAAAAATTGGCAAAGGTGCAGAGAATCATAAAGAGATTACATAGAGATGATCAGAATACCTGCTGAGTAAAATTACATCAAGGAGGTTTATCTAGTACATTTAGAAAAAAAATGTATCTAGCTGCAACTCCAAGTACATTAGTTGAAGGCTGTAGGTATGGAAATTCCAGAAAATGCTATCAGTAGTAGAAGGTGTTGATCTGTGACAGCTTTTTCTTATAGAAAGAACAACATTTTCTCTGCATAAATTATGACAGTACCCAGCACTTTCAGCAGGTTAAATTTAAATCTATGTCTGTTTTCCACATGGCAAGCAATTTAGAACATGTGGTTATCAATGTCTCAAAATCATTTATTGTGCTATAAACCTATATACAATTTCTCATAGCAGAATGGTCCCAGCTTGGCAAAAGCAGATTTTTACAGAAGCTACAAATTGCAAAGATGCTCAGAATGTTTAGTCTACAGTATCTATTTCAGACAAAGGTGGGCTTTATCAAAATGAGAAGTTAACTCGTGTTATGCCTGTAAAATGTATGGAAATAATGGTGTGTTTAAATCTGCATTCTTTCTGAATTTGATTGTGGCAAACATCATTGGAGAAAAGAAAAGCAGATTAAGGTATTGGTATGTCTTATAGATCTCGGTTAATTGTAATTTTGGTTACATTGGTTGGGACACAATAGTTTTATAATTCTCCCAGTCATTAAACCCTTTGGTTCTTAATAAAAAAAAGATATTCTTGGAGGTTGGAAATGTGGACGGATGTGATAGGATTTGGTGTGGAAATTTATAGGAGACAAAAAATATATCACATTTTGACATCTGCTAGTGCAAAGGTACCTCTGAACTCTAAGTAATTGTTATACAGTTCCTGAAAAAGTACTATTTGCAGAAATGAAATTTAACAATAATAGATCCCATTCAAATGGTCCTGATCTATGAAAGGAAAAAAAAAGAACTTTAGAAAAGAGGAACAAAAGGAAGGAGAGAAAAGAAGGGAAAATGGAAGGGGTTTTTTGAACTGTAGAACAGTTGGCATATCAAAATCTCATTCATTATTCACATGAGAAAACAAATAGTTTTGCAGTGGATTAAAAAAATAGACTTCACACTCCCAGAACTGATCTTTTCCAGGATTTTGGAAATGGAGCAGGGCAAGCAGATTCTATCACTACTGGGTTACTCAATAAGGGTTCTAGAACTTTAATGGTGACAAAAAGCAAGCAAAACCTTTTGGATCTCTTTGCTGCCATCTAGTAATTAGCTTAATGACTAGCTATTGAAGCTACTGTATCTGTCATACTTGTACATAGCCTGCTTTTGTCTGCTCTTTTACTCCTACCCATTGGTACTTGGTGGTCCTGCAGAAGACCACAGCAAGATTTTTTTTTTCTTTTTAAGGACTGAAAGCTCAGCCTTGTCCCTGTGGGCTGCCACCTCTGCCTTGGTTGTATTAGTACAATAGAAGAGAATATATGTAGATCAGGATTTAATAATAATAATAATAATAATAATAATAATAATAATAATAATAATAATAATAATAAATAACAAAAAAACAATAATAAAATTATTATTATTATTATTATTATTATTATTATTATTATCAGTACAACACAGCAAAAGAGATCACTATGCTGGATTTCGTATTTCATCACCAGTCGGGCGCTTCCCAAGGACCTAAGAATGCGTGATGTAGCGGCGAATTATGTTTGCCGATCCCAGTAACTTATACAGGGGCTCTACAATCGATGCCTTTCTGGTTTTCCTGTCCAGGTTGTCCAGCTCTGCTTGAGTCCAGTTCACTATGCTAGCTGTGTATCTAATTATTATTATTATTATTATTATTATTATTATTATTATTATTATTGTTGTTGTTATTATTATTATTATTGTTATTATTATACTTGTATGCTGCCCTTCTCCAAGGAGAATTGTGGAATCCTTGGTGCTCTTTGACCTTGGTTATTTGTTTTCAGACATTTCATTACCAGACTAATGAGTGTAGGATTTATTCCATATTTATGTACTGTAGATTGCCCTGCCAATATTGGTGGAGGTATGGTTTTCTCCTTGGCGGTTCGTTGATTGGGGTATAGTTTTCTACTTGATTGCTAATCTGGATGTTGGCTGCTAGGAGGATGTCTTCTGGACTCTTTGTTTTCTTCTTAACTTTTTTATTGTCTCTTTTGAATGATTTTAATTCTGGTTTATCTTTATGGGTGTATGGATGACTGATTTGTCTGAATGCCAAGCTTCCAGGAAATGGCACGTGTTTGGATTTAGCTTATCTAGGATGTTCAGTGTCTCCCAGTTGAAACTATGGTTGAGTGTGTCCATGTTTAGTGAGATTAAAGAGTTTTCATTATGCCTGCTGACACTTGCTGGAGTTCATAGATGTGCTCCGCTAGATTTCTGTCTGTCTGCCCTACACAGTGAATGTTATGATTTAGTTCAGATGTTATCTGGAACCTTGTCATTTTTACTGTATATTGTAGGTGACTTGTTTTATTTCCTGGGCTCTTTTAATTTATTTTATATATTTTGTAGAGCTTTTTAAGTGGTTGTGTGCTATGGTGATCTCTTGTGGTTGTAATAGTTTGTTCTTTCTGTGATGTTTTTACTGTATGGCAGTGTTATCTTTTTTATAGTTGTGTTGGTTGTGCCCTTATTGGGTCAGGCACTTTCTGATAAAGTTGTATGAATATCCCCTTTGTTGGAAGATGTTGCATAAATAGTTTGTTTCCTTTTTCTGATGTTCAGGGTTGTTTCAGAACATTTTTACTCATCTGAATAATGTTCTCACACAACTCCTCTTGTCAAGGTTGGATGTATTTACTTCATAGAATCATAGATTGGAAGATAACCTAGAGGCCATCTGGTTCAACCCTGCTCAGTACAGAATTCACTAATGCATCTCTACAGATGGCCTCTGCTGATATACTTTAAATCTTTGACCTGTTGCCTGTTAGCCTCACTCCAAATCAATGCTACCGGTATCTGATTTGGAAAGGAAGCTGAATAGCAGATTGGGCAAAACCAGGGCATTTTGCTGGGCTAAATTGTAAAGGAAAAGACTAAAAAGAAATCACATTAATGCATATCCCTGTTCCCTCTTCTTACAGCACCTTTTAAACTTTTGTAAAGCTGTATTATTTCTATATGACTCTATATAGTAATTGAAAAAAGGTATAGTTTTATCCAAGGCTGACCCCGACTGGCTATAATATATTATTCAGAAGCCAGGTTAATGGAAATTTACTTCACAACAATGGCTCCTGATCATATAAAGCCCAAGGCAGAACAAGTAGCAGATTCCAAGAAGGAACTTTTCATCACAAAAAATGCTTCTTACAAGGAGAACTCACAACACCTACCAACTTGTCAATCCAGGTATTTAAAATTCATATGTCTAAATAATTTATGTAATCTCCCAAGTGTTTCCCCGTATAAAGGCCTTTTATTTTACTAGAAATTATTGCATGGTTCTAATGTGTGTTGCCAGGCCTAGTCACATCAATCATTTTAGCACATTTTAAGAAACCGAATCTGGCAGAGAAAGGTAATAATGATCTATCTGCTCTAAATTTGGCAATGCTGCAACTCTGCTGTCTCATTTCATTTGGCCATTGGCAGAACATTTTGGTTCTCCCAAATTCACATGAATTCTACAGTAGTTATTTCTCAACCTGGGCAATGGCAACTTTAAACTGTGGGAACTTCAACTCCCAACGTTTCCCAGCCACTATGCTGGCTAGGGAACTCTGGAAGTTGAAGTCCACACAGTTTAAATTTGCCAAGATTGAGAAAGACAATTCTACAGCTTTCCCTGATGCCTCTATACGTGGATAGTTGACTGAGATAATGTAGCTCTTTGAGTTTGTCCAGGAGAAAGAAAGAGGGCAGCTGGCCTATGTTCTGTCGGGCTCTCTGGTAGACTTCTCCCAAAAGTTCACAGGTACAAATTTCAGACATACACACGTTTGAAAATTCAAAACAATGTTCTTTATAATGAAAAGTCACTTAAACTAAGCCCTCTTTTGGTATAGCAAAGAGCACTGGTCCCCAAACAAACTGGTAATTTGTACAAGTCCCTTATCAGTTCTGTGATACTTGCAGCTGTGAGGCAATTCACAGTCCTTCTTCTTTCACAAAGTGACACACACTTTGCTCTGGTTGAGTTTCAAAGAGGGGAAAAATCAGCACACAAAAGGTCAAAGTCAGTAAAGTAGTCACGAAACACAATGATCAGATAATCCTCCACAATGGCCAAACCCACAGGCTGCTATTTATAGCAGCCTCACTAATTACCACAGCCCCACCCAACCACAGGTGGCCTCATTTTCTTTGATAATAATCTCTCAGTTGTTGCTGCCTATGTATCACTCTCCTCATGCGTGGCTGTATCATTAGCTCTTGTTCTGAATTCAAGGAGGAGCTAGATAATTGATCTCCTTCTGAGCTGTCTGCCACACTCTCCTCCTCCCTGGCACTCATGTCTTCTTGGTCAGAGGAGCCTTCATCAGCAGATTCCACCGGGGGAAAAACAGGCCTGCAGCATGTGGATGGCTCCCCCGCATCCACAGTCCTTGGGGCAGGAGTTGGGCCACAGCTAACCAGAACAGCCTATATCATTCTACATCCAGAACCTGATTGTGCTGACGTTCGGTGCTTAGTTAGCTCAGTTAATGGAATGATACTCTTCACTATCCTGTAACATAAGTAATGTGTTGCACAAGAGATTGCAGAAATCTAAACATTTGTGCAACACTAGCTGCGGCACCAGAAACTCAAGATCATGGCACCAAATTCAAACAGCTAACCACCAAAATTCAGTGGTGTGCTATTTCCCAAGCTTTAAAAATAATAAGAATAAGAAAACAGAGTTCCCTACGTTAATTTCACTTCTTTAAAAAGCTCTTAATTTAAAATGTCTCCAAAAAAAAAGGAACCTCAAAATGTGGGGATCACTTCCTCTCTGATCACATCACACAACATACATCAAGGCACTTCCAGGTTGAAAGGATTAGTCGGTGACATCACCATTGCCATTTGTGGGATCTCCTTTCATGTCCCAGGCAGGAGCTGGAGTGAAGGATGAGAACTCATCCCACCCTATAGCAGCACTTGGGTCTCGAACACAGGATTCCTAGCCTCCAGCCTGGCATCCTAACCACAAGAACCACCTTGTTCCTTCTCCTCACTGATGATATCAGCACCTTACAGTGGTACTTCCAAAAGTTCTTGGGGACAAAAAAAATAAAAATAAGAGAGTATGCCCTTCCCTTTTAGAGGAGGAAGGTCAGTGAATGCTAAAAAGTGCTATTGCTAACATGTTGTAAGCTGCCCTGAGTCTAAGGAGAAGGGCAGCATAAAAAAATCAAATACAGTGATCCCCCGGTTATTGCGTCCCCAACCATTGCGAACAGGGTAATTTGCGATTTTTGAACCCGGAAGTCAAAACACCATCTACGCATGCGTGCCCTTTTTCTATGGGCACGCATGCGTAGATGGGGCCTGGCAGATCAGCTGCTGGGCGGCTTCCCTGGGTCTTCCCCCTCTTGCTGGCGGGAGGGCGAGCAGCGGGCATCAGCAAGGAGTTTCCCCACCGCCCACGCAAACTCCTCGCTGCCGCCCGCCCTTCGCCCGCCCACGCCGTTCATTCTCGCCGCTTTCGAGCTGAGTCCTGAAGCGAATTCGCTCCCGGACTCAGCTCGAAAGCGCCGAGAGCCAGCGTGGACAAGCCGTTCGTTGGCGCTGGCTATCGGCGCTTTTGAGCTGAGTCCGGAAGCGAATTCGCTCCCGGACTCAGCTCGAAAGCGCCGAGAGCCAGCGTGGACAAGCCGTTCGTTGGCGCTGGCTATCGGCGCTTTTGAGCTGAGTCCGGAAGCGAATTCGCTCCCGGACTCAGCTCGAAAGCGCCGAGAGCCAGCGTGGACAAGCCGTTCGTTGGCGCTGGCTATCGGCGCTTTTGAGCTGAGTCCGGAAGCGAATTCGCTCCCGAACTCAGCTCGAAAGCGCCGAGAGCCAGCGCCCCCCGGACCCCCAACCCGGGTTTGGGGGGCTGCTAGGAAGCCCCCCATGCCGGCGGCAAACAGCCGCGCCGCCCCCAATCTTCGGCTCCTCGCTAGCGCTGTGGGAGTAAAAACACCATCTGCACATGCGCAGATGGTGTTTTTACTTCCGCAGCGCTACTTCGCGAAAACCCGCTCGTTGCGGGGGGTCCTGGAACGGAACCCTCGCAACGAGCGGGGGATCACTGTAAACAGATAGATAGATAGTATTCCAGACAGCAATACAATTCAAAGGAGAGGGCCAAACTGAGAGTTCATTTTGTTTAAAAGGGAGGCGATCCACGTGTTGATTACAAAGCTCAAACAGGGACAGCACTTTGATAGGCCTTACATTTAAAAGATCACTAATTATTTCAGCATTTCCTCCTGCTTGTATTGATTGTCTTGTTCCTTTAGTTGTGTTACTAAAATGCAAACAGGGCAAGTTCAAGCATCAATTTTTCTGTGGACTAGCAATAATGTAGCACTGTTAAGGGATTTTTTTTGTCTGTACATTACTGTATATGAAACACAAGGCACCTGTTATATTATCTTTTTTCCTTAAGAGATGAGTAAACATTATTTTTGAAACAAGTCAATGGGATTTATAGGTAGCCTAGAGATAGATAGATGATAGGTAGGTAGGTAGGTAGGTAGACAGACAGACAGACAGACAGACAGACAGACAGACAGACAGACAGACAGACAGACAGACAGACAGACAGATAGACTGAAAGACTTTGAACACTAACTGGACTTCATTCTAAGCTAAATTCATTCAGACTTCCCATTTATTCTGTCTTCCCTTTAATTTCAAAGACAAATATAAGGATCAGTCTAATTGGTGCTGATCCAAATAGGCTTCCTCAGTAGAGAAGAGGAGGGGAGAAGAAAGAATTTAGGTAGGAGAAGAGGAGGAGGTTAGAAGGGGAGATAGGGAGGAAGGAGACATGGGAAGTAGGAAGGAGGGAGAGAAGGAGAAATAAGGTAAAAGGAAGAGGGGGAGATACAGGGAGGGGAATGAAATATTAGGGAAAAGCAAACAGGTGATAAAACTATAAAAGGTGCAAGATTAGGATGTTTGTTTCTTGTATATTGGAAAGTAATGTACTTGTAAATTTTGATACTTATGGTATATATGTTGATGTATATGTGGAGATGGATAAAACAAAATTTTAAAATGTATATAAAAAACCAAACCCCCCCCCCCCCCAACAGGCTTCCTCAACTTAGCTATACACATGAATTCAATCATGAGTGATAGAAACATAGAAACATAGAAACATAGAAGACTGACGGCAGAAAAAGACCTCTTGGTCCATCTAGTCTGCCCTTTTACTATTTCCTGTATTTTATCTTAGGATGGATATATGTTTATCCCAGGCATGTTTAAATTCAGTTACTGTGGATTTCCCAACCACGTCTGCTGGAAGTTTGTTCCAAGGATCTACTACTCTTTCAGTAAAATAATATTTTCTCATGTTGCCTTTGATCTTTCCCCCAACTAACTTCAGATTGTGTCCCCTTGTTCTTGTGTTCACTTTCCTGTTAAAAACACTTCCCTCCTGAACCCTATTTAACCCTTTAACATATTTAAATGTTTCGATCATGTCCCCCCTTTTCCTTCTGTCTTCCAGACTATACAGATTGAGTTCATTCAGTCTTTCCTGATACGTTTTATACTTAAGACCTTCCACCATTCTTGTAGCCCGTCTTTGGACCCGTTCAATTTTGTCAATATCTTTTTGTAGGTGAGGTCTCCAGAACTGAACACAGTACTCCAAATGTGGTCTCACCAGCGCTCTATATAAGGGGATCACAATCTCCCTCTTCCTGCTTGTTATACCCCTAGCTATGCAGCCAAGCATCCTACTTGCCTTTCCTACCGCCCGACCACACTGTTCACCCATTTTGAGACTGTCAGAAATCACTACCCCTAAATCCTTCTCTTCTGAAGTTTTTGCTAACACAGAACTGCCAATGAAATACTCAGATTTAGGATTCCTTTTCCCCAAGTGCATTATTTTACATTTGGAAACATTAAACTGCAGTTTCCATTGCTTTGACCATTTATCTAGTAACGCTAAATCATTAACCATATTACAGACCCCTCCAGGAATATCAACCCTATTGCACACTTTAGAGTCATCGGCAAATAGGCAAACCTTCCCTACCAAACCTTCCCCTATGTCACTCACAAACATATTAAAAAGAATAGGACCCAGAACAGACCCTTGTGGCACACCGCTTGTAACCTGACTCTGCTCAGAATACTCGCCATTAACAATAACTCTCTGATGCCTATGCTTCAGCCAGCTTGAAATCCACTGAACTATCCAGGGATTAAGTCCAATCTTCACTAATTTATCTATCAGCTCTGATGAAATGTTGGATGATTTTCTTCAGGTTCTGTAAGCTGGACTTGAATTAAGAAAAAATAAATAAATCTATGAAGGCAGTTTCATGTCTTTTTCAGTCTTAAGGTTTCATGAAAACTACCATAAAATTCTTATTGTTATTACTTATGCAAATAGAGATCAAGCATCCAGTTAAAATGAAATTCTATGAACAGTGGAGAAACCTTATAAAAGAAACTTAGCTGAAAAGGAATTGGGGGTGGGGGGGGGTGACATCTTTAGTAAATGTAAAATCATTCAAAGGGAAAATGTCTTATAGGCCATCAACAGTCATTCAGAAACATTCTGGACTTTATTCTAATTGATCTTAACTTACAGGCAAACTGTATAGGAGATGGGACAGAAGTTGAATGCAGGAAAGTTTACTCAAATTCATGCTGGGGATGCTTCAATTGGTTTCCAGTCCATTAGAAACTCCCTTCCTCCCAAAAACAAACTATGTTGGAAAATATTCTCAACTCTATGATTAACATTTAATATTATGATGCAGCTACATAAAGACAATGGAAAGCAATAATTTAGAAGTCTACACAATTGGAAGTACCCTGGCTTGGCTGAAGACTCGTTTGTGTGTGTGTGTGCCTTTCTAAATGACTTTTATGACTTCAATATTCAGGGAAAGTGTTGTATCTAAAATTTGACTTAATGAAGAAATAACTGGACCTTGGAAACATTACTGAAGAATTTATGGGGCTGTTCATTTTTTGCTTTCTGTCTAAAATTTATATTGACCTTCTATCTCTAGGAAACTCAACTAAAACCATACAATTAAAAAAGGATAAAGATACTATAAATCATTGCAGGGGGAAAAAGTGTGGTTGAAAAGGCATTACATTGCTGAGGCCTTCATAATGTCCTCTGTTACTTCATGCAGTAAGAAGGCCAAGTGGTATCTTTACATGGCCAAAAGACAACAAAGGCTATGAAGGACCCATCTCTGGCTCTTCATATATTTAGAAACATAGAAACATAGAAGACTGACGGCAGAAAAAGATCTCATGGTCCATCTAGTCTGCCCTTATACTATTTCCTGTATTTTATCTTACAATGTTTATTCCAGGCATGTTTAAATTCAGTTACTGTGGATTTACCAACCACATTTGCTGGAAGTTTGTTCCAAGGATCTACTACACTTTCAGTAAAATAATATTTTCTCATGTTGCTTTTGATCTTTCCCACAACTAACTTCAGATTGTGTCCCCTTGTTCTTGTGTTCACTTTCCTATTAAAAACACTTACCTCCTGAACCTTATTTAACCCTTTGACATATTTAAATGTCTCGATCATGTCCTCCCTTTTCCTTCTGTCCTCCAGACTATACAGATTGAGTTCATTAAGTCTTTCCTGATACGTTTTATGCTTAAGACCTTCCACCATTCTTGTAGACCTGTTCAATTTTGTCAATATCTTTTTGTAGGTGAGGTCTCCAGAACTGAACACAGTATTCCAAATGTGGTCTCACCAGCGCTCTATATAGCGGGATCACAATCTCCCTCTTCCTGCTTGTTATACTGTACTTCTAGCTATGCAGCCAAGCATCCTACTTGCTTTTCCTACCGCCCGACCACACTGCTCACCCAATTTGAGACTGTCAGAAATCACTATCTCTAAATCCTTCTCTTCTGAATTTTTTGCTAACACAGAACTGTCAATACAATACTCAGATTGAGGATTCCTTTTCCCCAAGTGCATTATTTTACTATATTTATTTGTAGGGCTAAATTCTGTTGGGAAGATGTAGAAGGGAATTCAGATAGCCCTCTATTTACATCCAGTTATTTAGTGACAATTCAAACTTACCAAAGCACTGAAAGACTGTTTTTCACACTTACAACTGTTGCAGCCTCCCCATAGTCACATGATCAAAATTCAGGTACTTGGCAACTGGTTCATATTTATGATGGTTGCGTATGATCAACCATCATAAGAGTCATATGATCCCCTTTTGTGACCTTCTGGCAAGCAAAATCAATGGGAAAGATAGATCCATTTAACAATTGTGTTACTAACTTAATAACGGCAGTGATTTGCTTAACAGCTGTTGCAAGAAAGCCGTAAAATGGGGAAAGGCTCACTTCACAACTGTCTTGCTTGACAACAGAAATTTTGAGCTCAGTTATGGTTGTAAGCAAGGGTGTTTCCTGACTTGCTGCCAGGTCACTTCTTCAGTGCCAAAAGAGCCAGTTCCATGGGGAGGTGGGCGTGTCTAGGTGGCCATCACTGCTGGTTCGGCCAAAGAGGAAAAATTCCCACTACTGGTTCTATAGAACCAATCTGAACAGGCTGGAACCCACCTCTGGTTGTAAGTCAAGGATTACCTGTGCTGATATCTTCCGAAGTAGCTTGAATTGTTGCTCGTAACAAGATCTGCTGTGTAAATATTGTTCAATGCATCACTGAATATTTATCTTCTCCCAAATATGTGTAGATCATTTCAAACCATATTCAAATTGATTTAGGGGTATCTTGTGTTTTCATTCCAAATTGCTGAATTAAGAGGGCAAGGAGATAATGTTAGGTGACCAGATGTTCCATTTTTGGTGGGACAGTCCCAATTTGTCCCGCATCCCGCAGCATTTTTAAAAAGTCCCAACTTATGCTTAATGGCAAAGAAAAGGTAGTGGATGAAGAGAAGGAGAGGGATGGGGAGAGGGGCTGAGATGCTGTCATGGATTGGTTGCACCTCATGCCAGTCGGAGCGATGGGTCCCAGTGCTCCCGCTGCTCCAGTTCCCGCTGAGCAGCTCCTAGAGCGAACTAAAGTGTGTGAGTGCTGAGAACCGCATCATGCTTCGGATGCTCGGAGATTTCTCCCACCCTTAAAGCCCCAGCTGAAAAGTGTTCCTGTGGGCACCCCTTCCCTAGCAGGATGTACAGGAGGAGGAGAAAAAGAAAAAGAAAAGGTGGGAAGGAAAAAAAAAGAGAGCAAGAGTTAATTTTCCACCAAGTGGACGAGGTTCAAGCAGAAGAGTCCGTGAGAGCAAGAGAGAGACACCGGATGCTTTCCTTTGCACGGCGGCCAAAAAAAATTAAGAATTTTTAAAGGAATCAGCCACGAAACAAACAAACAAACCCCCAAATTCGAGTCTGGAGCTTCCCCAAGTGGGATACCAGGTGCAGCATCGCCAAGCGTTTAACCCAGCCAGGTAGAAATGACATCAACTGGCAAGGAAGGCAACAGAGCTCAACACGGGCAATTTGTTTGTTTGTTTGTTTGTTTGTTTATTTGTTTATTCATTCATTCATTCATTCATGCATTCATTCTAATACACAATAATATACAATGAATGTTATAGAGGATATAGTAGAGAAGAAATACGAGATATAGGAGAGACTACAGGACAGGGGATGGAAAGCACTCTAGTGCGCTTATGTACGCCCCTGCCTGACCTCTTAGGAATCTGTAGAGGTCAACTGTGGATAATCTAAGGGTAAAATGTTGGGGGTTAGGGGATGATACTACGGAGTCTGGTAATGAGTTCCACGCTTCAACATCTCGATTACTAAAGTCATATTTTTTACAGTCAAGTTTGGAGCGGTTAATATTAAGCTTGAATCTGTTGTGTGCTCTTGTGTTGTGGTGGTTGAAGCTGAAGCAGTGAAGTGAATGAAGTAGTAGTAGTGAATGTTGAATCCTACCGCTGGAAGAAAATGCTGGCCAAAGGGCAGACAGGTGAATTTCCTCGGCAGCAGCCACCACAGCAGCAAAGCAGAGACATTCCAGGGAAGAAGAAGGTGGCAGTCATAGACATGAGACAAATTTTTAATCAATCTGGTCACCTTAAACAAGAGGGAAAAGTTTAGTTCTCAGAAAGCCCTCACATTTTTTTGCAGAGGATACGGAGGAGAATAAGCAAGCTTGATTTCCCTTTCCAGAGACCTTTGGTTCATTCGAATCCACAGATGAACGTTCCTGAAGGAATCAGGAAGGAGGTCCTCTGAGCATATGCAGAGCGTGTGTCTCAAAAAAACACCCTTGGGCTGGGTTGCCGCCCTATTTTACAAGGGTCCAAGAGCTCACCTGGAGGGCTCTTAGGACTCTCCCATCCACCTTTAGATCCCCGCGGCTCTATTCACACAGGTGGGGCTTTCGTGGCCACGCCTCCTTCGAGCCAACAGTGGTTGCAGGCGGGGTGTCACCAGGCTTCTCCCGTTGCTAGGAAAAACTTCCAGGGGGGCGGAGCCAAACCAACTGCTGCAGCGCACCTTGGAGACACTTATTTATTTATTTATTTATTATTTGGATTTGTATGCCGCCCCTCTCCGAAGACTCGCTTTATAGCATCTCTCTCTATACAGACACATTGCCTAATATTTCTACATGTTCCGCTGCAAGTCCCTGTTGCCTTTTTTGCCCTCTTTGAGAGTCCAAGAGTGGGAGGGCTGCTACAGGTGGTCCTCGACTTACGACCATAATGGAGTCCAACGTTTTTGTGGCTAACCAAGGCATTTGTTCAGTTTCACTCCACTTTATGACCTTCCTTGTCTTGGTTGTTAAGGGAATCATTGTGGTTGATAAGTTAGTAACCTGCTTGTTATTTTTAATCAAGAAATCCCCCCCCCCCCATGGTGTCCTGCTTTACCAATGTTACAATCTGGTCACCTTAAGATAATGACATATACTTTTTGAAGAAACAAATGGAGCGTATTTGTTTCTTATTGCAGCTATGCCAATAAATATAGAGTCACACCTAATGTTCAGAGTTCTTCCCTGCTCATTTCCTCCTGAAGCCACAGAAGCCAATCAAACTCTTTAAATAGTTTAATAGCAACAGTAATACAATTATTTACCTCATTAGAATTATACAAGAAAGCCAATGCTCCGTGTGTTTTGCTGAGAAAAGCACTGGCTGGAAACAGTGGGAAAGCGACCATAATAGATTTAAAAGCAGGTGTTGTGTCTTAATGGATAATGCCATGTTTTGGGCCAAATTGTATAGAAATCAGACAAAACAACATAACCCTCTGGGCATCTTGGAGAACAACTCTTTCAGCTTGTGACCTTAAGAAATAAAAGGTTAAATCTATTTGCATGACCTTCTGCAAAAAAAAAAAAAAGCAAATGCAAAATTGTCGAATTGCTGACATTTTTAGAGTGTACAAAACCTCAGGTAGCATTGTGACAGCATTTTAATCCCAAGCATCATTTAAAAACAAAGCAGAATTGAAAATGGGATGTAGTTTCTATGGGTCCTGGAAGACTTGGTTAACATTTCCTTAGAATCATGTATTTATCCTGAAATTTCAGCTAGACAATAATTTAGCAGATGGCTGATAGACTAATATCAGACTCCTTCCCCCCAACTCTCTGCTCTCCATCCTTCCATCCTTTTGGTGATGGATATACAGTGATACCTTGGCTTACAAACTTAATTGGTTCCGGAACGAGGTTCTTAAGGTGAAAAGTTTGTAAGATGAAACAATGTTTCCCATAGGAATCAATGGAAAAGCGATTAATGCGTGCAAGCCCCAAATTCACCCCTTTTGCCAGCCGAAGCGCTCGTTTTTGCACTGCTGGGATTCCCCTGAGGCTCCCCTCCATGTGAAACCCCATCTCCGGACTTCTGTGTTTTTGCGATGCTGCAGGGGAATCCCCAGCATTGCAAAAACGAGCGCTTTGCTGGCAATGGAAGTCCAGAGGTGGGATTTCCCAGCGAAGGGAGCATCAGTGAAATCGCAGCATCGCAAAAACACCGAAGTCCTCGAGACCCCACCTCCGGACCTCTGTGTTTTTGCGATGCTGTGATTTCACTGAGGCTCCCCTCGCTGGGAAACCCCACCTCTGGACTTCTGTTGCCAGCGAAGTGCCCATTTTTGTGCTGCTGGGATTCCCCTTCCGGGATTTCCCTGCAGCATCACAAAAACACGGAACTCTGGAGGTGGGGTTTCCCATGGAGGGGAGCCTCAGGGGCACCCCAGCAGCGCAAAAATGGGTGCTTCTCTGGCAATGGAAGTCCGGAGGCGAGGCATCCCAGCGGCGGCGGTGGGTTTGTAAGGTAAAAATAGTTTGTAAGAAGAGGCAAAAAAATCTGAAACCCCGGGTTTGTATCTTGAAAAGTTTGTATGATGAGATGTTTGTAAGACGGGGTATCGCTGTATTCTGTTTATGCTCCCTTTGTTTTCTTTTTGTAAGCTGCCTAGAGTAGCCCCATAGTGAGATAGGCAACAAATAAACTAATTTCTCAAAGAAAAGTAAAATTGGGTCCCTTAATTTAAAAGGCAATTAATGGCTGAATGAAAAGGTAAAAATGCTTGGAAGTTGAGGCCAGTTCCTGGTGTCCAAATGGATGCAGCAAGGCAGTTACTGAGGCCATACTGTGAAAATTGGTTTGCCATGGTCTTTGGTGACTTTTTAAAGAAAACTTTCCAATCTAATCAATAACCTTAGTCATGACTGTCTTCAGGGTATGGTTTTAAAAAGGTCACATTTTTCCTCCTACCAAGTGTGTGTGTGTGTCTGTGCGTATGTGTGTGTGATATACTTGCCTAAACATAAACTGCTGGCCAGAAGCCACTTTCAAAGACAAGGTAAAAGCAGAGGAAAAAAAAGGCCACTAATACTTATTGCACCAATAATTGATATAAATTGATAGAATTATATTTGGTTAAAGTTATTTTCTTTTAAAATAGAGCACTCCTAATGCAAAACAGTTTCCCCAGCGGCAAATATATACACAATAATGTCTCTCACGGAAACTATTATCTCTTTCGCACTCGTGCATGTACATACTAATAGAGAGAAAGGGGGGCTATAAAGACAATTGAATCCTGCAGTCATAAATCGACACACTGCTCCATAGTGGGCCCATTGAATTCAATGACAGCAGATGCTACTCTATGAGGAGCAATCTGTTTAGTTTATGTTACTCCACAAGAAGTTGGTGGAAAGCGGTATTGATGAAACAACTTTCCCCCTAAGTTTGCACATCAAATTTACAGCTGCTTCAGCTTAATTTGCAAGGTAGCTTTGAACAATCTGAAGTCTCCCCTCCATACCTATTTTTTGGTCCTCAGTGTCAGATAATTGATTTTATTAGTGTGCTTCTACGTTCTCTTCAGTTTATGGCCCATTTTTTAAATCATGTAAGGATACCCTCTCATTTTTGAAGACCATCATTCTAGCCTGGTATGGGAGCAGCTCTGTAGCGAACAAAAAAGCTCAACAGAGAACTATTAAAACTGCCCAGAACATCATTGGGCTCCAGCTACCCACCCTGGATGACATCTTCACATCTCACTGTTCTAGGAAGGTGCATACCATTCTCAAAGACTCTTCTCATCCTGCTTACAATCTTTTTGAACTGTTGCCTTCTGGCAGAAGATACAGAACAACTAGAACTCGGACCACACGTTTCCTGAATAGTTTTTATCCCAGAGCTATACTCCCACTTAACAACGAACTAAAGGGTCACCCTCAGTGAACTGCTGGACAATATTACTCGGTCTCTCATGTAGATGGTTGAGTGGTTCAGGGTGGGGAATTTTGTAGTGGGTGGGACATTTTATTCTATTTTTTATTCTATTTTTAAATTTACCTATTCTGTTTTTATGTATGGTGGGACTGGTCTCTGGGTGTCACACGACTTTCGTTGCCAATGACAATTCGTTGCTTTGACAATGACAATACATTTTTTATTATTATTATTATTATTATTATTATTATTATTATTATTATTATTATTATCATCATCATCATCATCATCATCATCATCATTTGGGGAGGGATTTTTCATGTTCTTTTCAGGCTAATATTGAATGTAGAATTATGTTAGGAACTTGCAATATATAAAGCACCTGCTTATCACTGAACTATGGCCCTTCCCCAATTTCTAAACCAGGTAAGGATAATATTTCAACTTCTCTTCTAAGGAAAGAACAACTCTTTGTTCAAAACACATTAAGCTAGCCATGAGAATAGTGCTTGAGTTGCTTTGCTTCCCTGCTTGTCTAAAATGGATTCAAACAACCTCTCTGCCAAAAAATAAAATAAAAAATAAGAGCTTGAAATCATCACAAATGATTTCTCCATCCATTCAAGACTGAAATAACTATGTTGCTTGTTTATTTTGGAATAATGTACCATGTTGGTGGTACAACCCTCAAGTCAATTGTTCAGCTGTGCATCATCCATTTGATTCATTACACTCAGTTAAAAACACTGGCTTGCTGCATTTGATGACTTAGATAAATAATAACAATAGTGAAGCTAATTCCTATCAAACTAGAGAATTCTGCCAAATTGTTTTATGGTTTCTGATGCACTCCAGAAAGAATCCATTGTGCATATTTCCTAGTTCTTTATTCTGAATGGAACTCAGCTGAAAATAAAATCAGCTTTGAATGTTTAGGTGGAGAAATATCAGGTCAGAAAGATAACAAATAAAAATTGTTCTAAGAAATGCTTAATGTATTTTTGTTTGTGATGCCGTTATTAAACATATTTAAAGCTGAATATTGTTTGTTTTATGCATAATTTATATAAAATGCCTTAAAATATTATATTTTTAAGTATTTTTATGCTACTCAATAGTCTTTATGTCATAAAAACAGTCATACCCCTTTCCCCAATTACTGTACTTCTCAATCACTTTCCTTTAACAAAACAATCTGTGTGATATATCTTTTAAAACAAAACCCAGAATATTTTATTTTGTGCAGTCTTGTTTGTTGGTTGGTTAGTTGGTTGGTTTATTTAGCCATATTAATGTAGTATATATTGGAGATTATGATCCTTTGAGAGCTGTATGTAATGAAATTTCATTGTATGCCGGTTAGTGTACCTTCAAAGTGACAATAAAGTTATTTTAAGTCTACATAAGCTACAAGCGTTGGCCTGGGAATTTAGTTCTGGGGTCTTATTAACTATATAGAAATGATAGGAGATGAGATGAAATTGCATGCTGAAATATATTAAAAATAAAACACTAAAATCTGTATTAAAAGTTCAGTCATTGATACAGGTCAGGAAGCCCTTTTCTGACCTGGGACCATAATGGAAAGAAAAAGTTGCATTTGTAAGTAATGGAAACACGAGGCTGACGGGCCACATGCAACAGTGTTTTCTAACCCACAGTGTTTTGGGGCTACAACTTCTAAAATGCCTAAAAGCTGGCTAGGAATTTAGTGGACCTAACTCTTAACCTGGGAATTTAATCATGGGGTCTTCAACAATCCTGTTAACATATGCTGTTTGAGCAAATCAGAACTGCCATATTCATATAACATTCTATGCTAATAGAATAATGCTGATTCTAGAACTTGTTAAGATAGGGATTGGGTTTCCAACTTTAGTATTAACTTAATATCATTATCACTCTATTTCTCTCTTTAACTTCTCCTGTTGTCTTTTCCTTTTCTTTCTTAGACAATTTATTAATTTGGCTTTTCAAAATTAACTTCTTTGGAATGGCCATTGTTTTCTGCTACTGAATCATAAATGGTAACTAGGATGTCTTTGACAAAATTGGGAAATACAAACGTTGTTTCTTAGTGTGATTGTCCAATCCATGTAACCAAAGCTTGTGGTACCACCCACAAAAAGGCCAGAGTTGTACCCAGCAAACATGCATTCGGTTATACTAAACAATAGATCTGAGAACGGAACCATGGAAGGACCAACCAGCCACCCCAAAATCTTAGTGGAAATTACCAGGTCATAATAACAATATTTCAAAACTTAAAACAGCACTTTGGACTGAAGTCAACTTAACATGGTTTATGCAGAATTATTTAGGTTGTCCAGTAGCTGACTTCTTGAAATGAAGAAAATTGTTTCAATGGATCGCTACAGAGAATCCTACCCTTGTTACGAGGAGTAATAATATGTTTATTTAAATATGTTAAGCTACTTTTTATTCCAAGTCATAGCAGAGACCAAATTGATTGTAATAAATCCAGACTGTTAATCACTTCTGCTGTTGCCTCTTTGTAAATGAACATCACCTAAGTGAAGCTAAATTCCCATGCACAGTGATGACTTGGCTGGAACATGTGCCCTTGATGTGTGTAAATATATTTACATTCAGGAAAGAAGAAAGAAATATGTTAACAGCTTTACTGCATAAATTTGAAGTCTATTGTGTATGGTGCCTCTCTCTGTATGGGGAATATCTTCGCTTCTTGCATACAAAAGGAGTATTAGGGACCTGCTGTAACATATCTGAAACTAAAGAGTTAGTTTTGTGACTTTGGTACATTGGTTGAATTGTTGAAGGTGAAATTGTTCTGGACATAAGAAACAATAGAGGATAAGGATGCTTATATAGAGAAATAATTTATCCTTAATACAGTAGCAGATGGTCATCAGAAATCAAAATATAATACAAAATAATGATAATTTTCCAATATTCCAGTAATATTTTTGACTAGCACTCAGGATAAAAGGGTTACAGAATGAAAGGACACTAGCAACTCTTGGTCAGGAGTATGGCTTTGGCTCTAACAAAGGAACCAACAACTTCCAAAAAACAGAGCAAATGGTATGTAAACAATGCAACAAGTACAATATGATTCTTGCTTGTAGATAGAATCCAGAAAAATAGCATCATGAGTGTGTAAAGTATAACATAGCTAAAATGTGCAGAGCTATGAGACATATACACAGAATGGCTGTAGGACTATTAATCTAAAAAAGTGACATTTTTCGTAGGCTCTGGACTAAATGAGACACTAGAAGGAAGGCAGAACTGAATAATATCCATTGCATTGATGGAATCCCCATTGTTTATAATATAAATACTAGTGCCAAGTCAATCCAGTAATGAATGTGGCTACTACAGATTGAATCCTAAATCAGGCTTGTATCTAGTAATCAGGCATCTAATGTAATCTAATGAAAATCCTAAGTGGTGGTAAAGTGAAAATATATAAACATATTAATATCAAATTTATATAAAACATATTAATATCAAATTTATATAAAAAAGCCATCCTGTCCCAGAAAAATATATAAGATTCACAACAATACAGTGGTAGTAATAGTAATATTAATACAATACTTCCGTTGCCAGCCGAAGCGCTGGGATTCCCCTGAACCTCCCTTCGCTGGGAAACCCCACCTCTGGACTTCCACTACCTGTTGAAGCACTGGGATTCCCTTGAGCCTCCCTTTGCTGGGAAACCCCACTTCCGGACTTCTGCTGCCAGCCGAAGCGCCCGTTCTTGCATTGCTGGGATTTCCATGAGCCTCCCCTCACTGGTATTCAAAGCAGCACTGGAAAAAATGAAGGGAATCCCAGCGAGGGGAGGCTCAGGGAAATCCCAGCAATGCAAGAATGGGCGCTTCAGCTGGCAACGGAAGTTCGGAGGTGGGGATTCCCAGCAAGGGGAGGCTCAGGGAAATCCCAGCGCTTCAGCTGGCAATGGAAGTCCAGAGTTGGGGCATCCCAGCAGCGGCAGCTCGGGTTTGTAAGGTGAAAATAGTTTGGAAGAAGAGGCAAAAAAATCTTAAACAACAGGTTTGTATCACAAAAAGTTCGTATTAATAGGGGTTTGTAAGACGAAGTATCACTGTAATGTAGCTCCATATGGTCAACACAATATAAATATATACCATTAGGAGGGGGGGGTTTCTGCCTTTGAAATGTTTTGTCACATCACATAAAAACTGGTTGCAGGCCTTGCAGGAAACAAGCAATACATGAATGACATACTTGGGTACCACAAAAAATGAATGTGATAATTAGTTAAAAGTTGTTCCAGAAATAGCCCAGTCCTAAAATATGAAGTGAACCAAAGCAAATATTGTTTTAATGGTAAAGAAATGTAAACATAATAATAATAGCATGGGACTAAAACAGACCTGGCTACTGTAAGACCACTGAAGATCTGCCAAAACTGATATGCCAGAAAGAGATTCAGAGAATTTTGGAAAACATAAATCATGTCTTGAAACTAATTCCTAATCTGGCTGCCCACATCATAAATTAGAAGACCTTACTTTGTAAAGATGCCATCTGGCCTAGGGCTTCAGCATGTGACAAGGACCTAAATTACATGAAGAATACAGCACCTATATTGCAATTTTATAATCCTTCTGTAAGAAGCAAAGTACCCACAGAAGCTACGATGCAACCTACATAGAACAGATGTGTAACAAAGAAGCTAAGAAGACTAATTGAACAGTGTTGAATGTTGACCGAATAAATTATTTTATTTAGAAAGAATGAAAGGGTTTTTTTAAAACTAAAAATTGAACCAACTAATATTATGGGTTGTAATTGTGTGTCCTCTGCAAAGTATTAAGTTCCTTTTTGTTCCAGGTCAGAGTTAGGTCCAAGCTGAACTTAATGAACTCCATCAGTTTGCATCATTTGTGCCATTGCATCTGCATAAATGAACAAGAATGGAAAGGAAAATCTTGCTGTAAGATACATTTTGTTTTTCTCAGGCTGGAAGATTCTAGTTCACTCACTTCACTGCTTTGTTTATTTCCTACTTGAAGAAAAGTATTGGCATTGCTATTAACCATAAAGCAAAGTTAATCTATCATAGTTCTGCCCACTTTGACTGGCAACGTTCTCCTAGACCTCCTTGATTTTGGAAAGGTTTCCTGTCTTTTGAATTTACCTGGAAATGTAACCTGGAACCATCTATATGAAGACATGTACTCTGCCAGTAAATTGTGACTTACTGGACAGAATTTCTGGCAACCATAACAGGTTCTAAGAAAGAAGAAGGAAAAGATGCATCACCTACTAATACAGTACCTGTGCAGTGTAGGAGAATTGAAAATATCAGATGAAAGAAGTTCTGGCATTCATATGAAGATGAGGGGCTTGGGGATTATATAACCTTCAATTGGTCATAACCCCTTTGGAGAAATTAGGGACTTTCATCATGCTCTTGGGATCAACTAAGTTCAATCTTCCAACTTTCCTGCCTCCCACTTTTGTGAATTCTGGCAATTGTTAGTGAACATATCTCTGAATCTGATTATATCTCTAGCAGTTGGTGGATATTAAGCACACCGTGTCCAGGTAGCATTACTTCAATTATTTCCGTTATGAAACTTCAATGTTGTGTGACCTATGATTAATAATAACTTGTATAGAAAAACAGGTTGTTTTTAAAAAAATGTCCTGTAGGTTATGGGTAAAGATCAAGGTTTACTGAATTCTAAACCACACAGAGGCTGTAAGAGCTTAGATAACTTTCTGTTTTCTCATTGCAAAGATACAGAGCTGAATAAATTATAGATTCATGGTTAAATGCAAATGACTTTCATAAAGAGACTCATAAACCATTACTGAAGTAAAGCCGATTGATCAAGCTACCCTCTTTAGAGCAGAATCATATTATGGCGAGTATTACTGGAAGATAATATGGTATCACCAATTGCATTAACACTGAATACAATGTAAAAGTATTCAATATATTCGAAGATGTTCAAGAAGGAAAAAACAACTGATGGAAAAACCAGAAAAGTACTTCAAAAATATGCCAAAACTGAGCAGAAAATTCCAACATTGGATCAGTATACTTGAAGACAAAAAAGATCGAGCAAAGAAGTTAGAAGGTGTATTCAGAAATTCTGCTAGTAATATAATACAGAATGTCAATATCCAAGATACGGTACTTTATAAGATATTCCGTACATCAGAAGTGCATCAGAAGTTAGATCAGCACTCCAGTCACTCCAGCTACAGGAGTATATGAAACATCTACAGAAATATGGCAAGCAACAGAAGAAGAATTAACAATGTAACCAAATTATCCCAACAAATCTGACAAAATATGACTGTAAAAAATATGACTTTAGCAATCGAGTTGTCGAAGCATGGAACTCATTACCGGACTGCGTTGTGTCAACCCCAACATTTTTCCCTTAGACTATCCACAATTGACCTCACCAAGTTCCATAGAGGTCAGTAAGGGGCGAGCATAAGTGCACTAGTGTGCCTTCCGTCCCCTGTCCAATTGTCTCTCCTATATTTTATATATCTTTTCTCCCATTCATATATCCTTTCCTCTACTCTTCATTGACGTATTCTATTCTCATATCTTTTCTTCTATCCTTTCCCAGATATTTACTACTACATGTTTTTATTCTCTTTAACTTTTAATTTGTATTGGATGGATGAATGAATGAATAAATGAATAAATAAATAAATAAATAAATATGTCAACAGATTGGAAGAGGTCAACCTGCACACCAGCACCAAAGACTTAACAGTGTATAGAAGATCCTAAATGGAATGAGTGATGCCAGATTGTCAATCTAGATTTAGAAAACACCAAAAAATATTATTGATGATGCATGTTGGATAACTGAGAAAGTCAAAAACTACCCCAAAGAAGTCAATATGCATTTCATTGATTATAGGAAGGCCTTCTCATAGCGATCCCAAACTATCTCATTATCTTCATGTAAAATCTATACATATGTGAGGAAACTACAGTCTAAAATAAGTATGTTGAGGCTTCAGGTTGAACTTCGAGGCTACGGAGAGGGGCGGCATACAAATCCAATAAATTATTATTATTATTATTATTATTATTATTATTATTATTATTATTACCTTCAGAAGCAAGGTCCACAATCTCTGCAAACTCCATGGCCCCATTCCGAGCTCTCCCTGTTAGGGGCTTCATTTGAAGTCATAACCACCCTGTAGGAGTGGTGAAGCAAATGAGGTCTGAGGGGAGCCACATCTCCTCTCCCTCTCATGGAAACCTCCCTCATGCGAAGACCAGAAGCAGCGGCAGTCAAAATGGCTGCCATTAAGCTGGGGAATAGCCAGAAACCACAAGTTTGAGAAGAAGCAGAGAAATAGTGAATGATATGTCATCTAGGTGAGTAAAGATTTATTACTAAAGCTTGGCGGCAAAAAAAATCTGAGGGGACTACATTTTAGAACAATTTGTAACAGTGACATGCAATTATTGTGAAAAAGCATATTGGAAACTTAAAAAGTAAATATTTGTTTAAAAAGAAAATTAAGTTGGAAATTGAATCCTCAAAAAAAAAAAAGACATGATGTTAAGAAGGCCTATTAAGATGCCGGAACCATAACCTCACATTTTCTTCAAATAATTTGCCTTAAATATTGGATTTATAAGTTAAAACAAACAAAATAAATAAATCAGACTTATCAAAATAAAACAGAGAAGTGGCAGAGTAAAGCAAAGAGTGGCATCTGCTGATAAAGGTTTTTGCAACTTGGGAGTAAATATTGAAATACCTGAAAATAACTATTGAAATATACGTATTTACCTTCTAACCACAGGAGACTGGAATATTAAATAAGGTTTTGCATTCGCAGACCCCTGAATATCATTGGTTATATAAAAATGACTTGAGGAGTGTAGGATCCCTGGAGTAAATGACTCATTTGATTGAACATTGGTGAGACATTATTTATTTATTCATTTAATTTGATTTGTATGCCGCCCCTCTCTTAAAATTTGACTTAGAGGCTTGGTTTCTGAATTGATGATTGTGGAGATTTAAATAGAATTGAGTTGATTGAGCCAATGGAATGGAGCCAATGATGCAAAGCATTAAGGATGTTGTACTGGAAAAACACAAGAACATGGTGGAAATATTTGATCGTATAGACAGAAGACGGGAAAGTTGTACACAAGAGAGAAGGCGCTAAGACCAGGATAAGAAGGAAAGAATGTTGGCATAGAAGAGGAAATATAATTGAGAAACCAGCAAAAAGAAGATAACAAGGAGGAGACACTATTAAAATTAATAAGAACTGAGGAATTAAAACAGGGAAAAACATTTTAAAAGATTTAAAAAAGAAATGGTAGGAAGAGGAAGAAGCTTGGGAGGAAAATATAGGATTTAGAACAGAAAACTTGCAAATTAAACAGTGGAAAATGGCAGGACAAAGAGAAAAATAAATAAATTATGGATTCAGAATATCAACCTGCATGCCAGAAATGGCATGCTAAACCATCCCACCTGGACCGCGCAGCCTTGCTGGCCTTTGTGCGCATGTGAGTGCTGAAACCCAGAAGAGCAGCTTTCCCGTGTGCATGCAAACTTTCAGTTTCTGGCACAGATGCACATCTGAAGAACAGCTGGCCATCATGCATATGCACAATGGAAAACCAGAAATTTGGGTGTGGGTATGCATATGTGCGTCAGAATGCTGCTCTTCCGGGGTTTGGTGCTCCTGCAAAGGCCAGCTGACCGGCATGGATGTGCGCACAGGAACGCAGAAGAGGATCCAGTGAGACCACGTATCCCACATGAGATGATTCTGCTTGCCACTTCTGGCATGTATTTCATAGGTTCGCCACCACCACTGTAGAAGGTGGAAGAAAAGAGAATAACCAGCAGCAGGATGAATGGCTTCAAAGAACGGTGATGGGTGCGCTCGTAGGGACAAATTTGGGACAGATCATCCTGGAGTAAGGTAAACTTATTTTAATTTATGGTAATGTTTACCTATGTGGTTGCTAAGAGTTGATGCCAACCTGATGACACATAATCAATCAATCAATCAATCAATCAATCAATCAATCACAGTATTGGTTTAATTCATGTCAAAACATATTATCAATTATAAACCTTATTTGTTTGTTTGTTTGTTTGTTTGTTTGTTTGTTTGTTTGACTTCTATGCCGCCCAATCCCAAAGGACTCTGAATTGGTGGATCTGCTTTCCTTCCACCCCCCTAAAAAATAAATAAGTCAGAAGCATTGAATGATACTACTTTTTAACGTGGAAAATTATATGTTTTCTTGAATCTGGATAATAAATCCCCGACTCACAAATGTTTCCTTGATTATTTAATGAAATATTTTGTTCAACATTATAAATACAATATAAATAGATACAAAATGATACAAAGAAGTCTTAAATTATCAGCTATATACAGGAAATAATAATTGTCTTAAATGTATATTCTGCATTTCAGTGAAATGATAATAAAACAACTGATTTATATTATGCTATGACTTTGGAATTATGTAATTTCTATCCATCAACAAACCTTAGGAGACTGGAAATTCTCAACTGGTGGCAGTGGGAGGCATTATTTACGGTATTTATTCAATTTCTATAGCCACCCATCTCAATGACTCTGGGTAACTTAGAATTCTAAATGAATGAATGAGCAATTGAAATCTAATTTACATATGTCAAATGTATAGTTGCACTCTAGCTGTATTGGGAAAAAGCTTCCAGACTGTTTTGGAGAAAAGTAAACAGTTCAGAGTTTGGGTGAATTCCTAGATTTGTTTGTAGATCCTGAATGCAATGATGGTGGTGCCTGGAGTGCAATGCTTTGTGGTATCTGAAAGCAACATAGATATTGAAATGCAAATCTTCTATTTTGAAAATTTCTATTCAGTGGTTCCATATAATTTTGGAGCCCAATCCCTAAATTAAATAGCTTGGCCCAATCTGTTGTTTATTAATGGGTCTCATATGCCAAAATGTTTGAAAATTAAGACCACAATCTCTATGGAGCAATTAAAATCACCGCACTTCTAAGCCTTGTTACATAGTGGGCCCAATTCAGTAAAGCATATAGTTTTTGCAGTGAAAAATTATATCAGCTTTGCCTTGGGAATAATTATTGTACCCAAAAGTTTCAGCACCGAAAGCCTTTGTATATTAAGCATTGGTTTAATTAGAAGGCAGCTTGCATATTTCTCTGCCTCAAACAATTCAGTCCCCTGAGCCTCCAAGTTGGGGAGGGGGTGAGAAATGAAGTTGGCTAAAGTGTTCAGTTCAATTCATTCCTCCTTCACATTTTGTAGAATATTATGGCAAAGACAGATAATTTTGGAGTCAGCTCAAGCTTTGTGCTGTGCAATTTGCTTAATCAGTCTTAATGAATTCGTGCTGTGTCCCTCAGAGGGAAGAATTATTATTCCTATTCCTTAGGTGGCGACATCTTAGATACAGCAGCATTGTAGAGTAGTTCAAGGTCACTTCACTGAAATCAGGGCCTAAGCTGCACTGAACTAGGCGGCAACTTTTATTCCTCTCTTACACTTGTTGTTCACTGAGATGTCTATATTTGGTAGTAATGGAAAAGACCTGAACTTTCTTACAGCCAAAATTAGCAGTAGCTTCAAACTCCATTCTGTAATATTTATACCCAAAATGTTATATTGTTTAGTGTAGTACCCAGGAGGGACTCTGTAAATAAAGAAACCAAATTCTCTGATAGTCCTGAATTGAAATCCATAACGGATTAATATACTTAATAACATACATTTGCCCAAACTGGGATTTAGCAATACTTTGGTTTCAACAAAAACAATTGATTGATTGATTAATTGATTGGATTTCTATGCCACCCTTCTCTGAGGACCCGGGGTGACTCAGAACATATAAAATATACAATACACAATATCTTAATCCAATTAACTAATTAAAAATCTAGAAAAAACCCCGGAAACCCTAAAAAACAATGATTACATTCACTCCACATTGTCTCAACACATTCATTGGGCAGGGGCAAAGATCGAGTTTTCGGAGGGCCACATACAAATCTAATAAATAATAATAATAATAATAATAATAATAATAATAATAATAATAATAATAATATGTCAATACAACACAGCAAACGAGATTACTGTGCTGGATTTCGTATTTCATTACCAGTCGGGCGCTTCCCAAGCATCTAGGATTGCGTGATGTAGCGGTAAATTATGTTTGCCGATCCCAGTAAAGCGGCCTTTTGCAATTGACAGATGGAGATTTTATCAATTCCGATGGTTTTCAAATGTCCGCTAAAATCCTTTGGCACTTCGCCCAGTGTGCCAAGTACCATTGGGACCACTTTCACTGGTTTATGCCAGAGTTGTTGCAGCTTGATTTTTAGATCTTCATATTTCAATAATTTCACTAATTATTATTATTATTATTATTATCATCATCATCATCATCATCATCATCATCATCATCATCATTATCATTATCATCTAATGGCCCCAGGCCTGGCAACATAAGTGAGTCTTCAGACTCTTACGGAAGGCAAGGAGGGTGGGGGCCATACGAATCTCTGGGGGGAGCTGATTCCAGAGGGCCGGGCTCCCCACAGAGAAGGCTCTCCTCCTGGCCCCGCCAAATGACATTGTCTAGTTGACAGAACCTGGAGGAGGCCGACTCTGTGGGACCTGACCGGTCACTTGGATTCATGCGGCAGAAGGCGGTCTCGGAGGTATGCTCTCTCATATCTTCTATTTCAAGTTCTGTAATGGGTATTGAAATCCAACAGATACAACTGCAGCTATCACATGTTCTATACATTTCTTTTTTTCTGATTACTCACTCATCTTTTTTTTTTTGTCCTATATCTATTTTTGTTCTATTTTGTTCTATATCTTCATTTTATAGAATCAGGATATTTCCTACTCCTACAATAACTTACATTCAGATTATCTTAGTTTGCAAAAGATGGTTGTATTATATGTACCAGACCATGCTGGTGAACATGAAGATAAATTTGATGAACAAATAAATAACTAAAAAAACAGAGAAATAATGTTACTTTTCTCAATAGAATAAGTAAAAGTCTTCCAGATATTGCTCTTTAGCCTGGCTCTATATCCTTTACATTTGTTCTGAATAATAGTGTACAAAACACCAATGCTATGCTTTGCTGAACAGTTGTAGTCTATGTCTATTGATTAGTGTATTTCTTTGCTAGAAACTTCCAAGCCAGCTCCAAATACTGTATATTAAATATGTACAGTAGTGTAATATAATACAGCAATCAACCTTAACTACTGAGTGAATCATTTTGGCCAGTGCATTGTATGCAGGAAAACAAACAGTGGGACTATTTACTTATTTTTAAATATTATTGAATTGACACTCCACCTTTCTGGATTCAACATGATTTACAGCAATAAAAATAGTACAGTAATACCTTGTCTTACGAACTTAATTGGTTCCAGGACGAGGTTTGTAACGTGAAAAGTTCGTAAGATGAAACAATGTTTCCATAGGAATCAATGGAAAAGCAATTAATGCCTGTTTTTGCGCTGCTGGGATTCCCCTGAGGCTCAACTCCATGGGAAACCCCACCTCCGGACTTCTATGCTTTTGCGATGCTGCAGGGGAATCCCAGCAGTGCAAAAACGGGCACTTTGCTAGCAACGGAAGTTCAGAGGTGAGGTTTCCCAGCGAGGGGAGCCTCAGTGAAATCACAGCATCGCAAAAACACGACTCCGGACTTCCGTGTTTTTGCGATGCTGCGATTTCACTGAGGCTCCTCTCGCTGGGAAACCCCACCTCTGGACTTCCGTTGCCAGCAAAGTGCCCATTTCTGCGCTGCTGGGATTCTCCTACTGGGATTCCCCTGCAGCATCACAAAAACCTGGAAGTCTGGAGGTGGGGTTTGCCATGGAGGGGAGCCTCAAGGGAATCCTAGCAGCACATAAATGGGCACTTTGCTGGCAACGGAAGTCCAGAGGTGGGGTTTCCCAGCAAGGGGAGCCTTTGGCTGGCAACAGAAGTCCGGAGGCGGGGCATCCCAGCGGCGGCGGCTTGGGTTGGTAAGGTGAAAATAGTTTGGAAGAAGAGGCAAAAAAATCTTAAACCCCGGGCTGGTATTTCAAAAAGTTTGTATGACGAGGGGTTCGTAAGACAAGGTATCACTGTATATAAAAATGAGAAATTTAAAACAATTAAAAAGAAAAAAAAATTCTGGCTGTATTTTCAGAGGCACCTGTCCTGCTGATCTGATTATCCTTACATATTCAAAACAAGAAAAGGTGTACAACAAGTAATGAGGCACAAAGTTAGTTAAGTCTTTACAAATTAACATCAACTCCTTAATTTTTGCATGGAACAATCCTAGTTTGTACACGTCTTGCCGAGCATAAAAATATATTGCATCTCCCAAATTTTGCTCATTGTTACTTTTTCTGTCCTTTTAATGAAAATTCTACTCAACCAAAAATATTATTATTATTTTGCTTTCAGTCTTACAACCTTTTCCTTTATAAGTGGAGACCTTAAATTTATTTCTTCTAATCATCAGGGACAGATACAGCATGTCAGTGAAACAAACTGCATTCACCCCATAAGCAAAACACAACCATATTTTTTCCATATCTCCAGTTACACTATTTACACTTGCCATCTTATCACTGCTCAACACTCTCACAGCATACATGGCTTCCTTTTCATCAGTCCTATGAAAGGATACTGAAGAAATTAGGTATGTTTAGCTTTGAGGAGAGAAGATTGAAAGGGGGAGAAGTACAATAAAGCTATTCACATACTTGAAAGGTTGTCATATACAGACAGTTAAGACTTATTTTCTGTCACCAAGAGTTGGAGACATGGAAAATATTTTTAAATTATAGACTCCATGTGAATACTGGAAAAAGCTTCCTAAAAGTAAGAGCAGTTTGATATGAAATCAATTACCTAGAAAGGTTGAAGCCTACCCTTCACCAGAAAAGTTGAAGCAAACACTGGGCTTTCTTTCTTTCTTTCTTTCTTTCTTTCTTTCTTTCTTTCTTTCTCTTCCTTTCTTTCTTAGTTAGTTAGTTAGTTAGTTAGTTAGTTAGTTAGTTAGTTAGTTAGTTATTGTTAGAGTTGAAAGGAATCATGCATGTCATCAAGTACAACCCCCTGCCTGAGCAGGAAACCCTATAGCACCCCAGCCAAATGGCAGTCCAATCTCCTCTTAAAAATGTCCAGAGTATTGGAGTTCACAACGTCCGCTAGAAGGTTGTTCCATTGGTTGATCGCTCTGACCATCAGGAAGTTCTTTCTTATTTCCAGGTTGAATCTCTTCTTGGTCAGCTTCCAGCCATTGTTTCTCATCTGGCCCTCTGGTGCCCTGGAGAATAAAGTGACCCCCTTCTCTCTCGGGCAATCCCTCCTATGCCTGCAGACTGCTATCATGTCCCCTCTGGCCCTCCTTTTCTCTAGGCTATCCATGCCCAATTCCCGCAGTCTCTCTTCGTAAGTCTTGGTTTCTTAGTTAGCCCCTAATCATTTTGGTTGCTCTTTTCTGCACCTTCTCCAGAGTTTCAATGTCTCTTTTGAAGTGTGGTGACCAGAACTGAATACAGTACTCCAGGTGTGGTCTGACCAGGGCATAGTAGAGTGGTATTAAGACTTCCCTGGTCTTGGAGTGTATTCCCCTGTTGATGCAGTTTAGGATTGTATTGGCTTTTTTGGCCAATATAATTAGTATTACCACACTAAGTCAGAGGTCAGGTTTAGCAACCTAAATGCCCCCTTCAGACTTTGAAAATCCATGATTCTATGATGGAAAGTTTGATTCCGTCTGATTATCGGAATACATAATATATACAACAGAATAATAAATATTCCTATTCTTTCTTGGACACCTATTATGACAAGAGACCAGTTTTCTCATTTTGCAGGATGCAATGGGTTTATCATGTCCCTTCAATAACATATTAAGTCTAACAGCAGCAGATGTTTGGCATAGTTCATAAATATTTGGACTGCTGGGGAAAAAAAACATTCAATTTACTAATTAAAAGTCACAACCAAGAAGGAACTGAAATGAGATTCTATTTCGTAATGCAATGTATTACTTAGCTTGAAGTAATGAAGTCACATGTTTGCTGTGACTTCAGGGCAAAAAAACCCCAGTTACCTGCAGAATATTAGTGACAGTCTACATCTCAGGCAATGTGGTATGTTGTGGGTTCTACATTTTATGCTTGTTATTGTTCCTTGTGAAGAATGGTGATGCTTATTTGGATTTCTATTTATATGTTTTGCATGCTGCAGGAAATCAATAAAATGCATATGAGCTAACTTAACAGGCTCAGTTGCTGGTACTGGAAATTTTTGAGATAACTGTAGCAATAGCAATAGCATTTAGACTTATATACCACTTCAGAATGCTTTACAGCCTGCTCTAGGTGGTTTACAGAGTCAGAATTTCCCCCAAAAAAATCTGTGGCCTAATTTTACTGACCTTGGAAGGATGGAAGGGTGAGTCAACCTTGAGCCACTCAAAATTGAACTCATGGAGTGAGCAGTGAATTACCCTGCAGTAAGTTAGCCCACAGTACTGCATTCTAATCACTGTGCCATCATAGCTAAATATAGTCCCACATACAGGAAATGAATGAATGAATGAATGAATGATTAATCTTTAGGCCCTTATGAAAGGATAGTAGAGCTAATTTCACATTGTGGGGCAAGATGTTCCAGAGGGCAGGAACCACAGCAGAGAAGGACCTCTTTCTAGACCCCACCAGCTGGAATAATTGGCCTGACAGGTCCGACAGCATTCCTTTTCTGCCACACAACTGGTAGGGGCCAATCTCAGTGGGGTGAGATTGATGTTTTTGATGTTCCCTATCAGAATTACTGAAGCCTGATAGGTGAAAAAAGCTATCAACATTTGCCTTTTTTTTAAAAAAAGTGTGACGTTAATGGTAATGAAGTTTCAGAGATATAATGAATTCTTTTATATCCATTGCACAATCAATACCAACTCTGGCAATCTATTTATTGTTGGGTCCTTGGGTTGACATGCAGACTCCACTATCACATGCACTGATGAAGTTACATAGCCTGGGAAGTCTGCAGGAAAAGAAATAAATTGAGAGAACACCAACAGTTCAATCCTGGATATATTCTCTGCTGTTGGAATCCACCTTTATATAGAGCATATATTGAACTGATATATTGAACTGGGCACCAATTTCCTCCCCCCTTACCTTTGGCTTTGCATTGGTATGTACTACAATATAAATTGACACACAACAGTTGTTTCACAGAAACAAATTATCAGAAGCTGGGATTAGCCACTTAAAGAAATTTACAGCTAGGGTAGGCCTTCTTAATAATAACTGTTCATAGTTTTTTCATTCACTTTTGTGTGATTTTCATTCCGAGTTCCTTATAATCTGAATGCAGAAGTAATTAGCAAAATATAATTCTTTGACTCAGAAGTCTACAAAATCTGAGAGTTAAATTGTGCAATGCATTATCACCATCTTCTTCTAAATGTGGACCTATTTTCTGTACAGATAGCCCAAACTGAAATATCAATATGACAAGAATCATACGGAACTGTTGTAAAATGGAAACATTTTTCCTTTTCCTTTTGTTTTTAAAAGATAAAAATAATAATATATGTTTTAAAAAATAATAACTTGTTGAAGACTGAAAAGTTTAGTCAGAAATTCTCTCAGATTTAGACAAACGTGTCTATATCCAAATATTTAGTTGTCTGGTCAATTTCTGTTAGGGAGATGGGAGACAGTCAATAAATGGGATCCAGTTCACGTTCACGTCCAATTCACATACACATTCACTTAAGATGAAAGCAGATGCATCCCCTTGTTAGTGATATTAAGTTCACATTATTACCTATTGAAAAGCTGTGAAAGGGGACAATAATTATGTGCTATTCAAAGTGCTGCAGGGTGGATTTAGAGTTACACTTTCAGACATTTATCATATTATTTAATGTCATAGCCCCCTGCTTGCTGTTATGGCATTAAAAAAATGGATGTCATTCCCAGAGTTAGAATACAGTATCATAGCATTGGAAGGGACCTTTGAGATCTTCTAGTTCAACCACCTACCCAAGGTGGGTGTCCTCATAACATCTTAGATAATCTTGGAAACCTCTACAGATGGAACAAACACATCTCCTAAAGGCAAGCTGTTCTACAGCTTAGCAGTTCTTACTGTCAGGAAATTCCTACTTATTTCCAGGTTGGATTTCCCTCTGACAACTTCCATCCATTGCTTCTTGTCCTATCCTTAGGTGCTATGAAGAATAAATTGACAGTCTCTTCTTTGGGTGAGTCCTTCAAGTATTATTAATATTGTTTTTATTGCTCCCTTCAGCCATCTAGCTAAACATACCTAGTTCCTCAAGTCATAGCTCAATGGTTTTAGTCTTCAGATCCCTTATAGCTTGGTACATTTTTCTAGGCTCTTTTTTCTTTCTTTTTTGGTATTGTGGCAACAAGAAGTGGACACAATGTGCCAGATATGGCCTCATTAGGCAGTACAAAGTGACATTATCACTTTCTTTGATCTTGATACTATCCATCTATTGATGCTGACCAGGACTGTATTGGCTTTTTTGCCAGGTGCAGCACACTGCCAACTCATATTTAAATGGTAGCCCATCAGAAGAGCCACAGTGGCACAGTAGTTAGAATGCAGTACTGAAAGGTACTTCTGCTATCTCCAGCTGCCAGCAATTTGGCAGTTCGATTCTCACCAGCTCAAGGTTGACTCAGTCTTCCATCTTCTGAGGTCAGTAAAATGCGGATTCAGATTGTTGGGGGCAATATGTTGACTCTGTAAACCACTTAGAGAGGGCTGTAAAGCACTGTGAAGTAGAATGCAAGTCTGCTATTGTTATCAGTTCTTTCAAATGAAATTGTAATCTTTAATGTGACATGGAAGAAACATTATTAAACACAGGGAGAGTAATTGCAATTCAGTACTATAAGTCCCAGCAGACATTGCTACATATGGAGAGATGAAGGACTTGAGAATGGGTTGGGGGAAAGAGACAAGGGGAATACAATGAAAGCGTTGTATGTAAAACCTATGTGCTATAGGAATCTCTGTTAAGAACTCTTTAAAAACAACACAATAATATAATTATATCAGTAATTAATTACAACTGAAATTCATGTAACATATAATTCAAATTAAATTAAACCGCATCACATTTAGATTTCATCCTGGCCCTGCTTATGTCAACTCTAGTTCTAGAAGACAGTGCATATTACAGCATAAATGTACTTCTCTTATCCCCAGTGTGCTAGTTGGCGAGAGAAGACAATGAGGATAGAACAGAATTTACAAAGCAAAACAGCACTTTTTTAAAAAGCTCATCCTTGGGGGGGGGGGGGTGTTATGAATTAATTTACTTCTTTTTCCTTTTTCATATTTCTTTCAGTTCACATGGAGTCTTTGGTACTCACTGAGCTTGTTTGTCTGTTTGTTTGCTTGCTTGCAGACATTTCATTACCTAACTAAGTTACATAATCAGTGCCAGTGAGTATAACATTTGTTCTCTATTTCTATACAGTTCTTTACCTTGCCAGTGTTGGTGGGGTTTCTGCCAGATCTGGAGGGGGCAGATTAGGTAATGTTTATATAGTGATGGTGACAAGGTGATTCTGATTCTTTCTACCCTTAGGATGTTAGTATTAAAGCTGTAGATTACAATAATTATTTATCTACTTTTGTCATCTATAAATGCACCCAAATGAATGCATTTGACACTATGTCTATGACTGTAAGGAATATTTACTGAATATTTACAGATCAGCAGCTTGTGGACCAAAATTATACTCCAGATATTAAAAGCATGATATAGTAAAGCATAACAGATTCTGTCATTTTAATTAGAAAGTCAAGAGCTTTTTTCAAGGACCAAACAATAAACTTCAACTTATTTTTGTACAGAAATGAAACTTAAAATCAATTGAACATGGAACAGAGAATATGGTACGTGTCCTTTTGATTTTGTTTGTGAAATGCAGAGCAAGCACTACCAATACAGAAAACCACATTTATCCTCTATAAAGCATTTTTTGTTTCTATTTCTGTGGCAAAATATTTTATATACTACAGCTATGTTGATCTTTGACATAGATAGCTGATTTGTTGGGAGCAAAAAAATGATTCCAGCTTCTAGACAAGACAAGGTCCCAGGAGAAGGACTGTATTCTATTTATAGATTAATAATTTGTTGCCTTCCAAGCATATTGCATATTCTCTAGTTCCTTTAGAACAAAGTTTAAAGACAAGAGGGCAAGATACTTTAAGGGTAACAATTTCAATGGACTATGAGCAACTAAGCAGGTTACCAAAGAGGCTGGATCACAGGTGGCGATTTTATCTATACTTCCAATTGAAGATCAAGGGCCACAGAGAGAACCGAGGATTATAGAAGTAAATCACTCGCTCAAAGAATAGTGGCATGTGAGAACTTTGGCTTTTTAAACCATGGATTACACTACCTTCAAAAAGGGCTTCTGGTAAGAGATAGGTTGCATTCATGAAAATAGGTAGGAATGGGTTTGGGAAACACCTAGTTTAGCTCATAATCTGAAGGGATTTAAATTAAAACTAGTGGTGGTGTGTGTGTGAATGACAAACTTATAAGACTTAGCCACAAATCAAATAATGATTTGGGGAATGGTGAAAAAGAGGCTCACAAGTACAAATCAGGGTATGTAGGAAACAAAACTAGGAAAAACTATGAAGGATTAAAATGTCTGTATACAAATGTTCACAGTATAGGGGAACAAACAGGGAACGCTTAAAAGTCTAGTATATGAGAGGAAAGGATGATACTGTAGCTACCATTAGAGAAACATCTTTCAGCTGTGGCGAGGGGGGCGTTTGCCCAGGTTCACCTGGTGCACCAGTTGCGGCCATATTTGGACCGGGAGTCACTGCTCACAGTCACTCATGCCCTCATCACCTCGAGGCTTGACTACTGTAATGCTCTCTACATGGGGCTACCTTTGAAGAGTGTTTGGAAACTTCAGATCGTGCAAAATGCAGCTGCGAGAGCTATCATGGGCTTTCCTAAATACGCCCATGTCACACCAACACTCCGCAAGTCTGCATTGGTTGCCGATCAGTTTCCGGTCACAATTCAAAGTGTTGGTTATGACCTATAAAGCCCTTCATGGCACCGGACCAGAATACATCCGGGACCGCCTTCTGCCGCATGAATCCCAGTGACCAGTTAGGTCCCACAGAGTTGGCCTTCTCCGGTCCCGTCAACTAAACAATGTTGTTTGGTGGGACCCAGGGGAAGAGCCTTCTCTGTGGTGGCCCCGATCCTCTGGAACCAACTCCCCCCAGATATCAGAGTTGCCCCCACCCTCCTTGCCTTTCGTAAGCTCCTTAAAACCCAACTCTGTCGTCAGGCATGGGGGAATTGAGACTTTCCCTCCCCCTAGGCTTATAAAATTTATGCATGGTATGTTAGTATGTATGATTGGTTTCTAAATTGGGGTTTTAAATTAACTTAAACTTAAATATTAGATTTGTTTACATTGTATTATTGCTGCTGTTAGCCGCCCCGAGTCTGCGGAGGGGGGCAGCATACAAATCTGATTTATAAATAAATAAATAAATAAATAAATAAATAAATAAATAAATAAATAAATAAATAAATAAATAAATAAATAAATAAATAAATAAATAAATAAATAAATAAATAAATAAATAAATAAATAAATAAATAAATAAATAAATAAATAAATAAATAAATAAATAAATAAATAAATAAATACCATAGAAACTTAATGGAATGGAACCCATGACTGGAACATACAACTAAAGATTATAAATTGTTCAAAAGGAATATACCCCACAAAAAGAGGGTGAGGGGTTGGCTTTGAATATAAAGAATTACTACATCTCCAAATAAATTCACAATACTAGGGATGAAAGCCTTCCTGATATTTGGGTAAGCATTAGAGATAAAAGAAAGGACTTTGCACACCACAAACCAGTGGAAATAGACCAACTTTCTGTTATTCAGTTAATTGAGGTAGGTAGAAAGCCTACCACTGTACTAATGAAGTGGGGGGGGGGGAACCTTAACTAACCTGACATCATTGGGAAATAAACAATATCTGCTGCTATCTGATACTAATGTGGTGGCTCTGTTTCAAAGCTAAAAAGCCAGCACTGTCTGAAGACCAGAAAGGTCGGCAGTTCAGGAGTTCAAATCCCTAGCACGGCATAATGCAGTGAGCCCCCATTACTTGTCCCAGCAAGTAATGGTGGGAAGGTAACAGCATTCCATGCACCTTTGGCATTTAGTCATACTAGTTATTAGCCATGTGGTCATGCCACATGGCCAGGGAGGTGTCTTCAGACAGTGCTGGCTTTTTAGCTTTGAAACAGAGATGAGTCCCCTAGAGTCTGGAACAACTAGCACATACCTTTACTAAAGTATTAGTATAATCAGGTTACAGTTTTCCCTCGATTTTCGCAGGTTCAAACTTCGCGAAAAGTCTATACCACGGTTTTTGAAAAATATTAATTAAAAAATACTTCATGGGTTTTTTCCCTATACCACGTTTTTTCCCGCCCGATGACATCATATGTCATTGCCAAACTTTTGTTTGCCTTTAATAAATATTTTTTTAATAAACTTTAATAAATAAACAGGGTGAGTAATAATCTAAATGGTTGCTAAGGGAATGGGAAATTGCAATTTAGGGGCTTAAAGTGCTAAGGGAAGGCTTGTGATACTGTTCATAGCCAAAAATAGTGTATTTACTTCCGCATCTCTACTTCGCGGAAATTCAACTTTCGCGGGTGGTCTCGGAACGCATCCCACACGAAAATCGAGGGAACACTGTACTGCAATTTTCTGGATAGAAAGAAGTCTTAGAAGTTTTTACCGTTCAGCTTAATTCTTCTGCAAGCAGCAAGGCATTTCTTAATTCTGAAATGCGCTTAGATCATGTGATTGCAAAGATGCCCAGGATGATGAAACATGATATGCTTTACTTACCCAAGTCAAAACGTCTACTACAAGCATCTATCCAGAAAGGTTATTTGAATCCAAGAAATTTAATAACCAAATTTGCTTGTGCAGAGATGGTTAATTCATTGTTCTACCAATCAGTATTTTCATCTTCGACAGATTTAAAGGTGACAAAAGGTTCTTAAAGTTTTTGGAAAAAACACAGAAGTGTTGCAAAGGTTTTCTTGGCCCCAAGTGTTTTGGGTTTCTTTTTTTCATATTCCTCTTCTCATGTGAGGGCAGAGAAAGAAAGGAAGTATGAGACAAGAAAAGAACTTTTCCCAAGAGTTCTCACAATGCATGAAACAACCGTCAATTCTGAATCAAGACACTGAGAAGTCTCTTACATTATTGGAACTGGTGTTGCCAGTACCAGTAACACAAGTAACTAATTTATCTTAAAAATTGCTTCAGCAAAGCAAAGCAACTTAGGTCCATTACCTTTTACAAAATCCCAATGCCAATTAACCTCAGATTCAAATGTGCATATTGAGCAATAGTATCTGCTACTGGAACAGATTTAAAATGGAAGGAAGGGGGGGGGGAGCCATTATGTAAAGATCAATGACTAACTTAACAAAATTAGTACATGTTTTGTGCCCCTTGGAAATTATTTGAGGATTAATAGCATGCTTGTCTTTATTTCCCTTCCATCTGCTTTGCCATTCTATAGCTCATCTTTGAGACTGTTCCTTCAATCAACTTATTTCTTATTTCTTTTTTCAACCTATAGGATAGTTTACATGGCAATTCTCAACATTTCTCCTGTCACCAAATCTAATTTTTATTTCAGAATGAATGGAAGACAACAATTAATAAATAAATAGGTACTGAACCTTTGCATGGATATACAGTACAAGTTCGCCCAAGTTACGAACCCTCTCTGAGGGGGTCAATAATTCTTTCCCCCCCCCCCAGGGTAATGTATGGACAGATGGAATTGTCCTTGGGAGGCAAAACCCACAGCCACTCCATCTTGTCGGGGTTGAGTTTGAGCTTGTTGACACCCATCCAGACCCCAACAGCCTCCAGGCACCGACACATCACTTCCACTGCTTTGTTGACTGGACATGTGGTGGAGATGTATAACTGGGTATCATCAGCATATTGATGATACCTCACCCCATGCCCTTGGATGGTCTACAGATTCCCCACAACTTCATAAGATCTTGTGAACACTTGGATCACCTGGAATCACCTATCTAGTCTGCAAGCAAACTCCTTTGAAAAGAAAGGGCTTTAGTTTTTTAATAGATGTCCATAAAATTGAGATTAAAAACATGAAATTGCATGTGTTCTTATTAGGAGCATGTCCTACTGAACCCAATAGGATTTCTAAGGAAACTTTCAAAATTTTGATTATGGATATTTTGTGCCTGTTAAAATTGTATAGAACTTTTCTTTCCCAACAGATGGCAGCATCATGAAAAGGCCAGGACAGCCAATTCTTCCTCCTCTGAGCAACTCTCGACTTTAGATGGCTTACAATTTGCTTTCATGATACTTTCAGGGTTGCCTTCTCAGTTTCCTCATGTTAAAGAGGCGTCATATCTGCCTAGAAAACTAACCTGCTGAGCATCAGCTGACTTGGACTAATTGCTTGTCTATGTTTTATGACAAGTTCATAGAAGAGGGAGCAGTGGTCATTCAGATTCCTTGCTTGCACAACTCTTTGAAGGTTATCTCCTCAATTAAAGAACATTAAAGATATCCATTGGTTTCCATCTTATGGATGACATCATGCCACTTGTAGAGAAGTGCAAGGCTACTTCAAGCAAAGACTTGCCATGTTGTCTGCCAGCATTAGAATAAATAAGTCTGGAGGAGACTTTTGTATACAGATTAGAGTACATAGCAGTTGTCAACTTCTAGAAATCCTAGTTAACATCTGAGTTAATAAAAATGATTGCAGTAGAACAAGAAAGGTTAATATTCTTCAGCCTCAACTACTATGCTTGAGGGTTTTTCATTATGATCCACCTTAGAACTACTTTCTCTTTAATATCTTATTAGAATCTTATTATCATACTAGACCTTGTCGATGATACAGAAACATTCTTTTATATTATTTACACAGACATGAATCACAAGTCTTCAGAGAGGGGCGGCATACAAATCTAATTAATAATAATAATAATAATAATAATAATAATAATAATAATAATATACTGACTACAAGCATAGACATGATGCTGTGGCACAGATGATCCACTGGAACTTCTGCCGGTACTACCATTTACCAGTGGCAAAGAACTGGTGGGATCATAAGCCCGAAAAAGTGGTCGAAAATGAACAAGCAAAACTACTGTGGGACTTCCGACTTCAGACTGACCGAATTCTGAAGCATAACACACCAGACATTGTGATCATGGAGAAAAAGAAAGTACGGATCATCGACATCGCAATCCCAGGGGACAGCAGAATTGAGGAGAAGCAGCTAGAGAAATTAGTGAAATACGAAGATCTAAAAATCGAGCTGCATAAGCCAGTGAAAGTGGTCTCAGTGGTACTTGGCACACTGGGCGCAGTACCAAAGGATCTCAGCGGACATTTGAAAACCATTGGAATTGACAAACTCTCCATCTGTCAATTGCAAAAGGCCGCTATACTGGGATCGGCAAACATAATTCGCTGCTACATCACGCAGTCCTAGGTGCTTGGGAAGCACCCGACTAGTGATGAAATACGAAATCCAACAGAGTGATCTCATTTGCTGTGTTGTACTGACAACAACAACAACAACAACAACAACAATAATAATAATAATAATTGTGTATGTGCCAAAGCTTACAACACAAGGGTTCTTGGTAAGATTGAGGAAAGGTACCAATGAGGATCTGGGTATATTAATAATTTGAGTTGATTATTCAATAAGAATATACCTAAATCCCCAAATTTCTTCAAAAATGAGTGAGGACATGAAGTTAAAAAACATTGGGAGAAAACGAAATTATGTGAAACCTGAGAAGATAGCATTGGGAGTTTAGTCTACTTGTAAATCTGGGTTTTCAACTGATGTAAGGATGCATGTCTTTAGTTAAAACAATCAGTTCCAGCAGCCATGTGAGAATATAGTCAGTAGTGGGTCTGAATAAGTTTGCTACCAGTTCGCACCTGCATCCTGGGAGAATGGGCAGAGCATCCTGGGTGCTCCTGCTGCTAATGGTTCTAAAAACCCACCGCTGAATATGGTGCTATGTTCTCCACATGGGGAATACAGTGGTCCCTCGATTTACGCGTTCTTGATTAGCGCGAAACGCTGCAACGCGGTTTTTCAAAAAATATTAATTAAAAAATAAGTCCGCGTTTTTTTCCCTACACCGCGGTTTTTCCCGCCCGATGACGGGGAGGACTATTATATACAAAGTTATTACAGTATATAATTCTTGTTCCCACAATTGTTTTCCATCCTTGATATCATATATTCTGATAAAATAGGATCTTTGTGGATTGTCTTTTACAAGGCAAGCTACACCACAGCATTTCTTTGACCACATACCGTAGCATTGCGCTCCGCTGCATATATCTGGACCACCACAGAGCACATTGTCACGCATTTCTTGCCGAGGAAGCCGAAGAGGCTCTCGTTCTCCTGCGGGGTGAGCAGCAGGGAGCCCACGTTGGAGACCCTCCGCGGCGGCGGGGGCTGCTGCTGTTGCTGCTGGCTGTTGTTCATGGCGGCCGCCGCCGGCGCCCGGCCAGGATTGCCAACCTTTCCGCCGCTGCCTCTCTTAAGCTCGCCTGGGGGCGGTTGGGGGGTCGGGCCCCGCGTCTCCTGGAGGGTGGCGGCGCAGCAGCCTGCCTCCCCCGCACTTTACTGCGGCCGCATCGGGGCGGTGACCTGAGGGGGCGCCGCGAGCGGGCCGCGGAGCGGCGGCAGCAACTCCTGAAGGGGGCTCCCGCGCGAGCCAGCCGGGAAATCCTCGCGCCTTCCGCCCGCTCTCCCGACAGGCACTAAACTTCAAACTTCTCCCCGGCGCCGGCCGTGCAATCCAACATGGCAGGGAGCGGAGGCGCGGGCGAGACCAAACGCCACGGAAAGCAGAGGGGAGGACGCGGGGTCGAGGCGCCTCGGGCCGGCCAGCCCGCGTCGCCGCTTCTCGGCCCGGCGCCCCTCGGGTTGGACTCTCTTTCAGCCGCCGCTGGTCCGGAGAGCGTAGGCGAGGCGGCCCGTCCTTCAGAGCTTTTAAGAATGACGGTGAGCGGGGCGAATCGGGCGGGCGGGGGGTAGCAGCAAGGAGCCCGGAAAAATCACCATTGCATTGCCAGCCTCCGAATTTGCGTCGCTCCACCTTCTGCGCATGTGCGGCCAGGGCGCGCATGCGCAGAAGGTTTTTTTACTTCCGCATCCAGTATAACGCGGAAATCGGTTAGCGCGGGAGGTCTTGGAACGTAACCCCCGCGCTAACCGAGGGATCACTGTAGCTGCATTTATTGAATTTTGGATAATATTTCTGTAGGCATGATGCTTATTCATTTTATTTGGTAACAAAAAATGGAAAGAACTTCACCAGAAGAGCCCTTCACTCCTTCACTCGAAATAGAATACCCTACGAGACTAGACTTTCAATCCTGGGCCTAGAAAGTCTAGAACTAAGACGCCTTAAACAAGATCTAAGTATTGCCCACAAGATCATATGCTGCAACGTCCTGCCTGTCGGTGACTACTTCAGCTTCAACCACAACGACACAAGAGCACACAACAGATTTAAACTTAATATTAACCGCTCCAAACTTGACTGTAAAAAATACGACTTCAGTAACCGAGTTGTCGAAGCGTGGAACTCATTACTGGACTCCATAGTGTCATCCCCAAACCCCCAACACTTTACCCTTAGATTATCTACGGTTGACCTATCCAGATTCCTAAGAAGTCAGTAAGGGGCGAGTACAAGTGCACTAGAGTGCCTTCCGTCCCCTGTCCTATTGCTCTCCTATATCTCCCATACCTTTCTTCTATTCTTATATCTCTTCTTCTATTCTTTCATTGATATGTTCTATTATTATATCTTCTTTTCTATTATTTCTTAGATATATTTTACTATGAGTATCTCCTCTATAACCTTCATCATGTATTTTACTACGTGTATATAGATAACGAAGCACAGCTACCCAACGCCTACTTTGCAACAGTCTTCACACAAAAGGGAACCTCCCTCCAACCAATCTGCAATTTAACTGCAACAAACTGCCCAAGAACCGAACTCAACATAGACAAAAGCACAGTGAGGGACTACCTGAGGGAACTCAACGAATACAAATCACCAGGGCCAGAGGACTTCACCACAAAGTCCTAAAAGAATTGGCAAACACCATAGCGGAACCACTCCTCCTCATCTACCAAATATCCTGGATCACTGGAGACCTACCGGAAGACTGGAAGCGAGCTGACGTAGTCCCCATCCACAAAAAAGGCAAAAAGACCGACCTAGGTAACTGCAGACCAATCAGTCTGACCTCTATGCCTGGAAAAATACTGGAGAAAATAATCAAAAAACAACTTACCCACTTCCTAGAAACAAACAAGATCATATCCAATAGCCAGCACGGATTCATCAGAAACAAATCATGCCAAACCAATCTCATATCATTTTTCAACACCATAACCAAGTCAGTTGACCAACGCAACTCAGTGGACCTCATATACTTGGACTTCAGTAAGGCTTTCGATAAAGTCGACCACAATCTCCTAATCCACAAACTAGAAAAAAATGGAGTAGATTACTACACATGTAGATGGATAAACAGTTGGCTGACCAACCGCACCCAACGAGTTGTCCTCAACGGCACCAAATCCACATGGAAAAAAGTAGACAGTGGAGTACCACAGGGCTCTGTCCTGGGTCCTGTACTCTTTAACATCTTCATCAACGACCTGGACAAGGGAATAAAAGGGGAACTAATAAAATTTGCAGATGACACCAAGCTGGCGGGGGTAGCCAACACCCTTGAGGACAGGCTCAGAGTACAAGAAGACCTAGACAGACTATCACAGTGGGCCCATACCAACAAAATGAGGTTCAACACCGACAAATGCAGAGTCCTCCACCTCGGCAAAAAGAACCCTAGACATACATACAGCCTGGGAGATACCCCACTCAGCAGTAGTGACTGCGAAAGAGATCTTGGAGTCTTGGTGGACAATCAACTAAACATGAGTCAGCAATGTGTAGCAGCAGCCAAAAAAGCCAACTCAATCCTAAGCTGCATCAACAGAGGAATACGCTCCAAGACCAGGGAAGTACTAATACCACTCTACTATGCCCTGGTCAGACCCCACCTGGAGTACTGCATCCAATTCTGGTCACCTCACTACAAAAAAGACATCGAAACTCTGGAGAAGGTGCAAAAAAGAGCAACCAAAATTATTAGGGGACTCGAAACCAAGACTTACGAAGAGAGATTGAGCAAACTGGGCATGGACAGCCTAGAAAAAAGAAGGTCTAGAGGGGACATGATAGCAGTTTACAGATACTTGAGGAGTTGCCATGGTGAGGAGGGGGTCTCTTTATTCCCCAGGGCACCAGAGGGCCGGACGAGGAACAATGGTTGGAAGCTGACCAAGGAGAGATTCAACCTGGAAATAAGGAAGAACTTTCTGACGGTCAGAGCGATCAACCAATGGAACTGCCTGCCAGGGGAGGTGGTGAACTCCCCAACTCTGGACACCTTCAAGAGGAGATTGGACTTCCATTTGGCTGGGGTGCTGTAGGGTTTCCTGCTCAGGCAGGGGGTTGGACTCGATGACCTAACGGTCCCTCTCAACTCTATTAATAAATAAATAAATAAATAAATAAATAAATAAATAAATAAATAAATAAATAAATAAATAAATAAATAAATAAATAAATAAATAAATAAATAAATAAACAAACAAACAAACAAACAAACAAACAAACAAACAAATACTACTAAAATCCTCATTGTGTATTGGACAAAATAAATAAATAAATAAATGAACTTGAGATTTCAAAATTGACTTTGAAACAAAGCAGAACTGATTGATTGATACATATACACTCTTATCCTGGTTATGCCTTCACAGAGAAATTGAATAATAATCTAAGTTAAAGAGGAAAACAAGAAAGTTAAAAAGAAATGGAAATGTGATTTCACAATGCTAATTTTCTAAAATTTGCTGAGGGTATGAATTAAGTGTTACAGGGCTTTCATTAACATTCTCAGCTAATCATTTTTAATTTAATTATCATGCAGGTGAATTTTTATTTGCTGATATCATTTACATAACAGTAGTACTAATATTTGCAAATTGTAGTTGGGCAAAAATCACCAGAATGTATAATATCTAAATGACTACAACGTTTGAATCTGATTAGCTATTAGTATCTAGCACAAAAGAAAAACAATCCTTAATCAAAGTAGGGAAATAATCTTAACTTCATTAAAAAAATCAACAGCTGAAAGTGGAATAATAAAACTGACATATAACAAAGCTTTAACTTTGTTAACGTAAATTGGAGTAGAAGTAGAGGTATTGAGGCCTAGATTACATTTAGGACATTTGTATTTCTAGTTATATATCTTTTCAGAAAGGTAATGTTATTAAATTATAAGGAAAATGGGCATACATAAAATAGGCTCACTGGCTAACCTTAGAGTGCTAATTTCCATCATCCCAGCTCTTAATGCATGGAAGAGTTCAAACAATGTAGTAAAGAGATAGGAGCAAAAACCTGCACTGCATCTGCAAGGCATCTCAAAATATGTTTTAAATGACATCATAGATCATCTGTTAAGATGCTTTGGGGAACTGACATCTAGAAATAAAAATATAATGATTAAGCAAGGTTAAGAGAGGGATAATGATACCAAATTGGAATTTTATTTCTAATCTCCCAAAGTGAAAAGATATGTCTTCAATTTACAGTAGAAACAGAGTGGAAATGAATAATCCACTTAGTATTGAAATTTTCTGCCCAAACAATTGGAATATTGAAACAGAAACATTTTTAGAATTACAGTCAATGGGAAAATTGCACAATTAGTTAAATATGTAGAGTGAAGTTCCCCTTCTATTTGCTTGCCTTAGACTAAAATACAGTATTGCCTGGTCATAATAAGGTTGATGCAAGCAGAAATGTGAGATGGATAATTCTCACCTCTCTTTTTGGGGTGGGGGTGGGGCTTTGTTTTTGTGAAAATCATTTACTATCATATAGCATATATTGTTCTGTATTTCTTTTTAAATGTCTTATGTTACCAGTGGAATTTTTAAAAATAATCCTTGCACATCCACTTGGATGATTAATATAAACTGCTCCAAACTGGACTGCAGGAAATAAGATTTTAGTAACCTAGTATTTTATGCATGGAACTCACTACCAGACTCTGTAGTATCATCTCCTAACCCCCAAAACTTTACCCTTATACTATCCACTGTTGACCTCTCCCAATTCCTAAGTAAGGGGTGGGCGTAAGTGCACCAGCGTGCCTTCCGTCCCCTGTCCTAATGTTTCTTTTATTTGTTTACTAGTATCATGTATATGAATACTATTATATCTTTACATACCTCCAATATGTACAAATAAATAAATAATTTTTGAAAGAAGAGACAAAGAGGGCAAGTATATTAAACTTTCTCCTATACACGTAGTAGTTTTAATCTAAACCAAGGTAACAAATGTAAAAACTCAAGAGTAGTTGCATACCATATATTGAGCATGGTATATCATTAGGACTTTGCAAATCCTGGTACTGTAGATGCACTTTACTTTGATGAATCAACCTTTTTCTATGTAAAAGAATGGTCCTCTTGCTTCTAATTGCTTCATAAAGTTGTTTTGCTTTGTTCCACTCCGCCCTCCTCAATACAAAAACTAAAGAAGTCAATTGTGGCTTTGGTTAATGAGGATGAGGAACTCTGAGAGGAGCTGTGAAATAATAAGTTCTTCTCACTTTCTCCAGTAGCATTCATAAAGGTTTTAAAAGATACCTGTCCAGAAGCAGTTTGTGGTTTTGTAAATGACAAGTTGGGGAAGGTCTCTGTCAATGCCTTGTTGAAGCAAAATTGAGTGATTTTGCACTGGACTAGTGTTTAGCCTCTGGGGAACCCAGAGCTTGATGCCATGGTCTTTCGAGACTGAAGGATGCCAATGCAAAAAGTGTTTAGCCTTACGATCTTCCAGAAATGTATAGAACTCTCTGCAGTTATTTCAAAGTCCTATCATGTACAAACAACTAGAACCACTTGTAGATAGGCCAAATGAATACATTATTCATCATCACCTATATTAAAAGAATCACAACAAACTGTCTTGCATGCCTTTCCTTACAAACAGTACATACACACCTAAGGATTTAACCTTAGACTTTTTCTCCCCCAAATAGATTCTGAGATGGAATGTCCACCTAGAGGTACCCTCCTTCAGTCAGTGGTTCCACCATATCTTTATCCTGTTCTTTCATATAAGAATGTAATTTTATCCATTGCCAGAGTCCCCAAAGACCAATGACTAATTCATATATTAACTTGCTTTGCTCTTGAGCTTCTTCCATGTATACCTGTTTATTCAGTACTTTTGATGGATGGAACTACTGTGAAGGATCGTTGGTGCTCTCTAAGCTTGATTGTTTTCTTGCAGATTACTCAAACTAGGTAAAATCATCAGTGCTAGATCAGTCCAACACTGATGATGTTATCTAATTAGGGTAATGAACATCTGCTACAAAACAACCAAACAAGAGAGCACCAAGCACTCTTCATTTCAACCCCGAACAACTATGTACAGTCATCTCTCGTTTTTCGTGGAGGATGCATTCCAAGACCACCTGTGAAAAATGAATTTCCATGAAGTAGAGGAATTTTGTTTTATGTATTTAATGAGTATTTGGACTTTTAAAACCCACCCTTTGCATTAAACAGTCATTCTATAATGTTTCTCAGCTGGAACTACATGTGATACCCTACCAGTTTCTTTAATACAGTACAGTAGTACTGTAGAAGAATTTTATGAATTTTTAATGGATTTAAAATTTTCAATGGATTTAATAAATTTAAGCCCCCTTTGAAAACCCGTGAAGTAGCGAATCCGCAAAAGATGAGCTGTGAAGTAGCGAGGGATTACTGTATTTTAATTTACAGTTTCTAGAAAGTACTGTAATCTCAGCTTAGTAGAGTTTTAAATAATTCATGGTTTAAAGCATACTTTTAACAAATTCAGTTTTAATTATAATTATTTTTAACAAAGTATAGTTTTTGCCAAGTACTTTTTAAGTTTTGGCTTCATTAAAAAAAATTAAAATGTAGAGTACTAATTTTCTAAATAAATACATAAATATTGGCCTCTGTTAAATTTGGCATAAAATAAGGTAGCCTGAAGCATCATTTGTCTCATCAATCACTGGAGACCCTTTCCTGATGCTCTTTCCCAGCCCTGGTTATGTGAAAAAGAAATGGAAAATAGTTAGAGTGAATGGCTAGAATGATGACAGGTAGAGAGAAAAACAACAACATTTGAACTACCACAAAGGAAGAGCTGGAGGGCAGGAAAATCAGAAGGAAATGTATGTAGAGAAGGAGAAATGGGTTGAAACCATATTTGTGGCAGAAAACTATATTTGTGGCAGAAAAAAAGGCAAAGGGGAATAAAGATGCTGAGGAAAGATAGCCACTAACACCAATTGTCAATAGGTGTAAGAGGTATTGACAGCTGGACAATGAAAATGGATTCTCCATTCTCTTATTATTGCTAATAGAGTTATCCTTCAACACTGGAAAGATATTTGTCACTTCCATTACTCAGTGGACTGAAGACTTGATGTCACTTGTGAATTATGAATGAATTGCTTACAAGGAACATTATATATCATACATGGCTGAGAAGTCTCTTCGTGTGAATACATGGATGCTATTGTTTTGCTTCCTTGTTCCCTTTTCTTTTTCTCTACTGTTCAATGAAAGACAACATAAACAACAAAAATCAGTGCTACCAATTTACAGTAGGCAAATGCAAAGTGACAAATGCAAACAGGGATGATGATAGCCTGGAAACAAGGACATTGAAGGACAATGTGATGCTGGTAGTTGGGAGAAGCAGGGGGCTTAAATTATCCGGGGGCCTGGTTAGCTATGAGGAATGTCCTAATTTTGATAGATCACAGCACTGTGGGGAGAAATTAATGGGAATGGTTGCCACTCTGAACCACAACTTAATATTAATTGTCCATTGACATCATAAGATATAGGTAGGAATCTAGAATTACTGAAGCCTTCAAACAGTGCATTTAGACCCCGGTACTGCACTACAAGTAATCCCAATTTAACATTATTTTAATGATGTCAGACGCCGCAGACACTCACAACTTGAATACAAATGTCTCACAGTTAAGCTTTCTGATACAAGGCAAATATGTGCATTGTCTTCCTTATAAACCATGATCTTGCATTAGTTGGGCGCACAACTGTCTTCATCTATGAGAATCCTTTAAACCAGTGGTCCCCAAACTACGGCCCGTGGGCCGGATGCGGCCCGCTGAGGTCTTTTAACCGGCCCGTGGCAGCACACGAGATTTTACCAATTGATATAATAAGAGGGAGAAATAGAGAGGGAGAGAGAAATGAAGAGGAGAGATAGAAAGGGAGAGAGAGAAAGGGAGAAATAGAGAGAGGGGGAGAGAAAGTGTGAGAGATACAAAGAGGGAGAGTTAGAAAGAGAATGAGTGAGAGAAAGAGAGAAGAGAGAGAGAAAGAAAGAGAAAGAGGGAGAGATAGAGAGGGAGAGAGAAAGGAAGAGGGAGAGATGGAAAGAGAGAGAGAGAAAGAAAGAGAAAAATGAGAAAATGATGGAGGGAAAGAACAAGGGATAGGAAAATGAAACAAATGAGAGAAAAGGAAGAGGGAAGAGAGAAATGGAGAGGAAGGAGGGAGGGGACGGAGGGAGGAGAAATGGAGTTTGTTGATTTAAGTTTAAATTTACTTGTTAATAAAGAAGTATAAATTACTTTATTACTTAATTATTAATTACTTAATTACTTATTACTTCTTCTTTATTTTAAATATTGTATTTGTCCCTATTTTGTTTTTTACTTTAAATAAGGTATATGCAGTGTGCATAGGGATTTGTTCATAGGGTTTTTTTATAGTCCGGCCCTCCAACAGTCTGAGGGACAGTGAACTGGCCCCCTGTGTAAAAAGTTTGGGGACCCCTGCTTTAAACGATGGAAGGATTATCCAAAAAGCTAACATGTTCAATGTTCCAGTTATAGAAAGCCTCCATAGTTAGCTAATACTTTTTATATTAAGATTAAAAAAATACAGGATGGTAGGAAGTGTCAACTGGGAATGCAAATCATATTTTAATCTAAAAATTATATCTGTATGCTATAAAAATTAGTCAGTGTAGTACCTCAGGACAGTATCTGAGAAGCACAGAGATGTCTGCCATTAATTTTGCGTTTTTTACACCATAAGCAGAAATGGCAAATGGCTTTGCTGAATGTTTCATCATATACATTTACCCAGGATAGCTATTTGATACAGTTTCCACAAATAAGCACAATACCTACTTAAGCTGTATTGGGGGGGAAATAATGTACACCAGGACATCCAGAAAAGTATTATTAATAGGTCTGTGTGAAGACAAACTAACTCACTTTATAGTCTTTAGAAAAACCCAATCCCCTTTGCATTGTTCTGAGGGAATCTCAAAAACCAGAGTTCTCCTTCCAGTTATTTAATGCTGGGGACCCTTAAAATGCCTAACAGGATCTATAAAATTTCAACAGACAAAGGCAAAATTTTCAGGAAAGTTAAAGTAATCATGATGAAACGGGTCCCATCAGATTTTCCTCTCTTTTTTTGTCACATACTGTCAGTAGAAACCAATCTGGGACCAGGTGTAAATACTGCTTATAAGCAGAAGACATGGACCAAAGACAGCTATGGTAATCCCTGTATTAATTCTAGTTTGTAAAATGTGACACACATGAAAACAGATGGAGCTTCAATCACTACGTTACAGCCTTGAAATTTAAAACAATAACAACCCTATATCCTGGGCACGCCCCTGGGACAGAAGAAGTACAATTATTTTACCCTTCCTTGAGTTAGTTAAACACCACCCAGACTTTCTCCAACTCTTGCTAGGTTGGAACTGCATGTCACATCAGGACCCAGCCCTCATTATTAATAAAATATTACTATGAGATAGGATTTACCAGAAAGATCTAATCAAGGGAAAAAAAGATACCATTAATATCAGTTCACATGTTTCTTAAAACCCCACAGAATAGTTTAGCCGAGAAGACTTGAGGACATTCATTTACATCTAACAATTGTTTTTCTCTGGTTTATAAACAACAAGAAAAGTCTAGAAGTTTTCAATCAACTAATAAAGTGTTAGTAACCAGGTAGAAAGCATAGCTGAATATAACATGTACAAAAACATAAAATGAAGATTTGGGGAATTAACATTTCCTCCCAAGATATGAAGTGAAACAGCTATTAACAAATTAATCATGGCACAGACAGTACCTCACAGAGAGACCACTGCTATTATGAATAATTTGGTTACATTAATGTTAATGAACATAAGGACTGTAACAACAATGGAAGACAGACAATTAGAGGATCTAGAATATATCTAGAAAGCATTTTCTATTTAAATCAAATAACCAAATTATTATGCTGTCATATCTTACCCATAATAGTAATCTATGCAAGGTAATAGCAAAATGAATATCAAACCATTAAATAATGTCGAGCCAAGGAGCAGGCAGGGTTCAGAAATGGCTACAGCACAGTGGATCACATCCAGGTTGTTCATCGAGTCATTGGAAGGCACAACAATGACACTATGCCTTTGTGCATGGCTTTCATTGAGTACAAAAAGGCATTTGACTCAGTATTCCAGCAAGCAATAATTAATGCATTGCTCAACCAAGGTGTAGACTCTCCTTCTGGTTAAAGTTACTACAATCAATATATGAAAAAGCAATGGTGACAATTTGCCTTAAGATCTTTAAAGTGGAAATCAACATAGAATGAGATGTATCGCAAGGCAATTCAGTATCACCTATACTTTTCTCAGCCTGCTCTGAGGCAAACTAGACTGGGCAAAAGATGGAATAAAAATCAATGGCGCCTATTTAAATCACTTAAGATTTGCAAATGATGTTGTTCTATTCTCACAAGGCCCAGAAGAATTACAAAGACACATACAAGAGCTGCACAAAGCAGAATAACCATTTGGTTTAAAAATAAACCTGAAAAAGAGCCAGGTTATGTTCAATAAATCCATCAAAGATTTTTTCATTTATTTATCTGAATAAGAACTAGATGTAGTAGACCACTACATATATCTTACCCAATGGATCTCAATGGAAGGTGACACAATATAGGAAATTGAACAACATGTTAAATGTGGTTGGCAGGCATTTGGTAAGCTAAGCATAATTTTCAAGCACAACTTCCCACTATGCCTGAAAAGCTTTCAACCAGTATGTGCTACCTACTGTAACATATGCCAGTGAACCATGGGAACTAACCTCACAATCAGTACAAAAGCAACGAGTGGTGCAAAGAGCCATAGAAAGACATGCTCAGTATAAAAAGACCAGATAGAAAGACCTGCCCATGGTTTAGAGAATAAACAAAAGTATATGATATCATCAAGAGAGTAAGAGAACTGAAATGGAAATGGGCTGGTCACATAACAAGAAGAACTGATGGTAGGTGGACCAAGGCAGTCATTGAATGGATCCCACTTGATAAAAAGTGTTCACAAAAGAGACTTAAAACAGGATGGACTGACGACATTAGCAAGTTTTGTAGACCCAATTCACAAAAGAAAGCTAAGGATCATATTGGTTGGAATATATACAGAAGAGGCAGCAAATAGACCAGTGATGGTGAATCTATGGCATGGGTGCCACAGGCATGGGTGCCACATCTGCTGGCATGTGAGCCATTGCCCTTGCTCAGCTCCAACGTGCATGTGTGGGCCAGCCAAATGATTTTTGGATCACACAGAGGCTCTGGGAGGGTGTTTTTGGATTTTGGAGAGAATCTGAAGGGATTGGGGAGGGCATTTTTACCCTCCCCTAGCTCCAAGGAAACCTTTGAAGACTGGGGAGGGCAAAACACGAGCCTACTGGGCTCACTAGAAGTATGGAAACAGGCTGTTTCCAGCCTCCTGAGGGCCTCTGGGGGGGGGAGCTGTTTTTGCCACCCCCAGGCATTGAATTATGGGTGTGGTCACTCATATATGCATGATAGCACATGCACATGCTCTTTTGGCATCAGAGGAAAAAAAGGTTCACCATTACTGGAATAGACAATGGTTAAAATGATGATAATATTATCTATATATTCTTTACACAAAGATAAATCAATAAAAGAAGGGAAGATGTAATTATTTAATGCCTTTTATTGAAATGGGCAGAAAAATCTACCTGGAAACAGCAAAAACCTCTTCTTAGTGGAAAAAGAAGATAAATAAAGTGCTTTACATGAAATGAAGAAACAGCAGAAAAAAACACAAGTGGCTTGAAAAGTTATTTAAAATTAAAAAGGATTATAAACCATTGTAAATTAAGCCATGGATGAACACTTGAAGGAAAAGAGAGTGTGAAAATTAAAATTCTGTACTTCTCACAGATTTAGAGAACAGGAAAGATATGACAGATTATACATACACATTTTGCATATATAGTGACAAGGGCCATAACTATTCATCTGACATCCTCTCCTGTCTCTGCCTGAAGAGATAGCAAATTAGTAAAACAAAACATCAGTCAATTAAAAGCCAGCTGACTTTGAAGATATAGCTGTCCATTAATCATTGTGATGATGTGATCCTAGACCTCATCAGGTGACCCCTCATGAGGGCAAGCGGAATCAATGTGTGATTAAAAGTTACATAAGAGAGTAAAAGTTGGCAAAATGAGGACCATGCTTTTAATTAGCAAACTTTCATCAATTGTGTTTTATGGGAAAGAATATAAGGGGTTAATGAACATAAAGAAGAGAGCAATGTGAAAAACATGAGGAAACATTACTTTGCTTTTTTAAGGGCTCATTGCAGTGGCTATAAGTATAAACAATAAACTTATGAATGGATTTTGTCCAATGTAAATTATTGGTTCTGGAATCCGATGAAAAAAAAAATCTAACTTGTAAAACCTTATGTAGTTTATCAGTTACAGGTGAAGGATTATTACAAAACAAATGTAGTTTGGAATATTCCCAATCTGAATTGTTGTTGTTCTGTCATGGACAAATGTCTTATTATATGTAGTCAATTTATTGCCAATAAATTTTTGAAAACTTTTTATTGTAAGAAATGTTTGGATTGCCTCAAAACCTCACAAAACCCAAAACAACACCATAATCCTCTAAAATATGTTAGTTTGCCTTTACAGTATCTAAAACTTTCCAATTGCTCTCCATACTGGAACAAGCCTTATAAAATATGGTTAAATCCACCATGCACGAATCCCAGCGACCAGTTAGGTCCCACAGAGTGGGTCTTCTCCGGATCCCGTCAACTAAACAATGCCGCTTGGCGGGACCCAGGGGAAGAGCCTTCTCTGTGGCGGCCCCGGCCCTCTGGAACCAACTCCCCCCAAAGATTAGAATTGCCCCCACCCTCCTTGCCTTTCATAAGCTACTTAAAACCCACCTCTGCCGTCAGGCATGGTGGAACTGAGATATTCTTTCCCCCTAGGCCTTTACGATTTTATGCATGGTATGTCTGTATGTATGTTTGGTTTTTTATATTAATGGGTTTTTAATTGTTTTCAGTATTGGATTATTTTGTATACTGTTTTATTATTGTTGTTAGCCGCCCCGAGTCTCCGGAGAGGGGCGGCATACAAATCCAATACATCAAATCCAATAAATCAAATATATTTCTATAAAAAGAATATCATTATTGAGGAAACTAATTATTTTCAAGTACTGTTGAATACAGAGTTAGAATATTCAATAGGAACAAATAAATGGCTATGTTTTTAATATTAAGTGTGCTAAAATCATGAAAGAACTTAATTCATCTACCACAAGAGTATCAAACTTGTGGTGTCACATTGCCATCATGTGACATTTTAAGACATTTTCCCCATTTTCGCAGCTGGAGGGAGTGTGGCCTACATATGACGCATCAGCCTATAGGTTGCCAGTTTGACACACCTGATTCTAAAGATTATTTCTCCTTTTATTGGACATTACAGATAATGTTTAAGCAAGGCTGGCTTTTAACTATTATATATGAAGTGTAAAAAGATGAGGGGGGACTTAATAATCTATATTGGACGGAGCCCCCCACTGCCAGTGCTACAGGTTCTTAGAATTGGCCCGAACCTGGAGCAACCCACCTCTGGGTTATAGGCAGTGATGGGCTACCAAAATGTTTACCATCGCAATGTGGGTGTGGCTTATGCAGGATGCCCTGCATTTTCTTTCAAAATCTTTCAGTGCAAATTGGGTGCTCTGGGGTGGAGCTCCATTTTCACTACCCCACTGCATTCTCCCACCCCTGTCTGTGCCGTAGCCCACCCCTGGTTGTAGGTAGGTTTATCACTAGTCCATCTATTTGAAGCCAGAAGACCTATTTAAAAATTACATCGGCTATGAGCTAGCAATTTCAGAAACACTATTGAAATTCTACATGATAACATTTCTTTTTTGCTATATCATTTCACTGAATAGAAATTGCACTTAGCCTGGGGAGATGGGCCTCATAGTATTGTCATTCTTTCAGAAAAGAAGGGAACAAAAGGGAGTCGCATTAGATAGAATAGCTCTACCACAGTTTCAGCATGGAGTTCTCCATCTGCCACATGCTGTTCACATTAAAGCGGCAGGATGTGAAAACTCTCAGCCCACACAGTCCTTCGTTTCACATGCTTTACAGCACATTAGGAAAATGAACTGTCTGAAAGGCTGACTTCCCTTTGGGTTGGCCGCTCAGGGACGGGCCCAATGTCTATTGACTCCTGTTGCTTTTAACAGGAAAGAAGCAGGCCTGCACATTACCAATGTGGAGTGTGGGAGGGAGGAGAGAAAAAAGACACACACACACAAACACACACACACAAACAGAGAGAGAGAGAGAGAGAGGGAGGGAGAGGGATAGAGAGAGAGATTAATACACATTACAAGTTACAAATTAGAAAATGACACAGGATTGCTACTGTAACACTTGAAAAGGTTGGGATGATTGATGAAATAAATTAGTACTTTCTTTATCTCCTTTCATTTCATGGCTTTGATAGCTCCTAACATGCTCTCAGTATAGCTTGTGCATTCAGCAAGGCAGCTGCCAGTACACCCAGCTGGATGCTAGCAGAAAGCCAGTTGCTAAAATAATGCAGATTACACCCGTGCTATGGAACTGGCAGGATACCCTGGCAAAATGTAGTCCCTAGCTCATGAAGGCTGAAATAGCCAGATGTACAACATCAGAATAACCTACCCCAGAAGGAAAGGACCGTGCACATGTGTTTTAGATACATAGGGATACTTGCTTGAATAAGATTCATTATAACTAATAAAATCTATCCTCAAAGGAAATGTGCAGACTTGGTACAATGATAATAAAGCTAATGAGAACAGTTTTGATCCATGCTTCTCAAATATTATTTTGGGATGCTTTACACACATTATGGTTTTCATTTCTGATAACTGTTCTTGCATACAGAGGTTGCCTAATCCTCTAATTCTAGTATTTATGCAATTTAGCAATAGCTATATTTATAGGAATAGTGTCCTGAATCAAATGGAGAAATAAGTAGAATGATGAATATCTAGGTTTTTTTAAAAAAAATTATATGATCTTGCCTTTTTCTTTCCCTATGGATATCAAAGTTACACAATACTTTCTTCACTCATGCCCCTTATCAGCATTTGTGGTTAGACTAGTGAATTGGATAAAAGACCTTATACATACTGAGTGAAATACTGAAATGGAAAAATAATTTTTCAATAATCACCATGTGGTGTTTTTTCTCAGCCTGGCAAAACATTCTTGAATTTCTGTCCTCCTTCTTCTTCTTCTTCTTCTTCTTCTTCTTCTTCTTCTTCTTCTTCTTCTTCTTCTTCTTCTTCTTATTATTATTATTATTATTATTATTATTATTAATTATTATTCATTAGATTTGTATGCCGCCCCTCTCCGAAGACTCTTCTATTTTGTCTTCACAAAAATCTGGAGTAAAGTATAGGGATATGACAACAATTTGATACAAGAACAACAACAAGCAGAGTAAACAGATATTGTTCCATTGTTCAGCAACCTGAAACTCCAGTATTCAAAGCCTGATTTCTCAGAGCCCCATCCAAGGTTCACAACAAGAAATTGTTTTGTGGTGTTCCAATTCTGAGAAAGATTTTATTCATTTTTCTTCCAGAGGATGTTGATTCAGTTGACGGTCTGAGTGGAAAGTATACCACTGTGTAGCCTGAAGAAATAAACGTGAAGGATTCTTCCCAAATAAGCTTTTTAGTAATTCTGAGGGCAACTTAGAGAAGGAAAGGGCTTCTTCAGTTCTACCTGTGAACATCATATCAGAACTGGGTCTATCATCATAAATATTTTGGCATGTCTAACTGTCAGGCAGAAATATAGATGCTAGAACAGAAGTTCTAAAGGAGAGCCTGGCAGGAATTTATTTTCAGAAAGTGACTTCCAACAAAGCTTTAGAGCATATCTTAGTCCAAGAGATCAATGTAGTAACATTGCACTTTCTTTTTGGTGTTTGGTGATATGAACCATGTTCAGTTTATCCTCAAAACAATGAACTTTTTCTTTCATGGCAATGAGGCTATTTTCAGGTAATTTTCACAGCAGCCAACTTTGTCACTGTCCTGAATCCTGTAGCCCAAACTCGTCACCAGATGTTCAGGAACTCCAACATCTAGCACAGTTCTTGATTCAGATAACAATCAATCTGATCCAATATGGGTTTCAGTAAATTACATCTCACATGTTGTTTATGGGAGAAATGCTCTTCAACTGGCCCTTCTAATGAGTCCTGTCCAATATGGTTGAACCTTTGACATAGCTCTCTTCTTCATCGGAACATACAGGTCTTATATCCATGTTAACATAGTACCTCACTGGAGGATTATTATGATGATGTAACTATATGTACTTAGAGGCAGTGTTTTCTGGTTTAAAGGCCATAATAAACATTTGGTTTACATGTTTTAATAAATATTTAGAATGTGTAATCTTATTATATTTAATATTATTTGTAGTACTAATAAAGAACGTGGCTGCTGGCTCATATCTAATCAAAAGAACTTTTAACTGAAGATATTTTCTTCCTGCACTCTTTCGGAAATGGCATTCATATTGCAAATTATCAATAACTTATTTTTTAAAAATCATAAAATGCATTGCCTTACCGTATTGAAGTTTGGATTTCCCTATATTGATGATGGAATTGATAATAAAGATATACAGTGGTACCTCTACTTAAGAACTTAATTCGTTCTTAAGTAGAAACGTCCTTAAGTAGAAGCAATTTTCCCATAGGAATCAATGTAAAAGCAAATAATGTGTGCAAACCCATTAGGAAAGAAATGAAAGCTCGGAATTTGGGTGGGAGGAGGAGGAGGAAAAAGAGGAGGAGGAGAGTCGCTACTGAAGGAAGAAGGAAAGGTGAGAGGAATTAAAAAAAATCCAAAACTTTAAGGCTTAAAAAAAAAAGAGGGACTCTGAGGTAGCAAGGAGGAGCACGTGCCTCCAATACACCCGGCGCGAAGCTGCCTCCCATACACTGCTTCCCATGATGCTACCTGCTGCCTCTTCCTTCCCATGCTGAAGGGCTCCCCTCTCCTCTCTCTTGCTTGCTTTGTAGGCTTCTCCCTGCCTTTTCCGGTTACAGTTTTGGAGGCTCGGGTTTGTAAGTGAAAAATGGTTCTTGAGAAGAGGCAAAAAAATCTTGAATACCTGGTTCTTATCTAGAAAAGTCCATGAGTAGAGGCATTCTTAGGTAGGGGTAAACTTATACTGGAAATTGCAAACTTAGTTTGGATAAGTGAAGCTTCTTGAATGAAATATGATGGACAGAATTTCCAGAAAGGAATTCAAAAATATTAAATCTCTGAAATACATAAAAGCATGGGTTGGTAAAACATGGTGACACATTACATTTATTTTTTATTTTAGTGGGTTATAAGTGAAACTCACATGAGTCCAAAGCTATTGCAAATAAAAATATTTTTGTTATAGGCATGATTGAATTTCTCAGCCTTCATTTGTACCAAAATGCCACTACTTGAAATTCCCAGGTCTCGTCAGTGTTGCCTGGTGGAGCCTAGGGGAAGAGCCTTCTCTATGGGGGCTCCGGCCCTCCGGAACCAGCTTCCCCCAGAGATTTGTACTGCCTCTACCCTCCTTGCCTTCAGCAAGAACTTGAAGACCCATTTGTGCTGACAGGCGTGGGGACATTAGATGTTAGTCCCCTGGCTAATGTATGTAATGTATGTTTGATTGTTTGAATGGAAATGATTGATTTTTAAGTTTTAGATTAGTTAGTTTTAAACTTAAAATTGGATTTAGGATATTTCTATTGTTTTTTCTATATGTATGCAGAGAATAAATCGGTGGTAACTGATTTTGTCTTAGGCTCAAAAATTCACAAGGATCACCCTGATGGAATAAAAGGATATTTGCTATTTGGATGAGCAAATTTTAAACTGTAGAAATGTCATGCTGACAACGAAGATATATACAGCATTGTCAAAGCAATAATTTTCTGAGTTATAATATATATCTGTGAAAACTAGATCATCAGAAAGGCTGAACAAAGAAAAATTGTTGCCTTTGAACTGTAGTCCCAGAGAAAATTGTTGACTGGTCTGCAAGAACAAACATATTAATTCAATAAAGGAAAGAAAAACTGACTCTCCACTGGAAGCGCTAATAAACTAGATCTTAAATATTTTAAATGCATGATCAAAAGGCTGATTAGAGAAAGCGCTGATGCCAAGAAACATCAAAGGCATTTGAAAAAGGAGCTAAGTCACACAGAAGTAGAAATGACCACACAGCAACAGCAATATATTTTGGCAGCATATCAAAGTTCTGTAGGGGGTTGGAAATAGTTGCACTGATACTCAAGTGGACGGTGATAATAGGATTAAAGATGAGTTTGGGGGGAAATTGTCCAACGTTGTGAATGAATGTGACTCAAATGGAAAAAAAGTAATACTATTTGGTGACATGAATAAAAGGATGAAAAATGAGAGAAACTGTACAGGAATAATGTGGTGATACTTTTGTTTAGAATGCAAAGTTTAAGCTAAAGCTGACCCAAGTATATACATGGCAATGTAATGCATCTAAAGTCATGTTTGATATGATCATTAATTAAGAAAGACTGACAGAATATAGGGCAATTATTTGTAGAATCAAGAATGGGATATTTAGTAGAAAACAAAGCATTAAATTGGCTTTTGAGTATTTTCCACAGAAATGGGAAACAGTTGACCTCCGTGTCTCTTCAGTTTCTGATAAATTTGCAACCATTACAAGAGGCAGGTACACAAGGAGATTAAATTCCATTTGAGGAATTTAAAATTTGGAATTAGATCAAGAAATCTCTGGTAGGCAAACTATTTCCATTTCTAACCTCAGCCTTTTATAATCCCATCAGGATAAATTTTTCAGCTTTAACTGTGCGGTTACATTGGGAACCAAAACAGAAAGCCCTTGTGAATCAAACTGGTAACATTCCTATTCTTTACACCTAAAATTGTTCCAAATTGAGACATTTTTATAACTTGAGGTTAATGTTAGCCAGACTTTGAGTTAGCCACACTTGAAGCAGAAAATCAGAAGGTTATGATGCAACATCAGGTAATTTAAAATTTGTTCTCTGAATAGCATGACATATTATGGTGTCAGCTCCATTCTACATATGAAGAGTCCATACTAGGATATTGCCTATCTGGAGTTCAGCAAAGCCTTTGATATGGTTCCCCATAAAGAGCTGATAGATAAGTTAGTGAAGATTGGACTTTTTAACAGGAAAGTGAAAACAAGAACAAGGGGGCACAATCTGAGGTTAGTTGGGGGAAAGATCAGAAGCAACGTGAGAAAATATTATTTTACTAAAGAGTAGTTGATGCTTGGAACAAACTTCCAGATGTGGTTGGTAAATCCACAGTAACTGAACTTAAACATGCCTGGGATAAACATAGATCCACCCTAAGATAAAATATAGGATATAGTATAAGGGCACAAGGTCTTTTTCTGCCATCAATTTTCTATTTTTCTATGTTTCTACTTAAAGGTGCAAAGCAAATGCACAAAAACAAAAACCCACCACTGGCTGGATATTCTGGTTTGATTAAAACAGTCTTTGAAAAGGTACTGTGGTGTTATCCTTTTTCTAAGACCATTATGGGAAAGCAATATTGGGTTTTGTTTTTTTTCTTTTTTATAATGGAGGCATTGTTGGTTGGTTGTGTTGTTTTTTTTTACTGCAGAATCAAACAAAATGTAAGTGGCATGGTCTCCCTATGTTAGAGACCTGAATCCAAAACATTTCCCACCCCTTTCTAGGATATTGCTGCTAATGATATTTTTTGGATGTATTCTGTCTGGGTCCCCCCAGACGCCAACACCAACTAAAAAGAGTAGCCAGACACACCGGTAAAAAGCAAAGGCAGTTTATATATTTGAAAGCAAACACAGGTAACAAAAACTGTTCTTACAGACAGGAACGTTATGAAGCTTCACAGAGGTTTCACGACGGCCAGGCAATAAAACAGGATTCTTCCTGGCAAAAACAACACTGGAGGTAATAAAACCCACGCCTCCCCCAAGTCTTCAGCCTTCGAAGCCACAAGCCAGGATCAGAGACGCCAAGAATCGAAGCAAGGTCACAGGACTCCCAATAGATAACTCTCCACAATACAGTAAGGGCGGGCCTGCCTTTTCAACCCTGCTGAGGAGAACCCGTCTCTGCCTCATATCAATGATAGCCTGGGCGTCTTCATCGAATGAATCCAGGCTACTCGCTGGGGAGAGCCTCCCCCGGGGGTCTCAGGCTGCTCTCCCTCCTCCTCTTCCTCTTCTGCCTGGTCCTTCCCTTCCTGTTCATCATCCTCCCCCTCTGAGCATGGATCCGGCAGAGTTCCAGCCGTTCCCTGAGGAGCCTCAGGCTGAATCACAACAATATACAGTAATACCCTGGTTATTGCGTCCCCAACCATTGCGAACAGGGTAATTTGCGATTTTTCAACCCGGAAGTCAAAACACCATCTGCGCATGCGTGCCCTTTTTTCTATGGGCATGCATGCGTAGATGGCGCCCGGCAGATCAGCTGCTGGGCGGCTTCCCTGGGTCTTCCCCCTCTTGCTGGCGGGAGGGCGAGCAGCGGGCATCAGCAAGGAGTTTCCCCACCGCCCACGCAAACTCCTCGCTGCCGCCCGCCCTTCGCCCGCCCACACCGTTCATTCTCGCCGCTTTGGAGCTGAGTCCTGAAGCGAATACGCTTCAGGACTCAGCTCCAAAGCGGCGAGAGCGAGCGCGGACAAGCCGTTCGCTGGCGCTAGCTCTCGCCGCTTTGGAGCTGAGTCCTGAAGCAAATTCGCTTCAGGACTCAGCTCCAAAGCGGCGAGAGCGAGCGCGGACAAGCTGTTCGCTGGCGCTAGCTCTCGCCGCTTTGGAGCTGAGTCCTGAAGCGAATTCGCTTCAGGACTCAGCTCCAAAGCGGCGAGAGCGAGCGCGGACAAGCCGTTCGCTGGCGCTAGCTCTCGCCGCTTTGGAGCTGAGTCCTGAAGCGAATTCGCTTCAGGACTCAGCTCCAAAGCGGCGAGAGCGAGCGCGGACAAGCCGTTCGCTGGCGCTAGCTCTCGCCGCTTTGGAGCTGAGTCCTGAAGCGAATTCGCTTCAGGACTCAGCTCCAAAGCGGCGAGAGCGAGCGCCAGCGAACGGCTTGTCCGCCGCCTGCCTGCCCGCTAGCGAGGAGCCGAAGATTGGGGGCGGCGCGGCTGTTTTAAAACGTCGCCACCGGCATGGGGGGCTTGCCAGCACCCCCCGGACCCCCAACCCGGGTTTGGGGGGCTGCTAGGAAGCCCCCCATGCCGGCGGCGACATTTTAAAACAGCCGCGCCGCCCCCAATCTTCGGCTCCTCGCTAGCGCTGCGGAAGTAAAAACACCATCTGCACATGCGCAGATGGTGTTTTTACTTCCGCAGCGCTACTTCGCGAAAACCCGCTCGTTGCGGGGGGGCGTCCTGGAACGGAACCCTCGCAACGAGCGGGGGATCACTGTAATAACTTTTTGGGTGTTTTTAATGAGAGGACTTTAACTCGGTTTTTATTGTTTCTTTGCTTTATTGTTGCTGTTTTACATGGTATATTTACAATCCTGAGATTTACTGGATAGATGGGTGGTTTAAAAATTAGAGAAAGAAGAGAGAGGGAGAGAAAAGGAGAGAGAGAGGGAGAGGGTGAGGGAGTGGGCGGGAGACACAGAGAAAGAGAGAGAGAATGAGAGAGAGAGGTGCATCAAATTAGATACACAGCCTTTAATGAGACAGAGCCATTTGGCATCAAATAACTACATATAACTATGGTAGAGTAGGTGATCTAGCTAAAGAATATATAAAAGCAACCTTTTTGATTTAAACAAATAATGGGGAATCATTAATGTACCATTCTAGTTTTTTCTTTGAAGACGTGCTGCTTCTCATCCAAGAAGTTTGTTGGATGAGAAGCAACACGTCTTCAAAGAAAAAAAGAAAAGAAAGTCCAGTTGCCTCTTGAAAAAAGCACCTTTGGGACAACCATGACCTGGATGACTGAGAATCTCCATAGGCATCAAAAATGGATCTTCATTAGCTGTGATAATGCCTTAGACTATACTAAACTACAGTTAATTTATTAATACATTTATGCCTCGCCTTTCATTGATAAACAATCCAATGGTAGATGTGCAAAAAGGATCTATGGTTTACTTTAAATAAGATTATACTTCTGAATCTGCTTCCTGACACAGGTAAATGAAGAAGGAGGAGAATGGATCTGTACTCAGGCTTGCAGGAACAGTCCATTTAAATTACTGATGCATACATATAACCTTGAGACCACAAATTCTGGTCAATTATTGCAGGCATAATATACTAATTTGTTTCAGAATGTGCAACTACTGATTTCAGGATTACTTTTTTTGCATCTTTCTAAAGCTCGTGTACCTAGGGTATTTTTTTTTTAACTCCATGGTATGCTATAAAGAACTAGATGTTTAAATTCAGACACTGATATTAAATTATCATTTCCAATTTGAATAGTTACACAGTTGTAACTAATTGAGAACAGTGAAAGCCTAAGGGCTTTCTAAATCCATTCTCCATTCCATTTCATTAAAACTAATACGCTAGCAGATTTTTTAGAACATTAATTTATCCATGAGATCATAAACATAAGCATGGCTAAAGGGATTTTCTTTAACAATTATTATGTAGATCAAAAGAGTCAGAAATGTTAACCAAATGTTTTGCTTTTGACTTTTCCTACCTAATAATAAATAATGATACTATTGGTATTACTGTTGAACTTAAGTTTAAATATCCCAAAGCCTCCCAAAATGCATGCATATATTAACAAACAGACAACAAATAGTTAAAATAGGGAGTGCCCTATCACATTCTGCACCTGTCAACAGTGGTGTCCCACAAGGCAGTGTTCTAGGGCCAACAATATTCATTCATTACATAAATGACTTAGTGATCATATTAAAAGTAACTGTGTTCTCTTTGCTGATAATGTTAAACTATCCAACACCGACAGTACTTTTACCCTTCAAAAAGACCTAGATCATGTATCACAATGGTCTGATAACTGGCAACTTCAAATCTCAACCAATAAATGCTCTGTCTTACACATTGGCCAAAAGAATCAGAACACAAACTTGGAGGACATAACCTTGTAAATGATGCTCACTCTGCTAAGGACTTTGGAGTACTCATATCTAATTTATTTATTTATTTATTCATTCATTCATTTAATTGGATTTGTATGCCGCCCCTCTCCTAGGACTTGGGGCAGCTCACAGCAATCTTAACTAACTAATGACCTAAGGGCTAGAGACCATTGTAACAACTCTTGCTCTCTCTCTCTCTCTCTCTTGAGTTGTTACAAGAGATGGAAAATACAGTAGAGAATATAAGGAAAATCAAGAATACAAGAGTTAGGGAAAGGAGAAGGAAGGAAGGAAGGAAGGAAGGAAGGAAGGCTTGATATGTCCTGCCATCCCTTCTCGTCTCATTTTCCACTTCCTTGCTAAGGTCTTATTCTATCAAAAACTGGAATTGCTGGGCAGGAGATTAATACACCTGATTTTAAGTTGCTATTGTTTTGGTCTGTTGTCTCTCTTTCCCATTTTGTTTAATTTTTTATTGCTTTATTATCTTTTATGAGCTATTTTTAATTTTCGGAAAGCTGCAATGAGCACTGTCATCACAATAAAAGTGTGGAATGTATATATATTCCATCCAATCAACCAATGAAATGAGATACTGATAACCAGGGGGAGCTGCATGCTTGCTGATCAGTGCAAACTCCCCTTCCCATCAGCATTTTTTTTTCTGATGCTTAAAAAATAATGATAAAATTTTCCCTTCTTCAGTGCTATGCAACAAATGTCATTGGTTTTACCGAACTTAAGCACAGTAGATATTTCCTAATGTGATAGCATTATATTTATCTCTTTCCCAGCTCATGACTATGTAATGTTTGAATCACAGATATATTGCTGTTAAAATGATGGTTTTCACCTTTTTTCAACATATCTCTGAGACCGCCTTCTGCTGCATGAATCCCAGCGACCGGTTAGGTCCCACAGAGTTGGCCTTCTCTGGGTCCCGTCGACGAAACAATGTCATCTGGTGGGGCCCAGGGGAATAGCCTTCTCTGTGGCGGCCCCGACCTCTGGAATCAACTTCCCCCAGAGATTAGGATTGCCCCCACCCTCCTTGCCTTTTGCAAACTCCTTAAAACCTACCTCTGTCGTCAGGCATGGGGAAATTGATTCCCCTGCACCGCTCCGTTTTATGCATGGTTTGTATGAGATGTATGATTGCTTTTTATATTAAGGGTTTTTAATTGTTTTTAATTGGATTTGTACTGTTTATTGTTGTGAGCCAATCCAAGTCTCCGGAGAGAGGCGGCATACAAATCTAATAAATAATAATAATAATAATAATAATAATAATAATAATAATAATAATAATAATTGCACAGAGCAGTTATAGGGCACATACAATATTTTACTCTTTGTTACCGCTTTCATTGGAGTGAAGTCAGGTGACCTGAAGTAAATTGAGAGGCGGTATTGGGTATTTCAGGCTGATGTGGGCACAGCCCTCTCCCTTCTGGCTCTACTCAGCTTCTTCCATTGCCATTTTACCTGCTCCCTATTGAGCAGCATGGGACAATGGCACATGATGTTGCCCGGCCCCAAAAATAGCATAACAAAGAAATATAGCAATAGTAAAATGGCATAAGAGTAATAACTTGAGCCACCCTGTCCCACTTTTCAATAAAGAAGAGGAATCCAGGTCAGCAGTTGCCAACTGTATACATAAAGGAAAATAAGAGGAGAGAAATTCGAAATGAAAACTGCTTCCCTACAAAAAGCTACGCGTGGGATTCTCATTTCATTTTCTGCACTTTGCCTTATGACAGAATGGGATCTAGGAGGAAGGGCATATAATGGAGTCTGAGGTTTTTGTCAACACACCTTTTTTTTGTGGGTTTTTTGGTGAGGTAGTGCACTGTTTCCCAACCTTGGTAACTTGAAGATATCTGGACTTCAACTCCCAGAATTCCCCAGCCAGCATTTGCTGGCTGGGGAATTCTGGGAATTGAAGTCCAGATATCTTCAAGTTGCCAAGGTTGGGAAACACTGAGGTAGTGATTGGTAGAGGTATTCCTTCCTGGCTGGGAATCTGCTTAAAATGGAGGCCAGCAAAATGGGAGAGTCTAGCAATCGCTTTGTCTATCATGGATTATGCACATATAACCAGGACAGAACCACTTTACAAGTGGAACAGAAAAGATGCAATAAAGGCAGGACAGGGACAGACAAGCGGATAGGAATTTTCATGCCCCTTTTGTTTTCTGACAAACCAAGGATAAGCAGATAGCAATTTAATACAGGAGTGAGGAGGGATTTTTGCCGGAACACTTCACCAGCTATTCCTGATATTTAGCAGCTCTCTCTTTAGGGTGGGCTAGCATTACAATCTTGGTTGTAGAATTCTTTTGCTGCACATCTCAGTTTTTCTCTTTTGTGAACATGAGGCCAGGTCAGCTCTGCTGCTAATCCTAGGAAGATAGGTGGTTATCTCAGACATTTGATTTTAGGTTTTATTAATTTTGCATAACATTATTATTCAGTATACTATTGCTGATTCTTATTACTGCCACGTCGAACAGAAACTTGTGCATGTGGTGCCTCAAAGAGCAAAATAACTTTACCACTTTGAGATTCAATGAATAATGAATGCTTCTTGGCTGGGGTGAACGCAGGCAGCAAAGTGACTTGGATGTGATGCAGAAAACATAATGATTTCAGTTTAGTACAAGAGCTGTAGTTTGTACTGCAGGGTATAAAGATGATTAAAGAGATCATGAGACAGCCAGTGTGATCTAGTGATTAAGATGTTGGCTGAACCAACAGGTTAAAGTCTACCCTTAGCCTTGTAAATTCACAGGGTGATTTTGGCTAGTCATTTTCTCCTAACATAACCTGCTGATGGGATCACATAAAGAACAATCTCCATGTATGCTGCGTTGAACTTTTACAAGAAACCAATGATATAAATCAAATAAATGAACACAAAATTTAAAAAGCTGAAAATTAAGAGGAGTTGCTACCTCAAACTAACCTCTCCTCCCACAATGTCTACATAAAGAAAAGCTGCTAAATGTGTTGGGTATAGTCTGAATTTAACTGATGAACATAAAACTCTGTATTAGTACTATTGTGGGAAAAACATGAGTAGAAGGCCTACCTTAGGCAGAAAAGCAAGCTAGGTGACTTTGAGTTAGTAACTTCCTCTCACTTCTAGAAATGAGGCACTTCCAAAAGAATTGCCCCAAAAAACTTGTAGGGAGTTGTCTGGGTAGCTGTCAGAATTCAAGACTGACTTGAAGAAACAAAACTCTCTCTCTGTCTTTGTCTCTCTCTCATACACACACACACACACACACACACACACACACACACACACACACAAATACATTGGCAATTATCTAAAAAAGTGATTTGTAACAGATCCTGCTATATCTGTTACTTTCTGTAGTAACAAGTTTTAGTTTCTTTCCTATTTGTCTGCAACCAAGTATCTGTATAATGCCAGTCTCCACCACCAAAATTAACACAACCTATCAGGCGTATACAGTATAGCACTTTACTTGAGTCCTGAGTCCTTTTCTCAGTTTTTCCTGGCAACATGTGAGTGCTTAAGTACATTAATTAATTAAATAAATAAAACTACCCCTAGGAAGCTACAATGTGTGAAAGACTGCATTTGGCTTAGCTTTTTAAATTATGCTGACCAATATTTTAATCAGATAATTTATATATCAGCAAACAGTTAAATCATAAAATGTATTGGTTTTATTGCCAGTATTATTCTATACAGTTGTACCTTTACTTAAGAACTTAATTCATTCCGTGACCAGGTTCTTAAGTAGACAAGAAGTAGAAAATTGCTTCTTTGTAAGAAGAAGCAATTTTTCCCACTGGAATCAATGTAAAAGCAAATAATGTGTGCAATTGGGGAAACCACAGGGAGGGTGGAGGCCCTGTTTCTTCCCAGGAGATTCCTAGAGAGGCCCCACAGAGGTTTCTGCCTGCCTTTTCCGGTAAAAGTTTCGGAGGCTTGGGTTTCTATGTGGAAAATGGTTCTTGATAAGAGGTAAAAAAATATTGAACGCCCGGTTCTTATCTAGAAAAGTTCGTAAGTAGAGGCGTTCGTAGGTAGAGGTACCACTGTACTCTCAAAAATTAGGTAGGAATTGAATTGTACCAATTGTTTAGAATGGGTAGAAAAAGCCATTCTAACCAAGAAATATGTATTGTGTTATACTGTATTCTGTCTCTCTCTGCATTTCATTCTTTTGCATGACTGAGAGTTTCCAAACCAGCAAAACCAAGCAAAATTCTACTTATTCTTAGCAGAGTCAACCTTTACTGCTGTTATTTCAGCTGGAAAATTAGGTTTGGTAAGCCCATTAAACAAGGGCCAAGGAAAAGGCTGCTTAATTGTTCTCCTTTTGATTTTTTTTCACAATCTTGTGGCTACTAAATGCTTTTCTTTTCTATTTTTCTTTTGTAAATAATTAGTATTCCGCTCAGTGACTCAGAGAATTAAATGGTATAGAAAAGAGATCACAAGTGATTCTTCCCATACTGCTAGAAGAGAAATAAGAGGACTTGAATGATACATAAGTCTGTTCTTTTCCTTCTCAAAATAACTTCAAATAAAATGGGGAAAAGTTTCGAAATGAATCAATGTTTTATTTTTTAAAAAAACACTAAACAAGCTGTTGAATGAACATCATCATGGAAAAAGAGGCAACAGGCAAGATTTGAACTGGAGACTGTGTAAACTGCTTTCAGGCCTCCCCTGGTTTTCCAGAACAGCTGCAATTTGAGAACAAGAGTGATGGATAGAGAGAACAGGGAAAGATTGTGGGCATGTTCACAAGACATTGGTTTCTTGCTCCAAATCATCAGAACATTTTCACGCTGCCCTTACCATGCTCTTTAAAATTGTTCAAATCACCGAGGAGTAATTACAAACATGGACATCTATTCAGTGCTTGGGCTCCTGTCTTCCTTGTCATTTCTCAGGACTTGTTTTTAAATGGGAGTGGGGAGGAAACTCAATCATTCAACTTGAAATGGCAGTATAGGGTGCCTCAGTGCTTGACATCAGCAAGGAAAAGGGGAGGCCCCCCCCATTTTACAACAGAAAAAAAGAGACACCATGGTTACTTGATTGGAAGGTGTGATGAGGTCCATGTCTTGGTGATGAGTAGAGTAGAGTAGATAATCATTATGCATATACCCACATTTGAGACAGAAAAACATCACAGTCTAGTTCAAATATATACATATACATGCAGTAAAGGGCTACTATAATGTTTACTACCACACTGTGGGTGTGGCTTATGCAGGATGCACTACATTTTCTTTCAACATCTTTCGGTGCAAATTGGGTGCCCTGTGGTGAAGCTCCGTTTTCACTACCCCATTGCATTCCCTCCTGTCCGGGCAGTAGCCCACCCCTGTATACATGGCAAAAAAAGAGAGAATCCTGTGATTTACAAGATGGATGGTATAAGGAACAAAGCTGTTACAGACTCTTGCTATAGATACTTCAAAACCTCACCCCAGAGGGGAGCAACAGAAACAGACCATGAAGTGGATTGTGTGAATTCTCTAACAATACTTCTTACTATATAATGCTTATAAGTAGTGTCTTGTATAATGGGCCGTGGGCTTCCTGTAATCTTCTCAGCTGTCCTTACCACTCCCTGTATGGATCTTCTATCTGAGGCACTGCTACCACCAAACCAAACAGTGATGCGGTTTATTAAAACTTTCTCAGTTGTGCTCCTGTTGTGGTTAGTTCTGGCCCAGCTCCTGCCCCAAGGACTGTGGATGTGGGGGAGACATCCACATGCTGCAGGCCTGTTTTGCTCCCGGTGGAGTCTGATGATGAAGGCTCCTCTGACCAAGAAGACATGAGTGACAGGGAGGAGGAGAGTGTCGCAGACAGCGCAGAAGAAGATCAATTATCTAGTTCCTCTTTGGATTTGGAACAAGAGTTAATTATACAGCAACACATGCGGAGAGTGATGCATAGGCAGCAACAACTGAGAGATTATTATCAAAGAAAATGAGGCCACCTGTGGTTGGGTGGAGCTGTGGTAATTAGTGAGGCTGCTATAAATAGCAGCCTGTGGGTTTGGCCATTGTGGAGGATTATCTAATCGTTGTGTTTCGTGCCTGCTTTGCTGACTTTGACCTTTGTGTGCTGATTTTTCCCTACTTTGAAACTAAACCAGAGCAAAGTTTCACTTTGTGAAAGGACTGTGAATTTCCTCACAGCTGCAATCTAAGTATCACAGAACTGATAAGGGACTTGTACAAATTACCAGTTTGTTTGGAGACGAGTGCTCTTTGCTATACAAAAAGAGTGCTCCGTTTATTTGCATTTTCGGTATAAAGAACATTGTTTTGAATGGTCAAACGTGTGTGTGTCTGATATTGTATCTGTGCATTTTTGGGAGGATTCTACCAGAGAGCTCGACAGAACAGCTCCTATAAAAAAGTGGCCAGGACAGAGATAAAACGACGTTCTTTTGTTACCATGTGGGTCTGCCACTACGTGGGCATAGCCCACTATGTTTGTTTTTTTAGCCTTTCCGTTAATGACCTTATATGAGGTGAAAGTTCTGCCTTAGTTCCACTGTTGATGCTGTCAAGATACATTTGTAGTTTTCGCTCCTGTGTTACAGCGTAAAAAAATGGGTTAATCAATGTGGTTTAAGGAAGAGTTCAGCCCCTGTGAAAAAAAACACGATGCAGCATTAATCCTACATCAATGCAAATGACCCAGAATGCTTGAAATATCCTTTTAATTTAAAATTATTTTATAAACTTGGCATTTCTAAAAACTGACTAGATGAATCCCTTTTCATACTACTAGCCACTGAGAAAAATTGTTAGAAAGTGAATTCACTTGAAAAACAATATATTTGAACAGCATTTGAACAACTTGGGCATGGCTGATGGATCTATCCTCTTTTGCAGTAGAAAACCTCATTGTTCATCACTGTGTATGTGTTTTAAGCACTGATCTTATCAAAATTCTGACCGTGTGTTCAGTCAAGAATAGAACTGAATCCATAGTAAATGAAATTTCTGATAGGTATACCTGCTTGCTTATTTCAATTCCAGGGCTCATTATTTCACAGTTCAACAAAATATATTTGAGCCAGTGATTTTCAGAACCATTAGATCCAACCATTACTCTATGAAATACCTAAAACTAAGTAACTGAGAATATTGTATATATCTATGCACCATATATCATAATGAGATAAATCCTGAATTAATTATGTTTAGAGATAAACTCAATAAAATTAATGAGACTTACATTAATCAGATAAAACAATTTAGTTCAATGACTGTACTTTAAATATTATTAAGTTCTGGTCCAACCTTCCTTGATCGTGCACATACAAAAGGAATACCAGGAAATGATTTTTAGTCTCTGTTAAATATTTAAAAATAATTATTACATTTCCCCTCCTATATTAAAATCAATGTAGATCTGATTTGATTAACCTTTCTTCTAAATATCTTATGGTCTAAAGCTATCACCATTTCTATGATAATATTTCTCTCCAGCATGATTTTACTGATTATACCAGCCACAATTTTAACTTTGGCCAATCCAGAGAAAATATTAAATAACTTGTTTTCCAAACAAGTACAAGATAATCTTTCAATGTAAAATAGAATTATTTTTTAATATCTTTCCTTTCTGAGTTGTCCTCCCTCCCTCCATGCCTACCTACTTCTATCAGAACAAAAACATTAACTACTTAGAACAGTTTCACAGAAACTAGATCATACAGTTAGAGATGAAAGCCAGTTTATAGTTTTGACCAGGGGTGAAATGCTACCAGTTTGGCCCAGTATGGGCGTACTGGTAGCGGTGACTGCCAGTGGTTCTGAAAACTGGAAGCAATGGCAGCATGAGGCTCCGCCCACCCACCCAGATGCACCATTTTCTTTTTTTAACCCTCTGCGCATGTGCAGAGGGTGAAAAAGTGCGTGCAAGAATGTACCATGAATTTAAAAGCGCGCAGTTCTGAACTGATAGAGAAAGTAAGTAGATTTCACCACTGTTTTGACTGAAACATACACCTAAATAAAAGGCATGAAAAACTTTATCAGTTGGGAATACCTCATTGTATTTCTCCAAAATCATGTGGAATGAATGGAATGATAGCTTTTTATGGTTTTCTCGGTTGTTGTTTTTTAGATTTTTAATTAGTTAATTGGATTTAAGATATTGCGTAATGTATATTTTATATGTTGTGAGCTGAGTCCCCAGAGAGGGGTGGCATAGAAATCCAATAAGTAAATAAATATTAAAATTAATATTTCTCATTCAAATAGTAGTGTGTCAAAAAACTAGAAATATAAATGTTTGTTAATTCTGCTATTGGAATGAATGGTCTCAGAATATAGGGATACATGTTCCATTTTGGTCAAATGTCTTCATGTGATATCTGCAAGTTCTTCAGAGGTAAGTTTGTTTGTAGTCCATTTTCTCAAGATATTTTATTTATTTATTTATTTATTTTTATTGAATTTATATGCCGCTCAATCCAAACGGACTCTGAGCGGCAAACAACAGGTATAAATACAATATAAGTAAAAAACCAATTTAAAACACCATTAAATCACATATATTATAAAACCATACTTGCAACAATCAATCTTAATTCCAGGCCTGCCGGAAAAACCAGGTTTAAGCAGCTTTACAGAAAACCGGTAGGGAGGAGATAATGCGAATCTCTGGGGGCAGTTGATTCAATAGGGTCAGAGTGGCCACAGAGTGGCGGAGGGGACCTGGAGAAGGCTGACTCTGTGGGCCCTTACTGGCCACAATGAGGGAGGAGGGAGGAGGTGGTCCCGTAAATAGTCTGGCCCTGAACCAGGGCTGGGTAGCAGGCAGGACGGAGTGGAACGCAGTTCCACCAGTGCAACTTTATTTATTTATTTATTGGATTTATATGCCATCCCTCTCCGAGGACTCAGGGCGTCTCACAACATAAATGAAGCTGTGTGTCCAACTCCAGCTGACCATCCCACTCTCCCATCCTCCTCCTCCTCCTCCTCAGAAAGCGGCAGGAAGACCAGCACCGGCAGCAGTTGCAGGGGGCCCATCTTTTCTCAACAGCTGATTGGTACCCGTTCATCTAGCTACCCAGCCTGAGGCAGGGAGTGACCCAGGAAGGAGAGCACAGGAAACACAAAGCAAATTGTCCCCCCAGAGACCAAGACTGGTGAGGACTTAACAGTTCACTTGAACAATGATGATTGTTCAAGCCATTCCCATCTGGTCACATGGCTGGCAAGCCACTCTACCCAGTCACATGACCATCAAGCCACACCTACAAAATAAGCCACACCTACAGTGTGACAGTAAAATTTTTGACTGCCCATTACTGCCCTGAGAGAACAGCCCACTCTTTCTAACAATGTCATCAGTCCTAAGACTCACTGAATGTTCTGAGTAACTGAAAATTTCATGTTGCGACAGGAAGATGTTTTTTCAAGACAAGCCTTTTCAAGAAGGTTGAAAAACCTTCTTTTTTAAACCCATAGGTCAATTTCTACTTTGCAGAGTATTAAAAATATGATAGGCCAGTGGTGGGTTGCTACTGGTGCAATCAGGTACAGTGAACTGGTAGGTGGAGTGGCGGCTGGTTCCGCTCTTCTGCCCAGATGTCATCAGAAAATGCTATGCGTGTGTGCAAAGTGCCCGTACACACTCGCACACACCCGCATGCTCCCATTCCCAAACCAGTAGCTAAGGTAAGTAGAACCCACTACCAGGAAGGTTTTGAGTTGAATTCACAAAGGGTTCATCTAGTTTCTATTCTGGAATTGTCATTTAACAGTAATATTTTTTTAAAAAAAACTATTGAGAAAACTTATTTTAAGAAAGCAGTTTCCAGCCTTCATATATATTATCCTAGCTGGCAGAGGGCCATTTACTTATTTATTGCCATCTGTTAGCACAATCAAGTTAAGTCAAATTAAAAGCACCTCTCTCCCTAACCTTCAAAATTCATCAACCGTTTTGCTGTTTAACATGCTGACTACAGAATGACTTGGGTAGCCAATAAACGTGAATCCTGAAGGTATTTTATTTTCTATTTCATTTTCAGTCTGCCCCTTAGCTAGCATATTTTTGTTAAGGTACTTTGGGTTTTGAACTTACTTTTCTGCTCTAGGGCACCAGATCCAAATACTATATCTAAGCTCTCCTCCTTGAACAAAAAGTTCAAGTACTGCTACTATGTTGAAGAGGCTTATAAGAATTGCTGGAAATAAGAGGAAGGAAAACATCGTTGGTTTAATTTGATTAAGGTTAAAATAAATATGTTATATCTGGTAACCTTTAATGGACTTTTGCTGACACTAGGACTAAAATAAAGATATTTGATGGATTTGTTTATGTTGTGGGATGTGTGGAGATAATTTGTTATAATTTAAGAGTAGGGGAAAAGTTATAAAATGTGGTGATATGTGTTATGATGAAAGTTGGGATTCATTTCTTTATACATTTCATTTTTAGTTATTATATTCTTATTTCCTTTTCCATTTTTTCTATGCTTTATGTCTTTCTTAATTTTCCCCTTTTCCCAGTACACAGTACCGGTAGCAAAAGTTTGGTCAGGTACACAGTACTGGTAGCAAAATTTTGATTTTTTTTTCTTCTCTTTTTCCCTTCTGGGCTCTGGGTATGTTTTTCCTATCACGGTAAATGAGGTTGAATGTGTATCATTTTAGAAGAGCTGTGTGTGCGTGTAGGTGTGTACATACACATACAGTTTACATAGTAGATAGTGTATATTTTTGTGTGCTTGTGTATAATATGTATGTACACATATGGCATATACTGTATATACAGTGGAACCCCGACATAAGAGCTGCTCTACTTAAGAGCAACTCGAGATAAGAGCTGGGAGGGGAGAGATATTTTGTTCTACTTACAAGCCCAAATTCGAGATACAAGCGCCAAGGAGCTGTCTCCTGAAGCCAAACGCTAACTTCCGCGTTCGGCTTCAGGAGACAGCTGCGAAGCGGCGCGCATGTTTTAAAAGGTTGCAGCCGGCCTGGGGGGCTCGGGGGGGTGCTTGCAGCTTTCTTTCTTGCTCTTTTTCTTTCTCTCTTTTACCTTCCCTTCCTCTATTTCTTCTTTCTCCTTCCCTTTCATAAGTTTCCTTGCTTCCTTCCTCTGTTCCTGTCCCTTCCCCCTTTCTTTCTTTCTTTCTTTCTTTCTTGCTCTTTTTCTTTCTCTCTTTTACCTTCCCTTCCTCTATTTCTTCTTTTCTTTCTCCTTCCCACCTTCTTCCCTCCCTCCTCCCTTCACTCATTCCTCTCTTACTCTCCCCTTTCATAAGTTTCCTTGCTTCCTTCCTCTGTTCCTGTCCCTTCCCTCTTTCCTTCCTTCCTTCCCACCCTCCGTCCATTCATTCACCCATTCCTCTCTTGATCGCTTAAAGCCGGTCCCTGGTGCAAAAAGGGTTGGGGACCTCTGTCCTACAGGATTGGGTGGCAGAGAAGTTGAACATATGTAAATTTAAAAGTTTAAGAAAGTTTACAAGTTAAGTGAAAGAAACTTCATTATTCATTTATATGTACATGTACATTTCTTCATTAAAAACATGTCTTTCTGCATAATTTAGACTAACTTTGTGAGTTTTTTGAGGGCTGGAACCAATTAAAATTATTTACATTAATTCCTATGGGGAAAAATCGTTCGAGATAAGAGCTGCTCGACTTAAGAGCCCAGGTCCGGAACGAATTAAACTCGTATCTCGAGGTACCACTGTATATACACAGAATTAAATAGTATATTTTGGGGGGTTCAGTAATAGTAAATAGATAGGGAAATTGTATCTCTTTGAGGCGAGGAGAGGCCAGGCACCCTAACCCAAACCCTTGACATGAGTGATATCAAGTTGGTCACATTTAAGCCAGTCACATGACCTTTAAACCACCCCGTCACATTATCATCATGCCACTCCCACCTGGTCACATGGCCAGCAAGCCACACCCACAAAATAAGCCACACCCACAGTGTGGTAGTAAAAAAAATTGTAGCCCTTCACTGGGTGGAACTCCTGGCTATGGGCATATTTAGCCTGCAATACAGCATTCAAACCACTGCATCACCACAGCAATACATTGTCATAGACAACTCCAGACAATATTCAGACTCTCCACCCACTCTCGCAACAGATATCTAAAGTAGTAACAGCTATCAGAAAAAGAGGACAAGAGAAGCAACTTCCTTTATTGTGTCTCCAATAGTTTTTATTTTATAATTTTACACTTCCAATACAAACATATGCAGTTTTTCCTGGAGAAAATTATATTACTTCTTTCTTAAAGCTATAGATTTTATAATGCAAATCAATAGCATGAATATCTCTGAGAACAGGGATATATGAATGGCTAAATTCATTTGGTTGTTTCTTGGAATTTACAGCATTTTTCCTAAATACTTAAAATATAAAATATTATCTTCTTCCTCTATCTTTTTCTGATTACACAATGTTTTAAATAACTTTTGGGCAATACTCTTCTTCTCTTCCATCTAATACAGTGATGGCGAACCTATGACACGCGTGTCACCACTGACACGCCTAGCCATTTTTGGTGACACGCGGCCGCCGGAGAAACAGGGAGCTTTAGGGAGTGCAATTGCAACCGCAATTATTATTATTTTTCCTCTCCCCTTAATTAAGAGGCCTGGCGATTTTCGCCCCGCCGATATTTGCGATGGCTGGGAGGGGCGAGAACACCGCCTCCCAGCTGATTGGCGTGGTGCCAAGCATCGAATGGTGGTTGGCTCGCAGGGGCCGCTGGGAGCGAGGGGAGGGGTTGCAGGCCTCCTCCCTTCCCCCTGCCCAGGAAAGAGTTGTAAGAAAGAAAGTTGTAAGAAAGCGCGCTGCTTTCTCGGAAAGCCAGCTTTCCTGGCCAGCACAGGGCTTTCCCGCCGCTCCCTCCCTCCGAAAACACAACGGAGGTCCACAGCGAAGCCGAGTGGAGCAACGGGAGGCTCAGGCTGGTGGCGGTAGACCTCCGGGGGTTTTCGGCGGGGGGGGGGGCAGGAGGACCTTCCTGGCTTTCCGGGGCAGCTGGCTTGAGACTTGTGCCGGTCAGCAAAGCCAGCTGCACGCCGGAGATGTGGAGAGAAAGAAGGGAAAGAGAGGGAGGGAAAGAGGAGAGGACAGAAGGAGGGAGGGAAGGAAGGGAGAGAAAAGTGAATGAGAGGGAGAGAGAAAGGGAGGAAGAGAGGGGAATAGGGGAAGGAAGGAAAAGAGAAAAAAGTGGAAGGAAGAGAGAAGAAAGGAAGGGAGAGAGAGAGAGAAAGAGAGAGAGAAGATAGGAAGGAAGAGAGAGTGAGAGAGAGCAAGAAAGAAAGAGGGAAAGATTGAGAAAGGCAGCGTGTGTGGGTGCGCGCGTGTGTGCGTGCCGCTGATGGTCCGGGAGCTTAGCGTGTGCGTGGAGAGATGAAGAGAAAGAGGGAGAAACGCAGCGTGTGTGGGGTGTGTGCGCGTGTGTGTGTGTGCTGCCAGCGTGTGCGTGGAGAGATGAAGGAAAAGAGGGAGAAACGCAGTGTGTGTGTGTATGTGTGTGTGCTGCTGATGGTCCGGCAGCTGCAGCGTGTGGGGGGGGGCGCCAATGCTAAGGCAGTCCGTCCGTGGTGGGGCTGCAGGGCAGGCACAGAAGCCCAGGGAGAAAGAGGGAATTGAGATAAAGAGAGAGGGAGAGATGAAGGGAAAGAGGGAGAAAGGCAGGGAGAGAAAGATAGAAAGGAAGAGGGAGGGAGAGATAGAAAGGAAAGAGGGAAGGAGGAAAGGGAGGGAGAGATAGAAAAAAGGAGGGAGGGAGGAAAGAAGTAGGGTGAGGGGTAGTAGGATAGGGAGAGGGAAAAGGAAGGGCTTGGAGAAAGGCAGGGTGAGAGAAAGATAGAAAGGAAAGAGGGAGGGAGACATAGAAAGGATAGAATTATAGATGCAAGAACTCGCTCATGTGTGATAGCGCACGCCCACACTTTATTTATTTATTTATTTATTTATTTAAACTTATATGCCGCCCAGTCCCAAAGGGATTGTCACTCAGACACTGTACTTTTCCGCCCACCCCGAAAAAAAATTAGAGGGAACACTGCCCTCGCCCCTCTGCTCCCTGCTCGCCTTCCAGAACGGTGTTACAGGAGACGGTGCTAAGGTAAACCCTTTCCGGGTTATTAATTTGTAATTTTAAAAAATCATGCCGGGCTCGCAAAAAAGAGAGTCTGAAAAAAAAACCTGCGTGGATGTCGCACCATTTGCTTCCTCCTTTGGCGGCTCATAACTAGATTTTTACAACCCCCCACCCCCCTTGATAAGCTTTTACTTGAATCTGAACAGTTTGGGGGTTCGCCAAAGAGAGAAAAGTGAACGAGAGGGAGAGAGAAAGGGAGGAAGAGAGAAAAGTGAACGAGAGGGAGAGAGAAAGGGAGGAAGAGAGGAAGGAAGGAAGAGATAAATATAAAGGGAGAGAGGGAGAAAGAGAGGGAGGGGAAGATGGGAAGGAAGGAAAAGAGAGAGAGAAAGAGAAAAAAGTGGAAGGAAGAGAAAAAAAGGAAGGGAGAGAGAGAGAGAAAGAGAAAAAAGTGGAAGGAAGAGAGAAGGAAAGAAAGGAAGGAAGGGAGAGAGAGAGAAAGAGTGTGAGAGAGAAGATAGGAAGAGAGAGGGAGAGAATAAAGGGGAGAAAAAAAAGAGAAATGAGAAAATGATTGAGGCAGAGAATGACAGGAAAGAGAGAGAAAGATAATTATGCATATTTGTTATTTAAACTATAAATATCACAAAATTATGTTTTTTTCTCAAGGTGACACACCACCCGAGTTATGCTCAGTTTTTTGGCGAATTTTGACACACCAAGCTCAAAAGGTTGCCCATCACTGATCTAATAGCATATATTCCCCTCTTTGTCTTGTAATTGTATTATTTTCCCCCCTTCTCTTTCTTTAATTTATAAGCGAGCCATCTCCCTGGTTTATTCGCATGTTCAAAAAAATTCTGTCTCTTCAGTCCAGGTTTTTGGCCCATTTCCTCTTGTGAAATTAAATCAACCTTATGTTTAATCATCTCTTTTTCTCTTTCAATTTTCTCATCTTGGGAGTGTTGCATCCTACATTCCAACTCTTCCAATCTCTTCTGTAATTCAGTTTGTTATTTCTTTTTTTCTTTATTCTTTCGTAATGTATAGGCTGTTGTTAATCCTCTGACATGCTTTATTTGTGTCCCATAGATTGTGTAATGTTGTATATTCATTTCTATTTTAAGAAATTCTAATTCTTTTTCTAACCATTGGACTTTTTTTTTCTTTAAAAACCCTCTGATTCATGATCCATCTCCCTCTCTTTTTTGTTCTTCTCTTCCATTCCACTATTAATGGATTATGGTCTGCCCATGTATTTGATACTATTTCTACCTCCACTATATTATTGCCCAATTCCAAATCCATCCACACCATGTCTATCCTGAACCATAAATTATGTGGGTTGGAGAAAAAAGTGTACTGATTTTTCTGCAGATTTATTTCTCTCCATATATCCTTTAAATTTAATTCTTATGTCATTTCAAAGAAGATATTTGACAACGTTTTCCACCTCTTCTTATTTTTTTAAGCTGTTTTATATTCTTTTTTGGAGCCCACTACCGCATTAAAGTCTTCCAATCAGCATATATTCTCCAACTCTAATTCTACTATCTTCCTGTGTAGTTTATAATAATATTCCCTCTGATAAGTGTTTGGCGCATAAATGACTGCCAATAGTGTGAGTTTTTGTCTAATTGTTACCTAAATTAGTAGTGTTCTCCCCTCTTCATCCACATATATTGGTCTTGGTTTCAGGCATTCTTTAATTTATACTGCTATACCTCTTTCTTTCTTTCTTTCTTTCTTTCTTTCTTTCTTTCTTTCTTTCTTTCTTTCTTTCTTTCTATTTGGTGCCAGGGCCAGATGGTTTCCCTATTTTTGGAAATTCTAGAATGCCACCTTGCTGTTTTTGAATGTGTACTTCTTGTAGACATATAATGTCTATATTTTGTTTTTGGAGTTTGGAAAATACTAGCTTTCTTTTAACCGGCAAGTTCAACCCATTTATGTTAATTGATATTAACTTAATTTCTTCCTTCAGATTATTGCTTCCTGGTTGCCCTTATTCTTCTCCTCGGTCTTATCTTCTATTGTGTCCTCAGTTACTGCGTCCATTAGTTCTCAGCCCATCTGAAACTGGTTCCCAAACTGATTGATGTACACCCAGACCCAGTGTAAAAACAGGCCAAATTTTTGGCATCCCCATCAAATATCGCATGGAACTGAGGGAGCTGGCTGGGTGGCGACTTGCACTCATGTGGCTGGTGGGATGATCGCTTGCAGTTGGGGGCCTCTACTTTGCATCCCCGCCAGTTGCAGGGGCTGGACTAGTCTCAGCACTGTTTCATTGGCTGTGAGATATCCTTGTGGTTGCAGCAGGACTTGCATCCACAGGACTTGCAGCAGGTGGGATCAGGCATCACATGGGGCTTCTGCACCTCTCCAACCATTAGTGCAAGATTAAGTTGATGTTTGGGCCCCAGACCTTATTGGCACTGTGCCCACTCATTCCTGGGAAGAAAGCCCACCCTGCTGAGGCTTGTCTCAGTGGCAGTCTGGGGCTGGACTGGGGCTGGCAATCCCCATGATCCCTGCTTCCAGGCCAGGAGGGTTCCTAGGCTGAGCCGGTGAGTCATCTGCGCGTTAGGGCAGATGGTTGCCCACATAGGCTTCATCCCAGTGGAGAGACTCACTGGGGTCTTGCTCCTTGCAGTGTGAAATGAGCCTGAGTCTCCACTCAGTTGGGTCATTGGGCCCCTCTTAGGGAAGGAGAACCTTGGTTGGGCCAAGTTGGGTCCAGCTTATGCTTAGTCGTCCAAACTGGTCAGGGAGTTCCATCAGCAATTGGCTACATGACAGTGGCTGGGATCCCTCACTGGTTGGCATAAGGTTTGGCTGTTTCCACTCATGGGCCGAGACTGATCCTGCTTCCACAGCCATTCTGTGGCTTCCACAGCCATTATGTGGGAGTGCTCAGACCTCCAGTTGTGCCTTGACAGGTCTGCTCTTGCTGACAGAGACGCTCAGGGGTCGGCTATTTGCACAAAGCCCCCAACTGGCATTCCCTCTCTGTGGCCTCTTTGGCTTCCATCATGGCTTTGGAAGTAATGTAGAGAGTCTCAATGTGAATATGTGATCTACCTTCTATTTGCTTCCCTGTGGCATGCTTCTCTTCCTCCATCTTCCCTGAATCTTTGCACTGCCCATTGCCGGGTCAGCATTGGTGGTCAGGAGCCTGACAATGCCCTGAGGATTTGGGGTAGCTGAGTGAATTTTAAGGGAGATTCGGATTACTGTCATGGTTCCAAATAGCATCCAAAACTAAATTATGGCTATAGGTACTCGGGCACGCTCTTTTGGCACCCAAGGAAAAAAAGGTTTACTATCACTGCACTAAGACATCTTTGTAAACTGAAAGAAGAATTGTTGTTAATTAGTTGAATAAATGTTTAGTATAAATTTCCAAAAATGTTTAATATAGAACTGTTAGCAACAGGAAAAACTCTTTAGAGTTTGTATCCAAATTAGCATGAAAAAACTAGTTCTCAACTGAACTCTAGAGAACTTCTTTCTTCACATAAAATCAAAAAATGATTACCTTTATGGAAAGAGAAGCAAACTGGACTAATTTGGTAAACAATTTGGCAATCCATGTCAATTGAATAGTATGTGTACTATTCCTCTATTTCTGCCTCCGAGACACTATTTTTATTGTATAGTTGCAGTTACATTCATAGATTATGAAAAGATAATTGCTTTTTTGTCTACATTCTTTATTAAAAAATAACTCCTTAGAAAATTGATCTCTATACACAGACTGTTCAAAATATTTTAAGAAAATATAAGATAACAAAAATACAAAGATAATATAAATGCAACATGGTAGCAATCAGGAATAATTTTACAGTATTAGATACTCTTACTAATGTTTTACATCTGTCTGTCTGTCTGTCTGTCTGTCTATCTATCTACCTATCATCTATCTCTTTGTCTGTCTGTCTATCATCTATCATCTATCTACAGAATTTGTCTATTTGAGAACCAGCTTTGTGTAAAAGTTAAGCAATGAGGGAAACACCTATCTACTAACCTACATGGATCATCATGGTAGATAAGAGTCCATAATCTTTAATTAAGAGATCTTTATCTTGGTGGATTGATTTGGGATGATAATGAATATATCATTAGCATGAGCACAGGCCTACCTATCATTAACTGTAGCTTTTCCTACTGGGAGAAAAGAAACATGGCAAACAAGTAAAAGTTGTCAAGTAGGAAGGCCTTCACTTCTCTCTGCCAACCCATCCCTATTATCCTCCTTCTCCCAATCTTTTTCTTTCAACCTGGGCTGGTGCTCATCTTCAAAAGAGGAAACAGCTTCAGATGATTAGCAAGAAGAGTGTGTGTGTGGGGTTTTTTGGTCTGAAGAATGCCCAAAACATCATTTGCTGCAAATTAAAGCTTGTTTCCCTCTTGCAGGAGAAAGAAAAGGGTTTACGAGCAGAGTTGCTACACTAAAATCACATCACAGAAGATGAGCAGTTTCTTTACAGGAAGAAAGAACACTTCGAGATTGAAGGTAAGGAACAAGTTCAAGGAACAGATATGGCAGAGGTTACAGAAATGCTTTAAAAAAAAATAATGTGGGATATAAAAGCTTGAAAAATTGTCAGAGTTTCTCACTGCCCCATCTGATACCAAACAAAATCAAGTCAGAGCAGGTTTTTTGAATATCTTTCTCATATGTCCCGTTTCTCAGAACTATGTAACTCTTTCATAACCTTCACATATGATGATCCATATCCTTCATGTTCACAAATCCATGCCCTTCATATATGGGAATCTGCTTTTCTGTTATTCTACAATCTACAACTATGTCAGATAGATTTCAAAACATCATTTAATGAGTAGATTTCACTTTGTGCTACAATTACACATACCACAATTGTGTTTAATAACAAGAATTGGGATTGACAACTTGGTCATTAAGTGAAGCAGTCACTGAAATCATCATGATTGTGGTTATAATATCTTACTTCAGCTTTCCTTTGCTTTGCAGACCTGCAAAAGTCATTAACACAAAAATTGGTTGCAAAGTTAATTTTTTAGCATTTAGCATTTAGACTTATATACCGCTTCATAGTGCTTTTACAACACTCTCTAAGTGGTTTACAGAATCAGCATATTGCCCCCAGCAATCTGGGTTCTCATTTCACCCACCTTCGAAGGATGGAAGGCTGAGTCAACCTTGAGCCAGCGGTGAGATTTGAACTGCTGAACTACAGCTAGCAGTAGGCTGAAGTAGCCTACAGTTTTGCCCTCTAACCACTGTGCCACTCCGCTCATCACCACTATAACCAAATCATTGCTAAATGAGGCAATCACTAAATGAGGACTACCCTTGCTTTTATATAAATACTGTTTCAATATGACATTATCAGATATAGGGGGAAACCAGTAATGCCGTTAAATGTATTCACCTTTTCGCCATAGCATCTAATTTTCAAAAAATAAAAAATAAAATTAAAACACAGTTGCAGAATATATCTGTGGGTAAAGTGATCAGATGTTTTAAAACTAGGCATACTTTGAACATTATTTTTATCTGTGCATAGGCAGAATGTTTTATCAATTCCATGGGAGTTGCAAACAATTCTTAGAGTGCCATTCATGAAGCAAAGAGAGCAATTCCTCCTAGTATTATTTTTAAACAGTTTCTTCCTCTGCCACATTACTGTTTAATCCCTCCTGTACAGAATCCCTGCAAAAATCTTTGCTTGGTTGGCTTAACCCCAATCAAATAATAGGATCTGACAACACTTCTTTTTCTCCCTCCTGTAAATGGATATGAACTGTGAAGACCTTATCAGATATTAATGTGTAATTCAGGCTAACAGGGGAGAAAAAGACACTTGCTGACACAATGAACAACTCCACTTGTGAGGAATTCTGACCTAAAATTAATTTATCGCCACACTGCTTTTCAAGTGCATTAATTTCAGCGAAACACATTTTCTCCTTCTATTATGGGGCCTGATTGACAGAGATGTCAAGGAGCCACCTCTCCCTTTTGAAATCAGGAAACCTGAAATTGCTCCTCTCTCCTGAAAATAGCCCTGCTAGAATGCACATTGGAGACAAACATACATTGCTTTGATAGACCTCTTTTTCAAGATGTCTGTTTCACTAGCCCTACAATTTAAACCCTGTTATTTTCTTCTTTTGCTTTAGTTGGAATGGGATTGCAGCCTGGCCTCCAGAAGCTTGACAGAGTGAAAACTTATTCATGGCAAGAAATGAGCATCTTGTCCCAAGATGATAGAAGTAGCTATGTATCTCAAATGTAGCTTATAGTTATGAGAGATGAGCTGTACCAAATGTGTAGGAATTCTGTTCAGATCAGTGAATACTTTTTGAAGTAGAGGTAGTTGTTGGGGTTATGCTAAAAATGACTGTCATAGTAAATGTGCCCAGACAAAAAACACTCATTCACAATGTTGCTCATGATTCCAATAACAGAATATTACAGTTGGAGGTCATCTAGCCCAACTTCTGCTCAAGCAGGAGACTCTGTAACAGTGATGGTGAACCTATGGCACAGGTGATACAGGTGGCACATGGAGCCATTGGCACGCAAGCCATTGCCCTAGCTCAGCTACAACATGCAGGTGTGTGCTGGCTAGCTGATTTTTTGCTCACAGAGGCCCCGGGAGGGTGTTTTGGGCTTCCAGAGAGCCTCCGGGGATGGGGGAGTGTGTTTTTACCTTCCCCTGGCTCCAGGGAAACCTTTGGAGCCTGGGGAGAGTGGGGAAGCTGTTTTCGCCCTCCCCAGGCATTGAATTATGGGCAGGTGTGGGCTGCTGCCCGGATGGCGGAACGCAGTAAAAATGGAGCTCCACCCCAGATCACCCAGTTTGCACTGAAAGATGTTGAAAGAAAATGCATAAGCCACACCCACAGTGTGGTAGTAAAAATTTTGATAGCCCTTCACTGATTATGGGTGTGGGCATTCATGCATGCACGATAGCACCCACCCACACTCTTTCAGCATCCAAGGAAAAAAAAAGGTTCGCCATCACTGCTATATACCATTTCACGAAAATTGTTGCCCAAGCTCTTCTTAAAAACCTCCAGTGTTGGAGCACCCACAACTTCAGGAGGTAAATTGTTCCACCGATTAATTGTTTTGTCAAGAAATTTCTCCTTAGCTCTAGGTTGATTCTCCCCTTTATTAGTTTCCATCCATGGCTGCTTCTGCTACTTTTACGTCCTTTGGAGTATAGGTTGATGGCTTCTCCTTTGTAACACTGCTATCATATCACCCCAGTCCTTCTTTTCATTAAATTAGACATACCCAATTTCTGCAACTGTTCTTCATATGTTTTAGACTCCAGTCCCCCAATCGTCTTTGTTGCTGTTCTCTGCACTCTTTCCAGAGTCTCATCTTTTTTATATTGTGATGACCAAAAATGGATGCAATATTATAAGTGTGGTCAACTCAACTAGTGGAAAAGCTTGCCTTCGGAAGTTGTGAGTGCTCCATCACTGGAGGTGTTTAAAAGAAGAGACTGGACATTCTCTGAAATGGCATAAGGTCTCCTGATAGACAGGGGTTTGGAGTAGAAGAAATCCAAGATCCTTTCCAACTGATGTTCTATGTTCTACCGGGGCATTATAAAGTGATACTAACACTTACGTGTTTTTTATTCTATTCCCCAACCTAGCACTGTGTTGACTTATTTGGCACCTGCAGCACACTGCTGGCTCATATTTAAGTGATTGTCCACTAGGACTCCACCCTCTCACAGTTACTACTATTAAGTAATTATCACCTATTCTGGGCATTTGTTTCTTCTGACCTAAAAGTTTTGTTGTTTCTTTCCTTTTTTTTCCCCTTTCTTGACAGGAAGGCACATTCCCAACAAACCATCGGGCAGTAGCCACTTTTATTTTTATTTATATAAAATGACTGTGAGTTATGTGTGGTTCATATACATTCTGGTAAACAAGTGTTGTTTTCCAGGATTGCATTCTCCTTTATTCTCTTAAAAATTAAGGCAACTTTTTTTTGTTAAAGGTAGATTTAGTTACTAGCCGTGAGAGCCTAGTAAATGTCAAGGGAGATCTCCAGGGCACAGTGATCTTGACATTTAACTTATTATCTATCCCTGAAAGAGCAAATGCAAACCAGATCTTTAAGGCAGGGCTGCTTGGAAGAAAGCATGACAATTTATTCCTCTTCAAATGACATCTGCATTGATGTCACTGTTCCTTTTAGGATAATATCCTCTAGTTTAATGAATACAACTAATATTGGCCAACAAAGGTTATTTTTTTCTGAGCAGTAATGAGGAGTAGCCAAAGCACTTAGAAAGAAGGAAGGGTAGAATTAAAGTAGCTGTCTCAGTCTGCTTAATGGTGAGGCTGCATTGAGAAGGTACATTTTCATGAATTCGGGGGAACTTTTATCTGAGGATAAGAGTCTTGCAACATATACTGATGCTCTACTGTGCTCTTCACTTAGACAAAATGTTATTAAAACGATATGCATATACAGTGATACTTCATCTTACGAACCCCTCGTCATACCAACTTTTCAAGATACGAACCCGAAGTTTAAGATTTTTTTGCCTCTTCTTCCGAACTATTTTCACCTTACGAACCCGCCGCAGCAGCTGGGATGCCCGGCCTCTGGACTTCCATTGCCAGGCGAAGACTCCCCTCCATGAGAAACCCCACCTCCAGACTTTCCGTTGCCAGCGAAGCACCCGTTTTTGCACTGGTGGGATTCCCCTGAGCTCCCCTCACTGGGAAACCCCACCTCCGGACTTGCCAGCGAAGCGCCCGTTTTTGTGATGCTGGAATTCCCCTGCTGGGATTCCACTGCAGCATCACAAAAAATGCAGAAGTCCAGAGGTGGGATTTCCCATGGAGGGGAGCCTCAGGGACATCCCACCAGCGTGAAAACAGGCGCTTCGGCTGGCAAAAAGGGTGAATTTTGGGCTTGCATGCATTAATCGCTTTTCCATTGATTCCTAGGGGAAACAGTGTTTCCTCTTACGAACTTTTCACCTTACGAACCTCGTCCTGGAACCAATTAAGTTTGTAAGGCAAGGTATCACTGTATATATATAAATATGCACACACACACACACACATATATTGTACAATCAAATAATTTGATTCCATTCATATCATTTATCTCCCATTTTTGAGATAGTTTT